>NC_090648.1:409851336-411051336 GCF_040937935.1 Hyperolius riggenbachi | reverse complement strand
ATCAGTCCATAAAACCTTAGAAAAATCAGTCATGAGATATTTCTTGGCCCAGTCTTGACGTTTCAGCTTGTGTGTCTTGTTCAGTGGTGGTCGTCTTTCAGCCTTTCTTACCTTGGCCATGTCTCTGAGTATTGCACACCTTGTGCTTTTGGGCACTCCAGTGATTTTGCAGCTCTGAAATATGGCCAAACTGGTGGCATCTTGGCAGCGGCACGCTTGACTTTTCTCAGTTCATGGGCAGTTATTTTGCGCCCTGGTTTTTCCACACGCTTCTTGCGACCCTGTTGACTATTTTGAATGAAACGCTTGATTGTTCGATGATCACGCTTCAGAAGCTTTGCAATTTTAAGAGTGCTGCATCCCTCTGCAAGATATCTCACTATTTTTGACTTTTCTGAGCCTGTCAAGTCCTTCTTTTGACCCATTTTGCCAAAGGAAAGGAAGTTGCCTAATAATTATGCACACCTGATATAGGGTGTTGATGTCATTAGACCACACCCCTTCTCATTACAGAGATGCGCATCACCTAATATGCTTAATTGGTAGTAGGCTTTCGAGCCTATACAGCTTGGAGTAAGACAACATGCATAAAGAGGATGATGTGGTCAAAATACTAATTTGCCTAATAATTCTGCACTCCCTGTATATTGTCTTTAAAGAGACTACAAAGGCTAAAATAGACATGATATGCATGGTGTTCTTCTAAAAAGTTATAATGACGTCAGTGGTGTTGTCAGTCTAACTCACCTTTCAAGATCACATGTGCGCCAACGTCTGGTGCTTAACCTTGCCCCCTTGCAGACGAGTGCCATGCCACTCTCGGTGTTGGAGATACAGAGTGCCACAACATGCAAGGAGGCAGGGTGAAGTCAGCACATACGTGATCTCAGAGGGTGAGTTAGACTGAAAACACCACTGAAGTCATAATTTTTTAGAAGAATACCATGCATACCATGTCTATTTTAGACTTTATAGTCTATTTAAGGGACCTCATGGGTCACCACATAAGATCATGGCTGACACAGCACCTAAAAGCTCCTTCAGCCGAGTTCACCATGGCATGAGCAGAAGGCTTTACTGTTGCTTTGATGTAGGGAGAGGAGTAGAGACTCTTCTTCCTCCGTCAACTGTGGAAGTTCGGCATAGCGCAGGAGATTCTTACATGTTTCTACTTTGCCACCATTGAATTGATCCTCTGCTCCGCCATCTTGGTCTGGTACGCAAAAGCCACCGCCAGCAACAGGCACAAGCTACACTTGACCTCCTGCATAATACAAGACTGTGTGCCAGGGCACTGAGGATATCAAGTGACCCCTCACACCCGGGCCACTGCTTTTTCACCCCACTTCCATTGGGCCGGAGACTCCGGGCTATCCCCACCAAGACCACCAGACACAAGAACAAATAAACAAACAAACACAGAACATTTATATCGCGCTTTTCATCTGGCGGACTCAAAGCGCCAGAGCTGCAGCCACTAGGGCACGCTCTATAGGCAGTAGCAGTGTTAGGGAGACTTGCCAAAGGTCTCCTACTGAATAGGTGCTGGCTTACTGAACAGGCAGAGCTGAGATTCGAACCCAGGTCTCCTGTGTCAGAGGCAGAGCCCTTAACCAAGAACTCTTTCTTCCCTATGGCCGTTAGCCTCCTAAACTCTCTTAACATTCTCCCACCCTCTATCAGTGCCCTACTACCACCTGCATAGTAGCAGACTGGAAAACAATACGTTTTGACCTCAGCAGTGTTTCAGAAGGATGCATACTGATGCTGAATGCACATTCATATATTTGACGCTGAATGTATATTGTGAATGTATATTTGAGTATGACTTTTTGTATTACTGTCATATTCTGACGTTTTTTCTTCTATTCCCTGCCTTTCTGTATATGTACCGCTCGGTATTGTGCCAAACCCAATTCCGGGCATAACCCAGTCATGCTTGGCGAAATAAAAAGATTCTGATTCTGAGTAGCTAAGCTTTTTGTGTATAAGAAAACAAAGAAGTACCTCATCTGGTCACTGATTCTAAAGGTACATACACTACCTATATCAAACTTGACTGGCCATTTGTGGCTACCTCAGCCACAAATCGAGCATGATAACAATTGTCCCCAAGCTCATTTAAAGATGCAGATTGTTGGATATGTAAACAACAGCGACACCCAAGTGCATTGTTTCCCTCCTTGCTGCTCCATTGTTCACCATCCTCTTGCCTCTTTTATTTCCCCTATAATAAAAGATACTTTGCTCTGTGAAAGCAGAGTGAGGTGTTTGTACAGAACTCGTCCCTGTAACTGTGGTTTGAGGAATCCCTTCGGACAGTAACCACTGTGCCCAAGTAAGGTATGTACACAAGTAACAATACTGTTTGTTGCCTGTCAGGACTGAGCTCAATCCTGCAGGGGATACTGTGGGGAATGAACACTGTAATGATGCATACTGTTGTTATGGGTCAGGTAGGAGGATTGATGGCAGGGCACACAAAGGGGTGATATCTGGTGGACTGATCTTTAACTGACATTATCCATAGATATCCCTGAGTACTCAATTTAACAATTTTTGGTCAAATGTATGTTTGAAAATACAGAATTTAAAACCGATCTAACAGATTAATCAAAAAGCACAGTACCACACACCACTTGCACTGCCACTCTTATTCAATTCAGTAGAAGTTAGTCTAGATAAAAATAAAAGACAAAGTAGGTATAAGGATAAAAATAAATCAGGCGCCTGATTCAACTGTTAAGGTGGTCACACACCATACAATTAAAAGATAACATTTTTCACCAATTCGATAATATAATTTCGATCAGTTGTCCTGAAAAACCGAGATTTGTTTTGTTTTTGTTTTTTTGATTGATAAATCCAATCGAAATTTCCTGTTTTTTTTTTTTGTTTGTTTGTTTTTTTGAAGATATTGGACATGCTGGAAATTTCAGACCTACTTTATCAAGAATTGTATGGTGTGTGATGGATTGTCAATTACTTGATGTACAGTTCCAATCAATTTTTTCTGAGCTTTGAATTATTATATTTATAATTGGGGAAAAATGTAACATAGGTGTGTGGTACATTGATCATATTTTTGAATTGTTACAGTCAAAAAAATTGATTGCTATTCTTGAATTGAACAGATATTTTAAAAAAATGTATGCTGTGTGGCCACCTTAAGTGTTTGAAAACTCCCAATGAGTTCTCTATTGCCCCTACATTTCACTCAATTTATTGGCTGATCCTATAGTGTTTTGCTCATGCAGTCTTCATAATGTGCCTCATTGTAGGGTGATACGGTTTGTGACTGGATGTGTGATAGAGAGGTGTGCGCTAACATGTTTGTAATCGAAGGTGTCCTTTCTCTTCTCAAGCTGGAAAGTGTGGCAACCTTGTCCTCCTTTGTGGCTCTATTAACAATTATATCTTACTAGTAGACCTAAGCCCGTTTAAAAAGGGGCTCTAAGTTTGTCGCCACCCGCCACGCGCGTGCCCGCCTCCCTCCACCGCGCACATGCACAGTAACAAACAGCATGGACAACGCTACACCTCATTTGGCTTGACTGACCATGTTCTAGTCTTCTTTTCTCCTACTGACCCAGCTTGTTTCCTTCCTCTGTAGTCTGCTTAATTGCTACTGAACCTTCTTTATCTTACTATCTTGTTCTGCCTCAGTTGTGCTCTTCCCAGTCTCAGTTTACAGAGGCGCTTGGCTTAGTACCAGACCTGCATTGTATATACTCCAACCTATTGCCTGAGGAAGCGGGTCACTCCTGCGAAATGTATTGTATTGTTCTCTGGAGTGTGTAAATAAATTGCTTTATTTAAAGATACACCGGCATTATCTTGTGTCTGCTTGGAGGCGGTAAGTTCACCACTGCCTCCTCGATTTTAAACATTTTAGATACTTTTATCCTTTTAGTGCCTCTGTTTCCATACCACGTTGCAGTCTCACCTGTTCTTCTTAGGTAAGCTCAGGGGCTGTGATTAAGGAGCTTTATGCAGCAAAATATCCAGTGTCCATGAGGCTCACTAGTCTGTCGTCCTATGAGAGGTCTGGGGAAAACTGAGTGAGGTAACACCACCTGCTGGTGGTCACCTTATAAGAGGATCCCTCCACATGCTCAGCCTTAATTTATGTCCACATATTTAGACTTTAGTTTTCTGCAACAAACCAAGACTAACAACCGGTTAGCACATAGGAACAGCTGAGGTGGGTGTTGGGCAGCAATGATTTTTATTTCATTAAATTAAAAGCACAGGCAGAAGAAAGGGGAATTAAGCGATGGAAACTGAATAAGAGTTGTAATTCAGTCATTGAGCACATGCTTCTCTTTACTCCCCACAGTCTGTCAGAATTTATTTATAACCCTATTGGGGTGTTGATATTTTGCAGGAGTGACGTATCATCCTGGTGTTATGGCTGTCTGCAGTTAAGAAATACACAGCTGTAGTAACAATGAAATCACTCTTTATGTGCAGCAAGCCAAGTTAAGAAGCTGTAAGTGAATGAGACCATGTAAAGTTATAATTTATATGTTATGCTCTACATCACTCTTCCGCTTCACATCTTGTATTCATGACATCACACCTCATTTTGCTCGTGGGCCAAGTTTCTGTGTAAAAATAAAGCTGTTTTACCGCAAAGAAATACCCTATGGATGAGACTATTTTGTGGTGTCTGTGACAGCTGCATCTTCCTGTACGGTACAGCAGTCTCCTCAGGACAGGACTAATGTGAAATATCAGATGCTGCTGGCTATGTTTGTAACAGCTGTTGAAAAATGCTATACTAAAACCAGAGTCACGCCTAAAAATCAGTGAGGCCAATAGTGACACAGTGATGGCCATCCCTGCTGGGTTGGTGGAGTTTAGGGGAAAGAGAAAACTACTCATTATGAAGCTACAGGTAAGAGTGGGAGCTCTATAATGGAATGGAATCTGTATGATGGATGAAGGAGATCATAAATGGGTTGTTTACTAATGGCGATTTGTCAGAACAAATGAACAACATCTTCAAGTGCGCGAGTAGTGGGCCACTCAAAATCAATGTAACCCAGGAGCTCCCTGCTGCCAGCCTCTTGTGCTCCAGCAGGTTCCTAAATTTAGCTGGACTTCCATATATGGTTATACAGTATAGCCATGTTTTCATTTGGCAATAGCTATGCTATGTAACGGCCTTACCCCTGGCTATGCATTTAAACAACATCTGTACCAATGCAGACATCTAGCAGTAGTTATGTATTGTGAGGTGCATGAAAGTAGTTTGGACTGGATTTCAATGTGACTTTCTTGATTCACTTGAACTCAATAAGATACTGGTGACAGCGGAGATAACTTCAAGGAGTAAATACATGGCTTTTCACATCAGTTCAATTTCAGTGAATGGAGAATTGGGGAACAACTGATGTCAAGCTAAACTCAAATTTGAAACTGACATATAAAGCACTTTCATGTTGATACCCTAAAAGTAATGAAAGCAATGCAATTTTACCAAACACATTCTAATAGAGGAGTAATTTGTGCAAAATATGCCTTCAATCAAACAGTAATTCTGATATAATTTAACTGAGACCCCCAACCATCCTAATTAAGCTACAGTGTTCTGATCTAAAGCAAACAAGCAAAAGCTAACAAATAGCATACTGGGAGGGAGGAGGTGCCCCACTGATATGTCAGGATAATGGCATGTATACTAAAGAACTTACCTCATCAGGAGGTTTTTAGAGTTTTATTGGACACCACAAACACACAACGCGTTTCCCTGGATTCACCAGCTTCTTCAGGTTAATAATACTGTGTCTTAGTGATCACAGTAATTACCCAGGAACACCTGGCAGGCGCTCCTGGCTTGTTGCTGTGATTACTAAAACACTATTATTAACCTGAAGAAGCAGGTGATTCCCCAAAAATGTGTCAGTTTGTTTGTGGTGTCCAATTACTCTGTAAAAAAACAAGGTAAGACTGTTCTTTATTATACCAGCCATTATCCTGACACATCAATGGGGCACTTACTCCCTCCCAGTATAATTCAATTTCCGTTTCTAGTGGCTATCCCTGCAGCCTATTGGTTCCAGTTAACCCTTTTTAGTAGTGCAACCCAAGTCTGGGAGAGGACTTTCCATCCGAAAGTAAATGGATTTCTCCACATGCTCACAACTGTGGTTGCCTAATTGCAACCTGGTAATTTAGGTACTTACAATCCCTTTGGCATTAAATACTACACTATTGGTGCTCTTGGTTGCTCTCTCTGCTGGTCTTTTTCTCTTTCCAGCCACGGGAGTTCTATGCAGATCTCGTCCTACTAGACACCCCTACATAACAAATAGCATTTCCCTCCTCAACACACACTTTTGACATCTACTTGATCGCAAAAAAGAGGAACAAATGTGTATACAGTAGCAAACATATGCATAATGCAATAGGTTAAAGTTTTGTTTTTACAACCTTTAGGCTGGTTTCACACCAGGACGTTGCGTTTTAGGGGACGTTATGGTTGCATAACGCGCCCCTAACGCAACGCCTGGTGGTGCGGGAGAGGATGTTAGAGTGAGCCGCCTAACGCGGCTCTATCCACATAAGGTCTCCCAGAGTGGCGCTGATTGGCCGGCGGGACCTCGTGATGCGGAGTGAGACACTCCGCATCGCGTGGTCCCGCCGGCCAATCAGCAGCCGCCAGTGCAGTGCATATTAAGTAGTCATGTGCACGGCTACTGTAGCGGCATCTCCCTGCCTCCTCTTGCCCCCCACTGAGCATGTGCAAACGGTCTAACGCTGCTTAGCCGCGTGTAAAGTACTGCATGCAGTACGTTATGTAGACGTACTGCGTTACAATGTAACGCAACGTGGGCACTGTGAACAGCCCATTGATTTTTCATTGCTGTGCGTTTGGGTGCGTTACAGGCTGCTCTAACGTGCGCCTGTAACGTCCCACTGTGAAACCAGCCTTAGTTGTTCAATTGGTCTAAACCTAAACTAAAAATTAAATTAAATTAAAGCAATGTACAAATGCTGGGTTAAACTCTGCCAGAAAAACACACGATTGGTTCGCACGATGACCAGGGGCCCCGGACCTCTCTCACTGGCCAGGGCCCCAAGGCCAACATGCGATACCTGGAGGGGAGTGCAGGTGGGCCTGGACCTCTCACACCCAGGCTCTGGACCTCTCACATCCAGAAAACCCACCAACACTGCCTCCATACTGAATGCTAAATTCAACAGACACAAGCAATAGAACACAGCAGTACATGCATCCAGCTACATTTAAGTGGTCAGCAGGTGCTCGTCAGCCAATCAGGATGCACCTGCACTCCCCTCCAGGTATCGCATGTTGGCCTTGGGGCCCCGGCCAGTGAGAGAGGTCCGGGGCCCCTGGTCATCGTGCGAACAAATCGTGTGTTTTTAAACGTTTTCTTTCAGCTCTAGGACATGGTGGACAGGTGAGCGGTTAGGGAGGGACCCCTGTGGGAGGGATGCCTGCACGGGGCGGTCCTGCTAGCGACGCAATCTTGCGATGGCGTCCAACTGAAACCTCCCACCTGAATGCTAATGGCTGCTAGATGTGGTATGGCGGGTAAATGGTGTATGACAGTGCATCCTGATTGGCTGACGAGCACCTGCTGACCACTTCATTGTAGCTGTATGCATGTACTGCTGTGTTCTATTGCTTGTGTGTGTTGAATTTAGCATTCTGTATGGAGGCAGTGTTGGTGGGTTTTCTGGATGTGAGAGGTCCAGAGCCTGGGTGTGAGAGGTCCAGGCCCACCTGCACTCCCCTCCAGGTATCGCATGTTGGCCTTGGGGCCCCGGCCAGTGAGAGAGGTCCGGGGGCCCCTGGTCATCGTGCGAACCAATCGTGTGTTTTTAAATGTTTTCTTTCAGCTCTAGGACATGGTGGACAGGTGAGCGGTTAGGGAGGGACCCCTGTGGGAGGGATGCCTGCACGGGGCGGTCCTGCTAGCGACGCAATCTTGCGATGGCGTCCAACTGAAGCCTCCCACCTGAATGCTAATGGCTGCTAGATGTGGTATGGCAGGTAAAGGGTGTATGACAGTGCATCCTGATTGGCTGACGAGCACCTGCTGACCACTTAAATGTAGCTGGATGCATGTACTGCTGTGTTCTATTGCTTGTGTGTGTTAAACTCTGCCAGGGCAGCCGATAAAGATTCAAAGATGCGTACATATATGTAAGCCGCTGATGAGTTGGGTGCAGGGTGAGCCGCTGCCGGTCAAATTCCCAGGAGCGAAAAATACTATTTCCCCTATAAGTCGTAGCAACTCAGAGGGAGAAGTAATTCAGGGTCTGAGAATTGACTGAACCCTTATGTACCCGTGCTCTGACGCACGCTCTGACGCACGCCCAAGTGTGCACCGAAAGCACTTGCTTTGATAAAGACTACATAGGGAAGAATCTAGCAAGTGTAAAAGAAGCCCTGATCATGCCTAAAGATCCGACAGCCATAACTTATCTCTCCTTATCTATGTTCTCTTTTCATCTATAAAATAATTATTCAGCATTTTTAAAGCAACAAAATTATGAAAAAAGTGATTTGTTTTTGATTAACTCAGCTTTGATACTTTTTTTTTCTTTATTTTCATGATTATGAACATTGTAGATTCACACTGAAGGCATCCAAACTATAAATTAACACATGTGGAAGTATAGTACATAACCAAAAAGTGTGAAACAACTGAAAATATGTCATATTCTAGGTTCTTCAAAGTAGCCACCTTTTGCTTTGATTACTGCTTTGCACACTCTTGACATTCTCTTGATGAGCTTCAAGAGGTAATCACCTGAAATGGTTTTCCAACAGTCTTGAAGGAGTTCCCAGAGATGCTTAGCACTTGTTGCCCATAAATAGGGATGCTCATTCGGATTCCGCAAATTCCGATCGGAAATTGCATTTCCGCATCGGAATGCGGAAATCGGTAATGCAAGTGCCGTATGCGGATTTCCGCCGGAAATCTCGGAAATTTCCGCCGGAAATTGCGGAAATTCCACCCGACTTTAACATCGATTTTCTCAAAAACTATAAGGTCTTTTTGAAAACTTTTTTTGCATCTTGTTCACAAGATTCTGTTTAATAAACCCTGAAAATTTGGTGTGTCTAGGACTTAAGGGGGCTTTGCTATTAACCGCTAAAGTCGGCTGATTTTTACTGTAATATAATGCAGAAAATCTGCATCTGCCTATTTTCTGCATTTTACATTACAGTAAAAATCCGCCAAATTTAGCGGTTAATAGCAAAGCCCCAGTAAGTCCTAGAAACACCATATTTTTAAGGTTTCTTAAACAGAATCTGCTTAACAAGATGCAGAAAAAAGTTTTCAAAAAGACCTTATAGTTTTTTTTTTTTTCAAATACTTTTATTTGTACAAAAGTTTTTATACACAACAAAGAAGAAGAGAACATCGTGTCGTCACATGGATACATATTTACAATCAGATAATAGTGTCATCATGTAGTCACACAAAGGAGTGTACACATAGACTAAGGAGGGTATATACAATCTTGTGGGATGAAATCTCCCTGTTAGGGCCCGCCATGTCCAACAGGGTGTTGAAGTATCAGGAGTGAGTATAAGATTAGAGTCTGTTAGAGGTGGTGTCCATTGAATGTCTTCTTATATCACGTTGGCATATAGCAGTGCTAGATTCCATATATTATAAGACAGATCTCACAAGTGAGATATATTCAGTGTGTAGCTCTAGATAACACATCAAGTATCTATCAATATGACAGTACACTAGATTGAATTTATAGAAAGAAGAGAAAAGAGACAGAGCTATACAATAGCTCTGGAAGGAAGAAGACAGAGAAAGATAATGAAGAGAAGAAAGATAACGAAAGGATTGAACTCGTAGGGTCTAGTTGTGGAGCATCCGACACTGCTTTAAATTTAAGGTATAAGCAGTTGTCAATTAATCAACGCTAGAGGGCTAGAGAGAAGGGTGGTCGCTACCTGAAACTCTAAGGACTACACCAAGAGAAGTTTGAACTCCTCAGATTCTCTATAATAGTTCCAGAATCTCCATGTCTTGACATATTGTTCAGTTCGGTTTTGAAGGGTCATTATTGTGTTTTCCATCCCGTTAGTGTGGCATAGCTCCTTATCTAGTTCCTTTAAGGTAGGTATAATAGGAGTTCCCCATTTACGTACTATGAGTAGCTTAGCTGCATTTAAGATATGCTTTACTATAGAATTTTTGCAAGCCCTTATACTCCAGTTATTGCAGTGAAGGAGAAAGAATTGTGGTGTAAAGAGGACCTCTCTATCTGTCGTTTTCCTGATTATGTGTTCTACTTTCCTCCAAAAGGGGATAAGCAGGGGACATTCCCATAACAGATGTAATAGGGATCCTACAGAGGAGCAGCCCCTCCAGCATTGAGGGTCTCTAATTGGAAAGATAATATGTAATTTCTGTGGAGTAAGGTACCATTGTGACAGGATCTTAAAATTAATTTCCTGCAGCTTAACCGTTATCGAGTATTTCTGGGTGAGTATGCACATCTTGGCTCTCTGAGCGTCAGAGAATGTACACCGAAGGTCTCTTTCCCATTTGTTGAAGTATGAGAGTGAGCCAAGTGGTTGACTAATCAGTAAGGAATACACTGCTGATAAAGTCTTCCGAGATGGGCCTACTGATCCGCATAGCAGTTCGAAGGCAGATTTAGATCTAGAGAGACCCGGCGAGATTCCACGCGCTCTACACAGAGAACGAAGCTGCGCCAGACCCAGCCAGTCCAAGGTGTGCACTCCGGAACTATTTCTCAATTCCTTAACTGTTAGCCAATTTCCCTGGCTCCAAAGATTATTAGCAAAATACCAGCCAATTTCCAGTTACTAAAGTGGTTAGCATGACAGCCCAACTTAAATTCAGGGTTGTCAAATAGGGGTATTCTGGGGGGAGGCCATGGTAAAATGTCTTCCTTTTGCCTGGTGACAGAAAGCACTCTGAGGGTATTATATATTAAGTGTGAGTCCGTCCAGTCGCGTTGCGGAGTGGGAGAGGACCAGGGCAGATTAGTAAGGGGATACTCCGAAATGTGATGCTCAATATCGACCCATTGTTTAGTAGTACGATGTCTGTGCCAGTCTACTATTCTGGTAAGCACTGCTGCATAGTAATATTTTTTGATGTCAGGCGCAGCTAGCCCGCCCATTTGTTTAGGTCTATGTAAGATGGGTCTCCTGAGCCTAGGGGGTTTCCCCTTCCAAATGAATTTACCAAAAGTCGTTTGAGCAGATTTCAGAAAGGAGTTAGGGACTTGTACTGGCAGAGTCTGGAATAGATATAGGAGCCTGGGCATAATATTCATTTTTAAAATCGCAATTCTGCCCATCCAGGAAAAGTGTGGACAGTTCCATCTAGTCAGGTCTGCCTTTAGGGTCTCGAGTATGGGTGGGAAATTCATTTGAAAAACATCTTTTATGTCTGGGGTAATTTTCGTACCTAGATAATTAATATGAGTGGAGGACCATCTAAAGGGAAATTGCGTCGCCAAGTGCGACTGTAATCCCTGTGGGAGGGATATATTCAGAGCTTCACATTTATCATAGTTGACTTTGAATAGACTTAGGTCTCCATACTTTTTAAATTCAGACAATAAGTTAGGTAAGGTAATCAAGGGGTTCGTGATGTAAAAGAGCAAGTCATCCGCGTATGCGGCCACTTTTTGTACTTTTGGGGAAATTGTTATCCCGTTTATATCTGGATTTTCTCTAATATGGCACAGGAGTGGTTCCAGCGACAATGCAAAGATGAGCGGGGAGAGGAGGCATTCCTGCCGGGTGCCGTTGGATATTTGAAAGGAGTTAGAGAGGACCCCATTGGTCCTAACACGTGCCGATGGCCTAGAGTAGAGGGCGGATATACCACGTAACATCTTAGGGCCCAGGCCAATATGCCCGAGGACCTCGTTAATCCACGTCCAGTCTACCCGGTCGAAGGCCTTCTCCGCATCTGTAGATAAAAGCATACATGAAATATCCCTCGACCGGGCAAACTGGACCAGATCCAATGTTCGAATAGTGTTGTCACGTCCCTCTCTATCGGGAATAAATCCCACTTGGTCCCAGTTTACCACATCCCCTATTAAAGGCGCTATTCTATTGGCTATCAGCTTAGCGAAGATTTTCAAGTCTAGGTTGAGCAAGGATATAGGCCTGTAACTTGAGCAGGCATTGGGGTCTTTACCGGGCTTATGTATTACCGAGATGTGCGATTCTAAAGTTTGAGGGGTAAAGGAAGCTACTTTGTCAGGGTCCAGAATATCATTGAACATTCTGCATAGGTGTGGAAGGAGGGTCTATTTGTATTTTTTATAGTATTCGATGGGCAGGCCATCTGGGCCCGGTGCCTTGCCTGGTTTAATTTGTGCTATCACCGTTAGCACCTCTGCTTCGGTGAATTGCTCATCTATTGTTTCAGCTGTCTCAGGGAGGAGGCGAGGCATTCCAGACTCTGCCAGGTAATCCCGTATTTTTCCCCTCATCGCGTGTGGATCTTCTGTAGGATTGCTTTTAAGATTATAGAGTGACGAATAGAAGCCCCTGAATGTATTGGCAATGGATTCACTGCGTATATGTTTTCCTAAGTGAGTATCTATGACTTGAGGTATATAGTTCCTACGCTGCTGTTGACGCAAGGCCCTGGCCAGTAGGCGACCAGATTTGTTTCCGTGTGTATAGAATAAGTTTTGGCATCTATGTGCGGCAAGTCGGGCTCTATCACTCAGAATTTTTTTATCGACTCTCTGGCTTCAGTGAGTTTGTCTAAATCTGATTGGTTTAGGGAGCGTTTATGTTTAAGTTCTAGTATATGTATTTCCGAGGAGAGGTCTGCCAGTCTTTGTTCTCTTTCCCGTTTTAATTTTGAACCTAGCTGTATTAGGTATCCCCGTAGCACGCATTTATGTGCTTCCCATAGAATAGGTGAGGATATATCTTCACTGTTGTTGTTAGTAAAATATCTTTCGATTTCCCCTTCAATCTTGGAGGCCACCCCAGCATCCTCCAACATAGAGGTATTAAATTTCCAGTTAAAGGGGCGGTGTTTACGTGATCTACAGTTTAACGACAATGAGATGGGTGCGTGATCAGAGTATGTCATTATCCCTATGTCTGCACTTGGCGAGTCAGAGAGCAAGTTATGGGAGATGAGGATATAGTCCAGTCTAGTATAGATTGCGTGTACTGAGGAGAAAAAAGTGTAGTCTTTCGCTGTCGGGTTAAGGAGTCTCCACACATCTACCAGCTGTCGCTCATGGATTGCCTTTTTAAGTTTGTTGAGCTTGCTATAGGAGATGGAGGATTTACCATGGGAGGTGTCTTGGGCTGGATTTAATGGGATGTTAAGGTCACCTCCAATGATGACACTGCCATCAACAAAGGCATCTAGTGTCGAGAGGAAATGTAGCAGGAAAGATACCTGGTCTGTGTTGGGGGCGTATACGGAACAGAGAGTATATCTTGTGTCGGCAATCTTACATTTTAACAATACAAACCTACCCTTGCCATCTGTTTTTGTTTCCACTTCGCTGACCGGAAGGTCCTTATGCAGTAATATGGCTGTACCCTTAGTTTTGGAGTCAGGGGAATTACTCATATAAATCGATTGATAGTGTTTATCTTTTAATTTGGGGGGGTTAGCCCCTCTGAAATGAGTTTCTTGAATTAACACAACATTTGCTCGTTGTTTATGCATATCATGCAATAACATTGACCTCTTCTCCGGGATATTAAGCCCTCTAGCGTTAATGGATACTACCTTTAAGGACACCATTGATTTGGAGTGAATAGAACGTATGTCGGACATCCACAACAGACCCTAAAACTTAACAGAAACATTATAAACAAAAGCATAGGTGTGAAACTGTCACACCCATAACTAAGTATTACCTTGGGGAGGTACTTAGCCCTAGGGACTATCCTATGTGGGTGCGAGGGAACCATTGTCGCCAAAGAGCCCAGATTCCCCCCACCCAATCAGATATCTAAGTAAGAGGAGTGTCCTACCCTACTTCAGGAAAGAAGGTGCCTCATGTCTCATATCAGTGACCCCCGGGATCCGTCCTATAACCATGGTCCAGATTACACGAATTTGGTGGATCCCCTTTAGTATAGAGTAGCTTTGATGCTTTAGTTAAAGCAGAGTGTGTGAACTCTCTCCGGAGGCAGCAGCAAGCAGTGCGCGGATCACTGTAAATCCACCTTCTACTGCATTGGATTAGCAAAGAATTATAGATTGTGTGGCGTGGCATTGTTTGAGGGTTGGAGTACTACAGCTCCATATAACACGGGTCGTCTACGCTACACCCCATTAAGGGTAGCAGCACATACGGGGTCCGGGGGGGTATAGGGATGTTTTGCACTACACCCATGGCAGCGCATGGCAGACAATCCCACATAGTGGGAATAATGTAGCTTTTAGCCTACTCCTCACGGAGGATAAGAATATAAAACCGGCAATACCTCACCAGTGATGTTCACAGACTCCGCTTATACAGTTAAGAATGTAGAAACCCTTCGTCTGATGTCCTCACTGGGAGGGGAGGGGGAAAAGAGAATAATAGGTGGGCGAAAGGACCAAAGCCACGGTCTCACTATTAAGGCCATAGGGTCAAGCATTCTGCGTACCTGTTTGTTAGTGTGCGGGTATGCTGCAGGGTAGTTTAGGACGTATGTATGTGCTTGTTTAGCTATAGCAGTATAGTCTGAGGGTGTCAGAGGTTGTCTCTCCCCGCTATAGGCCTCCTATGCGCACATCATCACAGAGCGCGTACATCCACAGGCCCGGCTGGGAAAGGCTATGATATGAAATTAACTCGCAAGCGAGTCACATGTCGATGCATACACCCTACGCATGGCGTCAGTAATACACCTGGGAGAGGGATATGTGGGTGGACACAGGCTATATCTCCGGCAGCAGAGTTGGGGTAGTCCCACATAGTGGGAAACACAAAATTATTTATATCATTCTCACGGAGAATACCATTATTAGTCCTGTAAATCATTATTAGCAATATCAATACCTCACACAAATATTATCAGTGTCAGGGGGCTTGGGCGCGTGAAACTAACACAAGGATGAGCGGGAAGGGGGGCTGTGCGCAGGTTCAGGGAGCCTCTCATATAGGCTCTAAAGACCTTTTGTTAGAAGTATAGCAAGCATACACCAAGAGTTAAACCTCATCAGCAGCATTCCCTAGATATCTAATGCGTAGTAAAATCCTATTGAGGGGTAACCATATAAATAGCAACAGCCTCTATATACATGCATTTGTTTAAGTATCGCACATTAACCCATTTATCGATCACCGCCCCACATACCCCCCTCACACATACCACGAACGTATATGTAAACAGTTAATGTCCTCCGGCCAGAACTAAATAGTAGGTAACTGTAGAGAAAGTAAAGATAAGCATATCAACATAGACAGGCCCGCGAGCAACTGCCGCCCCGGAGAGAGTCACCAACACGTACTATAGATCAGAACTTTTAAGTATAATTTTTTAAACGGGGATCCATGTTCGTAGCAAAAGGACAACTTAAAGCTATTCATCACTTATCTGGAGTGAAGGGTATAGTCCCGGTAAGAATCACGATGCGTTGGAGAGGAGTCATCGTTGATTGCGGAATTGTCTCCGCTGTTTAGGTCACTGGGGTAAGCCAGTGAAGATTGCGTCTGGCTGCCATTCAGGCACTTCAACCGTCGGTAGGCCCAGTGTCTGGAAGAGCTCTGGGAGATCAGCCGGAGATTTGATGGTAACTGATTTGTCATCTTTTGTCGCAGTGAGTTGGAAAGGGAAGCCCCAGCGATAGGTGACTTCTTTGTCCCGTAGCATCTTGATCAAAGGTTGGAGCGCACGGCGTTGTACCAGGGTGCTAGGCGCCAGGTCTTGAAAGAGCAGGAGTGCAGATCCCTCATGGTCGATGGAGTCTAACTGGCGTGCCGCTCTCATAATGGAATCCTTTACTGCGAAATGGTGGATGCGGCAGATGACATCCCTTGGGGGTTCATCAACCGCTGGTTTGGGCTTCAGGGCGCGGTGGACCCGGTCAATCTTCAGGGGATTATCCGCCTGTCTCCGGAGGATGCCATTAAAGATGGCTACCAGGGTAGGTTCAAGCTGTTGTGGAGAGACCGTCTCTGGTAGGCCGTGGAGCCTTATATTATTCCGGCGGCTACGATTCTGGAGGTCCTCCATTCCCGTCCGCAGCGCAATGTTCAGTGAGCGCTGCTGCGAGTTTGCTTCTTTTAGTTTCCCTACCTCGGTCTGGAGTAGGCCCATGTCTCGCTCCAGTGCTGTGAGCCGCTCGTCATGGACGGTAAGATCGTCTTGGATCCCTCTTATTTCCTCCCTCGTGGCAGAGGTGATTTTATCTGCCAGATCAGATAGATCTTCTTTGGTGGGAAGATTATGCAGGTAATCCCATATCTCCTTCAGGGATCTAGAGATCATGGCAGCCGAGTCTTCCTCTCTGGCGGGCGCATCTTTGGGTGGAGAGCTGGCGGCCATCTTGGTTAATGTCTGATTGAGGGCCCGCGGGAGTGTATTTTCGGTGGAAGTTCGCCGATGTGCCTTGCCAGTGTGTTTAGAGTGTCTCTTGCTTCTCCGGGGTCCACTGGCCATCCCCTTATGGCTTAGTAGAAGGGTAGGAGCACTTCAGTCAGCGTTAAATTGTGATCTTGGGCGAGGAGCTCTGAAGAAAGCGTCTTCACGCGGCCATGGCTGACTCCGCCCCCCAGACCTTATAGTTTTTGAGAAAATCGATGTTAAAGTTGGGCGGAATTTCCGCGATTTCCGGCGGAAATTCCGCATAAGAATGCGGAAATTGGTAGCGGAAAGCGGAATCGGTAATTGGTAAATGACGGAATGCGGATTTACCGCGGAATCGGAAATTGGCATTCCGACCATCCCTACCCATAAAGTTACTTTTATTCAACCAGCAAGTAATTTTTTGATAGGAAATGACACAGGTTTCTCCCAAAAGATAATAAGACAATGTACAAAAGGCATTCCCCCCCCCATTCCTTTAGATTGTAAGCTCACAAGGGCAGGGCTCTCACCCTTTTGTGTCATTGAATGTTATTATTTAATTGCTTGCACTCTGTTAGACATTTATACATTTTAGTCATCATGTTAAATTTGCTATTGTAATCAGCAGTTCTGTATTTTGTATCAGTGTTCATATTTGATGTACTGTATATCATTGTCTGTATCATTATGTATCCCTTGTTTGTTTTCTTACATTGTACAGCTCCACGGAATATGTTGGCGCTTTATATATAACTAAATAATAATAATAATAATTGTGGAAAAAAAACATGTCTCACTTTTTATTTACATTTGAGCATAAAGTGTCCAGTCCAAAATTATTTATACCCTTCACTAACTGTCACAGTCTATGGGAAAATTCAAAGTTCTATAACATTCCAAATAGTCCAAGCTGTTCTAAAGCATCCTAATTACCCTGATGAATTGGGAACAGCTGTTTTAATCAATTCAACAGGTAAAAAACAGCAGCTCTATGCAGTTGGTTTGTGGACAGTCAAAGCTAAGACAAAGGAGCTTAGTGAGGATCTGCAGCTGCGCATTGTGGCTGCTCACAATTCAGGAAAGGGCTGCAAGGCCATTTCTAAATGTTTTCCAGTTCCAGTGGCTACAGTGCAAAGTAGTATTAAAAAATACAAGATCTGCCCTGTGGAAAATTTCAGAGGACGTGGTCAGAAGCCAAAAGTGACACCTGTGCTGGCCAGGAGGATAGTGAGAGAGGTGATAAAGAATTCAAGGATCACCACCAAGGCCATCCTGGTGAATCTGGGCTCTGCTGGTGGCAATGTCTCAAGGCAAACAATTCAACGGACACTGCACACTGCTGGGTTCCACAGGTTCCACGAATGCAGACCAAGGAGGACACCACTTCTCTAGATAAGGCACACAAAAGCTCACTTGGCCTTTGCAAATGCTCGTCTGGACAAAGAAGACGACTTCTGGTCTTCTGTGAAACAAAAATGTAATTGTTTGGTCACTATGATGTTTCACTCATTTGGTGTAAAAAAGGAGAAGCCTTCAACCCAAAGATCACCATCCCCACTGTCAAACATGGTGGTAGGAACCTAATGCTTTGGGGTTGTTTTTTCAGCCAATGGACCAGGGAGCCTAATCACAGTAAACGGCACCATGAAAAAAGAGTAATCCATGAGGATTCTCAACGACAACATCATGTAGTCTGCAGAGAAACTTGGCCTTGGCCACCAATGGACATTTCAGCATGACTATGACCCAAAACACACAGCAAAAGTGGTGAATGGTTAGCAGACAACAACATTAACGTTTTGGAGTGGCCCAGTCAGAGTCCTAAACTGAATCCAATTAAGAATCTGTGGAGGGAGCTAAAGATCAGAGTGATGGCAAGAAGACCCTCCAACCTGAAAGATTTGAAGCTTATTGCTAAAGATGAATGGGAAAAATACCTGTGGAGACATGCAAAAAGCTGGTCTGCAATTATAGGAATCGCTTGATTGCTGTAATAGACAATAAAGGCTTTTATATTGATTATTGAGAAGGGTATAAATAATTTTGGACTGAACATTTTTTGCTCAAATGTAGGTAAAAGCTTAGAAATGTTTTTTTTCCACAATAATGATTCTTGTACATCGTCTTATTATCTTTTGGGAGACACCTATGTCATTTCCTGTCAAAAAATTACTTGCTGGTTAAATAAAAGTAACTTTAAGTCAAAATTTGCCAGGGGTAGGAATAATTATGGGCTGCACTGTGTATATTATAATATACATTATATAGATGATGTGAAAAACAAATAATGTGAGATAATTCACATGATACATTTTGCTAATCAACCCCATGGTGTTTTTAGTAGTAGAAGTGCTGTTGTCAGTAATTTTTAAATTCCTGTTACAATAGAGTCTCGGTTACCCGCCACTGATGGGGATCAGCTGATGCCAGATAAGTGTGCTTTCAGTTTGTTTGACTCAGTATTAAAGAGACTCCGTAACAAAAATTGCATCCTGTTTTTTATCATCCTACAAGTTCCAAAAGCTATTCTAATGTGTTCTGGCTTACTGCAGCACGTTCTACTATCACCATCTCTGTAATAAATCAACTTATCTCTCTCTTGTCAGACTTGTCAGCCTGTGTCTGGAAGGCTGCCAAGTTCTTCAGTGTTGTTGTTCTGTGATGCATCTCCCCCCTCCAGGCCCCTCTCTGCACACTCCCTGTGTGTTATTTATATTAGAGCAGCTTCTCTCTGCTCTCTTATCTTTTACAAGCTGGATAAATCCTCCTCTGAGCTGGCTGGGCTTTCACATACTGAGGAATTACATACAGGCAGAGCTGTCTGCACTCTGCAGGAAGAAACAGCCTGACACTTCAGTGGAAGAAAGCTGCAGGGGGAAAGAAACACACAAATGATCTCTTGAGATTCAAAAGGAAGTGTGTATACAGCCTGCTTGTGTATGAATGTATTTTCTATGTGTGGACATACTGTACATCAACCTACTTCCTGTTTTGGTGGCCATTTTGTTTGTTTATAAACAAACTTTTTAAAACTGTTTTTAACCACTTTTAATGCGGCGAGGAGCGGCAAAATTGTGACAGAGGGTAATAGGAGATGTCCCCTAACGCACTGGTATGTTTACTTTTGTGTGATTTTAACAATACAGATTTTCTTTAAAAATAAGCCTAGCTAATACAATACTATACCCCACTCTATATACGTATCATGAACTCTGTATTAAATGTTAAAATACAGTAATTGAAAGTATATTTACCCTGGGGTAGCTATGGAACACAGTCTTTAAAGCAAACCCAAACTGAAGCTCGGGTTTTTTAAAAAAAGGTATTAGCTTTAAGAGAGGGAAGACTCAGGATCTTATTGAGGCTTTCCTTGGTTGTCAGAAGCCCTCTATTGCTTAGTGTGTTCTCCATCCACATCGGGGCCACACAACTCCTGTCCCTGCATCATGACTGCGCAATAGCCACTCAAGCCTATCCACGCATGTGCAGTAGGACGGAGCCCAGCCATAATGCAGGGACAGGAGCTGCACGGCCCCAATATGATTAGCGACAATACCTTGTTGCTAATCTTCCTGGGGGAGGGGGGGTGTTTAGCGGCGGGGGACATGAGAGCAAGGAGGGAAGCCCCAATAGGATCTCGAGGCTTCAGAATCGATAGTGTCACTACTGCAGAAAAATGTGATAAAGAGGGTTCCACTTCAGGAATTGTTTAAGGGGTTTTATTCAAGAGTGTTCCTGATCAGGAAACCATCGGGCAAGTATCGCATGATATTGAACCTAAAGCACCTGAACCCTCACATTGTGGAGAAGAAATTTCACATGGAGAGCGTCACCTCAGTGCGAAATCTAATCTGGCCAGGGTCCTTTCTCACCACCGTCGATTTGGAAGATGTGCATCTCCATGTTCCAATTCATCCAGCCTATCAGAAATATCTGAGGTTTGCAGTTCGGTTCAGCGACGTGCTTTGTCATTATCAATATCAAGCGTTATCGTTCGGGCATATCGTCGGCTCCAAGAATTTTCACCAAGATAATTTTAGAAGTAAGTGTGTTTTTGCATCTCCACAATGTGAGGGTTCCACCCTACCTGGACGATTTTCTTTTCCTAGCAGACAATCTATCAGCTTTAGAAAGGCAGCTAGATTTTTCTCTGCAGATGTTAAAAAGGCTGGGTTGGCTAATAAGTTCAGAAAAATCACAACTGGTTCCTGCCCAACAAATAATTTTTCTGGGTCTCCTGTGGGATGCGGTAAGTGGAAAGGTGTATATGCCAGAGGACAAAATTGCAAAGTTAGTGGGGAAAATTCAACACTTCCTTTCAACAGCTCAAGTAACATTGAGAGAGGTGATGTCCCTACTTACATAGTTATTTGGGTTGAAAAAAGACATACGTCTTTCGAGTTCAACCAGAGAACAAAGTAAAACACCAGCCTGCTCCCTTACATATCCCTGTTGATCCAGAGGAAGGTGAAAACCCCTTACAAGGCATAGTCCAATTAGCTCAGGTCCATTTCCAGAATCTGCAATCTTGGTTCCTGTTCATATGGGACAGGAAACAAAATTCTCTGGACAGTCTAGTAGCTCCCCCAATTTATATCCTCCACTCCTTACATTGGTGGATACTCCCCAACCAGTTGTCACAGGGTCGGCTCTGGAACCAGCTGGATCCAGCAAAGATTTACACAGATGCCAGTGCATGGAGTTGGGGGCCCATTATCTGGAATACCAGGTTCAGAATGTTTGGGGACCACAGATGACTCACAGATCCTCGAATTTCAGGGAGCTTTTGGCAGGGAAATTAGCCCTTCAGAGACTACGAGACCATATTGTAGGGAAAGAAGTTCTGATATTTTCAGACAATATGGTCACAGTTTTATATGTCAGGAAACGGGGGTACCCGGAATCAGGAATTAAGGGACCTAGCTCTGGAAATTTCCTTTTGGGCAGAGGAAAATCTCCTCTCCCTCACAGCAGTCCACATACGGGGGAAAGACAACGTATGGGCGGACTATCTCAGCACAAGGAGTCAGAGTGGCAACTAAATCAGGAAGTATTCCTCCAAATTGTGTCCAGGTGGGGTTGTCAAATCCTAGACCTATTTGCAACCCCATCCAATGTGAAAACGAAGGATTTTTGCTCTCTTCACCTGTCAGTTCCAGTAAACCAAATGGAGTAGAATGACCAGCGGGGTTACTCTATGCCTTCCCACCATTCAATTTCATCCCGAAGGTTCTAAGGAAGATAGAGGTGGCTCAAGCAACTGTGATCTTCATAGGTCCTTGGTGGCCGAGAAGGTCATGGTTTCCCTATCTACAATCCCTAGTCCTGGAGGGTCCGTGGCATTTAGACAACAGGGTGGATCTATTAGTCCAGGGGTGGGCCCATCACCCAAACCTGCTGGATATTGAGGAAGAAATGTTAGTAAAACAGGGTTTTTCACTGAAGTTGGCGTCCACTTTGGTCAGTTGTAGGAAATTGTCCACAAGATGTAAATATGTAAAGATTTGGAAAGCTTACTCTTCCTGGAAAGAAAAAAATTGCATAACTACTAATGATTTAAAGTAATTTTGGAATTTTTACAGAGCGGGGTGGACATGGGACTGTCAATAAGTACCCTAAGAGTCCATGTCTCTGCTTTATCCATTTTTTTGAACAGGCGTCTGTCTACAGAAATTTTGGTTAACCTCCTGAGCGATAATCCCGAGCTGAGCTCGGGGTATGTCGCGCAGGAGGAGTTCTCAGGCCCTGGTGGGCCGATTTGCATAATTATTTTTTTTGTTACACGCAGCTAGCACTTTGCTAGCTGTGTGTAACTTCCGCTCGCCGCCGCTCGCCGCCGATCCGCCGCTACCCGCCGTGCCGCGCAGCCCCCCCCCCCTCCCCGACCCCTTGCGCAGCCTGGCCAATCAGTGCCAGGCAGCGCTAAGGGGTGGATCGGAACTCCCTCTGACGTCACGACGTCCATGACGTCGGTGACGTCATCCTGCCCCGTCGCCATGGCGACCGGGGAAGCCCAGCAGGATATCCCGTTCTGAACGGGATTTCCTGCTTACTCTGATCGCCGAAGGCAATCGGAGTGGGTGGGGGGATGCCGCTGCGCTGCGGCTATCATGTAGCGAGCCCTGGGCTCGCTACATGATTTAAAAAATAAAAAAAAATTAAAAATAGTGCTGCGCCACCTCCTGGGCGATATAATTGTATCGCCCAGAGGGTTAAGAATTGTTTAATTTCAGTTTCTAGATCCCACTAGCACCTGAAAAGTTGTGTCCTCCTTGGGATCTACCTTTAGTTTTGAAATTTTTGGTATCGGATAAGTTTGAACCGATTGAGATTACTCCTTTAAAGAACTTAACGCTAAAAGTTGCTTTTTTTTGTTGCTAGAACATCAGCCAGAAGGATAGGTGAGATCCAGGCCTTGTTGATAAAAGATCCTTATATGGTGATTCATTCTGACAGGGTAGTCTTTAAACCAGATCCAGCTTACCTTCCAAAAGTATCTTCAGCCTTCCACTGGACGCAGGAGATAGTTCTACCCTCTTTTTATCGAATCCTCAGAATGATAGAGAAAGGGAATGGAGCAAGCTAGATGTTAGGAGAGCTATTATTACATACCTGGAAAGAACAGCGCAGTTCTTCAAGGGGTTTGCAATCTTCAAAAGGCACATTAGCTAGGTGGGTTAAGGAACTTATCACCTGGGCTTAAAAATATTTAGGCAAAATGGCTCCTTCCAAGGTTAGGGCATGCTCTACGAGATCTCTGGCAGCATCCTGGGCAGAAAGATCAGGGGCTACCCTAGAACAAATCTGCAAGGCAGCAACCTGGTCTCCACATACAACTTTTATGAAACACTACAGAGTGGAACCAAGCCAAGATCAAAGCTTTGGGCGAAAAGTTTTACAGAACATCATCCCCTCTAAGGTAAATTTCTCACTGGTCTCAGCAGCAGCCATCCTGGAGGACGATGGGTGAAAGTCCCAGCTGCTTACCTGTAGTCGGGTTTCGGCGAGTCCTCCAGGATGGCTGCCTACGTCCCAGCCCTATTAATTATGGAGTGGATATGGAGAAATGGGATATTTTTTTCTCTTCTTAAACTGGAGAGATAGGGAGGAGGTATCCTTTTATTGGGATTATGTAGTTAATTAATTAGTTTATACTCTTTCAGATGTTTCCGTTTGGGGAGGGACCAATCAATATCTCAGTAGCAGCCATTCTGGAGGACTCGCCGAAACACGGCTACAGGTAAGCAGCTGGGACTTTCCTTACAGGTACACTTTAAAGGGGTTCTGTGGCCTTTAAAAAAAAACAAAAAGTGTCACTTACCCGGAGCTTCTACAGGCCCCCTGCAGCTAACAAGTCCCGCGCGTCACTGAAGCCCCCTGTGTTCCTCACCGCGGGTCACCTGCCAATTATTCATCTAACTAAAACAGGCCTTCCTGTAGATCGCAACCGTCTCCTGAGTAGATCGAGGCTGCATCCTGTCAAATTTTGATGGCGCTTAGCTGCGTCTGTAAAAATTTGCTACCACCATGTAGCCGCTCCTGTCAAAATATGCTACCTAGCAGCCGCAGCTATTGGAATTCAATGCCTGGTTGCATCGAGGAGAGGGGAGAGTCGCGGCCAAAGGGTAGAGGCGTGGCTGAAGGGGAGAGGAGCAAATGGTGAGGCAGCATCTCCTCCCTCTTCACGCTGTGTGAGACATGCACAGCGATGTGGCCACTCCCTCCCAGGTCCTGCGCTTCCTTGAAACTCCGGAGGGGAAACCGAGAGAATGAAAGCTTTCTAGGTGGGCACATTTTTGGTTTCAGTGGTGGGTCCGGGGGAGGGGAAGGGGGAGATTCCACAACTGTATATGCCAATATTTATGGTTGTGGTGCAATTCAAATTGCCGAATCCAAGAGATCTAACAACATTTCAAATGTTAAACTTAGCATTTATAATGCTGGTATATTACTATATAAGACTTATATAGTAATATACCAGCATTATAAATGCTAAGTTTAGCATTTAAATTGTTGGTAGATCTCTTGGACTCGGCAATTTTCAAAGTAGCTCGCGAGCTGAAAAAGTGTGGGAACCCCTGAACTAGAAGAATAGCACTGCAGCTGCAAGGCCATGGCTGTGCGCGTTCTCGTTCCTGCTCATGTCTCCGGAAGCTTAGGGCCCGTTCAGAATGCATGCGTTTCCAGCCACGTTTTGGAAACGCGTGCAGGAGGCCGACACGAACGACATCAGACAGTGCATAGAGTGCACTGTCCGATGTTCACACTGCATGCGTTCCGGACCTGTGCGGTCCGGGAACGCATGCTGCACGCAGATTTTGTCAAAACGCGCGGCTGTCCCATTCACTTTTCAGTGATGGGATCAGCCACGCAACGCACACAAACGCAGATGGCATGCATTCGTACGCGTTGCGGTCCGCACGCGTACAGCTCGCGTGGCCATCCGCATTTGTGATCTGAACGGGACCTTACTGCGCAGGCGCAGTACGAAGTTTTCTTATACTGCGCCTGCGCAGTAAGCTCCAAATGACGCGTGTCACAGTACTATTCATCTAGTTGGATGAATAGTTGGCAGGTGACCTGCGGCGAGGAACGGAAGGGGCTTCAGTGACAGCATAGGACACTTTTTGTTTTGTTTTTTAAAAGGCCACAGAACCTCTTTAAGTTTGCACACATCTTGGCAATTAAATTGGCCTTTTAAAGGGGAACTGAAGAGAGAGGTACTGTATTCGAGGCTGCCATGTTTATTTCCTTTTAAGCAATACCAGTTGCCTGGCAGCCCTGCTGATCCTCTGCCTCTAATACTATTAGCCATAGCCCCTGAACAAGCATGCAGCAGATCAGGTGTTTCAGACTTTAAAGTCAGATCTGACAAGACTAGCTGTATGCTTGTTTCTGGTGTTATTCAGATACTACTGCAGAGAAATAGACCAGCAGGGCTGCCAGGCAACTGGTATTGATTAAAAGGAAATAAATATGGCAGCCTCCGTATACCTCTTACTTCAGTTCCCCTTTAAATAGAAAAAGTGTGAAAACCTCATGTCATATTTTAAAATTATTTCTTTGCTTTTTAAAAACATATTCTAGATATCCTAAAATGAATCATAAACCACACAGATTTATAACTGAAAGTGTGTCAGTGACACTGTCCAGCTTCAGTGATTTTGTTCTGCCCCTGATCCAATCCAAAATATTAAGATATGCTGTAGTAGCAACCCCACCCCCTATTTATGTGTAGCCACCCCCCCCCCCCCCACACACACACACACACACTATTTCTTGTGCAGCATCAGACCCCCCTGCATTCCATGTACTCACCTTAGCAGTTTAGTAGTTCCTCCTTTCCATATGTAGTCCTTCCATTTCTATATTCTGCCTTGTCTGTGCTGCATCCTCCCTTTTCCATGGCCAACCTTCCTCCTCTGGGAACTAGATCCTCTAGGCCAAGGCCGTGGTCTGTTTCAGATATGGCCATGCAAGCATGTGTTAGATTCTTACTACATGAAAGCATTATTCCTGATCATTTCTGGTGACAGTCTAATATGAATACAGGTGTCCCCTAATGGTGTCGTCCTTGATATTCAGCAATCTGTTCAGTTTAATACCTTCAGCCAAGCACTGTTTTGCAGAAGGACACCCTTCAACCCCCCATCCCAAAACAAACACACACACACGCTCACTCACTCGCTCATTCTACCATTATTAACAGTTTAAAGCCTGGTACATGCCTTAAAGAGACACTTAAGCCAGAAAAAAAAGAGTTTTACTCACCTGGGGCTTCTACCAGCCTCCTGCAGCAGTACTGTGCCCTCGCAGCCACTCACTAATCCTCTGGTCCCCCGCTCCCAGCTAGTTTCGTTTTTGCCGACAGGCCCGTCAGGACTGGCCACGCGTAGCTTTTTCCGCATTCCCGACTGTAATTAGCGCTATTGCGGGGCCGCAACGCATACAAAAATACGCATTACGCATTACAAATGCATAGATATGCGGCAACGTGTATTTTTGTACGCGTTGCGGCCCGCAATAGAGCTAATTACAGTTGGGAATGGGGAAAAAGCTACACGTGGCCAGTCCTGACGGGCCTGTCGGCAAAAACGAAACTAGCTGGCAGCGGGGGACCAGAGGATTAGTGAGTGGCTGCGAGGGCACAGGACTGCTGCAGGGGGCTGGTAGATGCCCCAGGTGAGTAAAACTCATTTTTTTTCTGACTTAAGGTTCACTTTAAACTTTAATTTAATTTACCAACAATAAACCAATTTACCAGTACCATATAGTATGGGAGCTTACCTACACAATGTACTCATGTTATTGAGAATCTGTTGTCCCTCATACAACATGGGGATGGTAAAGTGGGCCAACAGTTGGAAGTGTGTACCAGGCTTAATGCTGTAACATATCAGTAGATTCAAGCCTGCCACTTACATCCAATTTTGATATGTTACCACTATTACGTAGTAGGAGGGCCAACAGATTTTGATTTCTATGAATTGATTGTGTAGGTAAGCTCTCATACTACATAGAAGTGGTAAAATTGGCCAATACAAATTGGATGTGTGTATGCACCTTAACATCACAGAATTATTTTCAGTAAAGTAACTGTAAGGGTCCTTTCACACTGTACCCCACTGTGGTGCGGTGCAACGGACACTATTATATTGCAATGGTAAGTTCAAATCTGCGCGTTAGTGGCATGGTGTGGCAGATTCCATCAGAATAACACGTTGGATGCTGTGCATTACCAAATGGCGCATGCTAACCTTTGCGGAGTAGCCATGCCCATTTAAAAAGGAGCACAGGTGCTGAGGAGAGTGGTCAACTTACATACAACAATTAAACGTCTGCACTGAAAACACACTCACAGCAAGCTGGAACTCTACAAGTGATATTCAGATTCACACTGTGCGCAAAGAGGAAGGAAGATGCAAGGTGGATGCTGTTAGAAATACATATGTAGGAATCAGAAGGGAGATGATGGACAAAAGGTAAGCCAGAATATCACATTGCACGGTAGTCTCTTCATTTATCCATAGGAAGTACTGAAAAAAATTGGCGCTGGAAAATTTTGAAGATACAAGCTGGAAGGTGGAAGACAAAATTTACGCAGAAACCTGAAAAAAAAAAAGATTAAAATAGAAGACAGCAAAAGGTAAGCCAGAAGTCTCTACATTTATACACAGGAAGTACTGAAAAAGATTATCGCTGGAAGATCGGAAGAGACAAGCTGCAAGGTACAAGAAAGAAATATGCAGGAATCTGAAGGAAGCTTAGGATGGAAGACAACAAAATGTTAGCAAAAATATCACACTGCATGTTATGCTGGGATTACACCATACAATTTTCTGTTAGATTCTTCTGTTAGATTTTCTGTTAGAATGCATAATTAGATTATTTTCTGTAGAGAATGGTCATTATCTCTGGTGCATTGTCTTCTGGTCATCTCCTGCTGAGTAGAACAATGCCTAATTGCTCGGCAGATAGATGGTAAGATAAATAAATTTCCAACATGTTGAACTTAGAGAATCTAACAGAAAAATCTAACAGAAAATTGATATGGTGTAATACCAGCATTATGCTATGAATACACAGTACGCTTATTCCTGCATAATCGGGCCGCTGGCTCGATTCCGGCGCGTCCTCGCTCATCCCCGTGGGCGCCCCCGGATCGATTCCTGCTCGTCCCCGCTGGCGCTTCCTTATCTTCCGCTCATTTCTTCTTTTGTCCTGCCCGCCGGTATCGAGCGCGGAATAGATCTGGCGGGGTATCGGACACGACGGAGATGATCAATCGAGCCATCAGTGGCTTGATTATGCGGGAATAAACGTACTGTGTATTCCCAGCATCTCCATTTATACATTCGAAGATCGGAAGAGACAAGCTGGAAGGTACAAGAAAGAAATATGCAGGAATCTGAAGGAAGCTTAGGATGGAAGAGAGCAAAAGGTAAACCAGAATATCACACTGCATGTTAGTCTCTCCATTTATATGTAGGAAGTACTGAAAAAGATTGTTGCTGGAAGATCAGAAGATACAAGGTGGCAGGTGGAAGACAACATTTATGCAGAAACCTGAAAAAAGATTAGGATGGAAGACAGCAAAAGTAGAGTGACCATATTTTTGTGGGTCCAACCTGGGACGGGGAGGGGGGCGTGGGGGGGGGGGGCATGGGGGGGGCGGCGCGCGTGCGCGCCGAAAAGTGGGGAGGACTGAGCGCGCAGCGGCGAAGACTGGGGGGGGGGTGTTGCCGCGCCCAAATGGGCGTGGCCATGACATTGTATGGGCGGAGCTAACGTAATGATGTAACAGCGAGGCATAAGAAAGCAGTGTTTACGCCATGATGTGGACAAACGAGACTTTGCATCATGGGTGTGCAGAAACTGTGTGATGCTAATAGTATACCGTAACCACAAAGCAGCAAACATAGCCATCTATGACCATTAAATAATAAATGTAGTAACAGTTACCCCGGACACCAGAAAATAAACGCAATAGGCAACATGTCAGCACAAAATAACCGCAATGCGGGCAACATGTCAGTACAAAATAAACGCAATGCGGGCAACATGTCGGTACAAAATAAATGCAATGCGGGCAAACATTTCACCAGAAAAGAAACGCACTGCGGGCAAACATTTCGCTAGAAAAGAAACAATGCGGGCAAACATTTCACCAGAAAAGAAACGCACTGCGGGCAAACATTTCGCTAGAAAAGAAACAATGCGGGCAAACATTTCACCAGAAAAGAAACGCAATGCGGGCAAACATTTCGCTAGAAAAGAAACGCACTGCGGGCAAACATTTCGCTAGAAAAGAAACAATGCGGGCAAACATTTCACCAGAAAAGAAACGCAATGCGGGCAAACATTTCGCTAGAAAAGAAACAATGCGGGCAAACATTTCACCAGAAAAGAAACAATGCGGGCAAACATTTCGCTAGAAAAGAAACAATGCGGGCAAACATTTCGCTAGAAAATAAAAGCACTGCGGGCAAACATTTCACCAGAAAAGAAACAATGCGGGCAAACATTTTGCTAGAAAAGAAACAATGCGGGCAAACATTTCGCTAGAAAAGAAACGCAATGCGGGCAAACATTTCGCTAGAAAAGAAACAATGCGGGCAAACATTTCACCTGGAAAAGAAACCTAATGCGGGCAAACATTTCACCTGGAAAAGAAAGCATTTACTCACCTGGCAGAAGTGTCTGGCCTCTGGCGCGCTGCTCCGTCCCGGGACCGTCTTGTTCCTCCTGCTCTTCTCTCCCGCGCTGACAGGGCTACGGCAAGATGGCACCCGAAGCCCTGTACTGGAGACACAAATAGGGCTTCGGCAGCCATCTTGCCGTAGCCCTGCTCGCCTGCCGGTGTCGGAGCAGACACCAGAAGAGGAGGCAATGAACTGGCGTCTATAGACGCCGCTGCCAGTTCATTGAGGAGAGAGTGGCCAGAGTCCCGAGGCCGGGACGTCCCGCTGCTGAAAGCGGGACGTTTCCCGGGACCTTATTAAGCCTGGGACAGCGGACCCCGAATCCGGGACGTGTCCCGGGCAATCCGGGACGTCTGGTCACTCTAGCAAAAGGTAAGCCAGAATATCACACTGCATGTTCGTCTCTCAATTTATACACAGAAAGTAATGAAAAACATTGTCACTGGAAGATCGGAAGAGACAAGCTGGAAGGTACAAGAAATAAATATGCAGTAATCTGAAGGAAGATTAGGATAGAAGACAGCAAAAGGTAAGCCAAAATATCACACTGCATGTTAGTCTTTCCATTTATACACAGGAAGTATTGAAAAAAGATTGGTGCTGGAAGACCGGAAGATAAAAGGTGGAAGAAAAAATTTGAATTGGGGACTCAGTGCTGTGAGGCAAGAGGGCCACCATGCTGCATAATTAAACAATCATATTGATTATGTATGAAACATTTTTGCTAATACAGATATTGGGCTTGATTCACAAAGCGGTGCTAACAGTTAGCACGCTGGTGAAAAGCCCTTTATCATGCCTAAACTCAGTTTAGGCATGATAAGTTTTGGGGCTCGATTCACCAAGCGGTGCAAAGTGTTAGCACCGTGGTGAAAAGGCCCTTATCACGCCTAAAGTCACTTTAGGCATGATAAGAAGAAACTCGCGCGAAGTTGCCGCGCGTACGCGCGTAAGTGCGCGCGCAACACCCGACGCTTCGCGCAAAGCTCCCATTAAGCCCTATGGGACTTTGCGCGCGCTCTCACGCGCGTACGCCCGAACGCGCTTACGCGCGGTAACTTCGCGCGAAGAGCAGGAAAAATCGGTGATAACTCAGTGGTGAAAAGGTCATCACGCCTAAAGTCTTTTAGGCGTGATAACTGGGTTATCACCGCTTTGTGAATCGAGGCCTAGGTGTGATAAGTTTACGTGTGATAAGTTTAGGCGTGATAAGTTTAGGTGTGATAAGTTTAGGCATGATAAGTTTAAGCGCCAACTGCGTTAGCACCGCAGTGCACAGATGATCAAAAGTTTTACGCTAGCAAAGTCTGGTGCACTTCGTATAAAGTTTAATGGCGCTGCTTTGCGTGCGGGACTTTGCAAGCGATCTAAACTTATCTAAACTTATCATGCCTAAACTTATCACACCTAAACTTATCATGCCTAAACTTATCACACCTAAACTTGCTTTTCACCAGCGTGGTGCAATGGTTATCATGCCTAAAGTCTCTAACTGGGTTAGCACCGCTTTGTGAATCGAGCCCATTGTGTTATTACAGGCAAAATATCAAAAACCCAATAATAACGCACTAAAAACTGATTAATTAATTAATTCATGACTAATTGAGGATATTTTTAAATCAGACAGTTTATTGTTGTTTGCCTACATCCAGTATGTACAGTTGTTGAAGGGGAGAACGTTTCAGAACTCAAAATATGGCAACTGCAATTTCTAGTCTGTTTTAAAGGCAGGGCAAGGGTTATGCTGAGTTACCCCATGTTGTATGATGACTTTGTGACAAAGTAGAGATAACCCAGGAGGAGAGCTTGATGTCTTCCCAGATTGTGCAGCTAGGCCACTATGTGGGGTGTTGAAACAGATCTCTTCACAGGCAATGGAGATGGTGCACAGGTTTTCTATGACAGCTATGATGGAAGATTGGCTAACATGCATTTGAGAATGTGAGGTGCATGTTTAAATCTGCAAGGCACAACCAAACAAAACAACAAACAAACAAACACAGAACATTTATATCGCGCTTTTCTCCTGGCGGACTCAAAGCGCCAGAGCTGCAGCCACTAGGACGCGCTCTATAGGCAGTAGCAGTGTTAGGGAGTCATTGCCCAAGGTCTCCTACTGAATAGGTGCTGGCTTACTGAACAGGTAGAGCCGAGACTCGAACAACCCAGTCTGGAAAATAGATGTTAGAAGAGCCAAGCAGAAGATGGTGTTTGAAGCCGCCTACAGCAGAAGAATACATGTGAGGTTCCCAGGCAAATTGTATACTCCCTGATCATCATTCTGCCTTTATAATACTTAGGGTTTATGTGTATTGTCTGCTAACACTGAAGTTAAGAGTATTATGCATTATGTCTAAAATCTGGAAGGCATTAAAGAACTGCGTTGTCAAACTGGCTGCTTGCCAGCATCGTATACGGCACACAATAACTTATGACTTTCCCCACAGAGTGGATTGTGTTCTTATAAACGCTAAGGTGTTTTCGTGTGTACCGTAATTTCAACCAATAAAGCATATAAGGGGAGCCCAGCATGGCACATGGAAGGATAAAAGAATCCCATATATTTTCCTTATCAATCTCATATGTACAGATGTGGACATCATATACAGTATATACCCTCTATCATGTTTAACCTCCCTGGCGTTCTGAATCCCCGCGGCCATGCGGCTGCGGGTGGTTTTTTTAACCTAATTTTTTTTTAATCATGTAGCTGGCCTAGCGCTAGCTACATGATACCCCCCTGCGGCGTCCCTCCCACCCCTCCGATCGCCGCCTGCGATCATGCCCATCAGGAAATCCCGTTCTGAACGGGATTTCCTTAAGGGCTTCCCCCGTCGCCATGGCGAAGAACAGAATGAAGTTATCGACGTCGTGACGTCACAGGGAGTCCCGATCCACCCCTCAGTGCTGCCTGGCACTGATTGGCCAGGCTGCGCACGGGGTCTCCGGGGGATCCCTATTACGTGGCAGGTAGCGGCAGATTGGCGGTGAGTGGAGAAGCACGCAGCTAGCAAAGTGCTAGCTATGTGTTTAAAAAAAAAATATTCAAATCGGAGTGGTGCCCTCCGGCGTTACTGGACGAGCTCAGCTCGTTCAGAACGCTATGGAGGTTAATACAAACACACATTTATAGTGTAAATTTTGATGTGAGTGCATATTCCAGACTTGAAAGCACTTCAGGGCGCCGTAATGGTTGGGATAATTGGCTTTACAGGTGTTTGTGTTTATTTAGGTGTGGAAAGATCTTGCAATCATGGATTGAAGTTTAACCATTTTTTTCTGTTACTTGCAATTTCAAACATGTGAGTGTTCCGCTTGACATGGGTTAATTACGCTTTCACCAAATAAGCACAGGTATCTCTATCAACAAATAATTGCATTTTGATAGGCACCATAAAAAAACACATTATCATTATAAATGCCACTAAATGTTCCAATATGGGGAGGGATGGCTAGAAACAATGATGATTGTACCCTTCTACAAAAAGAAGGCTGATTTATACATTATTTAGCAGCAACAAGACCCTCAGGACTTAATCACTAAATTAGCTTTGCTATGTTGAGGGCTCTTTCACAGTGCAACGTTAAAGTCGCAGGTTAAAACTACATGTAACGCAGAACTCACAGCAATTAAAAATCAATGGCCTGTTCACAGTGTTGGTGTCTAACGCTGCACGTTAAATGAAAGTGCTGCATGCTATGCATTATACACATTTTTAGCTGCGTTAGACTGCATATGCTCAGTAATGTTTTTTTTTTTAATGTAACGCATGCGCCATTTTTGTTCTATCACTGTGCGACGAAAATGGCGCACCAAATGCAGGGCTAAAGAATGCACTATAACGTCCAAGTTATAGTGCACAATGCGTTGCGTTAGGGGCACGTTCTGCGACCTTATTGTTGCATCAAACGCAACGTCCTGATGTGAAAGAGGCAAGAGTATCAATTTTGCTCTCTTTCTTTTTTATATTTTTTTTCACTCTGCATGGGTTCTTCACTGCAGCTGGCAGTCTGGTGACTCCACACATTCCAGTTGATTTTCTGATAAATATGATGATAATTATTGACATTTTTATTATATTTTGACATTTTCTATGTCTGCCTGGTGGGTGAAGGCTGACACATCTGTGATATATCTAGTATATTATTTTATTTGAGAAGGAAGGGTGGGGGCCCTGCACTGTCAAAATCAATAGCTCAATTTGAACAGCTTGCTACAGACTCTTTCTATTTGCTGTTATATATAATTTTGTTTGGAGTCTTTTTCTCCTCATACAGTTAAAAAAGGCGCCCGGTGAAAAGAGCTCTGGAGTTCGAACACGCTGAATCCAGCGCTGGAGACTTGGGCGCAGCCGGCGCCACCATAGGCCGTAATAGGAACTACCGCAATAGCAGGCACAGGGAGTAACTTCAGCGCCGTCAGCAGATAGAGCTGAAGTTGCTTTTAAAACAATAATTCGGCTTCCAGCAATTGCAATTGCTTGAAGCCGAATTATTTCATTCCCCACCATCCATGGCGACCTGGAGGGGGAATAGTAATTAACACGGCCCGGACTTGTGGGGCAACAGGATCAGCCATATACAGGCTGTGTCCTGCGCCTAAGTCTCCGGCGCAGTTATCTCTCGTACGCCTGGATTTAGCCATTAGTAAAATAGGTAGTTTTTACCAGTATCTTACTATGACCTAATATATCTTTATTCTCACACGGAACCTTCTCTCTACTGACGCCTAACCCTATGACACCCCCCTTCCTTGATGGTGCTTAATCGTAACGCCTAAGTACCCACACACACTCCTAACATTAGAACAGGAGATTAGCTGCTATAAACAGTAAATAGCGGCTATAAACTGGTAAATAGCAGTTATGAATATAAATGTAAACTATAAATGTCTAACGCCCGCTATTTTATTGGGCACATCTAGATGCCCAAATTACCATTTATAGTCGCTAATTTTGTCTTTTAACAGCTCTTTTTACCTGCTTTGCTTTTTTCCTCCTTCTTCACATGAACATCCTGGATTATGGTCATACCAACGGTACCTACCCCTTTTTTGTATCGATCTACTGTACTCGCTAGTTCTATGATGTTCTGTCCCATGCAATGTTTTAATCATGTTTGTGTCTAAATTCAATGTCAGTTTGTTACATTTATTATTAAAAGTTATATTTGAACATTGATGAGTGTTTCGCATAGGCCCATTTATTGCATATACTTTTGTTGTGCTATTCAGTGCTAACATTTTTGAGCATTCTTCCTTCAGAATGTTGTGTACAGCTGACTAGACTGTTATATCCAAATGAAAACATCAATAAGAAATAGAAAAAGAGAACTAAACAATAAACTACTGTCTTAAAGTCAATGTTACACGATCAAAAAAACAAAAGTCAGATACTCACCTAAGGAGAGGGAAGGCTCTGAATCCTAATGAGACTTCCCCCTCCTCTCCTGGTGCCCGGTCCCGCTCAGAATCCCATGTAGCATCATTCGACCAGTTCAGTCAAATACTGCCACTTCCGCCACCGAAGGGAGGTTTCGGAAGTCTTCGGGAGCACTCGGGCTGCGCATGCGCGAGAGCACTCTATGACGTCTGTCTTCGGGAGCCGTCTGTCTTCGGGAGCCCGAGTGCTCCCAAAGACTTCCTAAGTCCCCCACAGCGGGGGATTGGAACGGGGGAGCCAGCGCAGCACGGAGGGTACCGGGAGAGGAGAGGGAAGGCTCATTAGGACCAGAGCCTTCCCTCTCCTTAGGTGAGTATCTGACTTTTGTTTTTTTATATCGGGTAACAATGGCTTTAAAGGGAACGTAAAGTGTAGTAAAAAAAAAAAAAGGCAGTTTTACTTACCTGGGAATTCTACCAGCCCCCTGCATTTGTCCTTTGCCCACGCCGATGCTCATGATCCTCCGGGCCCCAACCGTGGCTGAGTTTCAATTTCCCCCAACTGGCCAGTCGATGGCCACTGCGCATGTGCAGATGGGCGTGTCCTCGGCTGTGCGCATAATCGTTTATGCTCCCATCACTGGGAGCATCCTGTACAGTATGAGAAAATCACTACTGCACCTGTGCAGGAGGATCCTGGCAATGGGAGTGTGAACGCAGGCAAAGTGGCCATTGACTGGCTAGTCGGGGGAAATTGAAACTTAGCTGCAGCGGAGGACCGGAGGATCCTGAGTACCGGCATGGGCACAGGGCCCCGTTGAAGCCCCAGGTAAGTAAAATTGCCTCTTTTTTTACTACACTTTAAGTTCTCTTTTAGGCTAGATAGATTTTCACAGCTATACACCTGGATTTTAGAAATGTTGACTGCACTGGCACAAATATATATAAAATATTGAAAATTCTTGCCTGAAAAGTCAGTGGTGATTCACCACCACAGAGTCTAGTTATAAATTATAAGGTTTGGCCTGCAATCCAGGTCTGAAGTGGCAGTGCTTTCTGCAGATCACACATATGAAATAAGACAAATCTTATGAGCAGGGTGTTTAGCTATGCTTTTAGTGATCTCTAGCCACTTTACTTAGCCAGCAAATATGACACCCCTTTGCAATATTTGGCAGCATGGATGAAAGCAGCAGATAATTAAAATATTACAAAATGTACAGACACACAATGCACATGCATTGATGATTAAAGGCAACTATGCACAATTTTGGAAAAATATTGTAAACTATTAAAATAAATAAACTATAAAAATACATTTTAAACTATTATGTAAAATTCTGGCTCTGTGAGAAATTGGTGTCCTCGCGACCCTGGTGCACAGGGACCAGGTAGGGTTCTTCCCGGGAAGGGAAGCTGAAGGTAGGGTTAAGAGGGCAGTGTTATTGAAACACTATTTGAAGGCTATAGTTTCTCTGGAGCACAAGGAGAGCCTACATCAGCAGAAACAATTACCGGTTTTTTTCAGACCATAAGATGCACAGGACCATAAGACGCACCTAGATTTAGAGGACAAATATAAGGGTGAAAAAATATACTAAACCTGGTGCGTCTATTGTGCAGGGGTGTTTTGTGAAGTTTCTTTCCCCAACTATTATGTTTCTGTCCCTCTGTGACTCCTTCTCTGTCCCCTTCTGTCCCTCTGTGCCCCCCTCTGTCCCTTGTCTGTCCCTCTGTGTCCCCTTCTGTCCCTCCGCATCCGCTTTTATCTCTCTGTCCCCTTCAGTCCCTCCATGCCCTCTTCCGTCCCTCCGTGTCCCTCCGTTTCTGCTTATGACGCTCCATGTCCCCTTCTGTATCTCTGTGTCCCCTTCTGCCCCTCCGTGCCCATTTCTGTTCCTCCGTGTCCCCTTCTGTCCCTCCTGTCCACTTCTGTCCCTCCTGTCCCCTTCTGTCCTTCCGTGTCCCCTTCTGTCCCTTCATGTCACCTTCTGTCCCTCTATGTTCGCTTCTGTCTCGCTGTGTCCCCTTCTGTCTTTCCATGTCCTCAGATGTCACAAGGCGCATACCTGCAGTGGTCTTCTGCTAGGGCGGTATCGGGTAGGCTGCAATTTGAACAGGCAAACCGGAAGAGAGAGGCTCTTGACAGTACTGCTGCTGATTAGTGGGCAGCCCTGTTAGTCATGGCTGCAGCTAACTGATTGGCTGCGATGTTGTGTCCGGCTGGACCACTGTGCCCGTTATTGGGCCAATCACTGAACTCGCTAGCAGTACGTGGCTTGTGACACCACAACAGGTACTTCAAACTGCTGCAGGCGCGGGTCTGCCTGAGAAGATAAAGGAGTGCATACAACATGTGGAGTGCTATCAAGAGTGTTTGAGAGGAAAATCAAAAAAGGTAATTCTGGAGACCTTTTGTAGTGCTTATTTGAAAATAACCTTTATTGCATAGTTATTTATAATGTAATGAATACAATTGCTTATTTTATAATTTATTTAGTGAGTGTTTGCCCATTGTGAAATCTTTCCTCACCCTGATTTACAATCTGGAATTTATGACAGGTGGCAAAATCTTTAGTCCTGTCAGGTGATCTCTGCAAAATGGTTACTGAAGGTTCCGAAGCCGGTAAAAAATAATGCCTGGCAGAAGGCTGCATTAAATACACAGCAATATATATACTGTAGATATAGGTAGTGTTTCTGATACTGAAAGCAGGAAAATTACCATAAAAGTGGGTATCCTGAATAATTTACTGCATTCCATTATATTATATCAGCTAGAAAATCACCTCTTTTAAGAAATGCATTTTTTCAGCACAATATAGTGTATTTATTTTCATGTACTTGCCATATTTTGATAAAACAGGATCTTCTAAATCCATAGCTTTTCCCTGGCGTCAGTCTTCAACCTCCCCCATTCCTGAAAACTTTATTAAAATACTTTTATCCTCCTCTTCATACTTCAGACATGAAATAGCACAATTAAATGATGCTGCTCTGAAAATATGAACTTTTCTTTAACCATTTCATTGCCAGGTCCCAAAGGTGTACTGATTACATTTTATTATGGAAAAGCAGTAGTTTATGTTCATCTTAATCTGGTTACTGTACTTGGCACAATAGTAATGCTGCATTATGTAAATGAATTACTTAATATATTGGTTTTAAACTTAGATATCAATTTGAAAGCAGATGTTTTGGAAATTTCCCCTCACGTCATGTTTTATTTGTTATTGCCTCTACATCTGTTGAAGAGGTATCCAGCTTGTGTCCAGAGCTGGTTGAAGACTTTTTCCTGCCTGAGGCAAACTTGTGTAGATGCGTCCTGGCAATTTGAACCACACGTTATGGCTGCAGTGAGCCCCCCCAAAACACCCTCAGTATAGGTAGGTAACCAGGTATAGGTACGCCCAGGGTTTGTAGCCAGGTACAGTTGCCCCCAGTATAGGTTAGACAGGTACAGTTGCCCCCAGTATAGGTTGGACAGGCACTATCTTCACTTCCTGTTTTTGCCTGGTGCTGCCCCCAGACTTCTGCTGCCTGAAGTAGTCGCCTCACTTGAAATCATAGGTGGACCAGGCCTGCTTGTGTCAAGACACTAGAGTGAGGGAAATGCTCCCAAACAGGGATACAGACCAAAATAAGACCCAAATCCATAAGATTTAAAAATAATACAGTTACTTGCTGTCAGAAATTACATGTAATTAAAACCCAGGATAAACCCAGCATTGTACACTGCAAATCCTGAACGCAAACATTAATTTGTGTAAATTAGAAATATTAGCTAGGTAGCTCAATATTTTTTAAGCTATAATGTAGCTGTATTTCCAGCACCTATGTAGCTATACAGACTTGAAGCTAGGTAAACACCATGCAATTTTCCATCAGATCGACAGGTTGAATCGATTATTTCCGACATGTCTGATTTGCTCCGATCTGATTCATAATAGGATTGATTTTGTGCAGTAGTATTCTGAAAACCGATACCATTATTGATCGGGTGCAGATCGGACATGTCGGAAATATTTGATTCGACCTGTTGATCTGATGGGAAAATGCATGTTGTGTACCTTATTTCATATTACAATTGAGGAATTTAAATTGCTCACATCTACTTCCTGTAAATGGCAACGTTTCCCAAATATACAATATACTTCTAGTACAGACAAAAAATAGCATTAATATATAATTACTAAAATTTGACAAAATAAAGACTGTGATGCGTGAGGGGTGGGGGAGGCAATGCAGATGGTTTTGCCGGAACTAGATGTCAACTTAGCAGTAATATTATACTGGGTGCGCCAGACTCCGAACTACACGTTGTGACGACTCTGAGAGGGAACAGTATTTTACACTGCTGGGGATTTGAGTAGAAGCAGGGTAAACTGTCATTCAGCTCACCCTGTAACCGGCTCACTGGGTAAGTACATATACATTATCTGGCGACCTGTAGCGGGGGGGAGGCCTTCTCTGCCTATCAATACTTGGCGGATCTCTCTAGCTACCTATACTGGGGGGAAATCTCTGAATAGCCATAACCATGGGGAGGCATGGAGCACTCTAGCTACCTACACTGGGTGCTCTCTGGCTACCCAAACGGGGTACTCTCTGGTTACCTAAATTGGAGGGTTCTCTCTGGCTACCTAAACTGAGGGGCTGATTATTTCTGGAAATAATTAGCCAAAGGAGTTAATAGGACCACTGCACTCAACGGTATTGTCACAAGCAGGCACTGTAGGCTTCTGGCTAGAGTTTTCTATTCAGATCTAGAGCACCCATTCACAAGAATGCAGTGTGGTGCAACATGTCAGAAAAAAGGCTGGTAAGCAGCTTTATGACATGCTAGACACATGAAAAAAAAATGACGTCCACACTCCGTGATGTCCCAGGACTCCCAGACAAATAAAGGGCAGAATATATACCTCTTTTCCTCTTTTCTTTGGCCAGCTCATCAGACAACTGATCATTTAATAAAAGGAAGCACTTGTCATAAATCTTATACTAGCTGTTGCTTTCACTGCTGAGAATGACTTGAAATTTATGCTAGACACAAGCTCTGCCAAACCTAGCACACTGTTTACTCGCTTATTATTCGTGTCTAGGCAGATTTCCTCAGTAGGGCAGAACTGCTGCACTACAGGAAATACAGTTGCTGTTCAAATATACTTAAAGGTCTCCTCATTTTTCCAAAACTTTATTGACTATAACTACAGTACTTATGTGCTCTATGCATTTATTTATATTATTTAACTACTATAATCTTAAAAACAAGACGTTTCTTACTTTTTGGTGGATAAAAAGGTGATAGTTTAAGTAGTCTCTTCTTTGTTTTTTTGTTGTATTTCTTTTTATTTTAACAATAATTGTTTTCACAGCATAGAAATAGCGAAATCATATTCAGTAAAAATATTTTTCACATCTTGAATACCCCAATCAAAATTGCAGAAATCTGCAATTCGGTAATATCCTGATTGTGGATTTATAAAATAAAAGCAGGCCACCTCTCACCATGGCAACATTGCTGGCCATTGCACAAGGATTAGCTGGGATTTGGGGAGGGAGGAGAGGAGGGGGGGGGGGCAGACTGTTTTTATTTATTTGTTTAAACTAAATTTGAAAAATACAACTTATTTGATAAATAAGGCAAATGACATGTGCACCAAATAGTGCAACACTTGGCAATGAACAGGGAAACATTACTACGTAAGTTTACCCTGTTCATTATAATGGGACCAGGTGAGAGCAGGGTATTGCTCCTGATGTGCAAAAGGCAGTTGTAATCTGTGGTCAGTGTTCAGCAGACTACAAAAGGTAGGAAATGGTGAAATTGGCATTTTGCAGTCAAGATAGAAAAGTTACATAAGTAGAGCAGTAGAAAAGATTTCTGGAAGATAGACACTGGACTACAGATTACAACTATAAATTATTTTTCTAACATATGTGCCATTAGCTAGGAAGCTATCACAGTCAGCCAGGTTATTGTAGCTGCATGAAGCCAATGTATTGTAAATTGCTGTCCCTCTGCTTGATAAATCAGGTACCATGTACAATAATATGGAGTTGGTCAAGTGCATGAATACACAGTGGCCTTATCGAGCCAGGAATACTCAACCTGCATTCTTCATTTTCTAATAAACTATGCCAGTTTCCTTCTGTGCTGATGCTCTGCCTCTAATATTTTAAGTTGCTGGCCCAAAATGAGCATGCTTGTAGCAGGTGTGTAAGGGTCGGTCCACACTTCTCCTGTTCCAGATCGGATTTGTGTCAAACGGATCAGTTTTTCTGAAAAACGGATCCATTTGACACAGATCTGATCTGGATGGTAGGGCACATTCCGTCGATCACTTTGGTATTTACGTGTCGCTGCTCACCTCTCGCCACCACCACTCATCCCGCTGTTGGTCCTGCCGCTCAGTCCCTTCCACAGCCTGGAGGCCAGCAGAAGCGTGGCTCTCTATAGACTGCTACAGGAAGATGGAGAATTTTTATTGGTTCACCATGAACCAATGAGAATACTCTCTGTTGCTGAGGATTCCCATTGGTCTATTGCAGCCCAGTGGAGAATCCCCATGCTTCTGTCGGCTCTGGGCTCTTCAGAATGGGCCGAGCGGTGGCGATGGACAGTGGGACGTGTGAGTATGACATCATGACGGCAACGGGATGCGTCCAAAACGAGAGACACGGATGCCGTGACTAGCCTAGTAAGAGCGGACAGTGTCCATTCTCATAGACTTGCATTGGACATGTTTTCCCGTCCAGTCCAGTAAGAAGTGTAAAATCCGGACTCTCCGCAACGTTTTCTTTCCGTGCAACATGGATCCGTGTCTGATCCGTGTTTCTGCACGTGTGGGAGCGGGCCCTATTTTTAACATAGGATCTGCTTCCAGCGTTTCTGCAGAGCTTTAAAAACATATCCCACGGATACGTTTTTAAAACAAGTGTGAACCGGCACGAACTCAAAAACAACTAAGGGACCAGGCAACTGGCATTGTTTGTATAGAAATAAAGATAGCAGACTCTTCATTCCTCTTTGGCTGCAGAGGAAATACTTAAAAAAACTTTCATTAGTAGCTTTCTACTTCTAGTCCACAATTTAGCTTACATACTCCTAAGGCACTGCCTTCCATCATATGTCTAGGAAATAGATTACTGGGACTTTGCAAATTGAATAGGTTTGCTAAAAATGATATTAAACGTTTATGTGAAATGTATTAGATGTATTAATTTGTTATTCAGGCCCCGGTTTTATAGTTGCATAACTTGATCCTGTAAACAGCTATTAGTGTTCTATAAAGAGAATCACTCATATTGTCATTTACTTTTTATGGTATTTATATATCATCTTTGACTCACAGTGCTGTGGTTTGTACAGTGTTTCCCCTAAAATAAGAACTCCCCGAAAATAAGGGCTAGCTTATATTTCAAGCATGCTTGAAATATAAGCCCACCTTCAAAAATAAACCCTAGCTGAATGGGACGCTATGTGTATGGGGAGGTGTGCAGTCTCTTACCATCTCAGTATCTTAGCTATGATAATTGAGCCATTATATGTGAATGGAGGGGGGATGCAGCCAAAAGGGAGATGCGGTAAGAGACTGCACACCTCCCCATACACTCACAGCGTCCACCACTCCTGAAAATATAAGCCTTCCTCATCCGAAAATAAGCCTTAGCACATATTTTTCTCCCAAAAAGAATAAGTCAGTGTCTTATATTAGGGGACACACAGTCTGTTCTGTACTGCATATTAATGAAATATTTGATCATGTACGATAACAGGTTTTTTTTTACTGGATGCTGAATTTCAATAAAAGACTGAGCATATAATTATTTAGGTTACATAGCAGGTATGTTATCTGCAAATGTTGTTGGTTCCCTTTCAGAAAATTCTCTATAAGCCACATCTGGGAAAACGTTTGTCATAAAACAAGGTGATGCGCAATATGTTTTAAATTTGAGCCTCCTCATTGATTCACTTTTTATAAGGGAAGGAAATTTAAGTGCTCTTCATGGAACAACTCTCATAAGTGTTCTGCATTGTTCACTTAAGTCAGGCCAAACTTCCATTACAACAAAAGTTCCAAACAACAAATAAAAGTAAAAAAAAAAATTATTGCTTTTACAACAAACAACAGACTGTAAATAATATGTGGGAAAGGTCAAACAATAAGAGCAACAGAATGCAGGCCGCTGTCATCTTTTTTTAATGAAAATGTTACCGTGTTCACCCTGGCGTAGTCTTTGCCCCCAAACACATCAAACCACCATTCACGTCTCTCCGGGAGAGGACATCACAGCAAGAATATGTTTTTGTTTTAATACTTCCAAACTACTTTATGTTAGACAAGTAGGTTATGAAATGTATTGAGCAAACAACACAACACATAAAATGAGTTCCACACAGTTGTTTGCTGTTTCAGGAGTATATTTTGCCATTTACTCAACACGGAATTGTACTGCTAACAGAGTAAATTTCGCTGACTATAAAGAAAAATAAGAATAAAACAACATACAAATGTTAATTTTTTACTGGAAAATGGTTTCTTTGGAATCCTGGCTTAGCACACGGTGATATGCTATGCCCTATTTATGAAGCATTTTCTTACCATCTTTATTATTTTTATATTTATTATTTTATATTATCCACTAAAAGCATGGTGGCATAGTAGATGCACTCCTGCTTTGCAGTGTCAAATGGCAGCATTAGCAACCCCATGAATTTCATCTTGTGATACACAGTGGCATTACCCAGTGGCAAAGAGCTGAGCCCTCACCCATAAAGTCAGGTATGACCCCAAAGGGGGACAGCCTCTCCAGCACCCATGCTGAGCGCTAGCAAGTGGCGGACAGTGCGTGGGGGCAGCAGACAGGCAGTCACCGACTTCAACCTCCCCTGTGAAAAAGGCCTAAAGAGTAGGCTTTATGGGATGTGCCACTGTTTGGCTCTCCACCTTCAATGTTGTTCAGACTGCTAGACCCCAGGGTAAGACAGAGATTTTATGAGAAGATTACTGCCAGCAGCTTTCGAAGTCTGTGTTGCAATGCACTAAGGCTTGTACTTATGTATTATACCATCTACCAAATTTGACTGCCTCCTGTTTAAAAGATATTTACTCCCCTTTAGAAATCTTGACTTTCATTTGCACTATGCCCTGGGTTGGTGCAATGCATCGTTCCTTAATTAGGAGGTGTTAAATGGGGGTTGTCCACTCCTTTTAAAGTGATGTTACCTACTTTAATGTAATCATTTTCCCCTTGCCAACTTACTTCTCTCGCTAGGCTTTGGTCTTGGTCCTTGCTTCGCTTGGAAATCTTTTTATTCTAACTCTATGGGCTCGATTCACAAAGCAGTGCTAACCCAGTTAAAGACTTTAGGTGTGATAACCATTTTTATCATGCCTAAACTCAGTTTAGGCATGATAAGTTTAGGCGTGATAAGTTTAGGCATGCTAAGTTTAGGCATGCTAAGTTTAGATAAGTTTAGATCACATGCAAAGTCCCGCACGCAAAGCAGCGCCATTAAACTCTATGCAAAGTGCACCAGACTTTGCTAGTGCAAAACTTTTGATCAGCTGTGCACTGTGGTGCTAACCCAGTTGGTGCTTAAACTTATCATGCCTAAACTTATCACACCTAAACTTATCACACCTAAACTTATCATGCCTAAACAGAGTTTAGGCGTGATAAAGGGCTTTTCACCAGGGTGCTAACTGTTAGCACCGCTTTGTGAATCAGGCCCTATGTCTGCTTGGAAAGTGGACATTGCACACCAGTACCCTTGTCTGCCCACTTTGCTTGCTGGGCTTTGGGTTACCAGGTTAGTGCCGTTGGCAGCCAAGTGCAGTGGACACCCCTCATTTAACACCCCCTAACCCAGCAATGGTTTATCGTACCGACAGAGCATAGTGCAAATTAAAGCCAAGATTCTCAGTTTTCCAAACAATATGCTTTCCAAAAGGGAGTAAATATCTTTTAAAGAGGGGTCAGTCAAATTTGGTAGACGGTATAATACGTAAGTACCCAATTGCTAGAAGGCCTCCTGACCAGGTAGTTCAAAAGTGATCTGACATACATTAGAAGGAATGAACTTTGGCACAGATAAAAACACAACCAGGAAAACATTTGTGCTTGGAGTTGTGCTTTTTAATTTCTGAAAAGTTTTCTTTAATAAAACATTTTTTTTTACTTTTTATTGTCCTGTATAAAAAATAACTAGTAGGCAGCAAATAACTGCTTTCAGCCCATAGTCACGCCACAACCTGACACACTGAGAAGAGAAACTTTCCTGTGACGTAGGGTGAACTCTTCTATCCTTTATATGACTTGGATGTTTCTGTGATTATGATGACTAATTTCTGGCGGCTGGTGCCTAATTTGTTTTACCATTTAGGAAAGGGGAAATCCTCGGGTGTTAACAGAAAAAAATGTTTAACAAGGAACAGGAAGTCAGAAAACAAAAGAAAAGGGTCATGACTGAGTCACATTCTGTAAATGTGTCCACTGTCAGAATAATACAGAACATACATCATTAGATAAGTATTGCACAATTTCATATACAGTGAATGTGATAGTGATATATCTTCAGTCCTTGATCATTTGATCATTAATGTGATGAAAATTTCCAACTCTTCAAAAAAACTAAAACATCCTATATGCAGGAAAATGCCACAAAAGAAACTCTGTGACCCTTACTTGCCAATCTGAGGAGCAGAATGGAAGGACTGCAGTCTGACATAGGGCTGCAGTACACATATGAATGTTGTGGACCTAATTGTTTTGTGTGATAAGGTCGTGTGCTGTTTTCTCGCTCTTCCTTTTCTATATTTCAGGTGAAAATTCTCATCAGCTGGCAGATACTGCAGGAGGAGGAGCTATTGTGGCAGCTGAGAAGTGGTAACCTGTGATTGGGTGATCCAATTTGCCCTCCAGAAGTGCTCCTGCAATCACAATTGATTTAAAGAGACTCAGTAACAAAAATTGCATCCTGTTTTTTATCATCCTACAAGTTCCAAAAGCTATTCTAATGTGTTCTGGCTTACTGCAGCACTTTGTACTATCACAGCCTCTGTAATAAATCAACTTATATCTCTCTTGTCAGACTTGTCAGCCTGTGTCTGGAAGGCTGCCAAGTTCTTCAGTGTTGTGGTTCTGCTATGAACTCCCCCTTCCAGGCCCCTCTATGCACACTGCCTGTGTGTTATTTAGATTAGAGCAGCGATTAGAGCAGCTTCTCTCTTATCTTTTACAAGCTGGATAAATCCTCCTCTGAGCTGGCTGGGCTTTCACATACTGAGGAATTACATACAGGCAGAGCTGTCTGCACTCTGCAGGAAGAAACAGCCTGACACTTCAGTGGAAGATAGCTGCAGGGGGAAAGAAACACACAAATGATCTCTTGAAATTCAAAAGGAAGGCTGTATACAGCCTGCTTGTGTATGGATGTATTTTCTATGTGTGGACATACTGTACATCAACCTACTTCCTGTTTTGGTGGCCATTTTGTTTGTTTATAAACAAAGTTTTTGAAACTGTTTTTAACCACTTTTAATGCGGCGGGGAGCGGCGAAATTGTGACAGAGGGTAATAGGAGATGTCCCCTAAAGCACTGGTATGTTTACTTTTGTGTGATTTTAACAATACAGATTCTCTTTAAGTTACCTCATATCACTCTCACATATACACAGTGACATCGATTTCGGAGGTTTGGAGCAGCTATCACCCTCCCTCCCATTTGTTTCAATTATGATTTTTTTACTTTTTCCAGTTCACTTATTTCATAGTGCGTAAGGTCTGACTAAAGTGGGTGGATAGTGTTGATTAATGTCTCCCACTGAAGTTTGAGGATCCTGATGGTGAATTTTATTGCGGTAACTTATGGTGGCTGCTAGAGTCATGTGACCAGGGTCTTGGTGTCAAGTGTATGGTTGGATAATATTGGTTTATTATATTTTAGATCATGTTTTAAAAAACCCCAACAGACAAAGGGCCTGTAAAGGCCTGTTAATGCCAATTTAGTGTGTGGGTGTCTGAAATTATAGTATAAGTTAAGTGCTAGTATTTGCATTATTACGTGTACACATGCATTCCCATGTGGGGATATAAAAGTTATGTGCAATGTGTGCAAACCAGAACCAATCAATGAGCCCTGAGGTTTTATTTTCTGACAACTTGAAACTGATGAAAGATGATATTCAATTTCCTACTGAGCATTGAAGTACTGCTTATTAATGGAAATTAATATGCATGAATTATAGCAAAAGAAGCTCCGTAACAAAATATTTGCCATACTCAATTTTCAAGCCACATTTTGACAACATGTAATTTATTAAATTATACAACAGTCTTTTCTGAAATCATATTCTCTGTCTGTACTGCTTCAGCTGACCATATTTCTCTTAAATGCCTGATATCTAATATATATATATATATATATATATATATATATATATATATATATATATATATATATATACAGTGGGTTGCAAAAGTATTCGGCCCCCTTGAAGTTTTCCACATTTTGTCACATCACTGCCACAAACATGAATCAATTTTATTGGAATTCCACATGAAAGACCAACACAAAGTGGTGTACACATGAGAAGTGGAATGAAAATCATGCATGATTCCAAACATTTTTTTTTTACAAATAAATAACTGCAAAGTGGTGTGTGCATTATTATTCGGCCCCCTTTGATCTGAGTGCAGTCAGTTGCTTATAGACATTGCCTGGTGAGTGCTAATGACTAAATAGAGTGCACCTGTGTGTAATCTAATGTCAGTACAAATACAGCTGCTCTGTAACGGCCTCAGAGGTTGTCTAAGAGAATATTGGGAGCAACAACACCGTGAAGTCCGAAGAACACACAAGACAGGTCAGGGATCAAGTTATTGAGAAATTTAAAGCAGGATTAGGCTACAAAAAGATTTCCAAAGCTTCGAACATCCCACGAAGCACTGTTCAAGCGATCATTCAGAAATGGAAGGAGTATGGCACAACTGTAAACCTACCAAGACAAGGCCATCCACCTAAACTCACAGGTCGAACAAGGAGAGCGCTGATCAGAAATGCAGTCAAGAGGCCCATGGTGACTCTGGACGAGCTGCAGAGATCTACAGCTCAGGTGGGAGAATCTGTCCATAGGACAACTATTAGTCATGCACTGTACAAAGTTGGCCTTTATGGAAGAGTGGCAAGAAGAAAGGCATTGTTAACAGAAAGCATAAGAAGGGATTTGCAGTTTGCCACAAGCCATGTGGGGGACACAGCAACCATGTGGAAGAAGGTGCTCTGGTCAGATGAGACCAAAATGGAACTTTTTGGCCAAAATGCAAAACACTATGTGTGGCAGAAAACTAACACTGCACATCACTCTGAACACACCATCCCCACTGTCAAATATGGTGGTGGCAGCATCATGCTCGGGGGGGTGAATCTCTTCAGCAGGGACAGGGAAGCTGGTCAGAGTTGATGGGAAGATGGATGGAGCCAAATACAGGGCAATCTTGGAAGAAAACCTCTTGGAGACTGCAAAAGGCTTGAGACTGGGGCAGGGGTTTACCTTCCAGCAGGACAATGACCCTAAACATAAAGCCAGGGCAACAATGGAATGGTTTAAAACAAAACATATCTATGTGTTAGAATGGCCCAGTCAAAGTCCAGATTTAAATCCAATCGAGAATCTGTGGCAAGATCTAAAAACTGCTGTTCACAAACGCTGTCCATCTAATCTGACTAAGCTGGAGTTGTTTTGCAAAGAAGAATGGGCAAGAATGTCAGTCTCTAGATGTGCAAAGCTGGTAGAGACATACCCTAAAAGACTGGCAGCTGTAATTGCAGCAAAAGGTGGTTCTACAAAGTATTGACTCAGGGGGCCGAATAATTACGCACACCCTACTTTGCAGTTATTGATTTGTAAAAAATGTTTGGAATAATGTATGATTTTCATTTCACTTCTCACGTGTACACCACTTTGTATTGGTCTTTCACGGGGAATTCCAATAAATAATGTGACAAAATGTGAAAAACTTCAAGGGGGCTGAATACTTTTGCAACCCACTGTGTATGTATATATATATATATATATATATATATATATATATATATATATATATATATATATATATATATATATATATATATATATATATATATATATATATATATATAAAAGTCCACTGGGTTTGCAGCACACAAACACTCTTTATTTGAGCCAAACAGCAAAAGATATAGCAACAGTTTCGGGTGACCACACCCTTTGTCAAGCTAACACATGATAGGAAATCAATGAATACTTATAGCCACCCCTACAGGAAATGACATCACAGTTGCCTGGGCAACAGGCTAAACAAAACAATGAAAATAAATGTCCAATGCATGAATGCATTACAATAAAGCGCACTTATCTGTGCGTTCATGCAAACAGTCAGTCCCAATCATATCTTGCGAATCCATGGCGGTGCGATACCAGTAGAGACCTAAAAATCACAAAAACAAATGTAAATCAAAATCCCTATTTAAACCTGAAGGAAATAAAGTCCCTAATTTATTGATCCAAAACACTTCACGTTGTTTCAATTTTGTGATCCTGTCTCCACCTCTCTTCTGATCCTGTCTCCACCACTTTGGAACATGATCAATGATCATGAATTTTAAGTCGATATCTTTGTGTCCCATCTCGACACAGTGTCTAGACACAGGAATTTCACTTCGTGGATGCCGAGCCGAGCTCCTATGTTGTGAGATCCGATCGCGCACTTTCTGCGTCGTTTCGCCAATGTAATACAACCCGCAAGGGCATCGCAACAAGTATACAACATAGGAGCTTTGGCATGTAAGAAAGTGCTTAATTTTATATTTTTTGCCCGTACGGTGATCTTCAAACCATTGACCCTTGATCAGATGTTGGCATTCACTGCAGCAAAGACAGGGATAACACCCGAGCCGTGGAGTACCCAGAAAGGTAGTATGTTCTCTCTTATCTGGAAGGAGATCTGATTTCACCAATCTCTGACCAATAGTGGAATTTTTGCGATAAGCTGAAATGGGGGGGGGGGGGGGGGGGGGGGGGGGGGGGGAGGCAAAATCATTAATCTCTGGATATGTATCGGCCAGAATATGCCAGTGTCTCCTGATGATAGAAAAAATCTTCCGAGACTGGTCATGGAACTGGCACACGAATGGTATTCTCTTGCCTCGATCTGGTCTCGAATCTGGGACGGCTATAAACTGGGGTTCAGTGCTAGAAACCGTCTCAGATAAGAGATCCCTTGTCAGCCGGCTTCAGGACAATGTCCTTTCGGGTACACAGATTAAACAAACCAATTACTCCGTTTTGAATCATTCCACCCACCTGCGGTCTTCCGGTCTGTGGCTAAAAGTCAATTGTTGAGGATCAACAGAATTGTTTCTAATCCAGAGATTGCCACCACTCGAAGAGCACAGATGGTTGAGAAATTTGTGGAGCAGGGCTATCCCCTGGATCTCTTATCTGAGACGGTTTCTAGCACTGAACCCCAGTCTATAGCCGTCCCAGATTCGAGACCAGATCGAGGCAAGAGAATACCATTCGTGTGCCAGTTCCATGACCAGTCTCAGAAGATTTTTTCTATCATCAGGAGACACTGGCATATTCTGGCCGATACATATCCAGAGATTAATGATTTTGCCTCCCCCCCCCCCATTTCAGCTTATCGCAAAAATTCCACTATTTGTCAGAGATTGGTGAAATCATATCTCCTTCCAGATAAGAGAGAACATACTACCTTTCTGGGTACTCCACGGCTCGAGTGTTATCCCTGTCTTTGCTGCAGTGAATGCCAACATCTGATCAAGGGTCAATGGTTTGAAGATCACCGTACGGGCAAAAAATATAAAATTAAGCACTTTCTTACATGCCAGAGCTCCTATGTTGTATACTTGTTGCGATGCCCTTGCGGGTTGTATTACATTGGCGAAACGACGCAGAAAGTGCGCGATCGGATCTCACAACATAGGAGCTCGGCTCGGCATCCACGAAGTGAAATTCCTGTGTCTAGACACTGTGTCGAGATGGGACACAAAGATATCGACTTAAAATTCATGATCATTGATCATGTTCCAAAACCACGGAGAGGTGGAGACAGGATCACAAAATTGAAACAACGTGAAGTGTTTTGGATCAATAAATTAGGGACTTTATTTCCTTCAGGTTTAAATAGGGATTTTGATTTACATTTGTTTTTGTGATTTATAGGTCTCTACTGGTATCGCACCGCCATGGATTCGCAAGATATGATTGGGACTGACTGTTTGCATGAACGCACAGATAAGTGCGCTTTATTGTAATGCATTCATGCATTGGACATTTATTTTCATTGTTTTGTTTAGCCTGTTGCCCAGGCAACTGTGATGTCATTTCCTGTAGGGGTGGCTATAAGTATTCATTGATTTCCGATCATGTGTTAGCTTGACAAAGGGTGTGGTCACCAGAAACTGTTGCTATACCTTTTGCTGTTTGGCTCAAATAAAGAACGTTTGTGTGCTGCAAACCCAGTGGACTTTTGTTGTATCCTTGAGGACGTGGGGAATCCTCTGTTTGCCTGCACACCATACCCCATTTATAGGGGTGAGCTTGTGGAGCTGCTGATTCCTTGGACATATATATATATATATATATATATATATATATATACAGTATATATATATATATATAATCTGTGGTTAAATTCAGCCACAAACTTTCCACAGTCTAAAGTGGAAATGTGTTAAAATTTCACAGTTAAAGAGAATCTGTACTCTAAAATTCTTACAATAAAAAGCATACCATTCTATTAATTATGTTCTCCTGGGCCCCTCTGTGCTGTTTCTGCCACTCCCTGCTGCAATCCTGGCTTGTAATTGCCAGTTTTAGGCAGTATTTACAAACAAAAGACATGGCTGCTAACCAGCATGTGATAGGCTGAGAGAAGCTCTGTCTGTGACTCATACAGATCCTGCAGGGGGCGTGGAGAGGGTGTGTATAGCTTCTTTATGCAAGTTCGACCCGCCCCCTATACTACCTCATTGGGCTAAACTTTGACCCTCTACATCACAGTCAGCAGACACGTGGTAGCCAATCAGGCTGCACGCCCTCCTGGAGCCCCCCCCCCCCTTATATAAGGCAGCAGCACTGGCCATGTTCTCACTCTGTGTGCTGTATTAGTAAGAGAAGGGAGAGACATTGGAGATATAGGGAAAGCAATAGTTAGGATGTCTGTTAGCTTGCTCCTTGCTGATATTTGTTCGCAAAAAGCACATCAAAAAGGCTATTTTGAGAGCTAATGTTCTTGTGATGTGTTTTTTTTTTTTTGTGTGTGGCCCACTGACACTTGCATATACAGCCCTGTCTGTCGCAGCTGGCCCTTGCTAATTGCTATACTGTGCCAGGCCCAGCACATTCAGTGCCTACCTGTTCACTGCACCTGACCTGTGTGACTGCTGCACATTTGTAATATCAGTCTGTGCATACTTGTTCACTGCACCTGCGTGACAGCACACAGTTTTATATACCAGCCACTGCATACCTGTTCACGGTACCTGTGTGTGTGACAGCTGCACATTTGTAATACCAGTCCGTGCATACCTGTTCACTGCACCTGTGTGTGTGACAGCTGCACATTGTATTGGTACAAGTCCGTGCATACCTGTTCACTGCACCTGTGTGCCAGCACGCAGTTTTATACACAGGTCACTGCATACCTGTTCACTGCACCTGTGTGTGGTGACAGCTGCAGATTTGTAATACAAGTCCATGCATACCTGTTCACTGCACCTGACCTGTGTGACTGCTGCACATTGTATTGATACCAGTCCATGCATACCTGTTCACTGCACCTGTGTGACAGCACGCAGTTTTATATACCAGTCACTGCATACCTGTTCACAGTACCTGTAAGTGTAACAGCTGCACATTTGTAATACCTGTGTGTGTGACAGCTGCACATTGTATTGATACCAGTACCCGCATACCTTTTCACTGCACCTATGTGACTGCACATTGTATTAGTCAAGTCAGTGCATACCTTTCACTTCTTCCCCCCCAATATGGACAAAACAACAGGCAGAGGCAGACCCAGAGGCAGGCCACCCGGCAGGTATGTTCGAGGTCGTGCTGATGTAATTTTGTGCGGGCCTGGACCAAAGTACAGTGCTCAGAAAAAGGCACGTGCCATCAACTCCCAAGATTGTCAGGATGTAGTTGACTATTTAACACAGAACACCTCATCTTCCGCAGCCACCAGCACTACTACTAGCACCACATCCGCTCCATTGGACACTTCGCAGGAGTTATTTGGTTGGGAATTAACTGATTCACAGCCATTATTGTTACAACAAGATGAAGGTGCTAAGCAAGTTACACCACCTCATATTTCTGAGTTAGGTGTCACTATGGACATAAGGTGTGCGGAGGATGATGAAATACCTGCTATTGGTGCAGTTTATGAGGTGTCTGATACAAGCGAAGCTGTGGAGGATGATTATGATGATGACGATGATGATGATATTGGCATGGATGTCACGTGGAATCCTAATAGACATGATGACCAGGGGGACAGTTCAGAGGGGGAGTCAGAGAGGAGTAGGAGGAGACGAGTTGCTGAAAGAAGCAGGGGGAGCTCTGTGCTGTCATCAGAAACAGCTCGTGGCAGTGTCCAGCATCATGTATCGCAACCTATGGACAGCCAGCCAACATGCCCTTCAACGTCAGCTGCTGACGCCTCCACCACAGTGCCATCATTCCAGGGCTCAGCAGTGTGGAAATTTTTGTGTGTGTCTGCCTCAGATGAAAGCAAGGCCATCAGTACTCTCTGCCACCAAAAATTGAGCCGTAGAAAGACCAAGACCCGCGTAGGGACAACTGCCTTAAGAAGGCACATGATGAAAAAAGCACAAACTGCAATAGAAAGACAAGAAGGAGGGGGGAGAGAGAGCGCTCCAATGGTGCGTTACCTTAAATAAAAATAAAAACACGCTATGTGTTTTTATTTGATGAGCGGAACTTCTGTCGGCGGGGAGTGGTGCGTGGTTGCTGTCTGACATCACTACCGGTTTCTGCCCTTCTTCTGGCAGAAGCTCCGCTCATCGTTCCATCACACTGTCACCCCTGGCCAGGCTGTCACAGGGAGAGGAGACCCGCAGGCGGTGGCTTGGATGCGCTCTCATTTACTACCCAAATAATAAGTGTAACACATAGCATGTTTTTATTTTTATTTAAGGTAATGCACCATTGGAGCGCTCTCTCTCCCCCCTCCTTCTTGTCTTCCCTACGTAGCCACTGGCACCACCCTGTTGAGAGAGCAGCACCCAAGTGAATAGAGCCATACATATATTTTTTTTTTAAAGGGCTACACTGGTCAGACGAGCGCAGGATTGTTTTGCTTTTTTCTTTTGCAATAGAAAGACCACCTGAGCAAAAGCAGCACACAAAAGCAAGGCCACCCTCCTTCTCCTCTTCCTCCTTCAGGTGCATTATCTTCAGCCGCTTTCTTCCTTGCTCCTTCACAGCCACCCTCCTCCACTCCGCCTCTCATCTTGAGCGGTTCCTGCTCCTCGGCCCACAGCAGCAGCCAGGTGTCCGTGAAGGAAATCTTTGAGCGGAAGAAGACAATGTCTGCCAGTCACCCCCTTGCCCGGCGTCTGACAGCTGGCTTGGCGGAACTGTTAGCTCGCCAGCTGTTACCATACCAGCTAGTGGCCTCTGAGGCCTTCCAAAAATTTGTGGCGATTGGGACACTGCAGTGGAAGATACCAGGCCACAATTATTTCTCAAAAAAGGCAATACCCAAACTGTACCATGAAGTTGAAAGGCAAGGGGTGTCATCTCTGGCACACAGCGTTGGGTCAAGTGTCCATCTGACCACGGATGCCTGGTCTGCAAAGCACGGTCAGGGCAGGTACATTACTTATACAGCACATTGGGTCAACCTGGCGACCGCTGGCAAGCAGGGAGTACGTGACACCTCCACGGCTTGCAGGTGGGCCTGCTGCCACCTCCTCTCCTTCTCCTCCTGCTACATCCTCTTCGCTGTCATCCTCCTCCTCCTCCTTGGCTGAGTGGCAGTGCTACTCTACTGGTGCCGCGATCTCCTCTCCAGCTATACACCCCTGGCTCCCCAGGGCCTATGCTGCATGCCAGGTACAACGGTGTCACGCCATCTTGGACATGTCTTGCCTCAAAGCTGAGAGTCACACTGGAGCAGCTCTCCTGGCTGCTCTGAACAAACAGGTGGATAAGTGGCTGACCCCGCACCAACTTGAGATCGGCAACGTGGTGTGTGACAACGGCAGCATTCTAATTTCGGCTTTGAGTTTGGGAAAGTTGACACATGCATCCTGCACCAATAATTAAAAGATTTGTGTCTAAGTACCAAGGCTTACAGGAGGTCCTGAAGCAGGTCCTGAAGGAGAAGGCGGAAGAACAACCGCAGCAGGCATCGCAGGGGGCTTGTGCTGCTCACCTTTCCAGTGGTATTGTTCATGGCTGGGGGGAGGAGGAGAACTTACCTAACATCACTGAGGAAGAGCAAGAGAAGATGGATAGTACATCGACATCCAAATTTGTGCAGATGGCGTCTTTCATGCTGTCCAGCCTGTTGAGGGACCCTGTATAAAAGAACTCAAGGGGAATGACCTGTACTGGGCGGCAACACTACTAGACCCTTGGTATAAGCACAAAGTGGCGGAGATGTTACCAAATCACTAGAAGGTAGAAAGGATGCAGCACTTGCACCACAAGCTGGCAAGTATGCTTTACAGTGCGTTTAAGGATGATGTCACAGCACAACGGAATAAAGGTGCCACTGCCAGTAATCTTCCTCCTCCTCCCATGTCCATGCAGGCAAGGACAGGACGCTCTAGTGATCTCATGGTGATGTCGGACATGCGGACATTCTTTAGTCCAACGCCTCCGGATCCACCCGCCACCAATGCCTGGACCGGCAGGTAGCCGACTACCTGGACTTATCTGCGGATGTAGACACTCTGAGCAGCGACGAACCCCTGGACTACTGGGTGTGCAGGCTTGACCTGTGGCCAGAGCTGTCACAATTTGCCATCCAACTTCTGTCTTTCCCTGCCTCAAGCGTCCTGTCGGAAAGGACCTTCAGCGCAGCTGGAGACGTTGTCACTGAGAAGAGAAGTCGCCTAGGTCAAAAAAGTGTTCAGTACCTCACCTATATCAAAATTAATTTGGCATGATCCCAGAGGGCTACTGCCCGCCTGAAGACTAAGTCACTCCCCACACACAGCATCTCTGCCTGCACGCCGTGTGACTTCCTGCCCAAGACTAAGTCAGTTTCCAGTCCCCAGCCAGCATCTCTGCCTGCAGGCTGCTTGACTGCCTTCTCCGCCACCACCAACAGGGTTCAGGACTCCAGGTGAATTCCTGAATTTTTAAGGCCGCTGCTAGCAGCGGCCGCTAACAGACACAATAATAATTTTTTCTGGTGCGTGTACATGCCTGCCTAATTTTCTGCCTGCACTGCGGCTGCAACAACAAAACAAAAGGCATGTACATGTGTCAATTCCCCTTTGTGATCATTACCTTGCTGTGGTGAAGGGGCTTGCGTATCACAATGAAGCAGTGACCGGAAGCTATATGAGTGTGTTGAACGGCACACCTGACCCAAGATAATAAGGTCGTTGCTTCCTTGTGGACAGACCAAATTCGATCAGCTGGACATCCGCTGTTGTTCTGTCATTAAGCTACCTCAGCCCGGCGACCATATGGGCTTTAAAACCGCCATCGCCTGCACTCTCGCCATGGTGCGCACCAGTCCAGCACGGCCATCACTACACAAACAGCTGTTTGTGGTGCATTACACAGTGAGTTTGGTCTGTCAGTGTGAAGCAGTACACTAATTACATTACCTGATTGATGTATACACATGCAAGATGTTTTAAAGGGAACCTAAACTGAGAAGGATATGGATTTTTCCTTTTAAATAATACCAGTTCCCTGACTCTCCTGCTGATCCTGTGTCTCTAATACTTTTAGCCACAGCCCCTGAACAAGCATGCAGATCAGGTGCTCTGACTGAAGTCAGACTGGATTAGCTACATGCTTGTTTCAGGTTTGTGATTCAGCCACCACTGCAGACAAAGAGATCAGCAGGACTGCCAGGCAACTGGTATTGTTTAAAAGGAAACATCCATATCCTTCTCAGGTTAGGTTCCCTTTAAAGCACTTTATGTTTCAAATTTAGCATTGCAATGTGATTTCTGTCTTTAAAACGCTGCTGTGCGTCAAATCCGTAATTTTCCCCAGGGCTTTTCACGTGTATCCCACTCCGCCATGCCCCCCTCCAGGTGTTAGACCCCTTGAAACATCTTTTCCATCACTTTTGTGGCCAGAATTAATGTTTGAAGCTTTGAAAGTTTGCCTGCCCATTGAAGTCTATTGCGGTTCGCACGAACCTGAACTTTTGCAGAAGTTCGCGTTCGAGGTTCACGAACCTAAAATCGGAGGTTCGAGCCATCTCTATATGTGAGGGAGCAGGCTGGTGTTGTACTTTGTTCTCTGGTTTAACTCGATGGATGTATGTCTTTTTTCAACCTAAATAACTATGTAACTATGTAATTATTTACAGGAAAGCTCTGGTTTCCTTTAATGGCATTCTAGATGCCCAGATAGTTATCAGATTACATATATTTGGTATCCTTTTAACCATGACAAGTTGTAGAATAGATTTTAGGGTTTATTGGGTTGAGGCCTATGTCTTGTGAATTACCTTTAGTGACAAACTGAAGCAAAGGCATTTTTTTCCATATATTTAGTACCAAAATAAAAAGCTTGTAAAAATAAAACAAAGTGACAGAATTTAAAACAGAATAAATAAATTGTTACCTTAGGGACTCAGCTTTTTAAATAGGTATGCCATGAGGGTATATAACTGTTATATTTGCAAATAAAGGCTTACAGTTATTGCTAGGGAACAATGAGAAAATGAAAAACACAATATAGAAAAAATATTCAAAATAATATAGTATGCCCATATATTGCACTAGGGACATAATTTAAATGTTGGGATTACCAGGACAAATGGGTATATAAAATGCCTGGGTTTATATGTGCGTATGGTATCTTTGTTTATTTTAAAACCATAGTGGATGGTAATGGAGTAATGGTGTATTTTTTTCTTTTTTCCCTTAACAATGCAAAGAGAATAACAAAAAAAAATCACCCACAAAAGGCCTAACTTGTGGTGAAAAAAAACCCAAGCTACAGATCATTTAGTTGTGATGTGTAGTGATAACGTTATTGGGGAATGAAAGGGAAGAGCGCTAAAGTGGTTAAATTATGTCCCTATCACAATGTATAGCGTCAATATTTTATGTGGAAATAAAGGTGTATTTTTTTCAGCTTTGCATCTGTCACTAATTACAAGCCCTTATTTTCAAAAATATCAGTAATATACCCTCATGACATACATATTAAAAAAGTTGTGTCCCTAAGGTAACTATGTATTTTGTAAAAAATTTCACTTTTTTTTTTACACAAAAGTGTTTTATTTTGGTAACAATGGGAGGGGAGGTAAGGGGTTAATTAATCGGGTATTTTATGTATTTTTATTTATTGGGATGTATTTAGGTGTAATTTTACTATTTCGCCACTAGATGCCCCCCCCCCCCACACCCCCACACACACACTCTATTCCTAGTGTGTTCTGTTTACAGCATACACACGTTACAGGAAGTAACATGTGTAAGCTTTACTTTCACTTTTCTCACTGACCACCGGGACCTCATTGATCGCAGGCACTTAGATCGGTGAATGAGAACTGTGTTCCCATTCACTGATCTGTGTACTAACGGCCAGCAATGAAAATGTCAAGGGAGCGGGCACGCAGGGGCGTAGAAATAGGGGTTGCAGAGGTTGCGGCCGCATCAGGGCTCTTGGGGCAGAGGGGCCCCGAAGGGCCCTCCCTCAACTGCAGTATTAGCTCTCTATTAGTCCTGTGCTCATAATAATCATTTCTATAGTGGGAATCATTATCAAACTGCTCCCCATCCCCTTCTTGGACCTCTGACACTGTAGTTGCCATTGGCAGGTTTTGGTGCGCCATATCAATTGTTATGTATAGAGTGCTTGGGGGGCCCCATTGTAAAACTTGCATCGGGGCCCACAGCTCCTTAGCTACGCCACTGCGGGCACGGCAGCCAAATGCAGCAGGAGACGTATATCTATGCCCCTGGAATGGGAACAATCCTCCCGCGGGGCGTCGATATAACGTTGGTATTTCAACAAGCGGTTACGTTTGATATATATTATTTTATATAATTACATAGTGTATGACCCCAGACATGCATGTAATCTGCACGGTCCTGTTATTTCAGCACCATGACAGGGGCAAGGAATGATATGAATGCCCCCAACAGAAGCTGATGACTACCCACCCCTTCCCACTTCCCACTGTTTCACCCCCAGAGAGTCAATGGGCGTTTTTGCAGATGATATGTCAGCTGAAAGTTCTCAATAGCTTACCATCTGCAGATAATTGGGGCAGGGAGTTTAGTGTAAATGAGATAATTGTTTGTGTTGGTGACCTGAAAAGTGTACTTTCTAAAAGAACAGTGACATCCTGCAGCACTAATATTTGTCAGACTTTTCTCAAACACTAAAGAACAACATTTACACTGCATTGGATTTATTTTATAATGTTTAGATATGAAGAACTTCTAGATCTCACAGTATGTTGAGATTAGATGCATCTGTGAACAAAGATTTGCTTTTTCAGTGTAATGTGTAAACATGGCATGTGCAGAGATATACTGTCTGTTGTTACTGCATTTGGAAGCTAGATAAAGCATTATGTTCTTAATAATAACACTACGGGAATATTTTTTTGCGTGTATGAGGGTTCCGTGTAATCCTTGCAAAATAGTTTAGCACCCTTCACAAACATTACTCAGCTTGGTTCCAGCGATAGAAGTGGGGAGAGATAGGGAGAGAACAAAATAGTGGAGACAAGGAAGTGAAGGACAATATAGGGGAGCACAGGGCAGAGAGATCACAAGAAGGGAGGAATACAAAAAGTACAAGAGAGGGGACAATTATCGCAAATAAGAGGGTAGCTAAGGGAAAGGAGAGTGAGAGAGGAAAAGAATGACACAGAGTAGAGGAAAGGAGGGACAGTGGTAGAGAGGAGCGGGGTGGGGGACAGAGAGCGAGAGGAGATATCAGGGTAGTTTCTTAGCTGATGCTATGTGTTTCCTGCTCCCCAAACACAACATTGAGAGGAAAGGTGAGACAGGAAGGAAGAGAAGCAAAACAGAAGGAAATGAGAGATTAGAAGGAAGGAAAAGAGATAGAGAGAAAACAAGATAGGATAAGAAAAGAGAGGGAGTGTGTGAAGAAAAGTGGAGGAAAAAAGGAGACTCTTCTCATGCAGATAGAATAAATCAGAGAGCCAGGCTGAGACAAAGCATTTAGCTGCAGCTGCCAAGTCAGCTACGGACAGTATATTGCATCTGTTTGTTTATTTGCTTGTCCCAACCTGGCCATCTAAAGTGTGAAACCTCCGTCCCCATAGCTCCCCAAACACTGATCCCTGGGTGGCTGCCCATGTCCTAATCAATCTTGTTAATACCTTACCAGCAATGATTGCTGATGAGCTGTGTCGCTGCCTGAGACTGACCCCCCTGTGCACAGCACTCTCTGGCTGCTGTGCTTTGCCACTTGCAATACTGCAGGAGAGGGGAGAGCAGCTCTGTCCATAGTCGGATGGACGCCATACATTTTCAGTTAGGCGACACAGGTTAAGTTCAGCCTGCCTGCGGCCGTCCCCGCTGCCAGCCACTGTCTGATGCGGCCGAGGACGAAACAGACACTGTTGTGAGAGTGCGAGGATTTGTTTGAGGAGGGAGGGGGAGAGGTAACTTAGACGAGCAGAGAGGAATCAGGGGGCGGGGGAGAGAGCGTACAGGCTGAAACTGGCGGCCCGGAGAGCCGCGTACGGGCATAAATGAATAAGGACGGGCACCCATTATTTAAAGGAAGACGCCGAGAGCCCAGTATAGTGTAGTATGTACTGTAAATTGGGTATGGAAGGTAAGTATAGGTAGATTATACTCACAAACAAGGGTTACCGTCCAGGTAACCACTATGAAGGCAGGTGAGGAGATTAGACCTGTCCCCACTCAGGATTAAGAAGTCGCTCTCTGTAGATAGGGAAAAAAGAGGAATTTCCCTCCACCAGGGGTGGAAACAACTGCAAAAGTAGTACAGAGGCGCCAACAGGGTAAAAACAATATTTCTTTAAAATGGATAAAATGAAGTAGGTAGCGGTGGACTTACCCCTCCAAAACAGACACAAAAATTGCTGTTTTAAGCAAAAATCAGTTTATTTACATACTCCGAAAAAGGTGCAACGCGTTTCGCGGGTATATCCCACTTCCTCAGGCAATAAATAGGAGCATATCACCAATGCGGTCCGGTACATAGCCTGGCGCCTCTGTGTGTGACACAGAGGCGCCAGGCTATGTACCGGACCGCATTGGTGATATGCTCCTATTTATTGCCTGAGGAAGTGGGATATACCCGCGAAACGCGTTGCACCTTTTTTGGAGTATGTAAATAAACTGATTTTTGCTTAAAACAGCAATTTTTGTGTCTGTTTTGGAGGGGTAAGTCCACCGCTACCTACTTCATTTTATCCATTTTAAAGAAATATTGTTTTTACCCTGTTGGCGCCTCTGTACTACTTGGGCACCCATTATTGTTAACTCTCTGCCTGCCAGAACATACTTTTCTTCCCTTTAGGCGCCCCAAGCAGAGCTGAATTTCTGGCGCCCTAGGCCATGGCCTATGTGGCCTTGCCAGAAATCCGGCCCCGGTGGGCACACTATTCACTAAAAAAACTCAATGTTTTGGCTGAGCTGGACTTTGCAAGAATTCATTGAATGGATGAATCTGATGTATGATTTCTTTAGCAGCAAACTTAGATTACTGCAGGGGCTTTCCAATAACCCACAATTGACCCTTGCAACCAGTCTTGCAACCAGGGGCTAATTAGTAAAAGGAATCTTTGTTTAAAGGACATCCAAGGTGAAAAAAAAAATGATGAGATAGACAATTTTAGCTATCATCCTTCTCCTAAAAATGACTTTTTTTGTTATCCCACAATTTTATTTTATATTTAAATATAATTTTTAAGTTTTTACTGTTTCATGGCCTCTTCTCAATGACACATTCATTGACGTATGCCAGAGTTAAAATCTATGAACTAATTTCCCTTTTTATCTCTTTTCTGCTCTCAGAATCCATTTTCTGCCAGGAAAATGTTTAATTCTGTAATTCCTTATCAGTGAGGGATACGCTACAGTCCGACCCAGTCCCGACCTGGACAGAAACTGTCACTTGCATACCTGATTTTTAACTCTTTCAGGAGAGAAAGTAAAAAAGGAACACAGCCTAGTTATTTGGGTGCTTGGCACTGTACATACACATGTCTATCTCATCATATCACGTCATCTCAAGTGTCCTTTAACCATTCTTTCCCTCTCCTCCAGAGCTATCCCAATTTCTACCTCCTCGGTAACCTTCTGTGTGTCTTGTGTGTCCTTGATGATTGACAGAGCCTTTTCATTTCTGCTTTGTATGATTTGTGGATTTGATAAATAAAAATGAGCAATTGAACTAAGCCAACAATGATGTAGCCAATGTCCAGTATGCTGATGAAGCCAAGAGTACTTTGCTAAGCAGAGATTATTAGTTTTTATTTTTTTATGTTTGTTAAAGCTTCTTTACCATCTGTTATGAATGAAGAAATGGCTGACCACTATGATGGTTTGGAGTAGGTATGGGTAAATAGTCATGGTGAAAGCAAAGGATGTCAGTTGCTTACTGAAGTGTGTTATACTCCTTCACTCATACATGACAAATTCTAATTCTAATTACAACAGACTAAATATTGGCCCATATTTATGGGTGATTTCAGTTTCTCACTCTAAGAAAAGTGACTGAATTTTTCAACACTACAATCACTTAGCTCAAATGATGAGTGAACCAACCAGGGGAAAGCCTCTGCTTTACTACATAGTTACATTTATTTACACACAGTTATTTGGGTTGAAAAAATACTTACATCCATCGAGTTCAACCAGAGAACAAAGTACAACACCAGCCTGATCCCTCACATATCCCTGTTGATAATTAGACCACATATAAGTTCAGGAACACTTGGGGAGTAGTGACCACAGTATAGCAACTTTTTTTGTATTTCTTTTTTCAGATCTCAGCTCAGTACAATATAGTAACTTTTTACTTACCATTTAGTAGAGTTTATAGCAAGGGAACAAATAAAACGTTGAATTAAAAAAAAGCTACGTTTACACAGCTCAGGGACTTACTAAGATTTGTAGACTGAAATAGCGGATTACAAAGCGAGGGTACTGAAAGTAAATGTTAAACTTTAAAACACATTTTTAATGAGCATTGTATTATGTACCTCCCTCATGGGGAAAAATATAAATATAAAAAGGCCATTATAGATAAATGCAGATGCCTTAAACATGTGTAAAAGAAATGTTTTAGAGCTCTAAAACAGGAGACAACAGAATCTGCAAAACTGTAAAGAAGTAATCAGACTAACAAAAACACGAGAGTCATCCAGAAAGTAACAACCGTTGCTCTTATCTGCCATGGAAGGTATTCTTACAATGTAATTTAACTTGTATCCATCAGGTTAATCTCTTCTCTCTGTGCACTGCTTGTCACAGAACTGCAGAATGCCAGAAATTTGTTTAGCAGCATTAATATAAACCTCCCATCCCCAATCCCTCCAACTCATAGGTGAGGAGTAGGATGCTATGCTACTAAAACAAAGGGATTGGAAACTTAGTAATATATGATAAATGCTTACATAAGCACCTATACACAAATGATAACCAGATCTACCTATATTACCAAAGACATCCTACAGAACCACATTGGAGAAGGTATACTCTGCCTCTTAACCATCTCATCCTTAGAGATGGCCCAAACGGTTAGCCGGCGAACTTCCGTGGTTTGTGATCGCGGAGAACCACGAACTTTTCCGGAAGTTCGATTTGCCCCCATAGTGCATCATTAGGGTCAACTTTGACCCTCTACATCACAGTCAGCAGGCACATTGTAGTCAATCAGGCTACACTCCCTCCTGGAGCCCCTCCCCCCTTATAAAAGGCAGGCATCGTCAGGCATTGGAATCACTCATGTGCCTGCAGTAATTAGAGAAGGGAGAGCTGCTGCAGACTCTCATAGGGAAAGCTTAGTTAAGCTCTTGTAGGCTTCTTAGCTTGCTCCTTGCTGATACTTATTGCTAAAAAAGCACCCCTCAACAGCTCTTTTGAGAGCTAATCTTGTTCTTGTGATCTATTTTTTTTGTTTGTGTGGCCCACTTGCATTATATACAGCCCTGTCAGTCAATCGCAGCTGGCCTTTGGTGTAATTCCTACTGTGCCACTGCCAGGCCCAGCACATTCAGAGACTACCTGTGTGTGTGACAGGCAGCTGCACATTTGTAATCCCAATCACTGCACCTGTTCACTGTTCAGTGCACCTACCTACCTATACCTATGTGAGCGCACGCATTGTTAATACCACCAGTCATTGCACCTGTCATTGCAGTCCCTGTGTGTGTGTGACAGGCAGCTGCACATTCGTAATCCCAATCACTGCACCTGTTCACTGTTCAGTGCACCTACCTACCTATACCTACTTGAGCGCACGCATTGTTAATACCACCAGTCATTGCACCTGTTCAGGGTACGTACGTACGTGTGTGTGTGTGACAGGCAGCTGCACATTTATAATAACAGTCACTGCAACCTGTTCACTGCACCTGTGTAACCGTACATTGTATTAGTCAAGTCAATGCATACCTTTCACTTCATCCCCCCCAATATGGACAAAACAAAAGGCAGAGCCAGAGGCAGGCCACCTGGCAGGTCTGTTCAAGGCTGCGCTGTCGTGATTTCGTGTGGCCCTCAACCAAAGTACAGTGTTCTGAAGAAGGCACGTGCCATCACCCCCCAATATTGTCAGGACGTAGTTGACTATTTAACACAGAACACCTCATCTTTTTCAGCTTCCGCACGGAAGCGTGACATATCTTCCTCCAAAGTGCCATCACCCCAGGGCTCAGCGGTGTGGACATTTTTTATGTGTCAGCCTCAGATGAGAGCAATACCATCTGTACTCTCTGCCACCGAAAATTGAGCCGTGGAAAGACCAAGACCCGCATAGGGACAACTACCTTATGAAGGCAATTGGATGACCACCTGAGGAAAAGCAGCACACAAAAGCAAAGCCACACACCGCAGTGGAAGATACCAGGCTGCAATTTTTTCTCAAAAAACGCGATACCTAAACTGTACCGTGATGTTGAAAGTCAAGCGGTGACATCTTTGGCACACAGTGTTGGGTCAAGGGTCCATCTGACCACGGATGCCTGGTCTGCAAAGCACGCTCAGGCCTGCCCGAAGACTAAGTCACTCCTCACACACAGCATCTCTGCCTGCACGCCGTGTGACTGCCTGCCCCAAGACTAAGTCACTCCCCACACAGCATCTCTGCCCGCAGGCCGCTTGACTGCCTTCTCCGCCACCACCAACAGGGTCCATGACTCCAGGTGGATTCCTGAATTTTTAAGGCCGCTGCTAGCAGCGGCCACTATAATACTTTTTCTGGTGCGTGTACATGCCTGCCTTATTTTTCTGGCTGCACTGCAGCTGCAACAACAAAACAAAAGGCATGTACATGTGCCAATTCCCCTTCGTGATCATTAACTCGCTGCGGTTAAGGGGCTTGCGTATCACAATGAAGCAATGACTGCCGGCTATATGAGTGTCTTGAGGGTGGCACACCCACGATAATAAGGTCGTTGCTTCCTTGTGGACAGACCAAATTTGATCAGCTGGACAGTCACTCTTCTGTCATTAAGAGAAGAGACCGGAGCGCCTCTCTGGTGCATGAACATTTTAATGTATAAAAAGCGCATTAAAATTACACTTACAGTGTATAGAAGAAAGTTAGGCGTTTCTCAAAGCCTGCCGGCAGCTCCTCTCCTAGCTCTCTTGCTTGGCCAGAGCGAGGAGAGCTATGGTGCGATGTGGAGCGGGGTCTGGTGGGCGGGGCCTGGTCACGCCGTTGCCGTCTGACGTCACTGCGCGTTTCACCGTTAACCACGCCTTCGTGACCTGACGAAGGTGTGGTTAATGCTGAAACGCGTAGTGACGTCAGACGGCAACAGCGTGACGAGGCATCGCCCACCAGACCCGCTCCACATTGCACCATCGATCTCCTCGCTCTGGCCAAGCGAGAGAGCTAGGAGAGGAGCTGCCGGCAGGCTTTGAGAAATGCCTAACTTTCTTCTATACACTGTAAGTGTAATTTTAATGCGCTTTTTATACATTAAATGGTTAATGCATCAGAGAGACGCTCCTGTCTCTTCTCTTAATTTTGCACAGATTGCTGGCACCACCCAGCGTTCGGAGCAGCACCTGGGAGCATTTCCAAAACCACTGAGTGTCCCAGCAGCGCAGGAATTTACACATCTCTCCTACTGTTCTGTTATTCAGCTACCTCAGCCCGGCGACCATATGAGCTGGAAAGCCGCCATCACCTGCACTCTCGTCATGGTGCGCACCAGTCCAGCACAGCGGTCACTACACAAACGGCTGTTTGCAGTCACTGCATACCTTTCACTGCATCTTTGACTGCACATTGTATTATACCTGGCAGTCAGTGCATACCTTTCACTTGAATGGATGGCAGACTTGCCCTGCATAACAGATTCTCGTTAAAGGATTTAAAGTTGATTTATCTCATATAAAGCAGGGCCTCGAAAAGTCCTCCTGTATTGTTATTTTTGGTCAATACCTCGGGACGTGCATGCCATGCCTGCTGCCTTCCTTGGATGTGTGGTAGCCGTTCCTGCTCCTTTGCCCACAGCGTGCCTGCTGCCTTCCTTGGATGTGTGGTGGTAGCCGTTCCTGCTCCTTTGCCCACAGCATGCCTGCCGCCTTCCTTGGATGTGTGGTGGTGGTAGACATTTCTTAGGCTCCCACTCCGGACCAGAATCGAACCAGGATTCCCCAGCCATTACCCGTGGTCACCATGGTACTGAGAAAGTACCATTGAAAGTTTCACACAGTTAAATGAATGGCAGACTTGCCCTCCATAACACATTCTTGGCAAATGCTTTCGATTTGGTTCGTCTTGCACTGGGTCAAGGGTCCATCTGACCACAGATGCCTGGTCTGCAAAGCACGGTCAGGGCAGGTACATTACTTATACAGGAAATGGGTCCTTACTTGGATGTGTGGTGGTGGTAGCCTGTTCTCATGCTCCCATTCCGGACAGGAATCGAACCTTGATTCCCAGCCATTACCCGTGGTCACAATGGCAGACTTGCCCTTCATAATAGATTCTCCTTGAAGGTACTGAACAACAAACAGAAAATGTAATTTAAAAAAATAGATGTAAGCTTTAACAATGGTAGAGAAAGAACCATTGAAAGTTGATAAGGCAGTCAGACATTACCTGATATCACTGAGGAAGAGCAATCTCGCCATGGTGCGCACTAGTCCAGCACGGCCGTCACAACAGCTGTTTGCGGTGCGTTACACAGTGAGTTTGGTGTGTCAGTGTAAAGCAGTACTCTAATTACACTCCCTGATTGATGTATACACATGCAAGATGTTTTAAAGCATTTTAGGCCTGCAATTTAACATTCAATGTGATCTCTGCCCTTAAAACGCTGCTTTGCATCAAATCCAGATTTTTCCCCGGGACTTTTGGCATCTATCCCACTCATCCATGCAAAAACACAGATGTTAGACCCCTTGAAACATCTTTTCCACCACTTTTCTGGCCAGCATAAGTGTTTCTAGTTTTCAAAGTTCGCCTCCCCATTGAAGTCTATTGCGGTTCGTGAAAGTTCGCGCAAACCGAATTTTTGCGGAAGTTCACGTTCGCGGTTTGCAAACTGAAAATCGGAGGTTCGGGCCATCTCTACTCATCCTGGATGTCAGACAGGTTCCTAAAACTGAACCTGGATAAAACTGAATGGAATATTCCCACCCAATGCTATCTCACCTGCCGCAGGTATCAATGTCACTGTCAATAGTACAACCATCTGCCCAATCATACAGGCCCACTGCCTGGGTGTCCTAAACTAAACTCAGCCCTCTCCTTCACTCCCAACATCAAAACCATTACTAGGGCCTGCACATCTCCAAGATCTTCCCCTTCCTGACCCAGGACACTTGACCATGCTTTCATACCTTTCCACTTGGACTATTGCAAAAGCCTTCTGCCAGGCCTCCCTCTGAACCACATTCACCCCTGATAATCCATCATGAACGCAGCAGCCAGACTCATCTACTCCTCCCAATGCACTGTCTCCACAGCTTCCTTATGCAAATACCTCCACTTGCTCCTGGTCCGCTTCAGAATCAGCTTCAAGATTCTATCCCTGACCTACAAATCTATACACAAGTCCTGCCTGACTTACATTTCCAATCTGGTCAACAGATACACACCTGGCCACCCAGTCCGATCCTTCAACGACCTGCTCCTAATCACACCATGCATCTCACACTCTAGTGTCCATTAGGCTTGCCCACTCCTTCAATCAAGCGCTCAAACCTCACCTCTTTAAGAAGGCCTACCCAACCTTACAGATGCCCTAACTCTCTCTGCTAAGAACCTCTTGATGCAGTCCCCCTCCATTTAGATTGTAAGCCTTTGGCAGGGCCCTCCCTCCTTCTGTATCATACTTGATTATGCATCCAGCCCACAGAATAACCTGAACTTAAATTACTGGGCCTACTTCTCCAGTGCACGATCTGGCATTGTGTATGTTAATGCTTATTACCTGTATTGCGTTGTCTTTCACCTCTATTATCACTATTCATAACCTTATTTATTGTCCAGTGCTACGTAATATGTTGGCGCTATACAATATAAATCCAATGAATAATAATCATTTTGACAGTCCTACTTTTTGGTACTTTTTCAATTGCAGAGTGGTGAAAAGTTATTTTAAACAGAAAATTATCTCCAAGGAGAAAACGAATTGAATAAGGGCATTTGTGTCTAAAATAAAATAAAAAAATATTTCCTTTGAACCCACATTTATTATTTATTACAACAATATGGTGCTTAATAAATGACAACAGTTGTTACTTTCCAAATGACCCTCCTAGACGCACTTCAATTCAAAAAGAAAGAATATAGGATTATAATTAAAAAAAGGAATTTTCTTGTGGAACGTTTAGTCATTGACCAGCCACTTTAGTTTTTGTGACTCTGTTTCAAGTAGGTTAGTTACATATGACTGGTTAGCTGGCTTTTTTTTCCAAAAAGTTTCAGAACTGGGAACCTGTTGACCTGCCAGCTTAACATCAGTTGTATATAAACTGAAGGTATCCTAAGATAAAACTATACAAAATTATAGAATTATCTCCTCTTACGTAATCAATATGGGTTTACAAAAGATAGGTCTTATCAGTATGCTCAGCTTTTATGAATATGTGAATGCAAATCTACATACTGTGAAAGCAATAAACATAGTATACTAAAAAGGCGCGTATACAGCCAGACTTTTCCAAACTACGGGTTGTCAGACTGACGACAGTTGCACGTGAGAACAAGCTGTCATCAGACTGATAAGATGGATGTTGACTGACGGTCTAACGACCCGTAGTTTGGAAAAGTCCAGCGTGTGTACGCACCTTTAGACTTCACACTGTTCCCCACAAAACTTTGTGTGCACATGGATAAAGATCTGGATGAGAGACAGAAGGCAAAGAGAGGCAGTAACTGGATCATACTCAAAACGAGTAACTGTTTGTGGCACCCTATAAGAGTCAGTACTGGGTCCAGTTCTCTTGAAGGAAAATGTAGCATCTTATCAGTACATGGCATGCCTCATAGAACCATATTAATACATGCCATGTACTGATTAAGACCAATCAGTCTGAAACAGTCTGTATGCATGTTGGATTAGTGTGGCTCTGTACAATTAACAAGCTGACACCTCATTGCATTCTAGCAGTTCTGGAGCTGTGTTCAGCTTACAGAGACAGAAAAGGGACAATTTGCATATTCAGCAGTGATGCATTGTGGGAGACCTCATATGCTCACTAGAACCTCACTAATCAAAAATATAGCTCACTAATCACAAATCACTAATCACAAATCACTAATCACAATCACTAATCTGTTTTAAGAAGGCAAATTTCTGTTTTGCATAGCGTTTTTATTAAGAGGGATTTCTGGTCCTTTTTTGCCCCTTAGTCACTCCTAGGAGTTCCGGTTCACCGTGAGCTTGCTGAGCAATCTGTAACTAAGAAGGACGTGGGATACTTGCTGATAGTAAGTTAAGCAACCATAGTCAATGTCAAGCAGAAGCAGCTAAAGCAAATACAATTCCCGGATGTATTAAAAGTAAATTCTATCTGTAGGTCTGTGGATGTGATTGTAGTCATTTCACTAACCTTTCTGGGACCCTGATTGACTAAGGCTAGAGGACAGTGGAGGACACTGGAGAATGTACTGTAGGTGGTATCCAAAGAAAAATAATGCAGCTTCAAGCTGGATACGTATTTCAGTTTTAGATGTTTAATCAGCCCTTCAGAGTAACATCTTCAGTTCCATACCATTTGCAAGCTTTCGAAACTTTAAAGACAATCTGTACTCTAAAATTCTTACAATAAAAAGCATACCATTCTATTCATTATATTCTCCTGAGTCCCTCTGTGCAGTTTCTGCCACTCCCTGCTGCAATCCTGGCTTGTAATTGCCAGTTTTAGGCAGTGTTTACAAACAAAATACATAGCATGTGATAGGCTGAGAGGAGCTCAGTCTGTGACTCACACAGAGCCTGCAGGGGGCCTGGAGAGGGTGTGTATAGCTTCTATCCTATCACAAGTAGAGCAGCACATTCTAGCCTGAGTGCCTGAGCCCAACAAAGCCGTCAGAGGAAAGAAGATTAGACCATATAACAGAGATAATACAGCCACTGTGCAACTAGGAAAGGCTGCAGTAAGACAGACCACATTAGAACAGGTATAGGAACTTATAGGATAGAAGAAATAAGGCTGAAATTTTGTTAGAGAGTCTCTTTAAGTTTCTTCTTCAGGCATGTTTCAGAAATGGATCTGAACCATGAAACATACCTGAAGAAGAAAAAAAGTTTAGAAAGCGTGCAAAGAAATCTTGTTAGTCATTAACCAGGTTGGTACCAGCAGTCTCTGGCCCCTTAACGACCAAAAAACGGGGCCTACCAACATCACGCAACACAGATCCACAGCTGAAGCCCTCTTGCTCTGCTGTCATACCGACAGCAGAGCAAGTGGGCTTCAGCGGCAGACCTCCATGAGCAGGTCAGAATCCGATTTGTTACAATCTGCATCTGCTGGTAGATTCCTGTATGTACTACCTCTGCTTCACCAGCAGATGTCACCAGCCTCTATGAAGTTACAGCCTGAACTTTCCTCTGCCCACCAGCAGAGGGTGGACTCTCTAGAGATCTCTCCACAGACAGAGAGGAGGCCTGGACTGTCACATGGTCTCTCAGCATGGCATTTAAGCCACACCTGTGAACTGGCTAGTTGCTAGCTCTTTGTTCCTGATCCTAGCCATCCTGTCCGGAGTTCCCTGTTCCTGATTACCTTGTTCCTTGATTCCCTGCTGTATTGATCTCCCGTGTTTTGACCTTGTGCTTGTATACCGACTACTCTTTGCCTAGCGATTACTGTACTGTTTGATCTCCTGTGTATGACCTCTGCTTGCCGACTATCCGTGTGTCTCCTCCTCGATTGTAATCTGTATTTTGTATATATATTCCTAGGTTTATGTTGTATTACTATTCTGGATCCAGGGTCTGTGTGCACACAATTCTATACACTGGATCTACTCTGCATAGCTCGCTTATGCAGAGAGGTCCTTGTATAAACCCTGATTTTCATACCTTGTATGCTTATTGTATATATCTGCCAGTATTCTTTGATGCAGTGTGTTGTATGTGTGTAGAATACATTGCCTGCAAGTTGATACTGATTGTTTCTGTGCATGAGGTGAATGCACAGTATTTCTTTATTTTCATTTAATAATAAATCCTTATTATTCATTTACTCCTGGTTTGGCAGTCTTTTCCTAAACAGTGACATCTCTGCCTGGTTGCGGGTTTGTGCGTTGGTTTCTGTTTGCTCCAGGTGCAGCGCACAAACTCCATGCAAATTATAACAGAAGAGCTAGCCAAACAATTTGTCACTAGGAAAAGGTCTGAGATCCTGTTTCTCCAGCCATGATAGACATGGATTTAAAGCACCTGTCTGAATATGCTATTCTAGCAAGAGACAAAAGGAAACTTTGCTATTATACGTTTGCAGACGATTCATTTGAGGATCTGCAGCAGCTGATTTCATGGGTTCAGTCTGTGAGTAATGAAAGAACCTTTCCTTATGATTTAAAAGACTTTTTGTCGGTTTTGCATGAATGTTGTTCTGAAGCCCAACAAAATTCAGTTGCTTATTCCAGAATGCATGTTCCGGGTAATTTATCAGGCCCCATTAATTGTCCTGCTGCCCCTTTGAATCAAGCCAAATCCTGGCCAGTAATTAACCAGATTCAATCAATTAAGCCCACTCATAATCCTGCTACTTCCATTAATACTGGAATCTCTTTTGTTTCAGCTATGGAAGTTGATTGGACTATTCAGCACAATAACTTCTACTCCTTGCTAGCAGAGGAAGACCAATATGAGTGTTATAAGGAATTGTCAGCATATTCCCGTGAAGAGTTAATGCAAATTGTTATGCACGTTAAATCTTTTATGCAGCAGGGCAACTCTGCAGAATCTGAGATGCAAGCATTGTTGCAGATTCTGCAAACCCTAATTGCAGTAAGAGACCCTTCTACCTCCTGGACTCAAGTTAGATCCCTGCCTGTCTATTGCAATAACAACTCCTCTTCAGTAATAAACCAAACCAAGCCAATTAAAACTAATCATATTCCTGTCACTTCCAAACAGACAGTTCAGTCCTGCAATTATGCTCAGGGTAATCTGCAAGCTCCCATTAAGAGTGATTGGGATCCCCCATTCAGTAGATGGGAAATTAATGCACTAAATGATGAATTAAAGTATGATTGGGAATCATTTAATGAATTCTATTCCACAAAAGAAAAGACATTTTTGGATGCATGTATAAAATCTGCAACTTCTCTGATGAACCTGAATGTTTGCAAGTCTGACCGTGTACTTCCTTTGATTGATGAATGGAAAAAGATTTTGCATCAAAAAGATCCTTCTGAGTTTTCTGGTAGTCAGTTTGTGCAGCATTCAGCAGCCAATGTTAACCCTGTCAGTTCCAGCAATAAGTTTGTCAGCTTTGATCCAGTATTCCATCCTGAACAGATTGATCAGATGTATGGTTACCTTAAGAGTGACTGGGATCGGTTTCTTGAGTTCTATCTAGAAAAAGGGGATTCATATATATTTGCATGCATGCGTGCTGTCCAGTCTATGGTTGATCACAAGACTTGTAAATATGAATCAGGTTCTGGTCTAGTAATCGCTTGGCAAAGAATTTTGTCTCATTCTTATGATTATCAGAGCACACCACCTGTTAATTCTGCCCCAGGCATCAAGGGAGAGACCTGCTCTCTGTCCTCAGTAACCTGTTCCACGGACTTGGAATTACCTGTATCCAAAAATCATAAAAGAACTGCTCCTTTACAAACTGCGGTTAGATCCACTCCATGGTCATTCCAGCTACCTACATCATACCTGCCCTGTTCTTCTGCACATCAGGACTTTGTTAAACTCACCCCTGCTTCCAGACTGAGTCAAAAATCTAAGTTCAAACGGAAATATTTTCCTACAGCCTCCATCCTTCCAGTTACCACCGCAAAGACTCCAACAGTTATGTTGCCAGTTTCCGCAGATCCACAAACTGTATCTTTACCGAAACATAATCCATCTTCACTCCAGCCTGCTGTCCCTGTTATGCCAGTTACCTCAGCTCTGCCTGTACCACTTACCTCAGTCGTGCCAGTTACTCCTGTCGTGCCAGCGCCAGTCTCCTCAGCCGTGCCAGTCTCCTCAGCCGTGCCAGTCTCCTCAGCCGTGCCAGTCTCCTCAGCCGTGCCAGTCTCCTCAGCCCTGCCTGTGCCAGTCTCCTCAGCCCTGCCTGTGCCAGTCTCCTCAGCCCTGCCTGTGCCAGTCTCCTCAGCCCTGCCTGTGCCAGTCTCCTCAGCCCTGCCTGTGCCAGTCTCCTCAGCCCTGCCTGTGCCAGTCTCCTCAGCCCTGCCTGTGCCAGTCAGCTCAGCAGTACCAGTGTCTGTAAGCTCAGCAGTACCAGTGTCCGTCGGCCCAATGTTTTCCCTTTCAGAAGATTTGGCAGTATCCTTGTCGGTCGGCTTGGCAGTGTCCCTGTTGGTCAGTTTGGCAGTGACCCAGTCAGACAGCTTGGCAGAACCTCTGTCAGTTGGTCCGGCAGTGGGTCCTCCAGACGTCTCAGCAAGTCTCCTGCCAGCTGCTCCGGCAAAGTCTCAGTCTGCCGTTCCAGCAGAATCGTACTCCACAGCTCAGCCAAAGGCCCAGCCGGGTGCTCGATCAGTTGGTCTGCCAGTTGCTCGATCTGAGGTTCAGCTAATAGCTCTGCCAAGGGTCTTGTCAGCTATGCAGCCAGTGGTCCAGCCAGTCGCTCAGCCAAAGGTCCAGCTTTCTCGAGTCTCTGCTGATGCCCTTTGCCCTTCAACTTCTGCTAGAGCACAGACTTATGCTGAGGCTCAACCCGCACAGATGTCTGACACTCAGGCACCACAGACCCCTGTTAATGCCCTGTTTCCACAGACTCCTGCTGAGATCCAGCTTCCTCAATGCTCGGCTGAAAGAGGGCTCCCACAGTCTTCTGCTGAGGCTAAGCGCACACTCATTTCTGCTGATGGCTTGTCCTCAAAGACATTTTCTGGTACTCAATTCCCACAGATTCTTCCAGATACCCTGCATTTACAAACTGTTGTCCAGTCTGCTGCTTTGCCTGCTCTATTGAAAAATGACTTTCAGTTTATCCATCCTGATGGCCTCCAGTCCGCTGTTCCCGATGGCCTCCAGTCCGCTGCTCCTGATGACCTACAGTCTGCTGTTTCTGCTCCTGATGACCTACAGTCTGCTGTTTCTGCTCCTGATGACTTACAGTCTGCTGTTCCTGCTTCTGATAACCCACAGTCTGCTGTTCCTGCTCCTGATAACCCACAGTCTGCTGTTCCTGCTCCTGTTGCCTCCAAGTCTGCAGTTCCTGCTCCTGTTGCCTCCAAGTCTGCAGTTCCTGCTCCTGTTGCCTCCAAGTCTGCAGTTCCTGCTCCTGTTGCCTCCAAGTCTGCAGTTCCTGCTCCTGTTGCCTCCAAGTCTGCAGTTCCTGCTCCTGTTGCCTCCAAGTCTGCAGTTCCTGCTCCTGTTGCCTCCAAGTCTGCAGTTCCTGCTCCTGTTGCCTCCAAGTCTGCAGTTCCTGCTCCTGTTGCCTCCAAGTCTGCAGTTCCTGCTCCTGTTGCCTCCAAGTCTGCAGTTCCTGCTCCTGTTGCCTCCAAGTCTGCAGTTCCTGCTCCTGTTGCCTCCAAGTCTGCAGTTCCTGCTCCTGTTGCCTCCAAGTCTGCAGTTCCTGCTCCTGTTGCCTCCTAGTCTGCAGTTCCTGCTCCTGTTGCCTCCAAGTCTGCAGTTCCTGCTCCTGTTGCCTCCAAGTCTGCAGTTCCTGCTCCTGTTGCCTCCAAGTCTGCAGTTCCTGCTCCTGTTGCCTCCAAGTCTGCAGTTCCCGCTCCTGTTGCCTCCAAGTCTGCAGTTCCCGCTCCTGTTGCCTCCAAGTCTGCAGTTCCTGCTCCTGTTGCCTCCAAGTCTGCAGTTCCTGCTCCTGTTGCCTCCAAGTCTGCAGTTCCTGCTCCTGTTGCCTCCAAGTCTGCAGTTCCTGCTCCTGTTGCCTCCAAGTCTGCAGTTCCTGCTCCTGTTGCCTGCAAGTCCGCAGTTGCTGCCGATGCCCTCCCGTCTGCTGCTTCTGCCGATGCCCTCCCATCTGCTGCTCCTGCTGGTACCTCTCCTGATGAGATCCTGTCTGGTACCTCTCCTGATGAGTTCCTGTCTGGTGCCTCTCCTGGTGGTATCCTGCTCCTCCTGTTTATGGCCATTATGCATCCCTTCCTGATGGCATCCAGTTTTCTGTTTTATTTGATGACCTCAGATGCCCTGCTCCTGTGGATGTCCAATCTATGGCTCTTCTTGGTGTCCTTCATTTTTTTGTTTCACCCAAAGGTCTTCAGAGGGACTTGCAACATGTCCTATTGCCTCTGGGTCCTTTTGTCCAGTCAGCCTGGTAATACCCGGGTTGTGGCCTCATGTGCTGACCGATTTATGGCCTGCCTCTTTGCCAGTATTTTCTGGGACCCAGGTGGGCATAAGTCCAAATGGAGCATCCGGAGGCTGCTCCTTGAGGGGGGGGTAATGTTACAATCTGCATCTGCTGGTAGATTCCTGTATGTACTACCTCTGCTTCACCAGCAGATGTCACCAGCCTCTATGAAGTTACAGCCTGAACTTTCCTCTGCCCACCAGCAGAGGGTGGACTCTCTAGAGATCTCTCCACAGACAGAGAGGAGGCCTGGACTGTCACATGGTCTCTCAGCATGGCATTTAAGCCACACCTGTGAACTGGCTAGTTGCTAGCTCTTTGTTCCTGATCCTAGCCATCCTGTCCGGAGTTCCCTGTTCCTGATTACCTTGTTCCTTGATTCCCTGCTGTATTGATCTCCCGTGTTTTGACCTTGTGCTTGTATACCGACTACTCTTTGCCTAGCGATTACTGTACTGTTTGATCTCCTGTGTATGACCTCTGCTTGCCGACTATCCGTGTGTCTCCTCCTCGATTGTAATCTGTATTTTGTATATATATTCCTAGGTTTATGTTGTATTACTATTCTGGATCCAGGGTCTGTGTGCACACAATTCTATACACTGGATCTACTCTGCATAGCTCGCTTATGCAGAGAGGTCCTTGTATAAACCCTGATTTTCATACCTTGTATGCTTATTGTATATATCTGCCAGTATTCTTTGATGCAGTGTGTTGTATGTGTGTAGAATACATTGCCTGCAAGTTGATACTGATTGTTTCTGTGCATGAGGTGAATGCACAGTATTTCTTTATTTTCATTTAATAATAAATCCTTATTATTCATTTACTCCTGGTTTGGCAGTCTTTTCCTAAACAGTGACATCTCTGCCTGGTTGCGGGTTTGTGCGTTGGTTTCTGTTTGCTCCAGGTGCAGCGCACAAACTCCATGCAAATTATAACACGATTACATTGGCTCCTGACCCTGTGAGCAATAAGATTGGCTCACAGTGATAATGGGGTTAGGAGCCAATGAAATCGTCTGTTAACCGACTCACAGAGCTCTGCTGTCATACTGACAGCAGAGCGTATGGGCTTCAGCGGAGGGAGAGCACCATAATAGGTGGTAGTGGTGAGAGCGGTGAGAGCGTGTGGCGGGCTATTTGAAATCCACGTCTGCCACCGGCAGGAATAACAGCTTCCAAAGAAGGTGTAGATTTCAATTAGCGCAGTCCAGAAGCAGTTAAAGTACCACCTAAACACCTCTTGTTGTTATGTCTTTGTATTTTCTGCATGACTTATATCGGACCACGCACAACTAGGAATTTTTTCAAGTACAAATAATCCCCCTACTTCTACTTCTTGTAACAATCAAAATAATTGCCACTATTATGCAGCTGTTAATTGTTTCATGGCCTGAATAAAGGTGTGTACTGACTCAAACATGATAAAATAGCAATTTGTCATCACCTACAATGCTCTTTTATCATGTTTGCCTAAACATTTATAGTCAACGGTTTTACTTGTCAATATCCCAAAAATCCCTTCAAAAATTATGTAACTGAATCTAAGGAACCTAAACTAATATATGGTAAATGTATTAATGAAAAACTGCAATGTATATAGATTTCTGTACTTTAAAATGATGGCTAAGAGTTTATTTTTCTTATCCACCTCCTCAGGGTCACACAAACAAACCCCTCCCCCAGAATCCCAGGTGAAACTCCAGCCACGACATAGAATGGGTTTTCCTGACTGTGGTCTAAAGGTGTGTACACACGCACTACTACAGAGAACGACGGGTCCGTCAGACCCTCCCGCTGGGCGGCCGTTCTCCCGACAGTAGTGCGTGTGTACAGTCTGTCTGCAGACTGATAAAGCTGTTTCTGAACGATCCGCTGAGCTGAGCTTTCTAAGGACAAGTTGCGGAACAACTAAAAGAGGCATGCTATAAATGGTGCCACTAAAGTGGGCACCCACATTTGTTTCAGGGGTTAAGGTTAGACAGGGTTTGGGAGAGTGGCCACAGGGTTAAGGTTAGTTGCTTGGTGGAGGGAGATGAAGGTTAGGTGCCCACCAGGGGGGTGCTTAAGGTTAGGCACCACGGGGGTGCTGAGGGTTAGGCATCAGTGGGGGGTTATGGTTAGGCAACACTGAAGGGGTGAAGGTTGGGCATCGGGGGACTTAAAGTTAGTTGCCCACCAAGGGAGGGTTAAGTGTTAGGCGGCTCTGTGAGAAAGTAGGGAGAGGTTAGGTTATAGTGAAAAATTATATTACTGATATTTCCCTATATGAATTAAGCAGTAGACTATATGTAAATTTACTGATATTCTACTACCGCTATTTCCTGCACCCTTTAAAACGATTTTTTAGGGGGGTTTCATCCCCGCACGCAAATTATTTTGCAGCGCTTTTTAATGTACGCAAAAGTAGTACTTTATATTACTCTTACTGTTGGCAATCTGCTTGAGCGGTTTTAGGAGACATCATATAAATAATCATATAGGGAATATTTATATTGGGTACTTCATAGGGTATAATTATATGTAATTTTTACTTCTCACTTGCTTGGGTGTGTAATACTTGAATAAATTGCACATGCAGCACTGTTTTCACTTTATCGACTGCTGGAATGAGATTTACTATTAATTGTGGCAGAGTACAGTACCTTTATGTTTTTCTTTTTAATTTGTATGTGCTTTGTGCTACATATTCTGCTCCATATGCATTATGATAATTTTCAAGTGCTACCACGTAGCAGGTAGTGATCGCAACGGCAGACAACCAGAGAATGACCAGCACCCAGTATATATAGCAAGGCGCTCTCCAGCGCCTCCCCTAAGTGCTGGACCAATGGGAAATGGTGGAATTGTCAGCTGACCGGCTTGGTCAGCGGACTCCCTTCTGGCTGTCATAAAAGCTCTCCCTCTCAGCGCGCGCGTGCGTCCTTCTAAACCTGTGTGGACTATCAGTCCCAGCCACACCAGACCTATGCTGTAAACCATCCGCTGTGTTGGGCGCGGAACCAGCCGACACCGCTATCAGAGCATGCAGCGGTTCCTCCGCGTTCCGCCATACTGTCAGATGTAGGCCTATGCGTGCAAACTGCCGTGTCAGACGCGGAATCCGCCGCCTTGTTCTCAGGACATGCGGTGGTTTTTCCGCGTTCAGTCATGCCAGCAGATGCAGGCCCATGCGCGCAACCTGCCGCGTTGGACACGGAATCAGCCGCCTTGCTCTGAACACTCGCGGCAGCTTTTCCGCGTTTTCTCACAGTACCCCCCCCCACCCGAGGAGTGGCCTCCGGACAACTCCTACCCGGTTTCTCAGGATATAAAGCGTGAAACTCCCTCCTCAATTGATCTGAATGCATGCGGCACTCAGGTACCTATGTTCTCTCCTCAATACCATACCCTTTCCAGTGAACTAGATACTGCACTGAGTTCTGTACAACACGTGAGTCTAAAGTCTTTTCTACTTCGTACTCAGGTTGGTCATCTACCATCACAGGAGGAGGAGGAGTGGAACCTACATGAACTGCTGGCTTAAGCAGGGACACATGAAAGGATCTTACACCACGCATGCTGGCAGGGAGATCAATGGCATAAGTAACATTGTTGATCTTCCTGGTCACTGGAAAAGGGCCCACAAATCTGGGTCCTAACTTGGGCGAGGGCTGTTTCAGGGTCAAATGACATGTTGACACCCAGACCAAATCTCCTGGCCGGAACTTCCACTCTAAGGAGCGTTTTTTGTCAGCTTGACCTTTCTGAAAAGCCTTCTCCAAATTATTTTTCACGATCCCCCAAATGTTCTTAAATGACTTTTGCCAAGCCTCCAAAGCTGGAAACGGAGTGTAAGCTACTGGCAGTGGGGAGAACTTAGGCAACTTTCCAGTTACCACCTGAAATGGCGAAAATCCAGAGGAGGAGCTTTTCAAATTATTGTGCGCAAATTCCGCAAACGGCAAGAATTTGACCCAATCATTTTGCGCATCCGCAACATAACACCTTAGAAACTGTTCCAACGACTGATTAATTGTCTCAGTCTGACCATTGGTCTGTGGGTCAAATCCCGACGAAAATGACAGTTCCATGCCCATTTGATGACAAAATGCCCTCCAGAACCTAGAAACAAATTGGACTCCCCGATCTGACACAACGTTTTCTGGAATGCCATGTAGCCGGAAAATGTGGATGATGAAAAGATCGGCCAACTCCTGAGCTGAGGGGAGTCCTTTCAGGGGCACAAAATGGGCCATTTTACTGAAACGGTCGACTACCACCCAAAAGACCAACATGCCCTCAGACCTCGGAGGCTCACCCACACAATCCATGGACAAATAGGTCCATGGTTCACTCGGGGTGGGCAAAGGCTGCAACGTTCCCACAGGTGCCAGACGGGAGGGTTTGCTTTTTGCACATACTGCACACTCTCTAACATACTCCTTGCAGTCAGTTGCCAATGAAGGCCACCAAGCACACCTAGCAACAAGGTCCTGTGTTGTAGTGGCCCCAGGATGTCCAGCATTTTTGTGGAAGTGTGAGTGGAACATCTGCAATATCTGGAGATGAAATGGCAGGGGTTCAAACATCACCCCTTCAGGCTTTCCTTCAGGGACATCCTGCTGGAAGGGACTTAAAGTCTCCATCCAGTTTTTCCAGGTCTCTGTGGCTGCCAACACTACTCTCTGTGGGATAATTGTCTCTGGGTCTGAGGGCTGTGCTGTCTCTGGCTCAAAGAATCTGGACAAAGCATCCGCTTTAATGTTTTTACTACCCGGATTGTACGTAATTACAAATCTGAATCTCGAGAAAAACAGTGACCACCGCGCCTGACGGGGACTCAATCTCTTAGCCCCCTCAATGTATTCCAAATTTTTGTGATCAGTGTAAACGGTAATCGTATGTTCTGCTCCTTCTAGCCAATGACGCCATTCTTCGAAGGCCAATTTAATGGCTAGGAGCTCCCTGTTGCCTATATCGTAGCTTTTCTCTGCTGGTGAAAACCTACGAGAGAAATAGGCACATGGGTGTAATCTTCCCTGCAACCCAGAACGCTGAGACAGCACAGCCCCTACCCCGACCTCCGAGGCGTCCACCTCCACAATAAAGGGATAGGAGGTGTCGACGTGTCTCAAAATGGGTGCTGAGCAAAACAATTCTTTTAAAGTAGAGAAAGCAGCCAGAGCTTCGGGTGACCAGTGGTGGGCATCTGCCCCTTTCTTAGTAAGACTGGTGAGGGGTGCTAGGACTGTGGAGTACCCCTTTATTGTTAGGATTGCGGGATGGGAGCTGTTGACCGCACCACTATGTTGACGGACCACCCAAGCACAGGATCTAAGTGACCACGGGTCTTCACCCACGACCCCTTGAGGGGAAAGCAGGACCACGACCCTTTGAGAGGGAAGTGGAACTTCGCTGCCTAGTGCCCACCAGGTTGCGCTCGGGATAGCCCCACAGTGATTTGGAGAACAGGGGATGACTCGATGTGGAGAGCCAGGTAACTGAGTCTTGAGGTAGAAATACAAGCCAAGGTCAGGGCAAGCGGAGGTCAGGAAGATCGGAGACAGGCCGGAGGTCAGGGCAGGCTGCAGACAGACGTAATCGGTAACACAAGCCAAGGGTCGAGACGGGCAGCAATCAGGAGTAGTCGGGGTCACAAGCCAAGGTCGATATCAGGAAGACAACAATAACTAGCAGGTTCACTGGTACAAGCTGCAAGAACAAACAGCACTGCTCTAAGGGGCAGAGCTGTTTAAATAGAGGCTTGGACGCCAAAATTAACGCCTGCGCATGCGCGCAGCGCGCCGTGCAGAGGGCGCGTGCGCGCAACCTTGTGCGCGCATGCGCACAACCTTGTGTGCGCACCGCGCAGGCGCTGCGCGCGCACCGCCCAATGCCGTGCGCGCCATGACAGGATGCAGGGACTACAAATCCCAGCGAGCTCGCGCGTGCGCGCGCGTAAGAGCCCGCCCGCGGAGACGCTGGAGAGAACCAGGACGGTAAGCATGACATTGCCCCCCCCCCCCTAGAGGCAACCTCTGGGTGCCTTCTGGACGAGGTCTCCCAGGAAACTTGGTGTGAAACTGCTTAATTAGTCTTGGTGCATGTATGTTTCTCGAGGGCTCCCAGGAATTCTCCTCAACACCAAAACCCTTCCATTTTACCAGATACTGAAGAGATCTCCCTCTTCTTCTGCAGTCCAAGATCCTTTCTACTTCATACTCCTCATGACCATCAAGTAGTACGGGGGGAGGAGGAGAAGGAGAGCGATTAAAACTATCAGAGACCACTCTCTTAAGACAGGAGATATGAAAAACTAGGTGTAAGTTCATCGAGTTCGGAAGTTTCAGCTTAAAGGCCACTGCATTAATGGCTCTTTCGATGGGAAAAGGACCCACAAACTTAGGGCCCAGTTTCCTGGAAGGACAACGGAGATGTAGATTGTTGGTAGATAACCAAACCAGGTCACCAGGGGAAAGACTAGGACCTTCTTCACGCTTCTTATCAGCCCAAAATTTTGACCTTTCCTGCGATTCCAGTAGAACAGATTGTATCTTTTTGAAATTTTCTACTAAAAAAATTAGCCTGTCTTGAACAGTAGGGACTGAAGATTCAGCTATGATTCCAGGTAAGTGTACAGGATGAAAGGCAAAATTAGCAAAAAATGGAGATTGTTTTGTGGCAGCGTGGACGGTGTTGTTATACGCAAACTCGGCTGTGGCAAGTAGATTTGACCAATCATCCTGGGAAGCAGAGGAAAAACAACGTAAATATTGTTCAAGTGTTTGGTTAGTCCTCTCTGTCTGGCCATTGGTTTGAGGATGGTAACCAGAAGAAAGGTAAGAATTAATGTTCAAAAGTCTGCAAAGTTCCTTCCAGAACCTAGAGGTGAACTGTGTTCCTCGATCAGACACAATTTCAGAAGGGAGTCCATGGAGACGGACAATCTCTTTTAGGAACACTTGAGCCGTTACTGCAGCGGAGGGGAGTCCCTTTAAAGGCAAGAAGTGGGCCATCTTGGTAAAACGATCCACCACTACCAAGATGGTGGTAAACCCTTCAGATGGAGGTAGCTCGACTATGAAGTCCATGGCTATCTTGTCCCAAGGTCGTTCTGGAATGGGTAACGGGTTAAGTAGACCCCAGGGCTTGGACCTGGAACTCTTCAATCTGGCACAAGTCTCACAGGAATGAATAAACTGTTTACAGTCCTTGGACATGGTTGGCCACCAGAAGCTCCTCCTGAGAAGTTCCAAAGTTCTTGTAACTCCAAAGTGACCTGCTAGTTTGTGATCGTGACAGCTGGCCAACACAGCCTGATGGAGTTCGGAAGGAATGAAAATTCTATTTTCGTGAAGAAAAAGGCCATCTTAGAAAACTAGGTGAGAAGGAACTTCCTGCGCAGGTAAAGTAGAGGTGATCTGTTTGATTCGTTCCAATAACCCAGTCTGGAGAAGGAGGAAGTGATTGGCTGAGAGGATGGTATCCGATGCACAAGTGGCTGCAGGATCGTCAGGGAACATGCGTGAGAGTGCATCCGCTTTGGCATTCTTGGCACCAGGACGAAAAGTTAAGTGGAAACGAAATCTGGAGAAGAACAAGGCCCAGCGGGCTTGTCGAGGCCTCAATCGCTTAGCTGAACGTAAATATTCCAAGTTCCTGTGGTCAGTAAATATAAGGATTGGATGCATCGCCCCTTCTAACAGATAGCGCCATTCTTCCAAGGCTGCTTTGATTGCTAAAAGTTCTCTGTCAGCAACATTGTAGTTCTTCGCCGAAGGACTGAGTTTCCTAGAAAAGAAAGCTATCGGATGAAGGATGGTTTTTGGGCCAAATCGTTGGGAGAGAATGGCCCCTACTGCAACCTCCGAGGCGTCTACCTCCAGGACGAATGCTCGGGAAGGATCTGCATGCTTGAGGATGGGAGCAGAGGTGAATAACGACTTTAATTCCTCAAAGGCAAACTGAGCTTCAGAAGTCCATCTAAACGGAAGATTGACCTTAGTCAGGAGCGTAATAGGAGCAACAGTCTTAGAAAAGTTCTTAATGAATCTCCTATAGAAATTGGCAAATCCTATGAAACGTTGAACTGCCCTGCGGTCTGAAGGTACTAGCCAGTCTAAGATGGCAGACACTTTCTTGGAATCCATTTCGATACCTTCAGCAGAAATTCGAAGACCCAGGAACTGGATAGTGTCTCGCTCGAACTCGCACTTCTCGGGCTTAGCATAAAGTTCGCGTATGCGTAGACGAGAGAGGACTCGTTTGACATGGATCCGGTGTTCCTCTAATGAAGAAGAAAAGATGAGGATATCATCAAGATAAACCACGAGAAAATCATCAATAAAGTCTCTTAACACGTCATTGATGAAACGTTGAAAAGTTGCTGGAGCGTTACAGAGGCCAAAAGGCATGACCAGATACTCGAAATGTCCGTAACGGGATCAGAAGGCAGTCTTCCATTCATCTCCTTCCTTGATCCTCACTAGATTATAGGCTCCCCTTAAGTCAAGTTTGGTAAAGACTTTGGCAGACCGTAACCTCTGGAATAGTTCAGACATCAAAGGCAGTGGGTAGCGATCCTTGATGGTAATCTCATTGAGGGCTCGGTAATCGATACACAGTCTGAGAGAGCCGTCTTTTTTTTCCACGAAGAAGATACCTGCACCCGCTGGGGAGGTGGAGGGTCTGATAAAACCCTTCTTGAGATTGTCCTCGATGTATTCTTTGAGTACCTGTGACTCTGGCTCAGAAAGAGGATAGACTCTGCCGTAAGGAATGGCTGCTCCAGGCTGCAGGTTCACCGGACAGTCATAAATACGATGCGGGGGAAGAGAATCGGCCCCTTTCTTGTCAAACACATCTAAGTAATCATGGTAGACTGCAGGGATCAAGGAGGCCTTCTCAGAGTTAGTGCAGAGTAGACGGCCGATGCTTGGAAAGCAGAAACGGGAGCAGTAGGAGGAGTTGAAAAACACCTCCCCGGAAGCCCAATCAATCAGTGGATTATGACTCTTGAGCCACGGCATTCCCAGAATGGCAGGAAACAGCGGGGAAGGAATCAAATCGAAGCAGAGGTATTCCTGATGATCATCCTTGATAGTGATTAGCAGAGGGAATGTCTCTAAGGTAACTGGACCGGAATGAATAGCTGATCCATCGGCAAGCTGGACCAGTAAAGGTTTGTTCTTTTGGCGAATGGGTAGTTGAAGTTCTTGAGCAAGGTGGAGGTCGAGGAAACAGGAGCAGGCTCCAGAGTCAACGATGGCCTTGAGTTTAACGTTCCTTCTTCTGGGACCCTGTAGAAGGAGAGAAAGAGGAATGTGAGCCGAGGAGGCTAAAGGACTGTGGAGCTCCATTGGATGAGAGGAATCAGGCTTACTTAGAGGGCGGACAGGGCAATCCTGAAGAAAGTGTCCTGTAGCTCCACAGTACAAGCAGAGGTTGGCAGCTCGACGCCGTTGTCTCTCTTCGGGAGTCAGCGGAGAACGGGCAAGACCCAATTGCATGGGCTCGGGCTCATCCATTGTCAGGGTGTTAGAGGCTGCGGAGGAAGGGGAAGAAGAAAATGGAGTGGGAGGAAACCAAGAGGTGCGAGACATTCCGGCTCTTTCCTGTCGTCTCTGCCTCAAGCGTCGGTCGATCTGAATGGAGAGCTGGATAAGTTCTTTGAGGGTGGCTGGAATTCCCACACGGGCAAGTTCATCTTTTACCGCTTCTGACAGACCCAAACGAAACTGGGATTTGAGTACTGAGTCGTTCCAGTCCAGATCACCAGACCAACGACGGAAATCAAGGACATATTCCTCTACGGATCTTCGACCCTGGCGAAGGGCACGTAAGGCGGCATCAGCTGAGGCTTCTTTACTAGGGTCATCATATAATTCAGCCATCGCTTCAAAAAATGACACGGAAGTCTGCAAACACACATGACCTTGTTCTATCAATCGAAGGGCCCAGGCCTGTGGTTCTCCTTGAAGAAGGGAGATGATGGCTCCAACTCGAATACCTTCATCAGCGTAAGTTCGGGGCAGTAAGGAGAAGTGTAGGTAGCAAGCGCTTCTGAAAAGTCGAAATTTGCTTCGGTCACCAGAGAAGCGCTCCGGAAGAGGTAACTTAGGTTCAGGAGCAGGTAGCTCAGGGATTGCCGGTAGCTGAACAAGAATGACGGCAGGAGCTGGAGCTGGAGTTGGAGCCGAGGCAGAGTCAGCTGCGGTTCCTTGGGCCGGTAGGTTTGCAAATTGGCCACGAATCTCGGCACAGTCTCTCTGGACACTCTGCACAGACTGGGTCAGTTGCTGCACCAGATCACAAAGGGCATCAAACGGAGTTCGCTCTCCAGAGCCTTCCATAATGGCTGTTTGTTACTGTTAGGATTGCGGGATGGGAGCTGTTGACCGCACCACTATGTTGACGGACCACCCAAGCACAGGATCTAAGTGACCACGGGTCTTCACCCACGACCCCTTGAGGGGGAAGCAGGACCACGACCCTTTGAGAGGGAAGTGGAACTTCGCTGCCTAGTGCCCACCAGGTTGCGCTCGGGATAGCCCCACAGTGATTTGGAGAACAGGGGATGACTCGATGTGGAGAGCCAGGTAACTGAGTCTTGAGGTAGAAATACAAGCCAAGGTCAGGGCAAGCGGAGGTCAGGAAGATCGGAGACAGGCCGGAGGTCAGGGCAGGCTGCAGACAGACGTAATCGGTAACACAAGCCAAGGGTCGAGACGGGCAGCAATCAGGAGTAGTCGGGGTCACAAGCCAAGGTCGATATCAGGAAGACAACAATAACTAGCAGGTTCACTGGTACAAGCTGCAAGAACAAACAGCACTGCTCTAAGGGGCAGAGCTGTTTAAATAGAGGCTTGGGCGCCAAAATTAATGCATGCGCGCAGCGCGCCGTGCAGAGGGCGCGTGCGCGCAACCTTGTGCGCGCATGCGCACAACCTTGTGTGCGCACCGCGCACGCGCACAGGCGCTGCGCGCGCACCGCCCAATGCCGTGCGCGCTATGACAGGAAGCAGGGACTACAAATCCCAGCGAGCTCGCGCGTGCGCGCGTAAGAGCCCGCCCGCGGAGACGCTGGAGAGAACCAGGACGGTAAGCATGACATTTATGAACCTTCTATAGTAATTAGCGAATCCTAAAAACCTCTGGAGAGATTTTAGTCCCACAGGCTGAGGCCATTCCAGGACAGCAGAGACTTTGGCAGGATCCATAGAAAGGCCCGAGGTGAAAATTATGTACCCCAAAAAAGTGACAGATGTTACCTCAAAAATGCATTTCTCCAATTTAGCATAAAGCATGTTCTGTCTTAACTTGTGCAGCACGAATTTGACATGAGCCCTGTGCTCAGAGAGGTTATCTGAGAAGATTAGTATATCATCCAGATATACCAGAACAAATGTACCCAACACCTCCCTGAATACTTCATTAATGAGTTCCTGAAAGACGGCCGGGGCGTTACACAACCCGAAGGGTATCACCAGGTACTTGTAATGCCCATCGGGTGTGTTAAAGGCCGTCTTCCACTCATCGCCCTCTCTGATCCGCACCAGATTGTATGCACCCCGCAAATCCAATTTCGAGAAAATCTTGGCGTTGGTGACCTGGGTGAATAAATCGTCTATCAAAGGCAATGGATAGCGATTTTTTACTGTGATTTTATTCAGGCCCCTTTAATCAATGCATGGCCGAAGGCCTTCATCTTTTTTCTTTACAAAAAAGAAACCTGCTCCAGCAGGCGACCGGGAAGGGCGAATAAAACCCTTAGCTAAGTTTTCACGGATGTACTCTCGCATGGCCACTTTTCCTGGCCCAGACAAATTGTAAAGATGACCTCTAGGGGGCATACAACCAGATCGGAGATCGATGGGGCAATCGAAAGGGCGATGTGGAGGCAGTTTCTCTGCAGCTTTGGGACAAAACACATCAGAAAATTCAGAATATTGTTCCTGTACTCCCTCCACATGAATCCTGGTCTGACCCAAGGCTACCCTCACTAAACAATGATGAAGGCAATGGGCTGACCAGCTTGTTAGCTGACCAGTGGCCCAATTAATCTGAGGGGAGTGAAGGTGCAACCAAGGCATGCCAAGGATGATAGTGGAGGTTGTCATGTGTAACACAAAAAAAACAACTTCTCCTTATGCAGCACCCCTATAGTGACTCCCACCTCTGGTGTCTGAGACAGAGGACGGTTACGTTGCAGAGGGGAATCATCCACTGCCGTAACTTGGATAGGTGGTGTTACCGGGGTGAGCGGAATACCCAATTTCTTAGCAAATTCGTAATCCATAAAATTAGCCGCTGAGCCTGAATCAACGAAAGCCTCAGTGACTTCAGATTTATCTTCCCATGTAATCGTACAAGGAAGAAGCAACCTTTTATCATCTAGGGGTAAAAGTTGTACGCCTAGGGTATTACCCCCAACTACTCCTAGGCAGTAGCGTTTCCCGATTTTTTAGGGCAATTCTGTACTCTATGACCCCCCTCTGCACAATAAAGACATAACTGCTCTGAAATCCTGCGTCTCTGTTCCACTTGAGACAACTTTGACCGACCAATCTGCATTGGTTCGGGTGGAGGCGAAACAGGAGGAGGTGGAGTCACAGGAGGCGCAGCGTAGGACACCATCCTTACATGGTCTCTACCTCGGGTCTGTCTCTGATAGCGTAGCCTACGGTCGATCCTGATGGCCGATGAAATGGCCTCATCAATGGCCTTAGGTTCAGGCTGACTTAACATAAGATCAGAAACCTCATCTGACAACCCTGATAGGAAACAATCTAACAGGGCAAAGGTGACCCACCTGGCTGAGACTGACCACCTTCTGAATTCAGCAGCATACTCCTCGACCGGACTCTTGCCTTGACGTAACAACTTGAGCTTTCGCTCAGAAGTCGAGGCAATGTCTGTATCGTCGTAAATGATTGCCATAGCTTTAAAAAATTCATCTACAGAGGTTAGGGCTAAGTCTCCAGCGGGTAGACTGTACGCCCAAGTCTGAGAATCGCCTGATAACAACGTCTTAATAAATGTGACCCTTTGGGCCATAGTTCCTGAAGATCTAGGTCTCAACTCAAAGTATGATAACACTCTACTCCTAAAATTTCGGAAATCAGATCTGTGACCGGAAAATTTTTCAGGTACAGGCATACGTATGTCTGTGCTAGGAGGAGATCGCACTTCATCCACAGCCGTCTGGAGGGTTTGCAAAGACCCGGACAAAGCGTCAATTAACGCCCGGTGATTACCCAGCACTTGGTTGATGGTATCCACCGAAGTGGTAAGTGCACCCAGACGGTCGGTGTGTGCGTCCATTTGCATTTTTTGGTCTGCCGTTCTGTAACGATCGGTGTAACACAGAGAGGGTCTGATTACCGATGATCTGCAGTATCACCCCCGAGAATACAGATATATACCCGATTATTGATGATCTGCAGTATCACCGATAATCAGATATTTCTCTAACCTCTGGACTCCGGAATAATAAGAGTGTTTGGTGCAACAGAAATACTTTGAGGACTGCACCTGAGGAGCAGGTGCACAGCAGTAAGGAGTACTGCACAGTAACACGTTCCTTCCGTAAGCCTGAGACTCTCCCGAGGGAGGGGTCAGGCTAGGAATAGGAAGGACAGAGTGTGAGTGACACCAAGGAAGGGTGTCACCCCCAGGTCTGTGAGCTATCTCTAATCTGGGGAGTTAGCTCTCAAGGTCGGACAAGCCGGGTCGGCAACAGACAGACAGATCAGGGACAGAGACAGGAGACAGATGCGAAATCCTAAGACAAGCAGAGATCGGCAACAGAGTATCAGAAATAGCGAAGTGCCTAATCAGAGATCAGAAGAGTAGTCAGGAAAGCAGAAGGTCATAACAAATAATCAACAATGCCTAATCTTGGGTGTGAGCTCCTTGATCATCAACACCCTGGAACTAGTCTCAGTAATAACACAGATAATATACAGTTTTCCATAGACTGAGGTGTGAGGTCCTTGATCGTCAACACCCAGGAACTGGTCTAGATAATAACACAGATAATATCACAGATACTGGCAAGGTCTGAGTGCTACCACGTAGTGATCGCAACGGCAGACAACCAGAGAATGACCAGCACCCAGTATATATAGCAAGGCGCTCTCCAGTGCCTCCCCTAAGTGCTGGACCAATGGGAAATGGTGGAATTGTCAGCTGACCGGCTTGGTCAGCTGACTCCCTTCTGGCTGTCATAAAAGCTCTGCCTCTCAGCGCGCGCGCGTGTCCTTCTAAACCTGTGTGGACTATCAGTCCCAGCCACAACAGACCTATGCTGTAAACCATCCGCTGTGTTGGGCGCGGAACCAGCCGCACCGCTATCAGAGCATGCGGCGGTTCCTCCGCGTTCCGCCATACTGTCAGATGTAGGCCTATGCGTGCAAACTGCCGTGTCAGACGCGGAAATCGCCACCTTGCGGTTTTTCCGCGTTCAGTCATGCCAGCAGATGCAGGCCCATGCGCGCAACCTGCCGCGTTGGACGCGGAATCAGCCGCCTTGCTCTGAACACTCGCGGCGGCTTTTCCGCGTTTTCTCACACTACACCTCCTGTAGCTCACGGCGGCTTACCGGCGGCCTCTGTGCATGGCTCCTGAAGTGACGCCTGACACACATCTGGTCAGGTGACACACCAGGAGCCGTGCATGGACACTGGAAAGCCGCTGGGAGCTGCAGGTTGGGTAGAAGATGGCACCCAGACAATTGGTAAGTAGTTTCTGCCCTGCAATGCACTGCAACTGCCCCTGTTATTCCAGTCAAGCATGACTGTTAGTTGAGACTTTCGGATAACGGGGAATTTGTTGTACTATAGATGTAAATGAAATCCTCAACTATTTCAGCTAAACAGTAATTTAGTAGACTGGTCCTATTATTATGCTGTATTACAGTATCCACAGCAACATAATACAAAAATGCTTGTCATACTCAGGAACCTCCCTGACCACTTCCGGTTATTATGTCATGGGAATATCTGCCTCAGGGAACACATACTACAGGACTAAAGGAATGTATACTTCCATACATATATTTTCACGTAAACCTCTCCCATTTCAGAAATAGAATCAGAATATCTATGAATGGGAGGCAAGAGGATGTTGTTACCTAAACATATGATTATTTATAACTCCAGTGATGATTATTTATAACTCCAGTGGACCTTTGTGTACACAAACTATGTATTTCTATGAACAGTGAATCACATATACACCCATGTTAGCCAAGCCAATTCTGTCACTGTCAGTCTGGAAGGAGCAACACTTAAAGTCAAAGCATTGCAATTTCATGTAACTAGGCACTTTTTAAAACAAAATGTAAACAGCAACGGTACTATATTAACATTAATTATTATATCAATTGTAAAAGAATGTAATGATCCACTTGATTTGACATTTGAATATATGTTAACTTGTAACTAAAATTTCACTTATCTACTCTTTCTGGCAGCTGCTGAACTGTCCGCTCTTCTCCTTCATCCCATCCCACCATTTAGGCAGTCCTGAGTGATCAGTCACAAAGCACATATAATCACATGCTAATGGCACTGTATGAAAGCCAGGAGCATGTATGCTTATGTTGCCACCTGCCTACTTTCCCAGGGCTCAGACAGGGCATGAAGCAGCTGGTACCCCGCTGCTTATATAGGGATATAGGATGTGGTGAATGGCCAACTCAGCAGCTGTAATAAAGGGACTGCAATTTACTTTTTCAGTCAGCAGTGCTGAGGGGTGCATTAGCAAATTTTAAGACACAAGCTCATTGGTCCTTTAAAACTGAGGAAAGTGGAGCAGAGATTAGATTACTTTCATCTCTTTTCCATTAACTGTATCACTGGTAAGTGAGAAGCTCCCTAATTAGATATCAGATGACAATTAGGAGAAGATGACTAAACGGTTGGAGGAGATTTTAAACTAGAATCTCAGGGAAGCGAAGGGTGAAGTCTCACTACGTGGACAAGATAAGGTAAAAAGACAGTGGGAGCCTAAAATTATGGGGGGTGGAAAAGGGAAGGGGGGGGGGGCAGTGTAAAGATTAGGAGGTTGGTAAAACTTCAAGTAGCCCATTTCATGTAACCAAAATTGGAAAATGTAGTGGTAAAAATATAAAGTGCACGGTAACCAATGCTAGGAGCCTTGCAAATAAAATGGACAAACTTTATGTCGTTATTCACATTGTAGGAATAACAGGAACATGGATGGATGAAAACCATGATGGGATAGCGAATTTAGAGGGATACATTGTGTTTAGGAAGGATAGAGTAGAAGGTAGACACGTAGGGTGGCACTAAATGCCCTGGTGGGCAGACCCAAGGGGGTAGCAGGAGTTAGGAGCTGTGCCTCCAGATCGAACAGCATACAATGTGGTAACAGGAGAAACAAATGAGAAGTCTGGGCACCAGCCAGCAGGATATGCTGCACACAACACCTTTAATACATCCCCAAGAGTCCTGACAGATTATTGCAAAGCCTAACAGCCGTTTCACAGATAAAACTGCTTCTTCAGAGGCAACAATAACGGTTAAAGTTATTGTTGCCTCTGAAGAAGCAAGCCTAACAGCCGTTTCACAGATAAAACTGCTTCTTCAGAGGCAACAATAACGGTTAAAGTTATTGTTGCCTCTGAAGAAGCAGTTTTATCTGTGAAACGGCTGTTAGGCTTTGCAATAATCTGTCAGGACTCTTGGGGATGTATTAAAGGTGTTGTGTGCAGCGTATCCTGTTGGCTGGTGCCCGGACTTCTCATTTGTTTCTCCTGTTACCACTTAGGAAGGATAGAGCAGGGAGAAAAGGTTGAGGGGTTTGTCTCTTTGTTAAGAACTCTTTTACAGATGCCATGAACGATGAGATGGTTGAAGATTGTGAAGATGTGGACGTTTTGGTAAATATTCATGGTGGAAATAACTGTTGCCAATTGCTTATTGGGATGTGCTACAGGCCACCACATATTCATGAAGCTGCAAAACTGCAATAACTAAAGCAGATTGTAAAAGCTGCAAGTAAAAATGAGGTCATAGTTATGTGTAACTTCAACTTTCCAGAGTTGGCGCGCAATTAAACGGTTTCGCGTGCAAACGCGAATTTTCGCGCGAAATCGATACCGTTTTCGCACGAAAATTCGCGTTAGCGTGCGAAAACGATAACGATTCAGCGCGAAAACGTTTAATTGCGCGCAAACGCGCACATTCGCGCGAAAACGCCAAAAATTCGTGCGAAAACGGCCGTGCTTAAAAGTTAGCACTCTTTTGTGAATCAAGCCCATTGACTGGAGTATTGAGGCTACCCATTCTGGTAAAAGCAGCAGATTTCTGGCAACACTACAGGGCAGTTACCTGACTCAAATGGTAACTGAACCAACTAGGGAAAATGCATTACTGGATGTGATCATTTCATATAGAACAGATAATGTATTAATGTGCAGTTTCAAGAGCATTTGGGAAATAGTGATCACAACATGATAACATTTGATCTGGTGACTGATAGGTTGCGGAGCAGCGGGACAACTAAAACTATGAATTTTAGAAGAGCAAAGTTCAATCAACTCAGGCAGGCACTACGTTTGGTGATCTAGGATAATGTACTACAAGGGAAGGACACTGAAGGGAAATGGAAAACTTTTAAAATTATTCTCAAATAATATTGTAGTAAATATTGTAGTAAATATATCCCATATGGAAATAAAACATCTAGGAATAAAAAAAAGGCCTCTATGGATGAATAGAAAGGTTAGAGATAAAATGAAGTGAAAAAAGAATGCCTATAAGGTCCAAAAACAGGAGGGGACCGAGGCTGCATTAAGCAATTATAAGGAGTGCAATACAAGTTGTAAAAAAGAAATTAGATGAGAGAGAAATCGAAGCTGAAAATCAAATCGCTATCGTATATTCATGTGTCAAAACCATACGTTGATAATTGTTTCGAGGACACATAGAGTCCCCATCTTCAGAACAGACATATAACGTTATACTGTATGTCTGCACTGTTCGGAAGATAGGGACCCTATGTGGCCCCGATTCAAAACAATTATGAACTTATTGGTGTATTCACACATGAATTGAAGAATAATAGATGAGAAGCTGGTGTGCTCACCAATCCTTTCGACTACCTGATTGACATGGGATGTTACTTTGCATTCATGGTTATGCACCCAAATTGATATGGTAAGGTGTGCCATTCCTCACCCTCCCACTTCATGTGAAAGGATGGCTGAATTCTGGAAATGTTTTCGAGATGGAAGTAACAAGAGGTAGTAATTATGATAATTTTTGGTCTAAATGAGAGCTCAGAGTCCAGAATTACCCCCAGACAACGAGCTTTACAAGTTGAGGTTAGTAGGGAGTTTTCTACATTGATGGTGACTATAGGGGTTGGAACAGAGAAAGAAGGTGAAAATATCACAATCTCCATGTTCATGTTAAAGAGGAGCTGTCAACCATTCTATTTTAGAAAAAAACACATATATAAGTAGATAAATTCTTGCTCTACTTACATAAAATATGTATTGCGCTGTCCAATTTTTTATTTTAGTGATTTTTCTATAGTAAAAAAGAGAAAATCCTTCTTAGGATTTTCCATTTTGACTCTGTTTATCCCAGTCTTCAGACACTCCCATCCAGCTCTGAATTAGAAAGTACATTGTCATTGTGTGACTCTGCAGCTTTTCAGCATGAGAAACATTGGCCAGAGAGGAATAGAGTAGAGATGGCTTGAACCTCTGATTTTCGGTTCGCGAACCTCGAACGTGAACCTCTGCAAACAGTTCAGTTCGCGCGAACTTCCTCGAACCGCAATAGTCTTCAACGGGGAGGCGAACTTCGAAAATTAGAAACATTTATGTTGCCACAAAAGTGATGGAAAAGATGATTCAAGGGGTCTAACATCTGAGTTTTTGCATGACGGAGTGGGATACACGCCAAAAGTCCCGGGGAAAAATCTGGATTTGATGCACAGCAGCATTTTAAGGGCAGAAATCACATTGCATGCTAAATTGCAGGCCTAAAGTGCTTTAAAACATCTTGCATGTGTATACATCAATCAGTTAGTGTAATTAGTGTACTGCTTCACACTGACAGACCAAACTCACTGTGTAACGCACCGCACACAGCAGTTTGTGTAGTGACGGCCGTGCTGGACTGGTGCGCACCATGACGAGAGTGCAGGTGATGGCGGCTTTCCAGCCCATATGGTCGCCGGGCTGAGGTAGCTCAATGACAGAACACCGACTGTCCAGCTGATCGAATTTAGTCTGTCCACATTCATATAACCGGTGGTCATTGCTTCATTGTGATACGCAAGTCCCTTCACCGCGGCAAGGTAACGATCACGAAGGGGAATTGACACATGTACATTCCTTTTGTTGCAGCTGTAGTGCAGCCGGAAAAATTAGGCAGGCATGTACACGCACCAGAAAAATTATTATAGTGGCTGCTGCTAGCAGCAGCCTTAAAAATTCAGGAATCCACCTGGAGTCCTGGACACTGTTGGTGGTGGCGGAGAAGGCAGTCAAGCGGCCTGCAGGCAGAGATGCTGTGTGGGAGCGAATTAGTCTTGGAGCAGGCAGTCACACGGCGTGTAGGCAGAGATGCTGTGTGTGGGGACTGACTTAGTCTTCGGGCGGGCAGTAGCCCTCCAGGATCCATGCCTCATTCATTTTGATAAAGGTGAGGAACTGAACACTTGTGACTTAGGTGACTTCTCCTCTCAGTGACTACTCCTCCAGCTGCGCTGAAGGTCCTTTCTGACAGGACGCTTGAGGCAGGGCAAGATAGAAGTTGAATGGCAGACATTGTCTACATCCACACTTTAGGCCAGGTAGTCGGTTACCTGCCAGTCCAGGCGTTGGTGCAGGGTGGATCCGGAAGGGCTAAGGCGAGACGTTGGACTAAAGAATGTCCGCATGTCCGACATCACCATGAGATCGCTAGAGCGCCCTGTCCTTGCCTGCGTGAACATGGGAGGAGGAGGATTACTGGCAGTAGCACCTTTATTCAGTTGTGCTGTGACATCACCCTTAAACGCACTGTAAAGCATAGTTGCCAGGTTGTTCTGCAAGTGCTGCATCCTTTCTGCCTTCTGGTGATTTGGAAACATCTCCGCCACTTTGTGTCTATACCGAGGGTCTAGTAGCGTGGTCACCCAGTACAGCTCATTCCCCTTGAGTTTTTTTATACAGGGATCCCTCAACAGTCTGGACAGCATGAAAGACGCCATCTGCACAAAATTGGATGCCGACATACTATTAATCTCCTCTTGCTCTTCCTCAGTGATGTCAGCTAAATTCTCCTCCTCCCCCTAGCCACGAACAATACCACAGGAAAGTTGAGCAGCACAAGCCCCCTGTGACACCTGCTGCGGTTGTTCTTCCGCTGCCTCCTCCTCCAAAACAACACCTTCCTCATCATCGGACTCCTCTTCCACACATGACTCTTCCTCCTCCTTCTCCCCCCTCTGTGCTGCTGCAGGTATTGAGGAATCATCTGCTTCTGCTGAGAATTGACTTCACTCTGAACTCTTCCTTCTGTTCTTGTTCCTGTTCACGCTCCTCCACAGCTTGATCCACCACTCTGCGCATGGCACGCTCCAGGAAGAAAGCATATGGGATCAAGTTGCTGATGGCGCCTTCACTGCGACTCACCAGGTTTGTCACCTCCTCATACGGCCGCATGAGCCTGCAGGCATTTCGCATGAGTGTCCAGTACTTCGGCCAGAACATCCCCATCTCCCCAGAGCGTGTCCTTTGACTGTAGTTGTAGAGATACTGTTTGACAGTTTTCTCCTGTTGTAGCAGGCGGTTGAACATCAGGAGCGTTGAATTCCTGTGAGTCGGGCTATCGCAAATCAAGCGTCTCACCGGCAATTTGTTTCTCCGCTGAATATTGTCAAAACGTGCCATGGACGTGTAAAACCGCCTGAAATGCCCACACACCTTCCTGGACTGCTTCAGGACATCCTGTAAGCCTGGGTACTTAGACACAAATCTCTGAATTATTAGATTCAGCACATGTGCCATGCAGGGTACATGTCTCAACTTTCCCAAATTTAAAGCCGAAATGAGATTGCTGCCGTTGTCACACACCACGTTGCCGATCTCCAGTTGGTGCGGGGTCAGCCACTGATCCACCTGTTTGTTTAGAGCAGCCAGGAGAGCTGTTCCAGTGTGACTCTCCGCTTTGAGGCAAGACATGTCTAAGATGGAGTGACACTGTCGTACCTGGCATGCAGCATAGGCCATGGGGAGCTGGGGCTATGTAGCTGGAGAGGAGATTGCAGCACCAGTAGAGTTGAACTGCCACTCAGCCAAGGAGGAGGATGACAGCGAAAAGGATGTAGCAGGAGGAGAGGAGGTGGCAGCAGGCCTGCCTGCAAGCTGTGGAGGTGTCATGACTAGGTTCGCTGCACAGCCACATACTCCCTGCTTGCCAGTGGTCACCAGGTTGACCCAATGGGCTGTGTAAATAATGTACCTGCCCTGACCGTGCTTGGCATACCAGGCATCCGTGGTCAGTTGGACCCTTGACCCAACGCTGTGTGCCAGAGATGACACCACTTGCCTTTCAACTTCATTGTACATTTTGGGTATCGCCTTTTTTGAGAAATAATTGCGGCCTGGTATCTTCCACTCCGATATCTCAATGGCCACAAATTTTCAGAAGGCCTCAGAGTCCACCAGCTGGTATGGTAACAGCTGATGAGCTAACAGTTCCGTCAAGCCAGCCGTCAGACGCCGGGCAAGGGGGCGACTGGCGAAATTGGCTTCTTCCGCTCAAAGATATCCCTCACAGACACCTGGCTGCTGCTGTGTGCAGAGGAGCAGGAACCGCTCAAGGTGAGAGGCGGAGTGGAGGAGGGTGGCTGTGATTGTGAAGGTGTAATGGAGAAAGTGGCTGAAGATGATGCACCTTAAGGAGGAAGAGGAGAAGGAGGGTGGCTTTGCTTTTGTGTGCTGCTTTTCCTCTGGTGCTCTTCCCATTGCAGTTTGTGCCTTTTCTCCATGTGCCTTCATAAGGCAGTTGTCCCCACGCGGCAGTTGGCTTTTCCACGGTTCAATTTTTGGCGGCAGAGAGAACAGATGGCATTGCTCTGATCTAAGGCAGACACACAAAAAAATTTCCAAACCGCTTAGCCCCCCTGGGGTGATGGCACTATGGTGGCATCAGCAGCTGACGTTGAAGGGCATGTTGGCTTAGCTGTCCATAGGTGGCGATACATGGCGCCGGACACTGCCACCAGCTGTTTCTTAAAGACGAACTACCCCTGCTTCTTTCAGCAACTCGTCTCCTCCTACTCCTCTCTGACTCACCCTCTGAACTGACCCTTGGTCATCTTTTCTCTTAGAATCCCACGTGGCATCCGTATCATCATAATCATCCTCCCCAGCTTTGCTTGCCTCAGACACCTCATAAACTGCACCAACAGCAGGTACTTCATCATCCTCCTCCTCACACGTTATGTCCATAGTGTCGCCTAACTCAGACGTATGAGGTGGTGTAACTTGCTAAGTGCCTTCATCGTGTTGTAACAATAATGTCTGTGAATCAGTTAATTGACCCACCAAATAACTCCTGCAGCGGATGTGGTGCTTGTAGTAGTGCTGATGGCTGCGGAAGATGATATGTTCTATGTTAAATAGTCAACCACGTCCTGACAATCTTGGGAGTTGATGGGACGTGCCTTCTTCTGAGCACTATACTTTGGGCCAGGGCCGCACGAAATCACATCAGCACGACCTCAAACAGACCTGCTGGGTGGCCTGCCTCTTGGTATTACAAATGTGCAGCTGTCACACACACAGGTACCGTGAACAGGTGCAGTGACTGGTATATAACACTGCTTGCGGTCACGTAGGTAGGTAGGTGCACTGAACAGGTGGGTATGCAGTGATTGGTATTACAAATGTGCAGCTGTCACACACAGGTACCGTGAACAGGTGCAGTGACTGGTATATAACACTGCTTGCGGTCACGTAGGTAGGTAGGTGCACTGAACAGGTGAGTAAGCAGTGATTGGTATTACAAATGTGCAGCTGTCACACACACAGGTACCGTAAACAGGTGCAGTGACACTGCGTGCGCTCACATAGGTAGGTAGGTGCACTGAACAGGTGGGTATGCAGTGATTGGTATTACAAATGTGCAGCTGTCACACACACAGGTAGTCACTGAATGTGCTGGGCCTGGCAGTAGCACAGTAGGAATTACTAAGGGGCCAAGGTCCCGCCAGCAGCTGCGACTGACTGACAGGGCTGTATATGCAACACAAGTGTCTGTGGGACACACACACACACAAAAAAAAAAAAAGATCACAAGAACAACATTAGCTCTCAAAAGAGCTGTTGAGGATGAGGAGTGCTTTTTAGCAATAAGATCAGCAAGAAGGAGCAACCTAGCAAGCCTAACACAAGAGCCTAACTAAGCTTTCCCTATGTCAGCAGCCAGGTTCTCTCCCTTCTCTAATTATTTACTGCAGCCACACGAGTGAGTGAAATGGCTGACACTGCCTGCATTTTATAAGGGGGGGGGGGGGGGGGGGCTCCAGAAGGGAGTGTAGCCTGATTGGCTACCCTGTGTCTGCTGACTGTGATGTAAAGGGTCGAAGTTGACCCTAATTATGTAGTATAGGGGGCGGGTTGAACTCGCATATAGTTTGCGGTTCACCGCAAACGCGAACCACGAAGTTCGCGTAAATAAGTTTTCGTGCGAACCGGTTGGGCCATCTCTAGAACAGAGGTGTGGGAGGGGAAAATGGGAGGGAAAGGGACTTCAGCCAATCAGGGTGCATTAGTTATGTCTGAAGGGAAAGTAAAAAAGAAAAAAAAAACTCAGCATGCCCTGCAACTTCCTTTGTGTGGCAGATGTACCAGATAAGAGCCAGGAAAACTGGGGAATGATCTTTTATGGAGAAGAAAAGTAAGAGTTAATTTAACTTATGGATTGCCTGATTATCATACTTATTACTTGTTTACCAGATAAAAATAAAGAATTGATTTTTGATTTTATGCCTGACAGTCGCACTTTAAGTTTAAGGAAACAGGATGACATGAATGCAGATATAGCGGATAAACAGTCAGGGACTTTAGATAATAGTGTGGAGAGGTCAGGGGCTGAAAAAAAGATTTGCTTGTCTTCAGCATAGAGGTGATATTGAAAACCAAAAGACCTTATTATCTGTCCCAGGCCATGAGTGTACATGGAAAAGAGGGGAGGTCCAAGGGCAGAGCCTTTTGGTGCTCCAACAGTCAATGGGCATGGAAAGGAGTTGGTAATGAAATAGGAAACAGCGAAGGAGCCACCAGACAGGTAAGATCGGATCCAGGAATGTGCTAGGCCCTTGTTACCTAGTGTCGAGAGGGTCTGGAGAAGCACAGAATAATCATCAGTGTCAAATGCAGAGAAAAGATGGAGAAGTATTAGTACAGAAAATTTGCCTTTGAAATTAACAACTAGGAGGTCATTAGCAACCTTAGTAAGGACTATTTCTGTGGAATGACGAGGGCAAAAGCCAGACTGTAAAGGGTCCAACAGGAAGTTGGCAGAGAGAAAGTCAGACAGTTCTGAATAAATGTGGTGTTCCACCAGTTTAGAAGCAAAGGGGAAAAGTGAGACTGGATGGTAATTAGGGAGGGCTGTAGGGTCCAAGGAGGGTTTTTTTTTATCAGCGGTGTTATGATTACTTGTTTAAATGAAGAAAGGAACATGACAGTAGGGATGGGCCTATATGCAAGTAACTTTCTCCTGGGTTTTCTCCTAGGTGATATTGTCACACCGTGTCATGAAATGCCCTTTAATCCACCAGCAAACAAAAAAAAAAATGCTCGAAACTGAGTGAGGAGAAGTATGACTGCTCAAGCGAAAGAGCATCCCTGAGCTGGCGCAGCACATTTTTGTAATATAGGAAGTCATCTGCAGTGGAGTTTTTCCTCCATCACGACTTTTCAGTTGTTTAATGGGTTCAGTCAGCCAGGACTGTCTGTTGATGTGGCGGGGACAAATGTTGGTGAGGTGGGCTGCTGAATTCATGACAGCAAAGACTATGGTGGAGTAGTAGGTGGATGCTGTCTAAGGGTCAGTGAGGGATGATAAGGAGCTCAGGGGTTTCAAAGAATCATCCAGGAAGCAGAGGTCAAAGTTGCAATATTTCCTGCATAAGTGGGTAGGTTGCAGTACTGCGGCTGAAAGAGACAGGGAGGGACAAATTACAAAAGTTATAAAATTGTGATCTGAGATGAGGAATGGAGAGTTATTAAAGGTTGAAAGTGAGCAAAGTTGAGTAAAGACAAAGTCTAGAGTGTGGCCATCCATGTGGGTGAAAATAGAGGATCACCGGGAGAGGTCGTAGGAGGAGGTGAATGATTTCACACAACACAGTATGATTTGTAGTTAGTCATTTCTCAGTGAGCTCCAACAAGGTTAAGGAGTTAGTGATAAACAGATGACAGATGTGGGCCAGTTTGTTGACTATGAAGTGGACATTCCAGAGGACAATAGATATGAGAGGGAGAGTGCTGGGACAACAATAATTGTAGATCAGATTATTTTGCCAGTGTTTTTAATGGGCCAGAATGACAGGCTGTTAGAGAGGGAAGGAATAGATAAATGCAAAATCACTTACCAGTAGCTATCATACAGCATATATAGCACCTCTGTGTAGAGCTGAGGACGCTATGTGCCTTAAGTGTAGTATCTGGTAGCAGGATTCCCAATCAGTGGAGGGAACGGGGTAGTGGTGGGCAGGGAAGAGTCAGCAGCCAATCGGCTGCTGACATGTGTAAAAGCGTGCCGCGTGTGCGCCGATAACGGCGATCTGTTCTTCGCCATATATTGCTGAAAGGGATGTGGATGATGCGTCCCAAACGGCGCATCCAACGTAGGAATGACAATATGTAAATTATACATTTGTGCCGCTGATGAGGCCGGATGTACATGAACAATAAACGAGCGCATGCGCAGTACAGCGGGAGCGCCCGGGGCGGCCATATTGATTGAGGGCAAGGAGTATGGGAAATGTGAGAGAACGCTGGGAAGGGGGACGGGGGGATGCAAATTTCTGTATCAGTATACTATTTTGTGGGTAATAGAATGCTACTAGGGGAGGGGGACCCTAGGAGTGGCCATGTCGTTAAAGGACCTTAAAGTGGATCCGAGATGAACTTTTACACATTGCATAATTGTGCTTCTTTTCTATTGTTTATAGCACATTCCTCAAGCCAAATACTTTTTTTTTTGTTTTAATACTCTATTTCCCTATAAACTAAACAAGCCACGCCCACAGGTTTTCAGAGAGCCAAGGCACTTTCAGACAGTAGCAAGGGCTCATGGGAGCTCAGTCTGGGCAGGAGGAGGGGGAGGTATTACTAGCCAAAGATTTCAGAGGCAGAGAGGAGAAGGGAGGAGGAGGGGGATTAGGTTTTTTTGCTCAAGATGCAGATAAGCCTGCCTCTGTGTAATGTTTACAAACAACATGGCTGCTGTCATTGTATCACATGATTAAATAATCATATTCTATTAAAACTGTTTGTAGCTAGATTTACTGTGTAAACTATCTAAACTTTATATAAGATATATAGACAAGTTACTTGTTATAGTTAGTTTTTCATCTCGGATCCGCTTTAATTCAAGGTGTTAAAGCCACGGAGGGGCGATTTATCTATTGATCAGTGTGATGCTGCCATCTAGTGGCTATAATAAACATTGCATCTTTTTGCATCTGTGAATAGTACAAGAGGGTATTTACAGAATTATATATATACACAAGAAGAACAGGTAGAATATTAGAACAACAATACATAAACAAATATATTATATATATATATATATATATATATATATATATATATATATATATATATATATATATATATATATATATATATATATATAGGCACAGCGGTTCAAAATTATAGGCCATTTTTTAGCATTATAAGACTTTTTGCTATGATGTATTATTATTAGGTCATAGTTCATGTTATATGTTATCGATTAAAAACATGGATCTAATCGAATATAAAAGGGGGGTGCAGCCTTTCTACAAACATCAGACCTATAATTGATATGACAGTCACAACAAAATAACTATAAAAATATAAAAGTATGATGAGGGAATTATTTTAAAAGAGAGCGACAGGAATAAAATAACGGATAGGAAATGTTAATTAGTTAGTATATTTTTTCCAGTTGCTCGTTGAGGCCCTCCGGAACAAGGGTCCTCAACACCTGGATCCAGAGGCGGGACAAGGTCCTTCAGCACCCAAGGCTGAGACAGCAAAGTGCGCCCCTCCATCCCTCCCACCCCAGCCTTCACACACTGATTGCTATTAGACTAATAGGTGCCCCAGGGCCCCCAACCTCCCCAACACCTTCATCTCTAGTTATCTGGCTTGCAGTCACTGTAATGTATCCCCTTTTCTTATTTCTTTCTGCTTCAAACACAATTGGGAATGACTGCTCAATGAATTGTGCGACCCCTCCTACACTGCGCCCTGAGGCTGGAGCCTCACCAGCCTCTGCCTCGGCCCGGCCCGGCCCTGCCTGGATCCAATACATCTCGTTTTTTTTGAGGCGATCAAAGGCATCCGGAAGGAGTGCACGCACTGAATCAATGAGTGTGATTTGGAAGAAGTCAGGGTCGTGATTGTGATGAGCGCAGAAGTGACGTGAAACGCTGAGAAGGGGAAATTTATTTATAATACTCCTTTTGTGCTGACCAATTCTGCTACGTGCCGTCTCGGTGGTCCGCCCCACGTACTGGAGCCGGCAGGGGTATGATATCAGGTATATGACATACTTTGATTCACATGAGAGATAACTGTTGATCGGATACTGGATCTTATGTGACAAACATAAAGGATGTAATATAAATTATGAGAATTTATCTAGTGTATGTTGAAGGTGGCAGTGGTAGTATTTCTAGGTTAAATAGATATGAACTAATATAATGCAGAAGACCATACGATGGAAGAAGTCAGGCAAAACAAAAGTATGTACTGTATCAAGAAAAAACAGGTATACCAAGGTCATCAGCAGATGAACAGCAGCAGAATTTTATGCTAGTTCTCCTGTGTTCTTGTATGGTTCAAATATGGTTCAAATATGGTCCAATTCTGGTGGTCTTATGTACCCTTAAAATGAATACTCTTTAAATTCATCCTTGCTGACCATGTGGTATAGTAATGTACCCCTAGCTGCACTGACGTTAACAGGCAGGTGTTCTAGATCAAGAAGATCTCATCTGTCACATACACATTCACTTCTCAAGCATGCCAGTTAGGGTAGTAAATGCCCTTTTTTTAGAATTCAAATGATTCTTTATTAACTAGTTACCATTTACCAGGTAGTATATCTACACCCCGCTGGACTGCATCTAAAGTCCCAGGGGTATAGATATACGTATCTTGTCGAGATCGCAGCAGCGTGCGCTCCCGTGTGCATTCTTGTCACTGCCTATTTGTACACTGATCAGTGAATGGGAAAACAGTTGCCATTCACCAATCAAAGCGCCTATGATCAATGATCACTGACATCAATAAGATGCAGTGGTCATTGTCAAAGTGAAAGTAAAACATACACACACCACTTCCTGTGCACTGTTCACAGTACACAGGAGGAATAAAGTGGGGGCCATCTAGTGGCTAAATAGTAAAATTAAACCTACATACATCAAATTAAATAAAAATACATAAAATCCCCCATTAATTAATCCCTTACCTCCCCTACTCGCCAATAGTTACCAAAATAAAACACTAATAAAAAAAAATGAATTAAAAAAAAACAAAAAACATATATAGTTACCTTAACTATTTTCGCCTTTTGGACGTGACTTTCACGTCCAAATGGCTGCTGTGCACGTTCGTGCGCTGCCGCGCTCCCGTGCCGACCCCCGGAAGCCCGGTTTTCAATGAATGGGAACATTCATCGATCTAAGTCCCCGATAGAAAAACCAACGGCTTAATCATGTCCTCCTTGTAGGATAGAAAAACAAAAACTCACTGTGGCCATCTTGTGGCCAAATAGTAAAACTACATGCACATACATTTTTAATACAAAAAGACACAATAGATTACATTTAAAATTAACTTTTTACCTCCCACATCCCAAAAATACCCAAATAAAATTTTTAACTAAAAAAAAAAAATTACAATAAAAAAAAAAAATTATCTAAGGGGCTGAATTTTTGTAATATGCATGTGAAGTGGGTATATACAACTAATATTTTTTAAATGATAAGCTTGTAAAAAGTGATGGACACAAAATTAAATAAATGCACCTTTATTTCCAAATAAAATATTGGCGCCATACATTGTGATAGGGACATAATTTAAATGGTGTAATAACCGGGACAAATGGGCAAATAAAGTACGTGGGTTTGAATTATGGTAGCATGTATTATTTTAAAGCTATAATGGCTGAAAGCTGAGAAATAATAATTTTTCCCTTTTTTTCTTAATATTCCTGTTAAAATGCATTTACAAAAAAAAATAATTGTTAGCAAAATGTACAAGACATAGATCAATTCCTTTTAATAAGTAGTGATAAAGTTATTGGTGAATGAATGGGAGGTGAAAATTGCTCGGACGCATAAGGTGAAAAATGACTGAAGGCTTAAGTGGTGAAAGAGGAACTGTTGCGAAAATCTTAAAATTTAAAACACATACAAATAAGAAGTACGTTTCTTCCAGGGTAAAATGAGCTATGAATTACTTTTCTCCTATGTTGCTGTCAGTTACAGTAGGTAGTAGAAATCTGACATTACTGACAGGATTTGGGTTGGTCCATATCTTCATGGGGGATTCTCGGCATGGCCTTTATTCATTATAAAGACATTCCCTGAAAAAGATTTATACAAAGATGCTGGCCAGCCTCCCTGCTCGCTGCACACTTATTTGGCAGTTGGACGGAGCACCTGCCATTCACTAATGCTTTTAAAAATAAAGAAATCCCTGAGAACCCTCCATGAGAAGATGGGTTAGTCTAAATCTGTCGGTATGGGCCCGTTCAGATCAGAAATGCGGATGGCCATGCGTGCGGAACGCGTGCGGACCGCAACGCATACGAACGCATGGCCATCCGCGTTTGTGTGCGTTGCGTGGCTGATCCCATCACTGAAAAGTGAATGGGACAGCCACGCGTTTTTGCAAAATCTGCGTGCAGCATGCGTTCCCGGACCGCACAGGTCCGGAACGCATGCAGTGTGAACATCAGACATTGCACTCTATGCAATGTCTGATGTCGTGCGTTTTGGCCACCTGCACGCGTTTCCAAAACGCGGCTGGAAACGCGTGCAGTGTGAACGGGCCCTAATAGATTTCTACTACTCTGACAGCAACAAAGGAGAAAAGTAATCTATGGCTCATTTTACTCTGGAAGAAACATACTTCTTATTTGTATATGTTTACATGTATTTTATATTTTAAGATTTTCACGACACAGGTCCTTTAAGGACTCAACTTTTTTAATATGTATGTCATAAGGGTATATTACACTCACTTTTCCAAATAAGGGCTTATAATTAGTGATGGATGCAAAATAAAGAAATAGACCTTTATTTCTAACTAAAATATTGTCACCATACATTGTACTAGGAACATATTAAGATTGTAATAACCTGGACAAATTAGCAAATAAAATGTGTGGGTCTTAAAACTATAATGGCAGAAAACTGAGAAATAATGAATTTTTTCAATTTTTTTCTTATTATTTCCATTAAAATGCAGTTAGAATAAAATAATTCTAATCATTCTAATGTACCACCCAAAGAAAGCCTAATTGGTGGGAAAAATAGATATAGATCATTTTTCTGTGATAATTAGTGATAAAGTGATAAAGTTATTGGCGAATGAAAGGGAGGAGCGCTGAAATGTGAAAATTACCCTGGCCTATAAGGGGAAATAGTGGTTACCTAGTAGTTAATAAGCCAACAGGTAAAAAAAATGGTACAACAATCTTTTCACAAAACAGTCAAGTGAGATGAAGAAAGTAACACACATCATTACTAGTACAGTGAGATTAAATTCTGACAGATGCCTGCTGAGCAAAGAAACAGTAGCCCTATATAAGTATATAAGTATGGATGGGCTCGGTGCGTTCTGTGTTTGTGCACAGTACTTCTGTGCAGGCGCAAACCAGTCGCAGGGATGGGAGCGCGCCTGGCCGGGCCATGCATGTACGATGAATCACGACTCGGCCAGACACCCGGACACTATTGCGGGTGACAGAAGTCACCCTGGGAGATGGCGAGGGATAAGGGGCCTCAAGGGGGCTTAAAGCGGATACGAGATGAAAAACTAACTATAACAAGTAACTTGTCTATTTATCAGAATCAGAATCAACTTGATGTATCTTATGTAAAATCTGTAATTATGTAAAATTATGTAAAATCTGGCTGCTTACAGTTTCAACAGTTTAAGATGATTTATTCCTGTGATACAATGAGAGCAGCGATGTTCTGTTTGTCATCATTACACAGACAATCTGCAACTGCATCTCTACCCCTCAGCCTGTGAAAAATTCACCCCCCCCCTCCCCTCTGCATCTGAAATCTCTGGCTAGTTGCCTCCTCCTCCTCCTGCCCAGACTGAGCTCCCATAAGCCCTTGCTACATGGGTCTCAGTGCCTTGGTGTTTTGGAGAAGCTGTGGGCGAGGCTTGTTTAGTTCATAGGGAATTAGGGTATTAAAACAACATTTTTAAAAAAAGTATTTGGCTTGAAGAATGCCCTATAACCTATATGTAAGGAACACAATTGTGCATTGTATAAAAGTTCATCTCGGATCCATGTTAAAGAGACTCTATAACAAAAATTGCATCCTGTTTTTTATCATCCTACAAGTTCCAAAACCTATTGTAATGTGCTCTGGTTTACTGCAGCACTTTCTACTATCACCATCTCTGTAATAAATCAGCTTATCTTTCCCCTGTCGGACTTGTCGCCCTGTGTCTGGAAGGCTGCCAAGTTCTTCAGTGTTGTGGTATTGCTATGCACTACCCCCTCCAGTCCCCTCTATGCACACTGCCTGTGTATTATTTAGATTACGGCAGCTTCTCTTTTCTCTCTTATATTTTACAAGCTGGATAAATCGTCCTCTGAGCTGGCTGGGCTTTCACATACTGAAGAATTGCAGACAAGGGCAGAGCTGTTTGCAGGAAGAAAAAGAAATGAGCAGCCTGACACTTCAGTGCATGAGAGCTGCAGGGGGAAAGAAACACACAAATGATCTCTTGAGATTAAAAAGGAAAGGTGTATACAGCCTGCTTGTGTATGGATGTATTTTCTATGTGTGGACATACTGTACATCAACCTACTTCCTGTTTTGGTGGCCATTTTGTTTGTTTATAAACAAACTTTTAAAAAATGTTTTTAACCACTTTTAATGCGGCGGGGAGCGGCGAAATTGTGACAGAGGGTAATAGGAGTTGTCCCCTAACGCACTGGTATGTTTGCTTTTGTGCGATTTTAACAATACAGATTCTCTTTAAAGGGATACTGTAGGGGGGTCCAGGGAAAATGAGTTGAACTTACCCGGGGCTTCTAACGGTCCCCCGCAGACATCCTGTGCCCACGCAGCCACTCACCGATGCTCCGGCCCCGCCTCCGGTTCACTTCTGGAATTTCCGACTTTAAAGTCAGAAAACCACTGCGCCTGCGTTGCCATGTCCTCAATCCCGCTGATGTCACCAGGAGCGTACTGCGCAGACACAGACCATACTGGGATTGTGCTATACATTCCTGGTGACATCAGTGGGATCAAGGACACGGCAACGCATGCGCAGTGGTTTTCTGACTTTAAAGTCGGAAATTCCAGAAGTGAACCGGAGGCGGGGCCGGAGCATTGGGGAGTGGCTGCGCGGGCACAGGATGTCTGCGGGGGACCATTAGAAGCCCCGGGTAAGTTCAACCCATTTTCCCCCGACCCCCCCTACAGTATCCCTTTAAGGAAGCCCCAAGTAAGTATGGAACCTGAGACAAGAAGCTTTAATGGGAAACTCCAGTTGTAAATATGATAATAAGTCAATATGGCACAATTCTACACCACCCTAAATGTCCATCCATTAATTAAAAAAACATTGAACGGCCCTCTGTAACCTATTCATGGTCTCCATACCTTTTCAAAATGAGTGTCTGAGTGCAATAGTGTCTGAGATTCTAGCATTAAGGAACACCTATCAAAGAAACTGTTCTTCTGTAAACCCCACATACCTATATAGCTTTTAGCCAGCAACACTAGAAAGCTTTTCAGAGGTATCTCAATACAGCCTATGTGAAAAAATGCCTTGTTTACTAGCTGTTTGTAACAGTTTGTGTGGGCGTTGATGCTAGAGCTATACCATGTAGCTAGGTTACACTTTTCTGTCACTATTTACAAAGGAATGATTTACTATTTGTTTCTGCCCTACCTGCTTTCTGACAGATCATGAGACCAGCTGTGGGAATTTTAGATACAGAGAAGGATCTGAAAAGAAGGACCTGTACTTTTTCCTTACTTTGATACTTCTCCCTCTCCCCATTCAGAATGAGATCTCCCTGGTTGGAAACTGTTTACTCTACGCTGTGAGAGAGAGAGACACACAGGATCAGGAACACGGAGCTGCAGCTGATGATTATCTACATACGTTTGCAGCTATATTTCTGCTATCTATAATTCTGAACACATTTTACTCATAGTATTACAGTCAGTGAAGATTGTTTCTGTATGCTGGATGTGCTTGACACAATTCTCCATAGTAATGCCCACAGTGAAAACTGCTCTCTGTAAATGTCATATTTTCTTCACATAAAACATAAAAAGATGAAAAAAAGCCTTTGTATTGCTGTTTGCTAGTAATTAATGGAAATATATGTGGCATTTAGAATTTTAGTTAACTTTGATAGTCATCCTTTAACCCCTACACCACCGCCGCATTGTGTATTTACGCCCCCCTGCACACTGCTTCACAAGCAGGGGCGTAAGTACCCGTACCCGCATTGTCTACCTCGTCGCTCACAATTACCGCACTGCCGCCACTCATTTCCGCTGCAGTTCCGCCGCTAAGTTGCTCAGGGACTGGGAACAGCTTGTTCCTGTCCCGATCGCTGTCCCCGCAATAAATAAAAAGCCGGCATCACGCTGACGCCAGCATTTCATTCAGTAAACAGATACACCAATTACTTCCGAATACTGTTTACCGTACTCTGACATTAAGTGCAGTGACATCTTGTGGCCAAAAAGTAAAATGCACTCAAACATACACCCACATACACCCACATACACTTTATATATTGTTATACATACATTTTAATACATTTTAACTCATTACATTCCTACCCTATAGTTACCCAAATAAAACACTTATAAAAAAAATTAAAAAGACAATTTAAAAATAATAATAATTAAAAAAAAGTGTTAACTTATAGAATTTTTAATATGTTAATGTCAGGAAGTAATATTACTGTTAATTTTGCAAATAAAGGATTTTAATTAGATATATATAATTAGAAATCACTAAACTTAAAAAATGCACCTTTATTTCCAGATAAAATATTGGCGCCATACATTGACCTAGGGAAATATTTTAAATGTTGCTATAACTGAGACAAATGGGCAAATACAATGTGTGGGTTTTAATTACGGCAGCATGTTTTATTTTAAAACTATAATGGCTGAAAACTGAGAAATAATGAATTTTTCCCTTTTTTTCTTAATATTCCTGTTAAAATGCATGTACAAAAAAAAGAATTCTTAGCAAAAAGTACCACCCAAAGAAAGCCTTATTGGTGGCGAAAAAAAACAATATATAGATCATTTCTATGTGGTTAACCCTCCTGGCGGTATAAAAAATTCCGCCAGGAGGCAGGGCAGCAGTATTTTTTTTTATTTTTTTTTTATTTTAAATCATGTAGCGAGCCTAGGGGCCTTCGGCGATCTCCGATTAGGAAATCCCGTTCAAAGAACGGGATTTCCTAGAGGGCTTCCCCCGTCGCCATGGCGACGGAGCGGGATGCCGTCACCGACGTCAGCGACGTCGTGACGTCATTAGGAGTCCCAGCAGGGGCTCTGGAGGGGGGGGGGGGGTGGCACGGCGCGACGGATAGCGGCGATCAGGCGCGGGGCGGCGGCGATCGGTATGCTGACGCAGCTAGCAAAGTGCTAGCTGCGTCCAGCAAAAAAAAAATTACGCGAATCGGCCCAGCAGGGCCTGAGAAAACCTCCTGCGCGGCTTACCCCGAACTACGTTCGGGGTTACCGCCAGGAAGGTTAATAACGATAATGTTATTAGCGAATTAATGGAAGGAGCGTGATATGAAAATTGCTCTGGTTTTTTAAGGGGAAAAAACTGTGGTTGGGAAGTGGTTAATATTAGTGTTGGGCGAACACCTGGATTTTCGGGTTCGGGAAAGTTCGCCGAACATGGCCGCAATGTTCGGCATGTTCGGGCCGAATCCCGAACTCCCCGAACATCCCGCTTTTGGGGGCCCTATGGGGTCGCAGGCATAAGGGGGGAGCATGCCCCGATCGCGGGGGGGGGTCGGAAATTCCCCCCACCCCCTCCGCTAGCGCTCCCCCCTCTGCCTGCTTCCCCATACAAAAGTTTCAGGAAGTACCGGTCTGGTGGTAGTGGGTGTCTGGCAGTGGGCGGCACTGTGAAGTGAGTGACTGAGGAGGAGGAGTCCGGAGAGTGACGCGTTGAGGGAGGCCGGGCAGCGGGCGGTTCAGCAGTAGTACGGTACTACTGCTGAACCGCCCGCTGCCCGGCCTCCCTCAACGTGTCACTCTCCGGACTCCTCCTCCTCAGTCACTCACTTCACAGTGCCGCCCACTGCCAGCCACACACTACCACTGGACCGGTACTTCCTGAAACTTTTGTATGGGGAAGCGGGCAGAGGGGGGAGCGCTAGCGGAGGGGGTGGGGGGAATTTCCGACCCCCCCCCCCCCCCCCGCGATCGGGGCATGCTCCCCTATTATGCCTGCGATCCCATAGGGGGGCAGTATTCGGCCGAACAGGGGCCCTGTTCGGCGGCCATTTAGTAGTTCGGGGCGAACCCGAACTTAAAAGGCCGAACACCATCAGGTGTTCGGCCGAACGCGAACATCACCCGAACAGGGTGATGTTCTGCAGAACCCGAACAGTGGCGAACACTGTTCGCCCAACACTAGTTAATATATTCATAAGAAATTTTTCTTTCAGTTTGCTGAAGGACAACTTTAAAACAGAGATCAGGTTGTCTCCACTGAGAAGCATTCCAACATTTCTAATAAAATAATTTTAACGCTCCTTCCGTGCTAAAAAAATAAAATAAAAAAAAATACTCAAAATAAGTTTAATATTACTTGTTTACCTAATTTTTTAGGACTTTTTCATTTACTAAGTGCTGAAAAGTGAGTATTTTTTATGCATATTGAAATATGATTTCCTGGGACTAAACTCAGGTGAAAAAGTTAATTGGATAAGGGCCAATTAACTTATAAGCTGTAATTGGGCAATATGAGTTATAGGAGCTAGTTTGGATTTAAAGGGATACTGTAGGGGGGGTCGGGGGAAAATGAGTTGAACTTACTCGGGGCTTCTAACGGTCCCCCGCAGACATCCTGTGCCCGCGCAGCCACTCACCGATGCTCCGTCCCCGCCTCCGATTCACTTCTGGAATTTCAGACTTTAACCACTTGAGGACCCACCCTTTACCCCCCCTTAAGGACCAGCGCTGGTTTGAGTGATCTGTGCTGGGTGGGCTCTGCAGCCCCCAGCACAGATCAGGGTGCAGGCAGGGAGATCAGATTGCCCCCCTTTTTTCCCCCCTATGGGGATGATGTGCTGGGGGGGTCTGATCTCTCCTGCCTGCTGTGGGTGGCGGGGGGGGGCACCTCAAAGCCCCCCTCCGCGGCGAAATCCTCCCCCTCCCTCTCCTACCTGGCCCCCTCCTGGAGATCCGGCTGCACAGGACGCTATCCGTCCTGTGCAGCCAGTGACAGGCTGTCTCCTGTCACATGGCGGCGATCCCCGGCCGCTGATTGGCCGGGGATCGCCGATCTGCCTTACGGCGCTGCTGCGCAGCAGCGCCGTACAAATGTAAACAAAGCGGATTATTTCCGCTTGTGTTTACATCTAGCCTGCGAGCCGCCATCGGCGGCCCGCAGGCTATTCACGGAGCCCCCCGCCGTGATTTGACAGGAAGCAGCCGCTCGTACGAGCGGCTGCTTCCTGATTAATTAGGCTGCAGCTGGCGACGCAGTACTGCGTCGCTGGTCCTGCAGCTGCCACTTTGCCGACGCACGTTATGAGTGTGCGGTCGGCAAGTGGTTAAAGTCTGAAAACCACTGCGCCTGCGTTGCCATGTCCTCGATCCCGCTGATGTCGTAGACAACAGACCATACTGGGCCTGCGCAGTATGCTCCTGGTGACATTAGCGGGATCGAGGACACGGCAACGCAGGCGCAGTGGTTTTCAGACTTTAAAGTCTTAAATTCCAGAAGTGAACCGGAGGCGGGGCCGGAGCATCGGTGAGTGGCTGTGCGGGCACAGGATGTCTGCGGGGGACCATTAGAAGCCCCGGGTAAGTTCAACTCGTTTTCCCCCGACCCCCTACAGTGATGGTAATAGATACTCAAGATGGGGAATGAGACCTCCACAAGCAGTTGGGGTTGCTGGGATGCTTTATAATATTTGAAGAGGAACTCCAGTGAAAATAACGTAATGAAAAAAGAGCTTGATTTTTACAATAATTATGTATAAATGATTTAGTTAGTGTTGCCCATTGTAAAATCTTTCCTCTCCCTGCTTTACATTCTGACATTTTTCACATGGTGACATCTTTACTGCTGACAGGTGATGTCTGTGGAAAGAGACTATGTTTTTTTGGCAGTTGGAAACAGCTGTTATTTCCCACAATGCAAAAAGGCTCCCACAGTGTGATGTCAGCACCCTGGTGCTGACATCACACTGTGGGAGAGGTTTCACCACAATATCAGCCATGCAGATCCCCCTGATGATCCGTTTGAGAAAAGGTAAAGATTTCTAATGGGAAAGGGAGTATTAAATACTGATTGGGATGAAGTTCAATCCTTGGTTACAGTTCCTCTTTAAGCATATTAAAGCATATTATAGCCCTTGTAATATCAGATTTTTTGTTGTTGTTGTTGGCCCAAATATATTTAAAAATGGCTTGTTGCAGTGAGAGCAGTAACTGGGATGGGAAGAACTCTAAAAAAATAACTGAAATGGAGTAGAAGGGTTATCTTGACCACTGTTATTCTACCAAACCAAGAGATTGATGGAATGTCCCAGGCCAAGAGGTTACATGCGACATGTAAGTTTACCATCCAAGGCACACTTGCCCATTCTGGAGTGTGATGTGAATTTTAACTGACGCTTCTAACTTTATCATGCATTATTTTATGCATTGCACAGCTGTACCTTTGACTGTGTTTTGGAGGATTGCCTTGCCAAATCATTTTCTTCATCCAAGTGAGGAGCTTCTTAACCCTCCTGGCGGTATAAAAAATTCCGCCAGGAGGCAGCGCAGCAGTTTTTTTTGTTTTGTTTTTCTTTTTAAATCATGTAGCGAGCCCAGGGCTCGCTACATGATAGCCGCTGCTCAGCGGCATCCCCCCGCCCTCTTCGATCGCCTTCGGCGATCTCCGATTAGGAAATCCCGTTCAAAGAACGGGATTTCCTAGAGGGCTTCCCCCGTCGCCATGGCGACGGGGCGGGATGACGTCAGCGACGTCGTGACGTCATTAGGAGTCCCGGCCCACCCCTCAGAGCTGCCTGGCACTAATTGGTCAGGCAGTGCAGGGGGTCTGGAGGGGGGGCCGGCATGGCGCGACGGATAGCGGCGATCAGGCGCGGGGCGGCGGCGATTGGTATGCTGACGCAGCTAGCAAAGTGCTAGCTGTGTCCTGCAAAAAAAAAATTACGCGAATCGGCCCAGCAGGGCCTGAGAAAACCTCCTGCGCGGCTTACCCCGAACTACGTTCGGGGTTACCGCCAGGAAGGTTAAAGTGAACCTTCAGACTAAAAATCTACTCAGCAGAACTGAAAAGGCTTGGTGTTTCTTTAACAGTTTCACAGCATCAGAACATTGTTTTTCTTACCAAAGCATCATTTTTATCTGCATTTTTAGCTAAGCTCCACCTATCAAAGAAAACTGCCGGGCGTTTTTTCCCTGCTGCTGTGCAAAGCATGATGGGATTTTCTATGTTGTTATTCATGTTGCCTAGCAACTGGAAGGGGTGATCAGCACACAGGGCAGTTGGAACTGTGTCTCATGCTCCCTGTCACCTCCTTTCAACCAAAAAGATGGCTGCCCTCATGAAATCAAACATTTGCCTGTTCTTTTAAAACAGGGTGGGTAAGAGATTATATTACCTATCTATTTTAATTAACATAACTAATGTAACTTAATGACAGTATGTTTGTTTAGGCTGGAGTTCCTCTTTCAGTAAAAATCCATGCGTGCGTCCTCTTTTGTATGGTACAGTACTAGGAAAAAGCTCATAGATAGTCAATCTCACCTTGCTGTGAAGTCTCTAGCGAGAGACTTTGGCTGTTAGTGTTTACTTAATCTTAAATCATTAAACTTTCTGTAGGGAACCTGGGACAGTTACAATCATATGCTATATAGACGGATACATTTGGCATTAGGAGAACCTGCAGAGTATTAATTTGCAATGTGCTCTGAGGCCCCCAGGTATCCTTTGAGCTTAAGAATGCAGCACTTTGCATAAATTACTTATACTCCTATTTAAACACATGGTTTAAATTAGACTGTTTTTTTATTTTTGGCAATTATTGGTGTAAAACCAGCGACCCAGGCATAAAATGCTCAAAAATTCCATAGAGCATGTTTATCTTGCTGCCAGCAGCTTTTATTGCCAAGAACCTAGTCAATACAAATATTGTAAGATTCCTTAAAGGCAAACTACACTCTGAGAAGGAAGCTTTTCTTTAATTTTTGCTTTTTAATAAACTGTTTATGTATAGTCTATGAAACTGTAGAAAATGAGGGTTGGGACAAAGAAGCAATTCCAGTCTGGTTAATATGTTAAAATGAGAACTGGGTGAGCTGGTATAACGTTCTCTTTTGTGGTTGCCATGTACTGAGCAAACGCTTGGCAGGCCGGTGATGAAATGTAACAGAAGTGTGGGACAGAGTGGTGAATAGTCCACTAAGTAGTTTCCTTATTGACACTCAAAGCACACCAGAAATAAAAAGAACAAATCTACAGTTTATTGAAGAGGTAACAGGACAAAAAAGTCCAACAAATGGCTGATACAAATCACGGGAAATGCAAAGACACAAAGGACAGGAACTACAAGTTTCAGTTAACTTCCGATCAGAGATGAAAGTAGGAAGTATGAAGGTTGTTCTGGATTTTTCTCTAGTTACTTAAAACTGCAGTGAGAGGAGTCAAGTGACTCTCATGTAGATTGGTTTCAAGCAGAGCCGGATTATCCACCAGGCAACAGAGGCAGTTGCTTTAATCTAGTGAAAGGTCAGGGGCCCCGGCAGCCCCAATAAAGATGTATTGCCCCTGTTGATGTAATTCTTAATGGTCCGTTAAAAACAAAGTCTTCAGGAAATCTCTCCGTAACATAGAGAATAACACATACACACAGTGTTTCCACCTGGATCCCCCCCCCCCCCCTCCCCTCCTTAGTTTAGCTGTCAGACGCAGGCTAATGTTATTTGTGTGATCTCTGTCCAGAGTTCTCCACTAATAAAAATGTTTTGAAAACAAACAGCAGAACTACTTGCTAGCCAGGGCCAAGGCTACAGGTACATCTGTAGTTATTTTTTCTTCCAATATAGCATAATCATTTAGCCTTAGTTTTATCACCCAAGTTATACTTGAGCGTGGCCACAGCCATGCTCAGACGTGAATCTTGCTGGTTTGACACGCTGTGGTATTACCTGGCAGCAAAAAAGATGCAATTTGCAGAGTCGGAGCAGAGGGGGAGCAAAGTATCTATTACAAGGGGGAAGGGGGCGATTTCCCCCCAGACCACCTTTCATTCAGTGATTTAGGGCTGGTCCAGCTCTGGTGTATTCAGGTTTGTTGTTGTTGGGTACTGACCTGGGACAGTTAGTGGCCCGGTATGAGCCTACTCCAACCCCCGTGGAGCCCGCCTCCCCAGCAGAAGTTCAGGACTCTTGCAAGGTACTGTTTGATAACTCTGTGCAAGTGGGGGGTGCTGGTGAGTCTCCAGGGGCTAAGGACTGTATACTAGGAGCCAGCCCTAGTGAGTCTCCAGTGCCTAGGCCTGGAGTGGGACGTGTCGATACAGAAAATGCAGAAACTGATGTCATTTATGATGCACGGACTATCGAGGTAATCAATACAGGAACTATTGATGCTACTTGTGAAGTGCTGAGTAGCAATGGGTGCAATGATGCAGACAATATTGATGTTGTATGTGATGTTCTAAATGACATTATGTGTAGGGCTGATAATGCTGATATCATATGTGTTGTACTACCTAATGCTGTGTGTCATGTGGGCACTCCGTCAGATGCAGGAGTAACCAGCAGTGTTCGCTGGGCTGCAGCAGATTAAGTGCCCACTGAAGGGGTAGACGGCACCAGGCCAGACCTTTCCCCTTCAAATGTTTTTGAGATCAAATGTATGAGCAATGATATGTGTGATGCGGACACTCCCTCCACTGCAGTGGTAACCCGCATCGCTAGCGGGTCTACAGCAGAAGGACTGTCCGCTGAAGTGGCAGATGTTGCCGGGTCAGCGGCATTCGCTTCAGAACTGGGCCCAGAGGGCCCAGGAGCCTCTAAGTTTGCAGCCTCCCTGGCACGTGTGACAGGCAGCACTGAGCTCTCTGGGGCTGTTCGATTTGACAGCCGCTGGGAAGAGCTCAGGGGGCTGGCCAGCAGGTCTCCAGCTGGGAGGGGCAGGCAGAGAGGGTTCTGGGAAGTTATTCCCTCGGAGCTGTCCAAAGTGGAGGAGGCAGACCGGCAGATAATCGTTCCCCAAAGGGACAGAGATATAGCTCCTGCCACTATAGAGAAATTGCGTTTGGTGACTGTCGGAACCCTTCCTCAGCTGCAGCACTGTCTCTATGGTCGCGAATTTTGGACATCACTGACCATCATCCCCCTGGTTGGTTACGTTAGGTTGCCGGGGGCAACGACACATTGCAGCAACCTGGCCTAGTTTTCCAGCCATGTAGCTTGGAGCTAACAGCCAGGAGGGGAATCCTCGGGAGAATGCTAAGGAGTTACCCCACCAGGCCAGGCCGGCAGTGTAGGCGCTGGAAAGGTGATTCATGGGAGTCACCTCCCAGCACCATTTTAAAGAGGGGAGGTGTGATGATATATGTGGTGATGATGATATGTACAATAATATGCAGAACATGGGTACCGTTTTTTTTTATTAGTATCTAAGGTAGCCTGCATCTTGTGTGTCTACTTCACATGTGTGGGGCTATGACATATTGTGGTGTCGCCTGGAAATAGTACATTTGCATCTGAAGGTGAATTCTTGTGAACAGCAGAGCAGGAACTGCTAAATTGAGTTGCTAGCTCCGGGCAAGGAAATGGCTCATTAGGCCACTAGCCAGTCACCTTTGATCTGCTGTGAAATACTGTCTCAGATATGTACTATTGTCACCTGGCTCAAATAAGCTGCTAATGTGATGGTCTGTGAAACTACATTTGCATTCAGTTCCTCTGGGTACAGGTAATTACATAACAACTTCCGCCTTTTGTCCTGCATCCTGCAAAGGTGTTGCATTGCTTTGAACTTTGGGTATATGTAAACAAGCCCAAAATACAAGCTGGAAGCTAACACAGGAACGTTTGAAGTTTACATATGACAGCCTGCTGGAAGTGTTTTGAAATCTCTGAAAGATCAAAAGTGGGACAGGAAAAACCTTTGAAGTTTGCATATCACAGGATATGACAAGCATTCTGTGCAAACCTTCGGAGGCAGGTTGGACTTGTACCCCCAGGCCCCAAATGGGCCTATAAGAACCCGCACAGGTCCTCCACAACCGGTAGCTCCTCGGAGATAGCAAAGACGCTAGAGCTGCCCCGACTACTGGTCTCCCGCAAACAACGCTCTGTATACGCTGGTAACGTTTATTTCCCTTTTATTTCTGCAACCTGTCTTGTGTGCACCTTTGTAACTTTTATTTTGTAATTTTTACTTTGTTTTTGTAAATCTTTTGTATATATTACTTTCTGCATTGTTCCACTTTTTTCTGGAATATTCGTATAATCGTTATTTAATCGTTATTTAATAAGTTTGACTTCTGCTGTACTAACCTAACGCTCATAGCCTAGAAGAGTCTGCAGTGTAACTTGCGTTACAAAGTCAGTGCCTGATTGTGCCTTGCTACTGTACGATTGTACTGTGTGTGTGTGTGTGTGGCGTTCCCGTATTCGGCCTAAAGCGCAAAGCTGACCCAAATACAAAACGCGGATTGCGTGCAGATCACTCGACAGCAGAGTGGAAGTGTCTAGTGGCAGCTAGTGGTGGCACTGAGAAGTGTTTGAGGGGTCACAGCCTTGTGTTAGTTCGACTAAGGCTGCTTCCCCTCTCGATCTGGTCAAACTCGCAGTCGGGAACTGTATCTGCAGGCTTGCTGCGGGGCCGGTTCCTGTCAATTTACACAGCCCATTGGGCCAACCTGGTGACCGATGGCAAGCAGGGAGTACGTGGCTGTGCAGCAGACCAACTTGTGACACCTCAACAGCTTGCAGGTAGGCCTCCTGCCACCTCCTCTCCTCCTACTACATCCTCTTCACTGTCGTCATCCTCCTTCTCCTTGGCTGAGTGGCAGTTCAACTCTACTGGTGCTGCGATCTCCTCTCCAGCTACACAGCCCCAGCTCCCCAGGGCCTATGCTGCATGTCAGGTACGACGGTGTCACGCCATCTTAGACATGTCTTGACTCAAAGCGGAGAGTCACACTGGACCAGCTCTCCTGGCTGCTCTTAACAAACAGGTGGATCAGTGGCTGACCCCGCACCAGCTGGAGATCGGCAACGTGGTGTGTGACAACGGCAGCAATCTCCTTTCCGCGTTGAATTTGAGAAAGCTGACACATGTATCCTGCTTGGCACATGTGCTGAATCTAGTCATTCAAAGATTTGTGTCAAAGTGCCCAGGCTTAGAGGATGTCCTGAAGCAGGTCAGGAAGTTGTGTGGGCATTTTAGGCGGTCTTACACGGCCATGGCACACTTTGCAGAGATTCAGCGGAGAAACAAGCTGCCGGTGAGACGCCTCATTTGCAATAGCCCGACTCGCTGGAATTCGACCCTCCTTATGTTCTTTCACCTGCTAGAACAGAAGAAACCCGTCACCCAGTACCTCTACAATTTCAGTAGAAGGACACAATCTGGGGAGATGGGGATGTTCTGGCCCAACAACTGGACACTCATGCGAAATGCATGCAGGCTCATGCGGCCGTTTGAGGAGGTGACCAACCTGGTGAGTCGCAAGTGAAGGCACCATCAGCGACTCGGTCCCGTACACTTACTTCTGGAGCGTGCCGTGCGTAGAGTGGTGGATCAAGCTGTGGAGGAGCGTGAAGAGGAACAGTTACGGGAGGAAGCGTTGTGGGATAAATGCTCATCAGAACCAGATGTTTCCTTAACACCTGCGGCAGCACAGAGGGGGGAGGAGGAGGAAGGAAGAGTCGTGTGGTGAAGAGGAGTCAGACTCGGATGATGAGGAAGGTGTTTCTTTGGAGGAGGAGGAGGAGGCGGCGGCAGAAGAACAACCGCAGCAGGCGTCGCAGGGGGCTTGTGCTACTCAACATTCCCATGGTATTGTTCGTGGCTGGTGGAGGAGGAGGACTTACCTGACGTCATTGAGAAAGAGCAAGAGGAGATGGATAGTACGTCTGGATACAACTTTGTGCAGATGGTATCTTTCATGCTGTCCAGCCTGTTGAGGGACCCCCGTATAAAAAAACTCAAGGGGAATTAACTGTACTGGGTGGCCACGCTACTAGACCCTCGGTATAGGCACAAAGTGGCGGACATGTTACCAACTCACCTGAAGGCAGAAAGGATGCAGCACTTGCAGAACAAGCTGGCAACTATGCTTTACAATGCGTTTAAGGGTGATGTCACACCACAACGCAATAAAGGTACCACTGCCAGTAATCCTTCTACCATGTCTACGCAGGCAAGGACAGGACGCTCCAGCGATCTCATGGTGATGTCGGACATGCGGACATTCTTTAGTCCAACGCCTCGCCTTAGCGCTTCCGGATCCACCCTCCACCAACGCCTGGACCAGCAGGTAGCCGACTACCTGGCCTTAAGTGTCGATGTAGACACTGTGAGCAGCGATGAACCCTTGGACTACTGGGTGCGCAGGCTTGACCTGTGGCCAGAGCTGTCCCAATTTTCCATCCAACTTCTGTCTTGCCCTGCCTCAAGCGTCCTATCAGAAAGGACCTTCAGTGCAGCAGGAGGCATTGTCACTGAGAAGAGAAGTCGCCTAAGTCACAAAACTGATCAGTTCCTCACCTTTATCAAAATGAATGAGGCATGGATCCCGGAGGCCTACTGCCCGCCCCAAGACTAAGTCAGTCCCCACACAGAGCATCTCTGCCTGCATGTCGTGTGACTGCCTGCCCCAAGACTAAGTCGCACCACACACAGCACCTCTGCCCGCAGGACACTTGACTGCCTTCTCCGCCACCACCAACAGGGTCCAGGACTCCAGGTGGATTCCTGAATTGCTATAATGATTTTTCTGGTGTTTGTGCATGCCTGCCTAATTTTTCTGGCTGCACTGCAGCTGCAACAACAAACACACCCACGATAATAAGGTTGTTGCTTCATTGTGGACAGACCAAATTTGATCAGCTGGACAGTCACTGTTCTGTCATTCAGCTACCTCAGCCCGGCGACTATATGGGCTGGAAAGCCGCCATCACCTGCACTCTCATCATGGTGCGCACCAGTCCAGCACGGCCGTCACTACACAAACAGCTATTTGCAGTCACTGCATACCTTTCACTGCATCTGTGACTGCACATTGTATTATACCTGGCAGTCAGTGCATATCTTTCACTTGAATGGATGGCAGACTTGCTCTCCATAACAGATTCTCGTTACAGGTAGTAAAGTCGATCAGTGTCATATACAGCAGGGCCTCGAAAGTCCTCCTGTATTGTTATTTTTGGTCACTACCTCGGGACGTGCATGCCATGCCATGCCTGATGCCTGATGCCTTCCTTGGATGTGTGGTAGCCATTCCTGCTCCTTTGCCCACAGGGTGCCTGCTGCCTTCCTTTGATGTGTGGTGGTGGTAGCCGTTTTTTAGGCTCCCACTCTGGACCGGAATCCAACCTTGATTCCCCAGCCATTACCCGTGGTCACTCACAATGGCAGACTTGCCCTCCATAACAGATTCTCACAGGTACTGAACAGCAAGCAGAACAAGTATTTAAAAAAATAGATGTAAGCTTTAACAATGGTAGAGAAAGAACCATCGAAAGTTGATAAGGCAGTCAGACATTACCCGATATCATTGAGGAAGAGCAATCCTGCCATGGTGCGCACCAGTCCAGCACGGCCGTCACAACACAAACAGCTGTTTGCGGTGCGTTACACAGTGAGTTTGGTGTGTCAGTGTGAAGCAGTACTCTAATTACACTCCCTGATTGATGTATACACATGCAAGATGTTTTAAAGCACTTTAGGCCTGCAATTTAGCATTCAATGTGATTTCTGCCCTTAAAACGCTGCTTTGCATCAAATCCAGATTTTTCCCCGGGACTTTTGGCGTTTATCTCACTCCGCCATGCCCCCCTCCAGGTGTTAGACCCCTTGAAACATCCTTTCCATCACTTTTGTGGCCAGCATAAGTGTTTCTAGTTTCCAAAGTTCTTTTCCCCATTGAAGTCTATTGTGGTTCGCCAAAACGAACTTTTGCGGAAGTTCTCGAACCGGTTTCGAAAATCGGAGGTTCGGGCCATCTCTAATAAGTACATCAGAGAGCAATACAAAAGCTTGGCAGATGAGCTTTTTGTCCCTAGGGTTGTATGGCGGGCAAGGGGACATGATTTGCGGGTGGAGGAAAAAAGTTTTGCCATGTATTTAGAAAGGGGTCCTTCACAGTGAGAGTAGTTAAAATCTGAAACATCTTACCTCAGGAACTAGTTATGGCAAACTCTATATCTGCATTTAAAAAGGGCTTGGATGCTTTCCTTGCATTGAAGGGCATGCACATGTTAACATCCTGTGCTTTCAAAGGAGCTTATCTAATAAACTCTCTAAATGCATACAGAGTGCATTTCTCTATGTTTTCCTTCTGTCCTGTGCAAGCGTTCATGTCCACTTTAAACTGAGCCCTATAGGTGCCATCAACGCTGACTTTACACGTTATGTGGATGTGCCCGAAACTGGTCCAGATATGGCAACAGGTGTGTGATTACGTCAAGCAGGTGACCAAGATAAAGGTCTCATTAAACCCCACTTGGTATTTACTAGGTCTCACAACTACACTGGTTCATACAAGGACCGCTCATTAGTTGGACTTCTCTTGTTTTACTATAGGAAAGCTATTATTCTTAATTGGAAACAAGGTGACCCTCTAACACTGTAATTCTGGAAGAAATTGATTAATAACTCATTGCATGTATACAAAGCTGCTTATATGGTTAGGGGATGCACGGAATTTTTTTTTGACAAGATCTCGAAAATATGGATAACTAACAAGAACACTGCTGTTTAATTTTAAAAGCTACCTAGAGTATCTTACATAGCCTTCATTATGATATCATTTATATTCTGCTGCCTCATTATGTGCTGCCGGGGGAGGAAAGAATCAGGATGTGCTGTATTGTATGTCCATTGTCTTGTTTGCTCTCATTCCTACACCTGTGCGTGTTGGGAATGTGGTTTGTAAAAATGCTTGCAAAAATCAATAAAAAGAAACTTTAAAAAAACAAAAAAAACCTGAGCCCTGTAGAAAAAGAGATGTGGTCCAGACAGATAAATCTTTTACTCTTTTCTTAATTGTTACCACTAGTGTCAGAATGTTCAGGGGGTGAGGGGTTGGTTCAACTCATATCCCATAGAGCCATATCAATCTCTGCTATGCACTGAGGAGGCACATGGCATAGTACCAGACCTGTTTTTGTATATGCTCCATCTTATTGCCTGAGGAAGCGGATCACTCCCGTGAAACGCATTGTATTTTACTGGACTATATAAATAAATAGTTTTGCTGAAAATTGATTGCCATTTTCTTGTGTCTGCCCGGAGAAGGTAAGTCTACCACTACGTGACTTCCGCATTGGGCGGGATGACGTTGTCATCGCTCAGCCGCTTTTGCGGTTGGCTAAGGGCAGTGTGGGGGCGGTGGGCGTGGCTGCACGGCGATCTTGAAATGCCCTCTCTAGTTTTTTGTTGGGCAGAGACTTCAAAACATGCCAGTCTTTGAAGAGACCGTTATGGAAATGGCGAAACATGTCAGATAAAGGCGTCTGGCCGCCATTCTACAGGATCTTCTCAAAAAAATAGCATATTGTGATAAAGTTCATTATTTTCTGTAATGTACTGATAAACATTAGAATTTCATATATTTTAGATTCAAATACATACAACTGAAGTAGTTAAAGCCTTTTATTGTTTTAATATTGATGATTTTGGCATACAGCTCATGAAAACCCAAAATTCCTATCTCAAAAAATTAGCATATTTCATCCGACCAATAAAAGAAAAGTGTTTTTAAAACAAAAAAAAAGGCAATCTTCAAATAATTATGTTCAGTTATGCACTCAATACTTGGTCGGGAATCCTTTTGCAGAAATGACTGCTTCAATGCGGTATGGCATGGAGGCAATTAGCCTGTGGCACTGCTCAGGTGTTATGGAGGCCCAGGATGCTTCGATACCGGCCTTAAGCTCATCCAGAGTGTTGGGTCTTGCGTCTCTCAACTTTCTCTTCACAATATCTCACAGATTCTCTATGGGGTTCAGGTCAGGAGAGTTGGCAGGCCAATTGAGCACAGTAATACCATGGTCAGTAAACCATTTACCAGTGGTTTTGGCACTGTGAGCAGGTGCCAGGTCATGCTGAAAAATGAAATCTTCATCTCCATAAAGCTTTTCAGCAGATGGAAGCATGAACCCACTTTTGAACCAGAAACAGCGGCAGAAGTGCCTGACCTGGGCTACAGAGAAGCAGCACTGGACTGTTGCTCAGTGGCCCAAAGTACTTTTTTCGGATGAAAGCAACTTTTACATGTCATTCGGAAATCAAGGTGCCAGACTCTGGAGGAAGACTGGGGAGAGGGAAATGCCAAAATGCCTGAAGTCCAGTGTCAAGTACTCACAGTCAGTGATGGTCTGGGGTGCCATGTCAGCTGCTGGTGTTGTTCCACTGTGTTTTATCAAGGGCAGGGTCAATGCAGCTAGCTATCAGGAGAATTTGGAGCACTTCATGCTTCCATCTGCTGAAAAGCTTTATGGAGATGAAGATTTCATTTTTCAGCACAACCTGGTACCTGCTCACAGTGCCAAAACCACTGGTAAATGGTTTACTGACCATGGTATTACTGTGCTCAATTGGCCTGCCAACTCTCCTGACCTGAACCCCATAGAGAATCTGTGGGATATTGTGAAGAGAAAGTTGAGAGACGCAAGACCCAACACTCTGGATGAGCTTAAGCCCGGTATCGAAGCATCCTGGGCCTCCATAACACCTGAGCAGTGCCACAGGCTAATTGCCTCCATGCCACGCCGCATTGAAGCAGTCATTTCTGCAAAAGAATTCCCGACCAAGTATTGAGTGCATAACTGAACATAATTATTTGAAGATTGACTTTTTTTGTTTTGAAAACACTTTTCTTTTATTGGTCGGATGAAATATGCTAATTTTTTGAGATAGGAATGTTGGGTTTTCATGAGCTGTATGCCAAAATCATCAATATTAAAACAATAAAAGGCTTGAACTACTTCAGTTGTGTGTATTTGAATCTAAAATATATGAAAGTCTAATGTTTATCAGTACATTACAGAAAATAATGAACTTTATCACAATATGCTAATTTTTTGAGAAGATCCTGTATACCCCAGAGAGATTCCTCTATGGACTTTGAAACCAATATAACTGCCTGCTGGTCTGGTAACTATGAACTGTGGTCACTGAGCTGCTGACTATATTACTGCTTGATTGTTTGCTGACTTGATCTGAGCTAATAATCAGCCTGCTTTTTGCCTGTGCTTTGGCCACTGATATCTTGGAGAACTTTGCTGCTTTTGCTGTGCAACGAATGGATGCTTTTGAACCCTATATACCTGGCTAATACCACAAAACTTCTTATATGTACAGCTATACGGACTGCGACTGGGTCCGTTGGATTTACATCTACAGTGTGCTACCTTTAAATGCAATTACATGTGTAGTGCTATGTTTCCCTGTTCTGTGATTGGGTCCAGGAATAGCACCTTATATGCATCTTTTTGAAGCTTCAAATATATCACTTTTCTGGACTCCTGCAATCATGCCATTTAACAGCAGTACTGTACTTTGCACGTGCAAGTTGGTTTCTTTAATAGAGGACTGCAGCCTCTGAGTACCTCTGGGTTATTTATGTGGCCTTTTAGAAATATATGTGATGCGTCTATTTGTTGTTTATATACAATTTTATGCAATTTGAGTAATTAAAGTCATGCACCCAAGAGTCAGACAGATTTGTTTGTGCTTTACTCAAGTCCACCACTACCTCCCCACTTTTAAGATCTTTTTATCATTCTGGCACCTCTGTATCCATACTACATTATACATATCAACCCTTGGTGGAGGGGTGTTATCCTTTTTTTTTTTCCTTGATCTACAGAGAGCGACTTCTTAATCCTGAGTAGGGACAGGTCTAATCTCCCCACTTGCTTTTAAATGGTTACCTATGCGTTAACCCTGACTTGTGAGTATATTGCACATACTCTTTCCACATACCTTCATTTACCAGTGCATACTACACTATATTGGGCTCCATGTGTCCCTCTTTTTGTTTCTTATGCACTGAGGAGAATTGAGTCCATTGATGTGGTACTGTAAAATTTAAAGCTATAGGCTTGCAGCGGTTCTAGATATAAGCCTGGCTTCAAGGGCATAAAGAGATAATTTGCATATTCAGTAGTGGTGCATTATGGATAACCACAGATACACAATTACATCTGAATTATCGCAAATACCTTCTGTTTTAAAAAGGCAAACCACATTAATTATACTTGGAATTCTGCTTTAACTATCTGTGCTAGCAGTTGCATTTAGCTGAATGAAATCTGTGGCGAGTTTTCTGCCTGTAAGAATTATACCAGCAGACAGTTGTGCAAACGTTTAGTATGCTTTATAGTTATTTGTCATTCAATTTTCTTATTTTTACTTTCTCTAGCTTACCACAATATGCAGCTTTATTAAAGCTAATTTATGACTTACTGAAAAGAATGATCACAGCTGCCAGATCTTCCTGGTTTGGGAATCAATATACTTAAAGAGACATTGAAGCGAACTTGTTTTGCCTATTTTACCTTATAAGTCGCTTCAGTGCTCTAATGCCAAGTAATCCGCCGTGTCCCCGCCGCTAAACGAGGACTGCAGAGCCCCCAAATCCCCGGGGGGCAATCCGGCAGGCATTTCCTGGAAGGGGCAGAGCTTTCAGCTTCAGCTCTGCCCCTCCTGATGTCAATCGTGGCGGATCGGCGCCTCTCCCCACCCCTCTCACACTTCGTTCACAGAGAGGGGCGGGGAGAGGCGGAGATCCGTGCGCCGATTGACGTCAGGAGGGGCAGAGCTACAGCTGGAAGCTCTGCCCCTCAGCGCAGCAAAATCCACGACCAAGTTGGTCGTGGATATTTGCAGAGGGATTTGCGGGCTCTGCAGCCCTTGTTTAGCGGCAGGGACACGGTGGATTACTTGGCATTAGAGCAGTGAAGCGACTTATAAGGTAAAATAGGCAAAATATGTTTGCTTCAGTGTCTCTTTAACCCTAATAGAAAAACAACTACTTTTCTATCTGACACAAAGGGCTCTATTTACAAAACTTCTCATAAATGACTTATTTGTCACCTAATTGCTAAAAATAACCTTTCAGCGCATGTTACAAGCAAAATAATCACTCAAATTAAGTTGTTCCTGATTAACTTAATTTCAACATTACTTTTCTTGCGTTAATTATATTATAATTTTGCTCTTAAAGAGCTTAAAAATCGAACATAGATAAAGTGAAAACAAAGGAAAACAGTTGAAAAAGCTTTGTGAATCATGCCCAAAATATCAGTTCTTTTTTTCTATGTACTTCTGAAGTAATAGTTCAAAAACAATGTTATGCTGCCACCTTATGGTCTACTAGGCGCTATTCCTAAAACTAAACATTGTTCATAAGATATGCAAAACATCAAGGCCCATATGCAATTCACTTTTTCTCCTGAGTTTTCTCCTAGGTGATATTTTCAAACTTGTCAATAACATGTCTTTTATACCACCAGCAAGCAAGTAAATAATTTTGATAGCACTTTTTCACTAACTTTTAGATTTTTTTTGCAATTGCAAAATACTCATGTTATTTTAAAGGGAAGATGAAAATTATCTCCTAGGAGATAACTCAGAAGAAAAAGTGAATTGCATATGGGCCCAAGTCTCATCTCAGCATTCATAAAATCAAATCTTCATGGTTAGTAGTGATAACCCTGAGTGAGGCACCAATCAAATAGCAGCAACACCAGGAAGAAGGGATATGGGAAATTAGAGAAGTGCCTGATAGAGGAATTAGAGCTGCTGAGGAAAGTAACTCATAAAGATATATCTGCAAGACAACAAATATAGCAACAATATAATTACTAATCAAGTCTATTGGTAGTTAGACATTATCAATGAAATGCTACTTGTTCTGACTCCATTACATGGATATATTCTATCAAATTAATTCAGGAAACTATTACAGTACATTGTAACAGGATCTGGATAGGATGGCTATATGGGCACATACATGGCAGATGAAATTCAATGTTGACAAATGTAAAGTCATGCATTTTGGACGTACTAATGGTCTAGCACCATACAAAATAAATGGGATACAGTTGGGGACATCAAACTTGGAGAAGAACTTAGGAGTACTCATCGACAACAAGTTAAATAATCACACTCAATGCCAAGCAGCTGCAGCTAAAGCTAACAAAATTTTGGGATGCATTAAAAGGGAAATAAAAACTCGAGATGCTAGCATAATATTGCCCCTGTTTAACTCTCTAGTAAGGCCACATCTGGAATATGGAATTCAGTTCTGGGCACCACATTACAAAAAAGATATTGCAGTTTTAGAGCAGGTGCAGAGACGAGCAACAAAATTGATACGTGGGATGGAAGGTCTCACTTATCAAAAAAGGTTAGATAAACTGGGTTTATTTAGTCTAGAGAAAAGACGCCTTAGAGGGGATCTAATTAACATGTATAAATACATCAGAGGGCAATATAATAGCTTGGCGGATGAGCTTTTTGTCCCTAGGCCTTCTCAAAGGACTAGAGGACATGATCTGCGCATGGAGGAAAAACGTTTTAGCCATTTATTTAGAAAAGGGTTCTTTACAGTAAGAGTGATTAAGATGTGGAATGCATTGCCACAGGAAGTCGTTATGGCAAACTCTATACCTGCATTTAAAGGGGGCTTAGATGCTTTCCTTGCATTGAAAGACATTGATGGCTACAATTACTAGGTAATGCCTAATGATGTTGATCCAGGGATTTTATCTGATTGCCATCTGGAGACGGGAAGGAATTTTTCCCTTTAGGGGCTAATTGGACCATGCCTTGTAAGGGTTTTTCCGCCTTCCTCTGGATCAACAGGGATATGTGAGGGAGCAGGCTGGTGTTGTACTTTATACTGGTTGAACTCGATGGACGTATGTCTTTTTTCAACCAAATTAACTATGTAACTATGAATAAAACATTATCTTCTTTGTTTATGGGTACAATGAAACCTCTGGGATATTCTCACTACAGTTCCACTTTAATATGAGCATATTAGGTGGTCACATAATTAACGTGCATATTTAATTTTGAGGAGGTGCTTGCGTCCACTATTTGTAGCTACAGATTTCATAGCGGGCTGCCCTAGTGCCCATTACTTATTGGTGCCCAAATTTCACAATATAAATGATAATTTGCATAAGTGCCAATGAGGCGCCCAAATTTCTGCCGATAATAGGCACACACATTTCCTGCTTCACATTAGACATTCTTCATGTATTGCTCTCATGTCTGCAACAGTGTGAAACTAAGGTGTGATCATCTGTATTTTTCCAGCATTTAAACACACACTCAATCAATGTTGCCTGATGGGGATTGAGACCCTTTCCATTGCTCTGCAGACATGTCTCTCACTTGCAAGTGAGCAACATATTACTTTCTATGGGGGAGGTGGAGCAGCGCAGGAGTGACTGTATGCGGCAGGCAGGGTAAGTGGGGAAAACAATGCTCATGCCTTAAATACTTGTTTCAGGTGTGTGATTCAGACAATACTTATGCATGAAAGATCCACAGGATGCCAGACCAACTGGTATTCTTTAAAAGGAAATAAATATGGCAGCCTCTATATCCCTCTTGGGTAATTTGTCCTTTAATCTAACCAACTGCTTATCTTCTTTTGAGCAATGTTGGATGGATAAGCTCTGTGAGGCCCTAAATCCCAATTCAAAGGTACAGTCGGATGGAGGCATCCAAAAATATATAAAACTAGTTGACCTAAGCTCGTTTAAAAATGGGCTCTAGGTCTCTTCATGCCGCCACCAGTCAGTGCGCGCACTCACCCGCCTACCGCGCGCGCACCGACCCACCCACACGCAACCGTCCGACCGGCTCCCTGGCCCATCCTCCTGTCCCAATGGCTGTCTGTACTGTGTAAATGCGCAGTACAAAAAAACCCACGGACAACCAGCCAGGGACAGGAAAGATGACGCAGGGACAGTTAGGTTTTGCTATAGAGAATAATCAATAACAACTTAAAAAGAAAGTTACTGTTGGCTTAACTCTCTTGAAGATATATGCCAATCACTTACGACACAATCTCAGTTTTTATTGCACAAAAAAAAGAACAATGTGTTTCACTAGTCTATTCCGCTTTCTCAGGTCAATAATAGCAATGTGCTGAACAGTTGGGGTACACAGAAATGAGCGCTTCTATCCAATTCAAAGCTGTTCTTACAATGCCATGTTTTTAAACTTTTAAAGTGATTATGATCGGAGGAATACAGAAGAATACCAGAAGGACTGAATAGAGATTACAATGTCACTTTGGATACTCCTGATTTACTCAGATTCAGAGAGGACACTTTACCTTCTGACCATGTGCTACCAATTACAGGTCTGCTTACTCGTATGCATTAGCTATGCCTGGTTTCTCTGTTTGGAAATCTTTCCAAGGCCTGGAGATAATCTCCTTTATGGGGATTTTCCATGCACTTGCATCACTTGTTGATAAATCTGCCCCATTGCCTTGTACCTGTCTGATAATAAAAGTCAGTCTTTAATTATTCTTGTCACATGCGGCAATGTAAACACATACCTGTGTGTGGTACATGGCGGTGGATGCAGATCTTGTTCCATGCGGCATGTAGCATCTGCTTCTCTGCCTTCCCTGTGCTTCTGTGCCTCCTCCCTCTAGCTTTAGAGAACATGCCTAGAACATTCTTGAGCTATTGTCCAATCAAATATCCCCAGTCAATAACAGACAGAGCTTTCGTTCCACCACGTTCATTTTAATAGTGCGTGCATTTCTGGCCATCTATAAAAAACACATCTTCAATCTCACACTGGCATGTTCTGTTATATGTACTAGTATGGGAGGGAGGAAGGGAGGTCTCAGCTTGAGAGCAGGAATTAGTCTGTTGGCATTAAAGATGAGCAGCAGCAAACAAGTCAGCAAATAAGTATTCTGGTCCCAGCATTCATCACAGATTTTGGGAAGCAAAAGAAACAATATTGTCTTATGCTTGCTTTAACTACCCGTCGCCCAACCAGGAACCCATTTAGAATCAATGCGGGTGCCCAGATGCAACCTGCATTTTGCGTTACCCGCAGCAACCCGACCCATTGCAGGCCTCTAGTTCAGGGGGTAATTGAACTTGTAGTGAGTCTATCATACTGAGCTTGAGGTTTCAAAAAATGACATATTATATATAAATAAGTATGAATAAGTATGTTTAGTTCATTAAAAACAAAGTAATGTTTGAAAAGTATTTTTACCCAACACTGGTCTACACCATTGGAGACCCCAAATGACACTCAAACATGTTTTGCCGGGGCTCCCTGCATACTATAAGTGCACAAGAGCTGATGAGAAGTGACGGTGCTCCCGGTGGGCAGTGGCTGTGCTGAGGGTCCTCAGCAGAAGAGAGGCACTGCGGTGGTGAGGAAGACAAGGGTGTTCAGCAACAAATCTGCAGCTACGCTTTTATCGGATTTTTATGCTATGGACCTGTTGCCTATTCTACAAACTCGCCAGCGTTTATCCCCAATGATTTAAGGAATTGTATTGAGCCACTAGTTACTACAATAAGTGCAAAAAGTCTAACGTTCTGGCCGCGCCAGCAAAAAAACCCCAAGCCCTGTAAAAAATATTTGGTTGCATGTTAAATGCAAATTTAGGATTAAAGCAGAACTGTAAATACAATTTAAGCACACTGTTTCACTTACCTGGGGCTTCCCCAAGCCCCCAGCAGCCGTCCTGTCCCGCGCTGGTCCTGCCCGAGCCGCCCTTCTCCCGCCGCCAGCTAGTTTTGGTTTCGCCGCCAGGCCACTGCACCTGCGCGGCTCTGGTCACGTGTATCCTTTCTTCGCGTCCCCTGCTATTGCAGAGGGGAACGCGAAGAAAGGATACGCTTGGCAGGGCTGCGCTGGCGTCGACTTTGAAGTCTAGGAACGGAACGGAGCTGGCGGCGGGAGAAAGGCAGCTCAGGCAGGACCGGCGCGGGACAGGGCGGTTGCTGGGGGCTTGCAGAAGCCCCAGGTAAGTGGAACACTGTGCTTAAATTGTATTTACAGTTCCGCTTTAAGTGAAGCCAGTACAATTAGATTCTTGCTACCTCTTTCGCGAATGAGGAAAAAAATAAATAAAAAGTGGTTTATGCATAAACTATTAAACATCTTTCTAAAATAGTGTAAAAAGATTTTTTTTTTTTTAAAATGAATGGTTTTATCAAAGCAACATGTATTCCTCAATGTATGTAACCACTGACCGATGACGGACTGGGAGGATAATCCATTTGTTAGGGGTGTTTGTTTTTTTTACTTCATTTCACAAACATAACTCCTGCTTACCTAGTTTTCAGTGGTGTAATCCCTTGCTGGCGGGAATAGCTGTTACAGCTGTTATAATAGGCTCCGTATGTGTTTACATTGTTGCCAGGCAACCAGACTCCCGGTCTGTGCAGAGAGTCATTTGTTTTCAGCTGCTGGGAGAATCAACTAGGATCAGCCCCATCTACACCATACGATTTTTTGTCCGATTCAATTTGATTCGAGTCATTGATTTAATTTGATTCAATCTGACATGTTCAATTCATGATTTGATTCAATTTGAATCGAATTGAATCGAATCATGAATTGGACAGGTCAGATTGAATCGAATAAATTAATCGAATCAAATCAGACAATGAATCATATGGTGTAGATGGGGCTGATTCTGGCTGATTCTCCCAGCAGCTGATAACAGATGACTCTCTGCACAGACCGGGAGTCTGGTTGCCTGGCAACAATATAGACACATATGGAGCCATTACGATTCCTGCCAGCAATGGATTACACCACTGAAAACTAGATAGGCAGGAGTTTTGTTTTTGAAATGAACGTAAAAAAAAAAACACCCCTAACAAATGGATTAGCCTCCCAGTCCGTCATCCATCAGTGGTTACATACATTGAGGAATACATGTTGCTTTGATGAAACCATTCATTTAAAAAAAAAAACTTTTTACACTATTTTAGAAGGATTTTTAATAGTTTATGCATAAACCACATTTTATTTATTTCCTCATTCGCGAAAGAGGTCCTTTGAAGGACCTCTTTTGCGAATGAGAAAAAAAATAAAAAGTGGTTTATGCATAAACTATTAAACATCCTTCAAAATAGCGTAAAAAGTTTTTTTTAAGAATTAATGGTTTCTTCAAAGCAACATGTAATCCTCAGTGTTTGTAAACACTGACGGATGACTGACTGGGAGGCTAATCCATTTGTTAGGGGTAGTTTTTTTTACTTTCATTTCACAAACATAACTCCTGCCTACCTAGTTTTCAGTGGTGTAATCCACTGCTGGCAGGAATCACCTTTAAGGCCCATTCACACCAGAGCGTTTTGCCACGATTTCGGCAAAACGCTCAAAAGCTAGCGCTTTTAAAAGCGCTAGTGTAATAAAACCCTATGGGCCCGTTCTTACTTGGGCGATTTGCGCTAATCGCCGCAAATCTGGCAAAATCACGAAACGCAAACGAGTTGCCTGCACCATCTTCATGCGATTTCCCAGTGATCGTGTTTCAGTGCTATAGAAGCGCTAAAAGCGATCACGGAAAAATCGCCGCTGTGTTCAGTGATTTTTCCTCAGTGTTTACAAACACAGAGGATTACATGTTGCTTTGATGAAACCATTCATTTAAAAAAAAAAAACTTTTGACACTATTTTAGAAGGGTGTTTAATAGTTTATGCATAAACCACTTTTAATTTTTTTTCCTCATTCGCGAAAGAGGTCCTTTAAGCTTAAAAAGTCACTAGATGTTCACTAGCGAGGAAAGGCTGAAAGCAAAGACTGGCAAAACACAAAAATATGCTTAAACATAGGCAGCAATGCAGTACTCATGAGATTTATACAGTACAAGTAGAAAAACATAAGGTTCAGTAATATTTGTGGACATTAATCATACATCAACATGTATCAACAGGTTTCTCTTCTAAAGTTTCTTATGTTGGAAACATAGTAGAGTCAATAGAGTAGAATCATATTTCTGAAATCATCATATTAATAGGTGCCATGAAGCCTGATGCACGGAAGGGTAATGCCAGAGAACCACCGCCTGTTACATTATTAGCGCCACAGACGTAACCTGGATGTGTGTGCTGCGAAGGTAATGAATGTTACCATAACAACTGGAATGACTTGCGTGGTGCTAATACGAGTAGGGTGGTGATTCCTTAGCTCTTGAACCAGGAAAATTGCTGTGTGCTCCCTCGTAACTGTAAAATGACTGGCCTTTTGTACATCAGGCCCATGGTCACTTATCTACATGGTTCTGGCAGCAACAACATACGGATGTCCACATGCTGATTCGCGCAACCAGATGTCAGTGGTGTTGCACAGGGGATATATTGGCCAAACAAGCTCCAGGCAACCTGGACCTAAGAGATCCACATGGAGCCCTGCTCCAGTCACTTGCATTAGATATTTGTTTGTGCTTTAGTGGTACTTATCATCTTTGAATGGTGCCAATTATTATCAAACTATTCATTTACTTCTACCTACACCTAAGGTGGTTTTGGTGGATGAGAAAAGTTATACACATTGTACATAAAGTTCATTTCCTAGTCCTTTAACTAGAATAACAGACTAACCAGCAAGCTCATGGTGACCCAGAACTCATTGGAGTGTGTAAGGGACTACAATGGTCCTAAAAGCCCCCTTACTAAGATGTTAAGAAAAACATAAGTTTGCTTTCTTAAAACAGAAAGAATTTGCGATAATTCAGGTTGGAGTGAGTTTGAGATGTCTCCCAGTGCATTACTGCTGAATATATGCAAATTAACCATTGTACCCTTAGAAGCTAAACACCCCTCCAGAACCGCTGGAATGCAATGATGTGTCAGCTTGTTAATTTGTACAGAGCCATAATAATCCAACATGCATACAGACTGTTTCGGATTGTTTGATCCTCATCAGTGCATGGCATGAATTAATTTGGCTCTATGCAGTAGGGCTTGTAACACCGAGAGGGACAGACTAACCAGCAAGTTCATGGTGACCCAGAACTCATTGGAGTGTGTAAGGGACTACAATGGTCCTAAATAAATTACTAAAATAAATTACAGCAACCTGTACAATGCTGCTCAATTAGTAAATTAAAGCCTTATGTACAAAATAACATACAAAAAGTATTCATAAAACCTCTATTAGGAACATAAACATATTATTCAAAAAACCTAATTATATAATAAAATGTAAAAATATTTATATTATAAATAAACCCACCAGCATTACAGAAGACAAACCAGAAAACAGTTCAGGATAAATTGCATATTTTGACCACTAGGGGTCATTGTTTTCATTTTAAAATTCCTACTATCAAAACACATTCTCCCTGAATAAGCAGCTTATGCTGTTCTACTTCTTTGATACTCATAAATGTGAGAGTCATACCTGTGTTGTGAGATACGCTCAGAGCCTCTTTTACAAAAGCCTCAGCATGGAACGTGAGAGGCTGTATATCTTGTATTTAAGTTCAGGTGTTCACATAGAAGTGTGGTGAGAACTCATGGAGCCCCCCAATTTCAGAGAGGACACTTTACCTTCTGACCATGTGCTACCAATTACAGGTCTGCTTACGAACACGGCGAAACCAGCGCTGGAGACTTGGGCGCAGCCGGCGCCACCATAGGCCGTAATAGGAATTACGGCTATAGCAGTGCACAGGGAATAACTTCGGCGGCGTCAGAAGACGGAGCTGAAGTTACTTTTAAAACACAATAATTCACCTTCCAGCAATAGCTGGAAGCCAAATTATTTCATTCCCCACCATCCATGGCAGCCTGGAGGGGGAATAGTATTTACCACGGCTGGGAACTTGTGCAGCAGCAGGATCAGCCATATAACGGCTGTATCCTGCGCCCAAGTCTCCCGCGCCGATATCTCTCGTACGTGACACAACTGCTTATCTTCTTTTAAGCAATGTTGGATGGATAAGCTCTGTGAGGCCCTAAATCCCAATTCAAAGGTACAGTTGGCTGGAGGCATCCAAAAATATATAAAACTAGTTGACCTAAGCTCGTTTAAAAATGGGCTCTAGGTCTCTTCATGCCGCCGCCAGACAGTGCGCGCACTCACCCGCCTGCCGCGCACACTAAACCACCTACACGCAACCGTCTGTCCGGCTCCCTGGCCCATCCTCCTGTTCCAATGGCTGTCTGTACTGTGCACATGCGAAGTACAAAAAACTCACGGACACACAGCCAGGGACAGGAAGGATGACGCAGGGACAGTTAGGTTTTATTATAAGGATAAGTTTCCTCTGCTCTCTTCAGACACTTCAGTCTAGTTATGGGAAGTCTGGTTCATTTCAATGAATTGATTCATTCAATTCAATTCCTTAAAAAGAACCAGATCATGAACCGAATCATTTGAACCGAATTCATTTCACTGGGGAGGGTGTAGCTAGCAGTAACTGTTTGCTAGTCACTCCCCTCCCCTGCTAATTGGCCCAGCCATCTATTATTCCTCCTCCTGGCTCCTTCTCCCTCAGCTGTGTGTGTGGGCTTAGGTTCCCAACTCCATGTTTGACAGTGGGGATTGTGTTCTTTGGGTTGAAAGTTTCTCATTTTTTATGCTAAATGAAGGAAACATCATTGTAACTAAATAATGTAATTGTTGTATCATCTGACCATAACATAGAAGACCAGAAGTCTTCTTCATTGTCCAGATGGGCATTTGCAAAGGCGAAGTGAGCTTTTGGGTGCCTTATCTGGAGAAGCAGCATCCTCCTTGGTCTGCATCTGTGGAACCCAGCAGTGTGCAGTGCCCAGTGGATTGTTTGCCTTGAGACATTGCCACCAGCAGAGCCCAGATTCACCAGGATGGATTGTAATTCAGTAATTCAACTTATAGTGAACCAGAGATGAATAAGGGAAAAGATTTTATTCATACCTGGGGCTTCTTCCAGCCCCATCTGCCTGGATCGCTCCCATGCCGTCATGCAGTTAGGAGAACTGGGTCCCTGCACTTCTGTCAGTTGGACCCAGTCTAGAGTAAGAGAAGTGCGCTGTTTGTGTATCTCTCCAGCAGCTGCTGGAGAGATACGTAGAGGGCGCACTTCTCCTGCGTAGGCTGGCTCCGATGACATCAGTGACGAGACCCGGTTCTCATAGCTGCGGGCAGCGGAGGATGGTGGCGTGGGAGCGATCCAGGTAGATGGGGCTGGAGGAAGCCCCAAGTATGTATAAAATCTTTTCCCCTATTTATCTCTGGTTCCCTTTAAAAGGTGAAACTAATATATGAAATAGACTCATTACATGCAAAGCAACATATTTCAAACCTGTATTTGTTATAATTTTGATGATTATGGCTTACAGCTTATGAGAACCCCAACATCAAAATCTCAGACCATTAGAATATTAGTAAAATGATCAATATCCTAGGCTCAGTGTGTCAGACTCTAATCAGCTAATTATGGTAATCCAATACCCCTGCAAAGGGTTTCTATTTCATATATTAGTTTCACCTTTTAAGTTGAATTACTTAAATAAATGGACTTTTGCCCAATATTGTAACTTTTCGCGTTTCACCTGTATATGCTTTCAATATTCCTCAGAAAACAAAATACAGATTACATTTAAATCAGAAAATGCTAATTTAAAAGCTAATTCTAATGTTTAACTTACATCAAATTAGTCAGAACTTTTCTCTTACCGTATGTCTCTTTTCATGTCCCAGTGGGTCACAAACTATCTTTTTTCCCTTTACCTAAAAACAATGAAAATATAAACTAAAATATACATTTTTAAACTGTTGTCCTCGAAAAACATACAGTTGATCCTTGAAAATACATAAATCAAGTTGATTATAAACTGTTAATTTTGCCTCCAAGGCAAAATAGTCATCACTAGTCTACCTAAGCCCGTTTTAAAAGGGGCTCTAGGTAGTGATACCGCCGCCACTGCCGCTGCATATTAGTGCGCATGCACGCGCACCCGCCCACCGCGCACACGCCTGCCCTGCTCCCTGGCCCGTCCTCCTGTCCCAACGGTTGACTGTACTGCGCACATGCGCAGTACAAAAAAACACAGACACACAGACAGAGAAAGAGGATGAAGCAGGGACAGATAGGTTTTATTATAGAAGACTAGTCATTCTTGGCACTTCATTTTGAACAACCAGGAAAATAACACAAAGCAAATTAGAGCCTTGACAATTGTACAGGGCATTAGAGATTTCTGGGGCCTCTTAATTGATACCCTTTATTGATACCCAAGAGAGGCATAGCAGGGGTGTGGGGGTACAGCATATACTATATGTCAACAGCAAAGGCTGACTTACCGGGAGTAAATGCAGAGAGCAAGGGAGTGCATATTTCTGGATGGTGGTGACTTCCTCATTTCTGCAAGATGGCTGTCTTCTAGCAGGCTGGTGAAGAAAGGAGTTGATATGGCAAAGGGCATTGTAGATAAGAAGTTTGCCATTGCTCTCTGCAGTTATGAGGAAGGAAAAAAAGGGCAACCATGGAAACGATATCTTTTGTGTTTGGTAGATAATGAAAACCTAGTATTGATATTTGGAAGAGGGAGGTGACAAAGATAACAAATGTTGCTATTGGGTTTGTCTGAGATTAAGCACAAACACTGCTGTATGGGAGGGAATATAATGGCCAAGGTTATTCAGTAACACTACATGAGGACAGCCATGTGCACTTTACAATGTACAAAACCATATTAAAAAGTTCCCAGTGCTCTCCCTTGTTAGCTGGCCAAATCCAGATTTTTCTCTTGGAGATTTTCTCTAAAATGTTTATTAAATATGCAATATTGAACTGGCCAAAACAAGCTGAAGTACCCACCCCCCCCCCCAAAAAAAAAAAAAAAAAAAAAAAAACATGAATAAAAAATAAAAACAGTGCTGTAACATCTGCAACTTTGGCGGCTGCGGACACGCAGGGTATACCCGCAGCCGCCTTTGTTCCCTGTTCACAGGCCTCATCCGTTCCGTTGGCGTCTAGCACCCCGGGAACGGTACTGTCTCGTGCTCATAGGGTCGCTGTATCGCGGAGACAGGACCTTTATGCTGGTAGAAGGCCCATCAGCTGACCTGCCGGTCGGCTGACGTCGGTGTTGATTCAAGCCACTCGGATTGGCTGATTGGTAAGGGGCGCGGCTGTGAGCTCTCCTCGGCTTCTTAAGCCTTCACTGGTCATTTGCAACTTGTCTGCTGTTGCGAATACACTCGTGTTAGCGCTCAGACCTTAGACTAGTATCCGGTGTGCTTTAATCTGGGAGGAAACCAGGGATTTCACACAAGACTAGGACTATTGTTATATTGTATTACTGATAACCTGTGTATGATTCTGGCTATACTCTGACCTTGCTATTGCTTATCGATTCTGTACTTCTGCCTATCTGACCTTAGTTGCTGAACCTCTGCCTGATAACTCACTATTCTTCTGCCTCACGTTTCTGTTCTGTATTAGCCTCTCAGTTGCCGAACCTTGCCTGTCTGACCCCTCCGCTCACCAGTGGGCCCTTGCCACTGGTGAGGTGCTCTTCTGTCCAATACCCACCAGCTCCTCTGGAGAGGTTTAGTTTACGTTATACAGCTCCTGTGACTGATAGTACCTTACCACCTCCTCTGGTAAGGTCTAGTTAAACTATTCAGTCGCTTGTGCTGATAGTACCTTACCAGCTCCCCTGGTAAGGTTCAGCCAAACTTTGTTGTCACTCTTGCTGTTAGTACTTTACCAGCTTCTCTGGTAAGACCTATTATTTATACTACTGTTGTTGCAGCTAGTATCCACCAGCTCCCCTGGTGAGGGCTAGCAGTGTTGTTGCAGCTAGTACCCACCAGCTCCCCTGGTGAGGTCTAGCACTGTTGTTTCAGATAGTACTCACCAGCTTCTCTGGTGAGATCTATCCATTTATTCTACTGTTGCACCAGACACTTTACACCTCTGTTTCTCAGCCTTCTATGTTTGTATTATTGGTGATACTGCAAATCACCACATAATCGGGTATAGAGTCTGTATTATTGGTGATTCTGCAGATCACACAATAATCAGACGTCTGTGTGCTACACCAATCGTTACAAGTGCTCAATTTGTAGTTTTAAATAAATCTTCATTTTTTTTTTAATCCTGGGGTATCCTGTGATTATATAAATTGTTCAAACATGGATTTTACTATACATCATACTCGTGGTTTGAATTATAAAAAGGGATTTAAAGCTTTGTTCTTTCTTCATTTAAAATTTACTCTTGAGTGCAGGAAGTCCCTTCAAAGCATCTTTGATTGTCCTGCTGGGGCCTCCCATTGGTCCACGTTGTGGAGCAATGAGCAATCATCCTCAGGGAAGAATATTATTGAATCAGAACGTGGACCAAATGGCGTGTCTCACTGGGAGGATCAAAGATACTTTGACTGGACTCCCTGTATTGCAGATCATTAGTGTCCCAGTGTGGAGAGGTGAGTGTTTACAACGGTGTTGGTGGGTGTTAAACTTATAAGCCTCACTTCCTCATGTATAGCAAAGCCTCCTTTGTTTTCCAAGTACAGAATATGCACATTACAGCAGTATTGATGTTTTAATAATAACCTTAACTTCTGTAATGCTGTGCTCATTCTTGCTCCACAGAAATAGGCTTTTCTGTGCATGTCACAATCTCATGATATTTTGTCTCTTTATGGAAGCAGGCTGCTGGAATTTACAAAGTGCATTTTCATAGGACTGGTTTAGGAGGGGAACAATGGCCTTGTGTGTTGATGGCAGCTCATAAGTATCACATAACATATTTGTAATTGTGCCTAATGGTGGAGATATCTCAGAAGCATTGCCTAGTTTTTTTTTTTTTTTGTTTTTTTTTTAAACTCAGCACACAGACCCAAATTCATGAGTAATCAGTTACCTGGGGCATTAGCAGTTTCTTTTCTTGCCATACCCCTGAACTGAAATGTGTGATCATCATAGTTTATTCATCATAGTTTTTTCGTCATAGTTTGGTAAGAGCTAAATATGCATATCTGTGACTGTCTTCACCATTAAACCCCTATTCCACCCCAATTAAACGACTGTTGCTGAGACAACTATCCACCTATCCCTCTCGTACCACAATCGTATACATTTACACCATCAACATCCTCTCATATCTCCAGTTTCTCTCTTTAAGAGAACCTATACCCTACAGAGTCATCCAACAAACAGCAGGTAACCCCAAACAGACCCAACACAGTCATCCCACCATCCGCCCCTTCCCAGAGGCCCACCATCTCCCTCTATCACCAACCAACACCACCTCCCTCCAGCCCAAACAACCCCCGCCAGCAACTCCCAACTCTCAGCTCCGGCATCTCCCCAAGGTAGACCTAACTGAGGTTAGCTATAAGGCTTCTCCATATTTCTTCTACTCCAGCCGCCCTTCCCAGATCCCTGTTCTTACACAGTTCATCCATCCTAACAAGCCATTCTCCTATATCTAACCTAGCCGGATTTTTCCAGTTATTAGCGATAATACTTTTAGCAACTATCGTGCCATATTCTTTAATCATGGAGCATCCAGGGCTTTCTTTTTTAGCTATGTAACTAAGGATTGCTTCATTCGGTGTAAGTTCAAATTTTTCTTTTAGTAATCTCTCAGCCAGGAGAATGAAATCATCCCAGAATTTCTTCACTATCGGGCACCCCCACCACATATGTAAAGTACCTCCGTCCCCCTGTCCACACCTCCAGCACATCACCTTGCGATTTGCAAACTTACCAACACGGAGTGGTGTAATGTACCATCTACTAATTGTTTTAAATTGTGTCAATTGCAACCTTGGATCTTGGATTTTAAAGGCATTTACCCAGATTTGTGGCCATAACCCTTCCAGGCTGGACCCCAGCTCAATTTCCCATTTCCTGCAGTACGCAGGAAAGTCCTGGTCACACTCTGTCGCGCAGATATCTGAGTACAAACTAGAAATTGTTTTATTCATTTTTTTTCCCAGATAAAAATGTTTCTCAAAATTATTCAAATCCCTCTTCTGAGCAAACCGCGCAATAAACTTATGGAAGAAACTATGTATCTGGGAGGAACCCCATGAACTAATCTGGTCATCACACTCAGAAATCGGTCTAATTCCCAGAGTGGGGTTTCCCCCAATGTTAACGACCCGTGTTTCGCGACTTATATTGTGTTTACCAAACCAAGCTGGGTCCAGACCTGGGGGGAAGTCTGGATTATCTCGTAGGGTTGTTAAGGGGGAAAACCCTGTTTTTTTTTTTGCCATTTTTCAATTATCCAGAGTAACGATTTTAGGGTTGGTTTAATCAACGGATGGGACGATAAGTTATATACTTTATTGATATTCTTGATGATCTACGTAAAAACAAGATCAAAATCTGATTCCTCCTCCTCTAGCCGCGGCCATATCTTATTCTCTACAACAGTAGTGGTCTCTATTTTCCATTCCAGGATTCTTGCCAGATGTACACTTTTATAATAGTTGTATAAATTTGGAGCGGCAAGTCCGCCCCGGTCTTTTCTTTTCATAACTAGTTTATAATTTATTCTGCGCTTAGCATTGTTCCAAATAAAATTCTGGAATATCTTGTGCCAGTTCTGGAACCATATATTAGGGATGGCTATTGGCAAGCTCTGCAACAAAAAAATAAGCTTCGGGAGGATCAACATTTTAATAATGTTGATCCTACCGATTAGGTTGAAGCACGGCCGGTCCCAAGATCTCAACTTTTTTTACATTCACCCACTATTTTCAAAAAATTACTTTTAAAAAGAAAATCGGGATTGTTGGTAAGATTAATACCTAAGTATTTAATTGCATAATTATTACACCTAAATTCACTGCCCTGTTTTATCTCCTCCATGAGTTTTACTGAACAGCCTATATTTAGGATCTCCGTTTTTTTCTTTATTTAATTTAAAATTTGAATGTTTTGCAAAAAAATTAAGTTTATCTCGGCATTTTATAGTTGAATTGAGTGGGTCTGTCAAAGTTAAGAGTAGATCGTCGGCATAGGCCAAAATCTTCACTTCGCCTTGCCTAGTTTTTATACCTCTAATTTCATCATCTTGCTGAATGGCTTGAATAATTGTTTCGATGCCAAGATTAAACAATATGGGGGACAAGGGACAACCTAGTTTGGCAATAGGAATCCATTAATTTAAATGGTCTATAATCCATTGTATAGCTTGTGATTTATATCCCTCTTGTTTTTTTCTGCACCTTCCTTTTTTTTCTCTATTTATGATAATCGATATACACATTTCTACCCCACAGATCATCATAACTAGAGCTAGATTAAAAAATACCTTGTATAACATCTACCATCTATAACATTAAAAAAATAGCATATGTATTTTATGATATAATATAAATGCAGGTCTTTACATAGTTTGAAGTTATCATTTCATCAGTTAACCCATTTGTCATAAAAAAAAATATATGGGCCAACCGAGGTTAGATCTTTCCCATAGACATTGGTGGACCAATTTTTTCTCACTGTAAAGATCAAAATACAGTTGTTACATGAGAAAATCCTGACAGAGAGATCCTGACAGAATTACAGAATAAATTGGCTTCTGTCATCTTCTCGGCAGCTACCCTGACCATTGCAAGGAACTGGAAAATACCTTCAGTTAGGCCCCATTTACACTTGAGCGGGAATCGCATGATTCCCGCTCACTGCAAAACGCTAGCGTTTTTTAAAAACCGCTAGCCCATGTAAACCTATGGCAGTGTTCTTACTGCTGCGTTTGCAGTAAGCGTTAACCGGAAATGCGTAACATGCAGCGTTTTGCTGCTGATTTCCGATTAGCAATCGCGTATAGCCTGCATAGCACCGCTAATCGCGATCGCTCCCAAAATGCTGCAGTGTCCAGCGATTTTCCGGAAAAATCACTCCCACAAACCGCTAGCGGTAAACGCCAGCGTTTCGCGCTTTTAGGTGTGAATGGGGCCTTTATTTCAGGGGAAGTTAAATCCAGGATAAATTCCTTTATGATCAATAAAAAGCTGACCAGCATCCTGAAAGAGACTCAGGCCCCTTAACAGTGCGACGTTAAAGACGCACGTTAAAACAGCATTTAACGCAGAATAACTGACTGCAATGAAAAATCAATGCCCCATTCACAGTGCACACGTTGCGTTGGTGACTAATGCTGCACGTTAAATGAAAGTACTGCATGCAGTGCATTATATTACGTTATTAGATGCAATGGACTGTTTGCACATGCTCAGTAATGACTTGTAAACATACTTTTCATTGCCTGTATGCTCTACTGTATGTGATCGTAACGGGGCATTAAGTTGTGTTGCGACTTTATGGGGGCTTTGTGCTGTAATTTGCGTTGCAACTTTAACATCACATCAAACCGCAACGTCCTACTGTGAAAGAGGCCTAATAAGAAATTTGAAAAAATCTGGGATCCCTGGCTTAACCTCCCTGGCGGTAAGCCCGTGCTGAGCACGGGCTATGCCGCCGGGAGGCACCGCTCAGGCCCCGCTGGGCCGATTTGCATCATTTTTTTTTTTTTGCTGCGCTGCGCGCAGTGCCCGATCGCCGCCGCTACCCGCCGATCTGCCGCTATACGCCCTCCAGGAGATCCCGTTCTTGGAACGGGATCGGAGGGGCTGGGGGGATGCCGCTGAGCAGTGGCTATCATGTAGCGAGACCTCGTCTCGCTACATGAAGACATTTTTTTTTAAAAAAGAAACGTATTTGCTGCCCCCTGGCGGATTTCGACAAACCGCCAGGAGGGTTAAACTGGAACACCCCTCACTGGAGGATGCTGTGAGATAGACCCCCCCCCACACACACACACACACTTCTTTTCTTTCTTTCTTTCCTACTTCCTTTCTCTTATGTCTTTACTCCATTACCAAACTGGACGACCCACCTTCTTGTAGATTTTCTGCCTATTTGCAGTAGGCAGAACACACTTGTCCATTTCACGCTGGACTAGCTCCCCTACCTAACCCACTACATGCTCCAGACAGCAGGCTGTAGTCCTCTGGAGCATAAATTAAGCTCACGTTGGCAGAACTGTTCCGACCCTTGTTTATACTTATACATGTTACATTGTTATTTTCTATAATTAATGTATATGACGATACTTAACGGTGACATTTGTTATGTTTTTCCATGACATATTGTTGTAAAAGAAATTAATATAAAATCTTTGAAACAGAAAATAAGGTCATTGATATATACCAATTGTGAATTGTTCACAGACAATTTTAGGATTTCTAAACAATAATGTAAGGCCAATGAGGACAATGGGCTTGATTCACAAAGCTTTGACAACTTATCACGGTCGCGCTAGTGGTTTGCGCACGCTATAACGCGCGTAACGTTTTTGTGCGCAAACGCAAATTTGCACGCAAAAATCACAGCCGGCTGCAATTTCGAGTGCAAACGTGAAAACGTTACACGCGCTATAACGCTAGCACGACCGTGATAAGAGTTATCACGGCTTTGTGAATCAAGCCCAATATGAATGACTAACCATGGGCGACAATATGACTGACTAACGACAGGGCCGTCTGCACAAACATCCTTTACAGGGCCATTGGTGCTTACAGTGGGGTGCAAAAGTTTGGGGAACTTTGTTAATCGTCATGATTTTCCTGTATAAATCGTTGGTTGTTACGATAAAAAATATCAGTTAAATATATCATTTAGGAGACACACACAGTGATATTTGAGAAGTAAATGAAGTTTATTGGATTTACAGAAAGTGCACAATAATTGTTTAAATAAAATTAGACAGGTGCAAATATTTAATCATTTTATTGATTAAAAAACCTTTATAAATAATTATTGGAACTCAAATTTGCTTGGTAAGCTCAGTGTCCTCTGACCTACATGCACAGGTGAATCCAATTATGAGAACGAGTATTTAAGGGGGGTCAATTGTAAGTTTCAAACCTCTTAATTTTCTCTGAAGAGTAGCAAAATGGGGTTTCAAAACAACTCTCAAATGACCTGAAGACAAAGATTGTTCACCATCATGGTTTAGGGGAAGGATACAGAAAGCTGTCTCAGAGATTTTAGCTGTCTGTTTCCACAGTTATGGAACATAGATAATTACTTAAAGAGAATCTGTACTCTAAAATTCTTACAATAAAAAGCATACCATTCTATTCATTATGTTCTCCTGGGCCCCTCTGTGCCGTTTCTGCCACTCCCTGCTGAAATCCTGGCTTGTAATTGCCAGTTTTAGGCAGTGTTTACAAACACAAGACATGGCTGCTAACAGCATGTGATAGGCTGAGAGTAGCTCAGTGGGTGACTCACACAGAGACTGCAGGGGGCCTGGAGAGGGTGTGTATAGCTTATATCCTATCACAAGCAGAACAGCACATTCCAGCCTGAGTGCCTGACCCCCACAAAGCCTTCAGAGGAAAGAAGATTAGATAACAGAGATAATACAGCCACTGTGCAAGTAGGAAAGGCTGCAGTAAGACAGACCACATTAGAACAGGTATAGTAACTTATAGGATAGAAGAAATAAGGATGAAAATTTTGTTACATAGTCTCTTTAAATAAATAAACATAAATAAATAAAAATATTAAGGAAATGGAAGACCACCGGCTCAGTTCAGGTTAAGGCTCAAAGTGGCAGACAAAGTAAAATCTCAGATAGACAGAAGCGACGAGTGGTGAGAACAGTCATAGTCAACCCACAGACCAGCACCGAAGACCCACAACATCATCTTGCTGCAGATGAAGTCACTGTGCATCGTTCAACCATTCTGCGCACTTTACACAAGGAGTTGCTGTATGTGAGAGTGATGCAGAGGAGAGGAAGCTTGAGGTATGCTAAAGCACATTTGGACAAGCCAGCTTCATTTTGGAATAAGGTGCTGTGGACTGATCAAACTAAAATTGAGTTATTTGGGCATAACAAGGGGCATTATGCATGGAAAAAAAAGAACACAGCACTCTAAGACAAACACCTGCTACCTACAGTAAAATATGGTGGTGGTTCCATCATACTGTGGGGCTGTGTGACCAGTGCAGGGACTGGGAATCTTGTCAAAGTTGAGGGACACATGGATTCCACTCAGTATCAGCATATTCTGGAGACCAATGTCCAGGAATCAGTGACAAAGCTGAAGCTACACCAGGGCTGGATCTTTCAACAAGACAACGATCCTAAACACTGCTCAAAATCCACTAAGGCATTCATTCAGAGGAACAAGTACAACGTTCTGGAATGGCCATCTCAGTCCCCAGACCTGAATATAATTGAAAATCTGTGGTGTGAGTTAAAGAGAGCTGTCCATGCTCGGAAGCCATCAAACCTGAATGAACTAGAGATTTTGTGTAAAGTGGAAAGCTCCAAAATACCTTCAACCAGAATCCAGACTCGCATTGGAACCTACAGCAAGGGTTTAGAGGCTGTAATTTCTGCAAAAGGAGGATCTACTAAATATTTATGTCATTTCTTTTTTGTGGTGCCCAAATGTATACACCTGCCTAATTTTGTTTAAACAATTATTGCACACTTTCTGTAAATCCAATAAACTTCATTTCACTTCTCAAATATCACTGTGTGTGTCTCCTATATGATATATTTAACTGACATTTTTTATTGTAACAACCAACGATTTATACAGGAAAATCATGATGATTAAGAAGGTTGCCAAAACTTCCACACCCCACTGTATATCCATTATTAGATCCACTTATCCAATATCCATAATAGGACCAGCAGAGCCAAAATGTCCTTGGTTAGTCCAATCAAAGGCTACATGTTCACTCGTGTAAACATATCCCAAATCATATTTAAAAAAAAGCCAATGGGACCAAATTGTGTTTTTACACGTGCAAACCACTACCAACAGGTCAAGTGGTTACTGAGTCAAAGCTCTATGTGGCCATTGGGGGGGGGGGGGTTATAAGATTTGGCATCGGGTGCAGGGGTTAGGGTTAGGCATCGGCAGGGGTGGTGATTAGGCATCAGTAGAGGGAAGATTCTGTGTGAGAATAGGATTAGGTTTAGCTTTACTTAAATATCGGTAAAATGTACCGATATTCCACTAGTGACTATTTCTGACACTATTGATTACGATAAAATACAGTTTTGATATAAAAAGTGCTATTATTACAGTATTTTTTTTTTTAAAAGTTAAAAGAATGCATACATGAATAAATTAATAAAAACAGAGATAAGATTCTAAGGGCTTAATGCACTAACTAGCAGTAATATTGGCATGCAGAGAAACCGCACAGCAATATTACTGGTACTACCGCAGCAGTGTACCACGAATTACGCTATTAGAGTGACCAGTGGTACTCGGGTAACGCAAGCATTGCTGTCATAACACACCTTACTAATTTTACTGCTATTTAGTACATCAGAACCTAAAACATTTACATGTAGATATTAAACTTGGCTGCAGGGATGTCTCTTCTACTTATTGCCCCAACCTACCCATGGTGTACAAGCAGGAAGCAATAGCACTACCACCAGCAGTGAAAGCCGTTACAAACTTTCTTCAGGCAACAGCTGGCCTGGTCTGGTAGTAATTTAAGCATATCAATGGTCAACAAGTATGTTGGATCCAATTTGGATACCAACAACCTCAAGGAAGAAGACTCCATGACTACAGGGATTATAAGATGGACCGTTGTCTGGAGTGTGCACAAGTACTAGAGCTTCTGGTGTACACTGTTGCAAGTGTCAAATATGAAAGTGTTCAGTGTAGCTGGAGAGTTGATAACTGGAAAACACATCTTCTTGTTCACTGGCAAAGGTGAGCACTTAAAATAAACCAGGTGCAGATGCCTTCCACATCCCCTAGCAATTTACAATGATTAGCTGCTCGTGCCAACATAACTAATTTCTAACATAGCTAACTCCAAACTCGCCAATCTCTTCTGCTCTCTGCCCTCCCAACAAAATATAACGATAAATATATAAACTTATAAAATAAATATATTACGCATATATAAATAAAACAAAGGAGCTAAGCTTTAAAACCTTGCAATTAACACTTTAAAAATGTGATTTCCAGTTTTGTACCTTTGTACCTGACCTTTGAGAATTCTTGGTGCTGCCATCCAAATTTGGTACAAAAGCTTGGCTAACTTAAAAATTATACAAAATGTATATAGTCAAGGGCTGATATTTTTTGTTACCATGACAGCTATTTGCTATGTTGTTCTATGAAACTTAGTAGACGTGCTGCTTGTTAGCTCGCTAACCCAGAGGGTTAACGCTCTAATTTTTTTACTGTGGCAGGTGACTTCTGTGAATTTCTATTTTATTTCCGCTGCTTTCACCTATTCAGAGGGAGAGCAGAGGAGGAAACGGGGACAATACAGAGTCCCTGAAATCAAGCGGGAGGGGGTCAGCGGTTCGTATTGGTGGGCGTTCGTAAGTCGGGATGGTAAATGCATCCTATGTTATTAATATGATGCGTTTACACAGTTAAACGAAACGCATATGTAAAATGTGCTCGTCGAACTGCAATTGAAAGGTCCCGGCCTGCTGCATTTTTCCACAGCCACAATGCAAAACGCCAACCGCAATTACGCATTTGGACACAATGCAATCCTATGGGAACAGTGTCAATTCCCACTAGGCTTAGCGCAACACGAAAAATGCTACCTGTCCCGGCTATGCCGTCCCAACTCGTCCCTGCTCGTCTCGGTTACCAGGAAGTGTAAGGCTTCCTGTTGGTTTGCTAAAAAACCAATGGGAATCCTCGTGCAGCAGAGACAATTCTCATTGGTTCATGTAGACCAATAAGAATCCTCCCTGTTGCTAGGTAGGATTCACATAATTTTTTTTTTTTTCACAAACCAACAGGAAGCCCTATGCTTCCTGATCTCCGGGTGAGTGGCGGACAAGTGGCGATGGCGTGGACGATGAAAAAAGTGGAAGAAGTACCAGAAGACAGGTGAGCAGATTGGTGGCGATGCTAATGCAGAGGCCAGAGTGAATGGTGCAAGAGCTTTCGCTCACATCTTGAGTGGATGTGCTTATCGCACAATTTACACGTACACTGCATTTGCTCTATATCTTAAAAATTAACCACAGTGTAAGGTTCTCGACCCCATCAAATCCTTCTGGACAAGACATTTTTGTTAAAACTCTGTTTAGCGAAATCCTATCCCTAGACCTATTGGTTTACATAACCAATATGGGTTGGCCTTTCTGGAGTATACAAATAAATCTTTTTTATTTGAATTTACACAACATTCGTATGTGTCTGCTTGGAGGAGGGGGGCCCACTACTGCCTCTTCTCGTTTTAAAATGTTTTGTATATTTTATTCTTCTGGCGCCTCTGTCTGCTTACATAGTTCCTGAGTCCACCCTTGGTGGAGGGGTGTTGCCCCTTACTTCCTATCTACAGAGAGCGACTTCTTAATCCTGAGTGGGGACAGGTCTAATCTCCTCACTTGCTGATATAGTGGTTACCTGGACGGTAACCCATGTTTGTGAGTATAAATACATACTTACTTGTCATATCCATTTACCAGTACTTACTACACTATATTGGGCTCTTGGTGTCTCCATTTTGTTCTTTCTGCAATATGGGGTGGCCGGCTCATAAACATATATCAGGACAAAAGCAAGCTCTTATAGCTATATCACATTGCATTCAATGATAAGGAGTCCATTTACCCTTCCATTATTTATAACCTCTTTATACTTCATTGCAATGCTACTAGAGGGGACCTATGCCCCTGGGGAACAGTCCAGGTTGACCCTATGTATGGAAGCACTGGCCCTGCACAGGTTAGAGCAGAGGTCCTCAAACTAAGGCCTGTGGACCGAATACGGCCCGCCGAGGCTTTTTCACTGGCCCCTCAAACACAAAATGTATAACTTATAGATGTGACCAGCTGCATCTTTAAATATTGGTGGCCCGCATATAGAATAGCAGTGCTGGCCCCATCCATCCACATACTGTAGAAGCCAGTGAGCCGTAATTTGCTGGCTTCCAATCCAATTCTGCATCAGGTGACACTGCTCCAACTGGATGGCAGGCTGTCACCTGGGTATGCTTCACTGTCTGGTGCACAAAGATGTTCTTTGGGCGCCACATGACTGAATGGCTGCTGCTGGGAGTTCTCCTCTGGGTATAACTGGGGGGAATCAATACCTAGATTCAATTAAATGTTTTTCAACATCATTTTATGTATGTTCCGGCCCTCCAGCAGTCTGAAGTATGTTGACCTGGCCCTTGCCCGAAAACGTTGGGGACCTCTGGGTTAGAGAATGCATAATGCACATAATCCACACATACATCAATTTTCTCATTCACTTTGTGAAAAAATCTAAATTAGTGATCAGAAAGAAAATATTGAACGAATCAGCAACAGCAGATTGATGGCCCACAGGATTGCACTGTATTGAACAGTGCAATGCTATGGTTCAATAGATTACAGTGCGTGGAGGATTTATTCACTCTCTAAGGGCCCTTTCATAGCAGGCATGATCATGCCCATTTTGATGCAACGTGTATCGTGTGCGATATCCAAGGTAAGCTAAAAGTCCACAGACTTTAATTTTACCTTTCACTTCTAGCTGTGCGTTGCAATGTAATGCCTCCAAGAACATTTAATCGCATGGTGCAAGTGATTTCCTGTGGCGTTAATTAGAACTAGCGCCGCTGATTCGCACTAAAAAGCAACTGCCCGCCGACACGCTGTGTGTTGCAATGCGTAATGCGTGCACGAAGTCGGATCTGTGCATGTTAGCTAGAGGGCAAGGACCCTAATCAGATTCAGATCAGAGGTTATCGATCTGATTACCACATTGGCTATCATTCATAAAGGAGCTGTCTGTAAGGGGAATCAATGCGGGAAAACACCACTGGCGGTGTTTTAGACTTCTGGGTGGGCATTCATAAAAAAGTATCCATGTGTGGTAGCAGTGCGGAGATTCCCCGAACTAGGCTGGCGGTAGGCAGGCGGTAGGCTTGCGGAGACACGGAAGCTGCCGAGTTAATACATTTCTCCGTGTTCGGCTCTGCTGCAACTGCCTGGGAGGTCTGTGTGTCTCCATTCATTTACATTGTTATCGCCACATCAGAGTGAGCGGTACTTCCCTAACTCACACCGCTTGCGGTGATCTTCATGAATTAACATTTTGCTACATTTGTTCCGATAATCACCGCACAAGGCGGTGATTTATCACTCTGCTCGGTAGTGTCATTTTTTCATGCGGTAAGAGCCTTTATGAATGCTGACTTTGCCGAGTGTTCGGTAAAGTCAGCTGTTTTAAGCATTTCCGCATGCGGAAATGCTTTATGAATGATAGCCATTGAGTGGCAATCTACGCTTGTATGAAGCAAGTTGTGTGTCCTCTGTGTGGAGGTAGCAGTAATAGTCCAGCACAAACCATGTTCCTGAGGGTCAATTAGTTGCCACCTGACAAAGCTGTGATACCTGTCTGGTTTATATAAAGGACACTTTGTTTTAAATTAGCTCCATTTGGTGATATATAAACAATTTCTGTTAGAAAAAGGCCACATGATGTGTACGTGCTCAGGGACACTTGCTACTCTTGAACATGTCCTAATAGTAGATTTACTGTTATTTTGCAATGTCCTAGCTTCCTTGACTTTTAGTGGAAAAGGGGCCCCACGGACAGATTTAGACAAGTGATGTGTTGTCCAGACTGAACCACTTCCCCTTGTGACCTTAAACAGAAGGTTGAGTAAGAGAACAGTGGGTGGTGAAACTCATTATAATATGGGTGGAGAGTTCTAAGAATTAAATGTTAACTGCTTTATGTCTGCACTGATTATTGAACTGTGATTGGTTTTTGTAACACTGATGGACATCCTGAACTGCCCAGAGGCATGTATATTTTTGCATACTTGTAACCCTATAAAATCTGCTGTGTGCTAATGATCGGTAGCATTACTCTGATGATGCCTGTATCAACGGCCCTTGATGCATGAATAAATATGTTGTCTATTTAACGAGGTGTGTCCGAGTCTTCCCTGTCCTTAAACATCTTGGACAGTTTTGGTGGAGAAACGCGGGCAATGAACGATTGACTTTGTGGCACACCTCTGGAGGGACCCTGGACATCTTGAGGAGCGGAACCTTGGAGAAACAGCCGTGGAGAGGTCCAGATATCAAATCCTTAAACAGCGCTGTACCAGGTGAGACTTGATCACCTACTTGATATTTGCACCTCCCTGCTGGTTGCAACCCTACTCCGCTCAGCAGGGTTTCCGTGAGGATCTCCCATGACAACGGTCTCCTGATATGTGGTATGTCATCTTCTATTTCTTACTCTGTACCCTGTATGCATACCGTCTCTTTCTTCTGATTAACTTGTCGCTTGAGATTTAACATGTGTTATTCATGCCGTCTGTCTGCTGTGATTAACTTAGTGCATGGAATCTGACTTAGTTGCTATTGTATGGAGTATAGTGTTGTGTGAGTAACTAGAATTCATTACAATGGTATATGATATGTGGATTCATGCTGAGTAATGTCATATTTCTGAAGAGAACATTCTATGTGGTATCCTGAGTATTGGGAGTCAATGGTGGAGAGCCAATCTAGATTATAACCTCTGTGAGTCAGCATACTATTGTGTGCATAGCCCTGGGGTGCTGCAACATGCAGTTATCACACAGGATACACACTGTGGAGAAAGTTTTCAGAAGGAAACCACAGGTTGAAAATCTAGACCGTGGTCATAAATCATAGACAGAGGGGAGATTCGCTTCCTTTAAAGCAGAGAACTTGTAGGCTGGCTCTCCCCTGAGACAACATAACGTTGGATGGGATACTTGTAGCAGGGAGATTGAACATATGTTTAAACTTATGGTGATGTTAATGGTGTTTTATTGTCTGCAAGGTACCTAGTGTGTGCAGCTCAGAGATAACTGTATTTGACTAAGTGTTCTCTTATATGTGTAGGCAACTGTTTTCTCCTTCCCAACAAACACCAAGGTGGAATACACATTAAATTACGTCACAATACATAAAGTATAGTGGGGCTCATCGGTGGGGCCTACTTAATTGGCGTGTGGAAGGGAGAAAACTAAACTTGCCTGAACTATGCTGTTTTTGTACTAACCTCTACAAACACTTTAGAGTGTGCCCAGAGTGTCTCATATCATTGGAAAAAGTACCCAGTATAGTTGAATATTTGATCAGGAGGAGAGTGACCTGCGGCATCCCCAATATCTCTCTAGACAGATACAGGCCAATTGTAATAAGGCCCTATGTGCCACGCCTCCCAGGCAGCACTCAATTCCCCTTATAGTCAACACCCTGGGAGTGTGCAAAATTGGGTCTTGAATACCAGCCAAAGCCTGAAATAGTCGCTCAGCATTATATTTTTTTTCTGTCAAAATTAGTCGCCCCCTTGGGACCTCCCAATCCCTCAACTATTAAGAGAGGGTGGGGAAGGGACTCGACAACTCAGAAGACTCAGACAATTCTGAGGATCTGGAATAAATTATCCAATCCCTCAGTTAGTGGAGAGGTTGGATCCACTACCTGAGGGTTCTAAGTGTTCAGATGACTCTGATGGCTTACATATCTGAGACAGTATAGCCTGTGCACACCCCTGGATGAGTGAGGGAGTGACCGCATGCTCAAAAGGTCTTATCCTGATCAAATAAATGTAAATTTCTCACAGGGTGCTGTTATTTGCCCTGAGAGGGATTGTGAGACACTGATTTATGGGCTCATTGCTACAGTTAACAGTATAATCATTCTGATAGTCTAGTGGTGTTATATCTGGTGGAGGAATTTGTGTTGTCCTGATTTGGCTAATATATATGTGAGACTCAAGCTGCCTTAGAGGAGGCTTTGAGGTTTGGCTTTGAGGTTTGTCCACCGGGGGAGGAGCTTCCCGACCACGAGAGAGAAGTCTCCGCTCAGCCAGATCCAATTCATTGCCGATCAATAGATTACTGGATGTCACAAGGATTGTGATGCACACCAGACCACTGCCTGCTAGACACAATTGGGCGACCAGGTGAGCAGTGCAGCCGAACTTGGGGTTTTGCTGCTCCCCGGGCCACTCAAACAGACAGGTGGGTGCTCTGTGAGTCCTCACTGGTACTGGTGTCTTGCGGGCCAGTCAGGCAGCAAGGTGGAGGCTTTGTAAGCTCTCACTGGGGCTGGAGGGTCTAAGTGGGGCATTGCAGACTTTTGTGACTGTAGTCGGGACTTCACAGGGATTGTGATGCACACCAGACCACTGCCTGCTAGACATAATTGGGTGACCAGGTGGGCAGTGCAGCCGAACTAAGGGTTTTGCTGCTCCCCAGGCCACTCAAGCAGACAAGTGAGCCTTTGTGAAACCTCACTGGTACTGGTGTCTTGCAGGCTAACCAGGCAGCACAGTGGGAGCTTTATAGGCCTTCACTGTAGCTGAAGGGGTCTAAGTGAGGCATCACAGGCTATTGTGAAAGTCACTAGAAGATTGGCGGGATTGGCTGACCCTTGTGTCAATAAGTGTATTGCACAGAAGCAACACAGAGAGTGTTGCTTGAGTTGTTCCCATTCGAAACCAGAGGATTGGCCACCTTTGGTGTGAGAATTGCGTGGAATTCAGGGTGAACACATAGTCTTTGTTATGAGGAACTCAATTTCCCGGAAACGAGAGTCAAATCGTGGAGAGCCACAGTATTTGACCCCTCGAGAGGAAATGTCTGACAAATATGGACTATGGGTGTCACGATATTTAGAGGAATGGGAATGGTGGACGAGCCACAAATTTGCTAAAAAGGGTACCTTTAAGCCAAAAATTTGGGAAAATCTGTGGGACACACACAGAATGAGAATGAGTCGTCCTAATGAGAGAGAGGCATGGAGTAGATGGATGAAGGAGTCCATCCGGAGATCAGAGGATGTGAACATATTGACAGTGACACACCGTTACGAAAAATATTTAGTATTGTTGGTTATTTGGTCAGAAGAAGAATAACCTGTGGTATCCCAAACACCTTTCTAGATAAACGTAAGCCAGTTGTGATAGAATCTTACAAGCCACCTGGCTCGCTGCAGCCACCAGTCAGCTATACATTCTCTTTGTATTCAGCGCCCTGGGAGTGCAGCGAATTAGGCATTAAATTTTGGCAAGTGCTGAATGCACCCTGGAACCTATCCAATCCCCAGATACCTGGAGAACAAGCACAGGACTCAAAAAGCTCAGAGGAATCTGACGAGTTTGAGAGTTTGCCAATAATTGCTCCCTGCCACCACCCTATCCCACAGGTGCAGGAAAGTGTTGAGCGCTACCTAAGGGCTAGACGGGCTCAAATAATTCAAAAACCCGAAAATCTGTAAATATGAATTTTGCATAAATTACTGGCTAGACTGGTGATGCCACTAGCAGGTTTCTTCCTTTGACTAAATGACCATAGAATATACACCCTATTCTGAGCAAGGCTGTGGTGTGTGGACTTATGGGTTTGCTGTTGCAGCCTGCGCTGTGGTGTTTCTAGTGGTTTCCTGGTGTTATTGTCGCTGGAGGGAGTTATGTTGTCCTGATTTGGTTGAAGTATACGGAACCAGGGCTGAGTCAGAGAGAGCATTGAGGTTCGGTTTTGGTATCAGGGCATCAGGAGAGCAAACTCAGTGCCACTTCAGAAACGAGCCCAATCAGTTAGACTCGGTCAGTTGCCATTCAATAGAGGTTGTAAATGGTGGTGTTGAGGTTAGTCCATCGGGAGGGGACCCTCTGTCAGACCAAGCCAGTGAAGGGTCCACTCAGCCAGATCTAAGTGCTTGTCACCCGCACAATTATTGCAGTTTGGATTTTTCAGGGTTGGCAATGTTCACCAGACCAATGCCTACTGGGCGACAGTAAAGGATCGGGTGACCTGTTGGGCAGCAAGGACAAACATAAAACCTTGCTACTTGCCAGACCACGTGAGACAGTGTGACTATTGTGACTCCCTCTACTACGTGCTGGAGTGAGCACAATATTGCTGAATAACATCAGTAAAACCTTGCTGACCCTTGTGAAAATCAACAGAGGGGTGACGGGATTGGCTGACTCCAGTGTGCTTAGTGGTTCACACGGTAGCAACAGGGAGAGAACCTGTTGCTCAAGTTGCTCCCAGGCGAAACCAGAGATTGGCCATCTCTGGTGTGAGAATTGCTTGGAATTCAAGGGGAACACATAGTCCATACTATGGGGAATTCAATTGCTCAGAAGCGAGCGTCAAATCGCGGTGAGCCGCAGCATTTGACGCCGCGAGAAGAGATGTGTAGCAAGTATGGACCGTGGGTCTCCCGATACTTGGAGGACTGGGAGCGATGGACTAACCAGAAATATGCCAGAAAGGGAACTTTTAAACCAAAGATGTGGGAAAATTTGTGGGATGTCCACAGGGTGAGGATGACTCGCCCAAACGAGCGAGAAGCATGGAGTAGGTGGATGATGGAGGCTATTCGCCGATCCGAAGACGTCACCATCATGACAATAAAACAATCAGGCACAGGAGGGTCACCACGGCTAGAAGATGAGGGGACTGAAGACACTGATGTGCTGGATATGGGAGCACACCAGGCTTGGACAGCACTTATGTCCGGGTCTTCTCGTAGGCGGACTGATAAGGCCGTGTCTCAGCATGTGAAACACAGAGCTGCTGCAGAAGCTCTTGATGACAGTGCTGACACACAGCCACCAGGTGATCTCACTAAGAAAGAGGAAGTACAGGCACACAGCGACAACAGACAGCTAACGCAGACCTCATTAGAGACAACACACAGTAGCAGTGACAGGCTGGCCCACATACAACCTGACAGAGAGAGAGATGACTCTACATCTGTATGCCAATCCTCGTTGTATTCAGGACTGACTAATGAGTTAAACAAACCCACAGCTCCTACACAGCTAAGGGAGGAAACACCACCACCAGCGTATGGAACAAGTAAAGTAGTAGGGAGTATTCCCCATGAATATACCCCAGCCCCATATGACAGGCCACTTCCCCTTCAGCATATGTTGAATGGTAGTCCATATTTGCCCCTTTATGGGCGAATGCCAGCTCATATTGATGGTGCTAGCAATTACCCCTGGCAATTTCAACTGTCACCCCTGGCTTACCCCTCATTTCCATCCCAGACAAGCAATGAATCTAGTCTCTGTCATGCTCCACTATCCTCACAATCCACTAGCATGGTGAGACTACCAAGCTTGCCATCACCTGGGTGGCAACAACATCTGAACCACTACTACCCAGGAGGGGAGGTGGCACCCCCTCTCATTGATCTTGAATCTACACCCACACCCATCCTTGGGAATGGAGGTATGGAAATGGCCCACCCTGGTGGTCTAAGCGGCACTTTTCAAGGCACTTTACAGTTAAATCCAAATACAATCCCTTTAACACCGCAGCAACAGCCAGGCAACACCAACAGCCAGCCATGCAGGGTAAGTGACACTAACCCTTTTAAAAATGACATAAGTCTCCTTAATCAACCACAGATACAGCAAACTTCAAGTAGGCCAAGGAGCAGTGTCAACCTGTCACGATCTCCTGCTGCTCCTAGTTGGGAAGAGGGTCCTTGTTCACCTGAGCTTTTATTCCCCGTTAGAGAGCAAGTGCTATCAGATAATCAGGGTAACCAGACAGGTACTGTTAGACACCATATACCCTGGACTCCCGCAGAAATGAAGGGACTCCTGAGTACCATACCCCATCCAAGAACTGATCCAGCTAAGTTTGCAAAGGAAATAGTAGATACTCAGACATGCTACAAAGCTACATGGGGTGACATGTTCCAAATTATCAAACGAGTGTGTGGGGAGGGGGATCTTGAGGAAGTAGTCAGCAAAACATTTATCCCAAGGGAGGTAGCACAGGACTCAAGTGAGGAAGGACACTTTTGGACAAGTGCCCTTGCCACATTGATCAAAACTGTTTACCCTCCTCAATCATGGTCCAATGTATCCTCTGTGACCCAAGCTGCAAATGAGGATTGCATGGCTTATTACAATAAGTTTAAACAAGCAATCGAATCAGCTGGGTGTAACATCACTAGTGAAGACCTTAAACCAGTGGTACTGCATAATTTCATGACAGGGCTGAAAGGTAAAATTCGAGAAAAATTGATGATTGCCAATCCAGATTGGAGAGACAAACCGCTCTCCTCTTTGTTATCTCTGGCTACAGCCATAGAGAGAAACATACTGGATGCAGAGGGAAAAAAGCCTCAGAAAATTTGTATTGTAAGTGGAGGGGATGAATTGAGGGAGACACAAAGGGAGCCACCCCCACCCCGTAGGCGACCACGGGTGTGCTATAGATGTGGGGACCCAGGACATCTCATCAAACAGTGTAACTACACACCTCAGGGAAAACATAACATGACACAGAAGAATAAGGACACTGACATAGTGCCCAACTCTTCATCTGACTGACTAACCGCTCTGCCTGTCATTTCCACCACAGGCAAAGGAAATGCTTATGTGGAAATGAAGCTTAATGACCAAACTGTAAATTGTCTTTTAGATACAGGAGCCTCACGATCAGTGCTGCGATCTAATGAAATTGAACTACCCATACAAGGTTCAACAAATGCTGTGGGACTAGGAGGGATTACATACCCATTGTTAGAAACAGTGCCCACAAAAATACAAATTGGGCCTTTTCATACTGAAGCCTCCCTATTGTTGAGTGATTCTGTTCCCTGCAACTTGCTGGGAAAAGACTTACTCACCCAGATGAGAGCACAAATATCTTTCACCGAAAATGGAGTGGAAGTGACCATACCCTCAGTGTCTGAAACACAGCTTGACCCTGTTAGAGAAACCTGGGATAGCATCATTGCCCTTTGTTCCTTAGTCCAGCGTACAGGGACAGAAGAAAGTTTACCAAGTGATTTGTCAGAAATAGTGAACCCTGAGGTATGGTCAAAGGAGGGAAAGATAGGATTCATGATAAACAGTTCACCAGTTAAAATAAAATTGAAACCAAACTCAGCTATCCCGAGATTGCCCCAATATCCTTTAAAAATGGCTCAAATGGATGGGATTAGGGATCAAATAAAGCATTACCTCAAAGAAGGTATCTTGGTGAAGACTACTTCACCTGCACAGACCCCATTGTATCCGGTGAAGAAGAAAACTGGAATCCAGTACCGAATGGTTCAGGATTTACGCGCAGTAAATAAAATAATTCAAGAAGATACCCCTGTTGTCCCAAACCCACATACCATCTTGGGGAACATTAGGCCCTCCAACAGGTGTTTCACCATGGTCGATTTGAAAGATGCGTACCTCACTGTGCCACTGCACCCAGATAGCCAGTACCTTTTTGCTTTTGTTTTTGAGGGTCAGCAGTACACGTGGACCAGGCTGCCGCAAGGTATGGTATCCAGCCCGAATGAATACAGTAGAGCAATGAAAGAATGCTTGGACAGGTGGGTTTGCCCAGAGGGAATTACACTTCTAAGTTATGTAGATGACATTTTGATCGGGGCAGATGATGCTTTGCCACTGGTCCTGAAATCAATGAGGCATACACCTAGGGGTCCAGAGAAACTCACCCCTTATGAAATTTTGTTTGGGAGACCAGCACCCACGGGTCTATTCTTCCCACAGGAAATGAAAATGATGCATTGCTCACTGAAAATGTATGTACAAGAGTTACATAATTTGCTTACAAAATTGCATGGACAAGTTTTCTCCTCTATTCCAGATCCTGAGTCCGATACAGGATCCCATTCACTGAAACCTGGAGACTGGGTGGTAGTAAAAAGATTCCAAAGGAAAGGGTTGGAAAGCAGGTTTGACGGACCTTACCAAGTCCTATTAACCACCTCTACTTCAGTAAAATTGGAAGGAAAAATTCCCTGGATCCATGCTTCTCATTGCAAGAAGATACGCAAAAGTGATTAATGCAAACATGCCACCAGGGGCATTTATGTTGGTCTGTCTTGCATGTTGTTTGTCATGTACATTCAAAGGTGCTGAGGGACAAACTACCTCTAGCCACCACCAGCAACCTTGGGTGCCACCAGCATCATATGGTAAGTGGGGGGTGAAACCACAAGGCTGGGATCCTGCCCACTTGCATAAGGTTGAATGTAAACAAGGGAGACTAGTGCCAAGATATCCACTTTTTTACCGAGGGTATATGCATGTACATGGTACTAAGGGAATGAGTCCTACTAGCCTGCACTATTTTGAGCACGCTAGGCCAATTCATCCACCCCTGGTGATAGACACATACTGGCATACCTTGGACGAACTGTGTAATACCATGTACCACAGAATGATTCCTCCGTTTCAGGAGCATTTAAAAAAAAAGGCTGGGTGGGAAACCAGAGATCACTTTCTTTTTGACATATGTTCAAGATAGACTTGTCCCTGACTGTGAGGCAGATGAGGACCCAGAAATAGACACATGTACTATGCCAGGGATTTTTACTGCAGATACAGACAACCCAGATTCTGAGATACTTGACAGTGACGATTTAAAAGACTTATCTACTGATTTAGACAATGGGAGATCAGATGACTTGATGGTAGTAAGGTGTGAGAAAGACAGGTTACATCCTGAGGACCCAACAAGAGGAGGGTATGATGACTGGTATATAGTATATGTGGTATATAATGTGGGTGAGACAAGACAATATAGGAAAATATTCTATGACCAACCTGAACCCGTGCAAGGTACTCTATTAAATAAATGTTATGATCCAGCAGATGGAATCATGGAGTTCTTGCTTACTCGAGCCCCTGAGTACTTTGGAACTGTAGATCCACTTACATACCTGACGCAAGAGAGAATTATATTTGGACTCAACTGCAGTATAGTCCAACAGGCCACTTGGTACACACATAATGAGAAAGTTAGACTTAATGCATATGCAAGCACCCTGGTGTTGCACGTACAAACAGATGCTAAAAATAAGAGATTTGAGCATATCACTCCAAAAGAAGGTGTAACAGTACAACAGTATATGATGAGGATCATGAGAGAAGCTTGTACATCAGACATTGAGGGGCACTATATTATTGACACAGCACATTGGGCATCCAACCAATCTCTTGTCTTTAATGGACCAAACCCGTGGAAATGGGAAGTACTGTGTAATGGAATAGACACACCAAAGGTAAATGAATGGATGTATGGGGTTCCCATGTCTGAAGGATTGAGAGGATTGTATCACACCACAGACTGGAAAGACCCTCATGGCTATGAGTTAGATTTGGATTTAAACTTGGATGGACCATTTGTTTGGCCTTTCTGCGACGAATCAGATGAAGGATGCTGGACTTTTACCCAATCTGTCCAGTTGAACAGAGAAAGTCCAGTCCCTGGTGTGAACAATCCATCAATAAATAAACGAGGGTGGTATACATGGGAAGGGAGAGGCCAGGTATGTGCAACTATAGTCCGGGTGGAAAGAGAAAAGGATGTTGTGGTCCCTGTAAAAATGAATCCAAATATATGTAAAGTCCCAGCTGTCAAGATGGCAGACCTAATAGTCCCTCAACTGGCCTCACCTTGGGCAGTATTGTTGGATACAAAGTTTGTTTTGTACACGTGGAGAGTAACTTTAACTGATTTTAGGGTAGATATGTGGGACAAGAGGTGTGGTATATATATTAAAAATCAGATCTACATGTTGAAAGGATGGTTGGAATCGGGGTATAGTCACCATAAGTCTAAAAGGGATTTGATGGGTAAAGCTCTGGGGGCAGGAGGTCTTGGTCTAGGGGCCTTAAACACTATGGATTTAGAAGTATTAAGAAATAAACTTGGAGGGCTGGCTCAACATGTGGGGGAGGGAGTGAAAACTCAGTTAGATATAAATCATGTGTTAGAAAATCTACAACATGATCACATTGATGCTACAGCCTCACTGTCAGAGGTAATGAAGCAGAAATTTAAAGGGTTAGTAGCAGGTCTGGTTAAACAACAGGAAGAAGTCCAATTAGCATTATCTTGTACACAGGTTCAATCTGAACTATCACAGGATCTAAAGCTAATGATAACCTCACTGCATGCTGGTCACTTTCCCATAAATTTGCGTAGACAAGCTGAGAGATCTGTTCCTAAATTTGCAATGATGCATGAAAAATGGTGGCTTACTCAATTCCATGGGTGTCAAAACCTCACATGCACTATTTCGTCCTTAGTGCCAGTTGCAGGTGAGGAGCATCAAGCTTATACAGTGGTAAATTTGGGTTCTGTTTTGTCAGCAGGTGTAGTTTTGCTTCCCAGAGTAAACCATGACATAATGATTTATGAAGAAGGTGAGCCCAGGTTGTTAGACACAGATGGGTGTTGGAGAAAGGAAAATGTACTGTTATGTCAAGGACAGCAAAACAGGATTATAAGGCAACAATGTTGGGATGAGGAAGGATCATGCTTGATGGATGCAAAAGAGAAGGTGCCGAGCCGGATGAAGTACCTAGGACAGGGTTATTGGTGCTGGTATCAAATGGAAAATGCCACCTCTTATGCAGTATATACATTCAATTGTACTCAGAGTGGAACACTGACCAGAGGGGTGTACTGTACCACTGGCCCAGTCCTGGGAGTTGATCTGGCACAGCAGAAGGGACGTACACCCATAACACCTGAAAAAAAGACTAGACATCAAGCCTGATACACCTGTCCGTTTACAAAAAATTCCTTTAGGATTTGGAGCAGAATTGAAAGGATGGTTATTGGATTTTGGGAGGGAAGATGAGATCATAAAAACACTCAGAGCTTCAGAAAGGCAAGCAACAGTGCGTTTGGAGCACGATCGTGAGAAACTAGTGCAAGTCTCACATGCTCTAGAACAGGATGCTAAAATATCATGGTGGGAAAGTCTATTTGGGTATAGTCCAAAGGCAAGTGCCTTTCTGAACCTCATGCTCCATCCAGTAGTGGTGCTCATTGTCCTTACATGTGTACTATACATTTTCCAGGTACTTGTGTTTTGTAAAGTCAAAAGATTAGGTGCTAGAATGAGTAAGAAACAACAGAAACTCAGGGATGTTTTGGTGGTAGTTTCACAAGATGAAGAATATATCTAAATGTTATATGGGTAGTATAAACTTTCTCATGTTCCCTTAGTTAAAAGGAAGTGCATGGAAATGAGTCAATGGAAGTAGAAGAAGCCCTCCATGAAAGGAGAGAACCATATAACCTAGGTATGAATGAAACCAATATAATCAATACAGGCTTATCCTGAACTATGCAGCTGGTGGTCAGACTACCAGGTGAGGGGCGGGAGAAGTCTGTCATGGATGAAAGGGTAGGTTTGTTAGGTATTGTAATCCCCTACTAAATCAACTTATTATTGTGATTTAATTGCTACTATACTTACTTGGTGTTATACTTTATAATAATCATACAAACATATATATAAAAAAAAAAAAATAATAATAAGAGATTAAAAGAGACGGCATTTGCAATGTGTAAAAAAAAAAAAAAAAAAAAAAAAAAAAAAAAAAAAAAACCTTTTTCCTTCTTTATGCTTTATTGTTGTATCTCCCTATGGTTCTACCCTTCTACCTCAACAAGACATGTTGTGCCTCAGCTTATCACCAAGAAGACACTTATGGATTAAGGCCTGTGGTATGAATTCTACCTCCTGATTTGAAATCTACCTCATGTTCATACTGTTTTACAATAAAAAGCAAGAGGTCCTAAGGGTGCAAGGGAAGAAAGACCCCAGCTGGGAAAGACAAAGACGGCTGAATCCTTAGTAAGACATCGCTCTACGATTGCATCACTACAGATCGTTAAAAGAGCACTCTTGTCCTGACATCATCACCTGCTTTACTTGAAAGGATCAAAAGGAATCTATTTGATACATCCTGGCAGGACCCATAATAAACGTTCCACCAGAATGCACCGCCTTAAGAGGAGTTTTTAGCCAAAAGGTGGCTCTTATTAAGGTGAAGAGGATGCACTGCCTTAAGATGAGTTCTTAGCCAAAAAGGTGGCTCTTATTAAGGTGAAGAGGATGGCACTACAACATATGTACCACAGAGCCAGAGGTGATATAGCTGGAGGCCCTGACTACAAGAATAGAGCCAGAGGTGATATAGCTGGAGGCCCTGACTACAAGAATACTGTGATAAAAACTTTTTAATATAAGTAGTTCACAGGGATGAACTAGAGGAGGGAGTGACAAAGCTGTGATACCTGTCTGGTTTATATAAAGGACACTTTGTTTTAAATTAGCTCCATTTGGTGATATATAAACAATTTCTGTTAGAAAAAGGCCACATGATGTGTACGTGCTCAGGGACACTTGCTACTCTTGAACATGTCCTAATAGTAGATTTACTGTTATTTTGCAATGTCCTAGCTTCCTTGACTTTTAGTGGAAAAGGGGCCCCACGGACAGATTTAGACAAGTGATGTGTTGTCCAGACTGAACCACTTCCCCTTGTGACCTTAAACAGAAGGTTGAGTAAGAGAACAGTGGGTGGTGAAACTCATTATAATATGGGTGGAGAGTTCTAAGAATTAAATGTTAACTGCTTTATGTCTGCACTGATTATTGAACTGTGATTGGTTTTTGTAACACTGATGGACATCCTGAACTGCCCAGAGGCATGTATATTTTTGCATACTTGTAACCCTATAAAATCTGCTGTGTGCTAATGATCGGTAGCATTACTCTGATGATGCCTGTATCAACGGCCCTTGATGCATGAATAAATATGTTGTCTATTTAACGAGGTGTGTCCGAGTCTTCCCTGTCCTTAAACATCTTGGACACACCAAAGGGGGGTTATTAGTTGCCCATCGAGGTGGGGTTTAGTTCCCTCCAGGGGGTTATTAGTTGCCCATCAGAGGAGAGTTCTCTGTGAGAATAGCTTAAAGGATACCTGAGGTGACATATGAGATGATGAGATAGACATGTGTACATACAGTGCCAACTGCACTAATAACTATGCTGTGTTCCTTTTTTTATTTCTCTGCCTGAAAGAATTAAACATCAGGTATATAAGGGCCTGTTTCCACTACACGCAGACTGAATGCAGAAAAACTGACTCCAATGAATGTCTATGAGCCCGTTTCCACTAAACGCAATTTTTCTGATGCAGATTTTTCCATAGGCATTCATTGGAGTCAGTTTTACTGCATCCAATCTGCGTGTAGTGGAAACAGGCCCTAAGGGCTGGTGCACACCGAGCGGGTTTTTCGGCGTTTTGGATACACTTGGTCAATGCATCTCAATGGGGTGGTTTCAAACCAGAGCGGGAGGCGTTTTGCTGAAACGCATACTCCCGGGGTGAGGCATTTTTTGGATTGCGGAGTCGTTTCTGCCTCCAATGTAAAGTATAGGAAAAACGCAAACCACTCTGAAAAACGGCAGTTCAGAGCAGTTTTGCAGGTGTTTTTGATACAGAAGCTGTTCAGTAACAGCTTTACTGTAACAATATATGAAATCTCCAAATGTATATCCACAGCGCTAGGCGATCACACTGTTATCTGTAGACACCACAGTGTATATTCTCAGACAGTGACCGTCACCAAGGATAAAAATCACCAACAGGTCACTCACTGTCATTAAAAGCAATAAATTTTAATAAGCTTCAAACAGTAACACATATACAATATCTTACTTTAGGGGTCCTTTTGACAGGGACCCTTAGTAGTGATAAGCATATAGTGTATATAAATACACAAAACAGTCTCACGGTCTCTTTGTACAATTGCCCAGTCTCCAGTTGCCGTTCCAATATATGAAATCTACTACACCAAAAACACTTCACAAAACCGCAAAATGCTAGGTGAAACGCTACAGAAAAATAAGAAAAAGCGTTTCAAAATCTGCTAGCATTTTGCGGATCTGCTAGCAGGTTTTGGTGTGCACCAGGCCTAAGTGACAGTTTCTGTCTGGGTCAGGACTGGGTCTGACTACAGTGTAACCCTCCCTGATAAGGAATAACAACCATAAAACTTTTCTAGCAGAAAATGGCTTCTAAAAGCAGGAAAGAGATAGAACGGGTCAATAGTTCATATGTAAGCTCTAGCATACTTTAAAGAATATGTCATAGAGCAGAAACAATAAAAAACTTAAAAAGTGGATTTAAATATAAATTAAACCTGTGGGATACCTAAAGAAAAGTCATTTTTATGAGGAGGATAGATATACAATTGTTTATCTCCTCAGTCTATTTTGACATCGGGTATTAATGAATGCAACCGGTTGCAGGAATGACAATGCTGTCAAATAGTTTTACAGTAGATGAGTAGTAAAGCATAGGCCATGTGTAAACCAGTATCAAGCTGTGTGTTCTCTGCGGGGATGGTAAGAGCAGCTCAAGCAGAACTGGGAAGGCTACTGTATATAGTGGCAGTCACTAGGTCTGGAGTGAAGCACGTCAGGCCATGCACCTTACAGAGGCTGGGTGAGTGCTCTCTGCGTGCGGAAACTGGGAGCATGGCTGTAGTTATGGCACTGCAGCATGCTTACTGTTGTATTGAAGCTGAGCATTAAAGCTGAACGTCGTAGCTGCCATGCATGGCACAGATCGGAGCACAGCGTGTGTCCTCTGCTTGACGAAGGTTACGGGCCAGCCGCTCCCGCAGCAGCAGTACTGGCATTATTTGTACACAGTAGCAGCGTAGAGGATTTACCCACACTCCGCCCCCTCCTACGCCTGCACCAGGTAATGAATAATAGGCCATGTGAGGCCTGTGTACACACAGCCCAGTGAGCGGTGACAGTACACGCACAGCTGATCGCTCCATTATCACTTCCCCGAGCACCGGTGTCCGGCTGGCTCACTCCCCCTCCTCTTCCGCCCCGGCTCCCGCCTCTGCTGCTGCCTGCTACGAGCCATGCGCGATTACGACGAGGCGACCTCCTTCCTGGGAGAATGGGGTCCCTTCCAGCGAGCGATCTTTTTCCTGCTCAGTGCCAGCATCATCCCCAATGGCTTCACCGGCCTCTCTGCCGTCTTTTTGGCCGCTACTCCGGAACATCGGTGTCGGGTCCCTGCCAGCGCCAACCTGAGCCAGGCTTGGAGGAATGTCAGCATCCCCTTGGAGGAGAAGGACGGGGCGCTGGTGCAGAGCAGGTGCTGGAGGTACAAGCTGGACGACCTGAGGACATTCTCTGATCAGGGGCGCCTTCCTGGGCTGGATGTCAATGTCACTGACTTGGGGAAGGAGAAGTGCCTGGATGGATGGGACTACGACACTGACGTCTACCGGTCTACAATTGTCACAGAGGTCAGTGACTGACAGACTGATAGAAAGCTGCACTCCAGCAATAAGTAGATTTCTTGTTCTATTGTCACACAGATGTTGCCAAACATAATAGTAGTTTGCCAGAGGATGAGGACTGCGCTATTGCACTTGTCCCTTTGTGAATGGGGTTATTTACAAGTGTTGTAGCCCAGTGCAACACACAAACTCAGCCACAGTGAAGACTGGTGTGTGAACTAACAGTGGAAACTGCATTGCATTCCCTGTAAAAACAGAAAAATGCAGAAGAACAAAAAAGGACTTTTTGGTTTCATACAGTAAAGGATAAAGTGAAAGAAAAATATGCTTCAATCACTGCTCTGTTAATGTATGCGGTAATGCACTGTTAAGATACTGTAGTGCATTGGCTTCCAATGTGCTACATGCACTTGGAACATCGTATGAACATACTAACAGTGGCTGTTTAGTGTACTGGTTAAGGCTCATTTTCATATGTGTGCTTTTGGAAATAAGATCGCAGAGACATCAGAGAGTGCATAGACTGCACTCTTTGATGTTTCCATACATGTGCTGCACTTCACCACTGAATCTCAGCGCATGGTTGCACTCATTTTGGGGTGATTGCGCCTGCAATCTCATTGATTATAATGAATGGGATTGCAAGCACCACCCCTGGGAGAATCGCATGCAATGCAGAGCCACGCTAAAGCACGGCTCCTGCACTGCATAATGTAAATGAGCCCTCAGGGCTCTGCCTTTGACATGGGAGACCAGGGTTCAAATCCTGGCTAGGGTCAGTACCTACTCAGAAGTCTTTGGGCAAGACTTCCTAACCCTGCAGGGTGGCCGCTTGAGCACTCCCTTAGTGGCTGTAGCTCTTTAGCGCTTTGAGTCCAACAGGAGAAAAGCGCTATACAAACGTTAGGATTATTTTTATTGCAGTGTGAATTTCTGCGTTAAGATGCCCCCATAAATTTGCAATGCACCGCGGTGAAAGCAGCATTCGGCCTCCCTTCACAGTGGTGCGTAGCCTAAGGCCTGGTTCACATTAGCGTTTTTTTGTGGAACGTAACAGGAACGTATACGGTACAAACGGAACGGATGTGAAAGGATCCAATGTTAACCTATGGATCCATTCACATGCGTCCGTTGGTACCGATATATTCCGTACGTTCCAGTCCCTGGATCTAAAAATTGCTGCAGGCCCTAATTTTCCGGACCGTTTTGCCCAGCAGAACGGATCCAGACAAAAAATGCTGCAGCATTGGGGCAATGGAAAACGGAACGTTTCTTCACACTAGTGAAGAAACGGACTGTTCCACGGGGGACGGTTGCATGATCCAACACAAATCTTAGCAAAGGGAGGGTGCAGCCGGGCGGGTGGGTGAAAGATTGTAAAATACTTAACTAATGTTCTTTAGCAGCCGGTGGTGGAGGCTTCCGTCGTCTTTCACGTCATGTGACTAGTCACATGACACGTTGTGTAGTCAGAGCAGAAAAAGAGGAAGCCTCTACTGCTACAGAACATTAGGTATGTAGTTGCAGCGAAACTTGAGTGAAAACTGATCCGATCAATCATTGATCAGATCCGTTTTCACTTCCATTCTGCAGTGTGCACAGAGCCATAAGGATCCAGTGAAGCGGAGACCGGATCTGCTTACCGGATCCATTTGGCTCAAAAACGCAATGCGAACCGGGCCTTGCGCCCTATTCACAGTGGTGCGTGCAGTGCAACGGCTGCTTTGTAATGCGGCTTACTGCAATGCAACACCTATATGACACTGCACTGGTGCGTTGCGGTACAATAGAGAGCATCAGTGTTAACTATTACAAAGAAGCATACTTTTCATTCTATGCAACGCATGGATAACGTGCGGCATCATCTTCTCGATCTACCTGCTGCTACAGGGACCGGTCACTGCGAATGTGTTCTAATAGATTTTCTGTTGATTCCGGGCAGATTTGGTCTGCCAGAAATCTATGATCCAACGTGTCAGATCAATTGTAATTTCAATCAAACTTTACCTATATTTTTTATCTGACTGAATGGAAAATCTCCATTGATCAAGGACAGGGCAGGAGTGACAGTAGATTGACTGCCCTATATCCGTGTTATAATGCAGGGCTGTGGAGTTGGAGTCGGAGTCGGAGTCAAGGAGTCAGGGCAATTTTGGGCAGTCAGAGTCGTTGATTTCATAAACTGAGGAGTCGGGAGTCGGAGTCGGCTGATTTTTTTTTTTTGTACAAAATCCACATCCCTGTTAACATTTCTGTGTTGATTTCAGCAGCTTATCAATGCCAAATACTAATGTGCATTGATGAAATTGGCACAGAATGTGCAAGTAGGCTCAGGCCCTTAGAGTTTGTTCACACTGAGCGTTTTGATCCTCTTTAAATTGCTAGCTTTTTTTTTTTTAAACAATTGTGTAATGAAATCTAATGTGAGTGTACGCACACGAGCAAAGAACTTTCTTTCCAATTGCAAACGCGTGCCCTGCACCCTTTTCTGATCGGTTGCGCTTTATTGCAAGGTATAGGAAAATTGCAAATCGCTTTAAAAGTGTTTTTTTTGTGTAAATGTTTTGAGCAAAATTGCTTTAAAAGACATTCAGTTCCAGGTCAAAGAGTGCACTTCCTGTTTGTCTGCGCACAGAAAATACAAATGTAATAACTTGCAAAACGTGCAAACGCAGGTAATCACAAAAAAATGCAAAAATAACGCTTAGCGAAGATGGGTTCATGCTGGTAGTTGTCTACAGGGTCCCTCCCATTTCCCATTCTCCTCCTTTTTAGGATAATGTCACACATGGTGCGATGCATTTGTCCAGCATCGCAGCAACAGGCACAGAACGCTCCAAGAAGAGGGGCGTGTATGGCTGTAAGCCCCGACTGGCCAAACTTAAAGGAAGCCCTTATGGAGGATACAATAGGCGGAGGACGGCGACAAGGGAACGATCAGGCTGAAGGGGGCTGGAGGAAGCCCCAGGTATGTACAGGGCTGTGGAGTCGGAGTCGGGCAATTTTGGGTGCCTGGAGTCGGAGTCGGGAAAAAATGCACCGACTCCGACTCCTAATGAATTTGTGTACTGTAATTAAAATAGAAAATATGATAAAATGTTCTATTTCTCAGATGTCATTAAAAAAATGTATATATACAGTAATAGCTGTGCTTAGTCCACAAAAATGAAATAAACCAATCAAAATTAGTTACTTGTGCTGCTTCAATAAAGCAGTCCCCGTATTTTTAAGGTCAGATATACAGATCTGATTGTGACTGTGTATATGATGTGTACAGGAATCTCTTATATATGTTACGGCCAAAACCAGAAATCGGCCAATTCTAGAATTGGCCGGCCGTTTCTAGAACTGGCCGATTTGATGTCGGCCAAAGTCCAAAATGCTGGGAATTTCTGGCATTGGCCGGCCAGTTCTAGAAATGACCAAAGTCAGTCGGCCAAAGTCCAAAACGCAGCTGCTCTGCTGTGGCAGTCAGGTGAGATGGGAGAGATCAAATTACAGCGGTGATTAGTCACAGATGAGGGGGGATGCTTTGCTGGGCACTATGCATGGATGGAGGGGGGGGCTTTTCATGGCTGGGGGGATTTGCTGGGCACTTTTCATGGCTGGGGGGATTTGGTGGGCGCTTTGCATGGCTAGGGAGGGGAATTTGCTGGGCGCTTTGTTTGCATGGCTGGGCGGGGGGGAATTTGCCGGGCGTTTTTGCATGGCTGGGGGAAGGAATTTGCTGGGCGCTTTGCATCGCGGGGGGGAGGATCATTTGCAGAGTGCTTTGCATGGCTGGGGGGGGGGGGGGGGGGATTTGCACGCTTTGCATGGCTGGGGGGGGGGGGGGGGTTGCTGGGCGTTTTGCATGGCTGGGGGAAGGAATTTGTTGGGCGCTTTGCATCGCAGGGGGGGAATCATTTGCAGAGTGCTTTGCATGGCGGGGGGGGGGGGGGGGATATGCTGAGCGCTTTGCATGCCTGGGTGCTTTGCACGGCAGGGGGGATTTGTAGTGAGCTTTGCATGGCTGTGTCACTAATAGAGATGGTCAATGAGATGGAAATAATTCTGCATTGATGCTGATTTATGCAAATGTATGCACTCCCTTTGCTGATGAAATCAAATAATTTGATATGTTGTTAAAATTTGGTTTGGTGACTACAAATTAAAGGGTACCTGTGACGGATGAAAAGTAAAGTTTTATACATACCTGGGGCTTCCTCCAGCCCCCTTCAGGCTAATCAGTCCCTCGCTGTCCTCCACCACCCGGATCTTCTGCTATGAGTCCTGGTAATTCAGCCAGTCAGCGCTGTCCGGCCGCATGCCGCTCCCACAGCCAGGAACATTCTGCACCTGCGCAATAGGTCTGCACAGGTGTAGTATGCTCCTGGCGGCGGAGTGTGTGCATGCGCACTACGCCCGACTGGCTCAAGTACCTGGACTCATAGCAGAAGATCCAGGTGGTGGAGGAGGACAACGAGGGACTGATTATCCTGAAGGCGGCTGGAGGAAGCCCCAGGTCTATATAAAACTTTAATTTCATCTGTCTCAGGTTTACTTTGTTACACAGTAGTACTTTACTCTACATATGCACTCCCCACAGAGCTGCAGGGAATACACTGAGAATGCTGTGCACATTGAAGACAGAGGTGTTGTCAATCGCCCATAAACCTGGTTCAGATTGTGCATGAAGAATGTGTAATAGAGGAAGAATCCCCTCATTCTCCTGCAGAGTACCTGCACATCATTCTTACATGTACCCACAGTTACATTGTCTAGGGCCTGATAGATGTTCTTTGTTCTGGTTTGTACCTTTTACAAGTACTCTTACCAAGGACTAGTTTTAGTCTAAAGGGAATAAATATAGTAGTCTACATATCCTTCTCACTTCAGTTGTCTTGTAAAATTCCTAAGCGTTGGCAGTTAAGAGACGAATTTCATGTTACATACTTTTAATCAACAAAATTGTAATATGCAAATTAGGAGTCGGAGTCGGTGGAGTCCTAAACTGAGGAGTCGGAGGATTTTTGGACCGACTCCACAGCCCTGGGTATGTATGAATATTTTTTTTTTTTATTGCAGGTCATCGCCGGTTTCCTTAAAATGCAAGACAAAGCTATGCGACCATCAATCAACCACTGCTAACCTCAGACACCCACAATCTGTTATTCTATTGAAAACACTTGAATAGTGTATGTCAGCTTCAGTCAATCTTCCTGGACAATCAGGAATGTTATGTTGCAACACTTGCAGCAGTCATGAGTGTAGGAAGATCACTACTGTGTCATGTGCTGGTGTGGTATGGCGTATATATACTTCATAACCCACAAGTAAGTTTGCCAATGTTGCAACTTTGGAAGCATAAGTAAAATATATTAGGGCCATGTTGTTACACCATTGCTTTCACATTCAGTAAGACAACAAGCGCATCACTTTTATAAACCTGTTTATCATGGACCAAACATATTTCCCAATAAGACAGCTGACTTAAAAGTGTGATGTGACTCTTGCACCATGTCTTCTGCTTGCTTGGCATTTAATACACAGATGAGAGCTTCTCATTCTTGTTAATATTTGTAATATACCACTTAGAACACTGAGAAAAGTAATTAGCAGATGTTAGTTCAAGGGAGAATGATTTCCACTAATGGTTGACTTGACTGATTACGTATTATTGAATCAGTGTCACTTTTACATAATATGTTTACACAAATATACCATACTTGTGAAGAGGCAGGCGAACACTTATCACTACACATCAATTAGTATTTTAAGTGTTCATTTACTAAAGAAGCTTGTCTTACTAACATGAAGGGATAAGCTTCCACAGTGAAAGTGTTGCCTTATCACTCCAGTCCTTAAAAAAACCTTGAGATGATCAGCCCCCTTTCACCTGATCCGTCCCTCGCCGCCATGCTCCGCCTTCTGTATGCTTCTTTATCACTCCTGGTAACTTCGGGAGTTGGGGCTCACTGTGCATGCACTGCCATGCGCCCATCAGGCAAAATTATTTATTTATTTTTTTTAATCGGGACTAATAATTGAGGATCCAGGAGGCAGAAGATAGCGGCAAAGGAGCGATCAGGCTGAAGGGGGCTGGGGGAAGCCCCAGGTATGTGGTTTTTTTTTTTTTTTTTTTTTTTTTCCTGGTCATCTCAGGTACACTTGTAGATATTGTTCTCTGTAGTTATTCTCACATGCAGTAGATAGGGAGGGGAGGAGCACACTCAGGCAGGATGTAGTTCCACCCCTCCTGCTGCCAGGATGATCGCAGCTAGCCTGCGTAGGACAGCCAGGGATTTAGGAAAATTGAATACTCACCTTACAGGTAATTTTCCTTTCCTGGTGCTCTCCATGTCAGCATACTAATGGGCAAAGACCCGCCTCCTTTGCCCCAGTAGGATGTCCAAAGATGTTAAGACTATCCCTCCCCCATACTGCCATTCTAGTTAACAAGTACGAGCCGACAGTATAGGGTGGGAACGTATGCTGACATGGAGAGCACCAGGAAAGGAAAATTACCTGTAAGGTGAGTATTCAATTTTCCTAATTCCCTGGTGCCTCCATGTCAGCATACTAACAAGGGTGGGAGATGCAATAACAACAAAAAAATTTAATTAACAGAATGTCAACATTAACATAAATCATATTGCAGAGCTGACAGTGGAGGAAATAACTTTCTTTCCAAATTCCACAGTAGACAATAGTGCAGGGTCTACACTATAATGCTTCAAAAATGTGTGCCCAGAGGCCCAGTTAGCTGCTCTGCATACTGTGGTCAACTCGACCTTACCTAACGTTGCCCACGAGGAAGACAGACTTCTCGTTGAATGGGCCAATATTTCCTGCGGAGGCTCAAGACCATTGGTTTTGTAAGCCTTTTGGATTAGAGTGACAATCCACCTCGCTATGGTTCTTGTAGTAGCGGGTTTTCCTTTCCTATAACCGTTAGGAATTATAAACAACCTATCTGAGTCTCGAATCGAGTTAGTTGCTTCTAAATAAGCCTTGACTGTAGAAGGAATGTCTAATGGATGCAGTTTTGAGACATCATCCTGTAATCTGAAACTTGGTAGTGTCCATTCCTGATTAAGATGAAAAACTGACGTTACTTTTGGCAAAAAAGCTTGGACGGGATGGAGTACTAGTCTATCCTCATAAAAGATCAAGTAAGGCTCTGAATGCCCCAAAGCCTGCAACTCTGACACCCTTCTACCAGATGTGATTGCCACCAGAAATACTGTGATCAAAGTTCGATCATAAAGGCTTAACTCCGTTTGTTTAGATAGGGCTTTCTCAATGTAGTCCAGGACCAACGGAAGTTCCCATTTAGGGAACTTTGGTTTTAACGGAGGCCGGAGTTTAATTGTTGCTTTAAAGAATTGCTTTACCAGAGTATTGGAGGACCAGGATATTCCAGATATTGATGAAATGGCCGAGACCTGCCTCTTCAGTGTGGAATAGGCTAAGCCCATATGAAGACCTTCCTGAAGAAAAGATAACAAATTAACTACTGTAAACTCTGATGTAGGAAATCCCGACTTAGCAGCAAAGTCTGAAAAGGTCTTCCAAACTCTGTTGTAGGAGAGTGTTGTGGTTGGCTTTCTTGCTTTAGCTAAGGTTTCCGCCACCTCTGCAGAACAACCTATGTCTAACAACCTAAGCCTCTCAAATTCCATGCCATCAATCGGAGTCTTTGAGGATTTTGATGGCACATCGTTCCCTGTGAGAGTAGATCCGGCAAATCTGGAAGAGCTAGAGGATGTTGAGTGCTCAACTGAAGCAGTAGGGGAAACCACGGTCTCCTGGGCCAATATGGCAACACTGCCAGTACTGTCATTTTCTGAGTCATTAATTTCCTGAGAAATCTGAAGATTAACGGGATCGGTGGAAAAGCATATGCGAGACTGAAGCTCCAAGACTGGGAGAGAGCATCTGTCGCTAGAGCCTTGGGGTCTCTGTACCTCGAGAAATATTTCTTCACTTTGTGGTTGGAATGAGAGGCAAAGAGATCGATCTCCGGACAACCCCATGTTTCGGAAATTGTTTGAAACACCAATGGATGTAGCGACCACTTGTTGTTGTTGAGTAGATTCCTTGACAGATAATCTGCTGTCGTATTTAATATTCCCGGAATATAAAGAGCCGAGAGATCCCCCAGACTCTCCTGCGCCATCTGCATTATTGGGCCAGTTTCCTCCATCAATGTCCTGCTGTGCGTTCCCTGTTGATTCTTTATATAGGATACTGCTGAGACATTGTCGATCCTCACCATCACTGATGTATTCTGTAAGACTGGAAGAAAATGTATCAAGGCTTGGAGGACAGCTCTTAGCTCTAGGACGTTTGAAACTATCCCTTGTGTTGGAAACTCCCAACAGCCTTGAGCGACTTGGTCTTGAAATACTGCCCCCCAACCTAAAGAACTGGCATCCGTTGTCAGAATATTCCAATTCTGTGGAAAGAGTGGACGACAATTTTTGAGGTTTGCCATGTTCCTCCACCATGAAAGGGAAGACCTGACTTTCGAGGAAAGTAGGATGTGCTGTGTTAACGATTCTTTGTTCCACTGTCTTAGAAATGACCACTGAAGAGGACGGAGATGCCAATGAGCCCACTTCACCATCGGTATCACTGAAGACATGAGCCCTAGGATCTGCATACATTTCCTGGCTGGAATCCAAGCTGCTAGTTCCAGATTTAGAACAGCTCGTTGAATTTTGTAAAGTTTGTCTGCTGGAAGTGATACTGTCCCTTTGACTGTGTCCAATTGCGCCCCCAGAAATATCATCCGACGAGTTGGTTGAAGCTGACTCTTGGGAAAATTTATCACCCAACCGAAAGCCTGCAGAGTATCTATCAGCACAGACCTGTCTCGAAGTAAGGCTTCCTTCGAAGAGGCCAACAGGAGAATATCGTCTAAATAGTGAAGGTCGCGTATTCCCTGTACCCTTACAACAGCAATTACCGATAACAGGACCTTGGAAAAAGTTCTCGGAGACGTCGATAGGCCAAACGGCAGGCAAACAAACTGAAGGTGCAACTCTCCTACTGCAAATCGAAGAAATTTGTGAAAATTGTGATGTATGGGTACATGGAAATACGCGTCCCTCAGGTCCACTGAACACATCCAGTCGCCCGGTTGAATTGATAGGAGTATAGTTTGAAGACTCTCCATTTTGAATCTCGGGGTGAAGATGAATCTGTTTAGGCTTTTCAAATCTAATACCGGCCTCAGCTTCCAAGTCTTTTTCTTTATTAAAAATAGAGGGGAATAGTATCCTGTACCTCTTTCGGAAGTTGGCACTTGCACGACTGCTTTCTGCCGCATTAGCTCTGTCACATAGTCTATTAGAATTAACAACTTTTCTCGATTGTTTGGTATCTTTGTCGAGATAAATCGATTTAGAGGCGGACTTCTTTTGAAGGACCACTTGTGACCTTTTAGCACCGTACTTAAGACCCATGGTCCCCGTCCAGATTTTCCCGAAATTCAAGAGCCTGGCACCAACCGGAAAATCTAGGACGGGCGTCCCATCAAAAAGGCTTAACTGCATTACTTGTGGCTGAAGATGTTCTGGCTTTTGTAGACCTTTGAAAGGTATTTTGGGGGCGTTGCCAGTTTTTACGGTACTCCCTTCCAGGGCGATAAGACTTTGACTCGGTAAACTTGCTTGCTAACTGCTTTCTGTATTGAGAGAATTTTTGTCTACTGAATCTTCTGTCCTGGGGCAACAGACCCGATTTGCCCCCTGTAACTCTTGAGATGGCCGCATCCATCTTGGGCCCGAATAAATTCTTTCCATCAAAAGGTATTTTCGACCAGGCCTGTTTCGATGTAGGATCTGCTGACCAGGGTTTCAGCCATAAATTTCTTTTCGCCATGACGGCATATAACATTGAACGACTGGCAGAGCGGACTATGTCCACACTGGCCTCACCCAAGAAGTCTGCCGATAATCTTAACTCATTTAAGCCAAACGTAACTTCATCCATCGATGCACCCCTTGCTATATCTCTTTGAACCTTGTCTATCCAAACTCTGTTAGCCTTTGCTACTGAGGTTAATGAAATAGCGGCCCGAGACGTTTCCCCTGAAGCTAAGTAGGATCTCTTCAGGTCCTGATCTATTTGCCGATCTAATACATCTTTAAAGGCCACAGCATCTTCTATCGGCAGGGTAACGTTCTTCACTATTCTCATCAGGGCTGTGGAGTCGGAGTCGTGGAGTCGGAGTCGTGGAGTCGGGCAATTTTGGGTGCCTGGAGTCGGAGTCGGGAAAAAATGCACCGACTCCGACTCCTAATGAATTTGTAACTGTAATCAAAATAGAAAATATGATAAAATGTTCTATTTCTCAGATAATAGTCATTACAAATAATGTATATATACAGTATATATACAGTAATGGCTCTGCTTAGTCCACAAAAATGAAATAAACCAATCAAAATTAGTTACTTGTGCTGCTTCAATAAAGCAGTCACCGTATTTTTAAGGTACATATCTGATTGTGACTGTATATATGATGTGTACACAGGAATCTCTTATATATACTAAATAACATCTATGCTGTAAGAATAAAGCCTGATGTGTAGCTGTGTCACTAATAGAGATGGTCAATGAGATGGAAATAATTCTGCATTGATGCTGATTTATGCAAATGTATGCACTCCCTTTGCTGATGAAATCAAATCATTTGATATGTTGTTAAAATTTGGTTTGGTGACTACAAATTAAAGGGTACCTGAGACGGATGAAAAGTAAAGTTTTATACATACCTGGGGCTTCCTCCAGCCCCCTTCAGGCTAATCAGTCCTTCGCTGTCCTCCACCACCCGGATCTTCTGCTATGAGTCCTGGTAATTCAGCCAGTCAGCGCTGTCCGGCCGCATGCCGCTCCCACAGCCAGGAACATTCTGCACCTGCGCAATAGTGCTGCACAGGTGTAGTATGCTCCTGGCGGCGGAGTGTGTGCATGCGCACTACGCCCGACTGGCTCAAGTACCTGGACTCATAGCAGAAGATACAGGTGGTGGAGGAGGACAGCGAGGGACTGATTATCCTGAAAGCGGCTGGAGGAATCCCCAGGTATGTATAAAACTTTAATTTCATCTGTCTCAGGTTTACTTTGTTACACAGTAGTACTATACTCTACATATGCACTCCCCACAGAGCTGCAGGGAATCCACTGAGAATGCTGTGCACATTGAACACAGAGGTGTTGTCTGTTTACGATCTCCTCATTCCCCTGCAGAGTACCTGCACATCATTCTTACATGTACCCACACTTACATTGCCTAGGTCCTGATAGATGTTCTTTGTTCCGGTTTGTACCTTTTATAAGTACTCTTACCAAGGACTAGTTTTAGTCTAAAGGGAATAAATATAGTAGTCTACATATCCTTCTCACTTCAGTTGTCTTGTAAAATTCCTAAGCTTTGGCAGTTAAGAGACGAATTTCATGTTACATACTTTTAATCAAAAAAATTGTAATATGCAAATTAGAGGAGTCGGAGTCGAGGAGTCGGAGTCGGAGTTGGTGGAATCCTAAACTGAGGAGTCGGAGTCGGTGGATTTTTGGACCGACTCCACAGCCCTGATTCTCATTAATGATGCGTCTACAACAGGGCATGTCTGAATAAGTGCTTCATCCCGATCCTCCAAAGGATACATTTTTTGAAATTTATTCTTAAGAGAAGGTTTCTTGACTGTCTTCTCCCATTCTTCCAATATCACTTCCTTAATCTCCTCCATCAAAGGAAACAAAACTTTAGTTTTAGTCAGATGTTTGTAATATCGTCTTCTTTTGTTTTTTGGCGATGCCGCTTCATCCTGCCACTCTATTGCTGATCTTACACTTGAAATAAATGAAGGAATGAGGGAGAAATCAAAACATTCCATTTCTATATTCGAATCCTCATCTGAGCTATCGTCTTGTGATGAGTGTCTGGAGAGTGACGGCTTTGACTGTGCGACATCTCTGCCACCGTATCCTTTACCACCTGCTTTATTAGCGTGGACACTTCCCTATCCTCCCTAGCAATGTCCAGGTGGCACAACTCGCAAACCTTTTTGTGGGGTAAAGCAGGTCTACCACAAATCCAACATTGATTCTTTTCCATGACTGGTCCAAAGGAGGTAGAAGGAATCACTCGATGGTCCGAATCTTCTGTTGACGACTGCGATCTTCTATTATCATATTGTTGTAATTGCTTAAGAGCCGAGGAACTTGACGAGGATTTTGATGATGCTAAATTGGACGGTTTAATATCCGTAGGATGATCCTGCCGAGAATGCTGAGGCTCCGGATCCTGACGTCGTTGGGAAGATGCAACCGACTGATCCGTAGTCCCAAACGGACTTTAGAGTTGCAGCGCCACCCTGAGGATGGAGGCATGACTGCAGCACTGGAGCCAGGGAGGTGAGCGATTTTGAAACTGGTGCAGATCTACCCGGCAGCATGATTTTTATTTATTTATTTTTTTTCTCTTGCAGGTTTTAGGGTCTGAAAGGGTGCAAAAATTGCACCGCTTTTAGACCCTAAAATCCGGAAAGAATTCTAACTCCAAGGGGGTTATGGATAGCTCAGGCCAGGTGATAATTCCACACGCACTTTACAGTTGTCATCACTTGCATTCCTCTCTGTGAATGAACATCCTGTCTTTAACTTTAGAATTCTGTCATTTATTTTAAGGATTGAAACCTTAATTTTAGAAATCACTCCTTAACTTAAGGACAGAATCCTTATTTTTAAGGTTTGCCCGAGGTAAATTGCTTAGTGAATACTAAATGCTTTATCAGTCATGTGGCCAATGCCTGAAAAGAAGCACTTACACAAGCATGCAAACAAGACCTAATAAATGTGACATCTAGAGTTTATCACATGTCATGTATCTGAAGCGACCTTAAGGCCTCGTTCTTACAATATGCGTTGCCATGCGCATTTCGGCAGTTGTATGGTGTGCCACACGCAGGAACATCGTCTGATGTTCCGACTGTCTGATGTTCAGTGTTCTATTGCACTGTTGCATGCATTTTTCAGCAAACTGTTCACATGGCTACCTGAGTTTCTAAGTGTGAAAAAGGCCCTAAAGAGAATCTGTATTGTTAAAATCGCTCAAAAGTAAACATACCAGTGCGTTAGGGGACATCTCCTATTACCCTCTGTCACAATTTCGCCGCTCCTCGCCGCATTAAAAGTGGTTAAAAACAGTTTTTAAAAGTTTGTTTGTAAACAAACAAAATGGCCACCAAAACAGGAAGTAGGTTGATGTACAGTATGTCTACACATAGAAAATACATCCATACATAAGCAGGCTGTATACAGCATTCCTTTTGAATCTCAAGAGATCATTTGTGTGTTTCTTTCCCCCATGCACTGAAGTTTCAGGCTGCTCTTTTCTTCCAGCAAACAGCTTTGCCCTTGTTTGTAATTCCTCAGTATGTGAAAGCCCAGCCAGCTCAGAGGACGATTTATCCAGCTGATTAGAGCAGCTTCTCTCTTCTCTCTTATCTAAATAACACACAGGCAGTATGCATAGAGGTGGCCAGGAAGGGTGAGTTTATAGCAGAACCACAACACTAAAGAACTTGGCAGCCTTCCAGACACAGGCCGACAAGTCTGACAGGGGAAAGATACATTGATTTATTACAGAGACTGTCATAGTAGAAAGTGCTGCAGTTAGCCAGAACACATTAGAATAGCCTTTGGAACATGTAGGATGATTAAAAACAGGATGCAATTTTTGTTACGGAGTCTCTTTAAAGGAATCGTCAGGCAAAAAAAAGTTTCACTTACCTGGGGCTTCTACCAGCCCAATGCAACCATCCTGTGCCCTCGTAGTCACTCACTGCTGCTCCAGTCCCCCGCCGCCAGCTAGTTTCGTTTTTGCCGACCTCGGCGGGCCGCATTGCGTACATTTTTACGCATTCCTGCTGGTGCAGGCATATTAACGCATACATTTTTACGCGTTAGTGGTGCAATGCGTACATTTTTACGCGTTGCATCACTAACGCGTAAAAATGTATGCATTAATGTTCCTGCACCCGCGGGAATGCGTAAAAATGTTCGCAATGGGGCCCGCCAACCCCGAGGTCGGCAAAAACTAAACTAGCTGGCATAGGGGGACTGGAGCAGCAGTGAGTGACTACGAGGGCACAGGATGGCTGCATTTGGCTGGTAGAAGCCCCAGGTAAGTGAAACTTTTTTTTTTTTTTGCCTGACTATTCCTTTAAAGAGAATCTGTATTGTTAAAATCGCACAAAAGTAAACATACCAGTGCGTTAGGGGACATCTCCTATTACCCTCTGTCACAATTTTGCCGCTCCCCGCCACATTAAAAGTGGTTAAAAACAGTTTTAAAAAGTTTGTTTATAAACAAACAAAATGACCACCAAAACAGGAAGTAGGTTGATGTACAGTATGTCCACACATACAAAATACATCCATACACAAGCAGGCTGTATACACCCTTTCTTTTGAATCTCAAGAGATCATTTGTGTGTTTCTTTCCCCCTTCTGCTCTCATGCACTGAAGTTTCAGGCTGCTCTTTTCTTCCTGCAAACAGCTTTGCCCTTGTCTGAATTTCCTCAGTATGTGAAAGCCCAGCCAGCTCAGAGGACGATTTATCCAGCTTGTAAAAGATAAGAGCAGAGAGAAGCTGCACTAATCTAAATATCACACAGGCAGTGTGCATAGAGGGGCCTGAAAGGGGGAGTTCATAGCAGAACCACAACACTGAAGAACTTGGCAGCCTTCCAGACAAAGGCTGACAAGTCTGACAGGGGAAATATACATTGATTTATTACAGAGACTGTGATAGCAGAAAGTGCTGCAGTAAGCCAGAACACATTAGAATAGCTTTTGGAACTTGTAGGATGATAAAAAACAGGATGCAATTTTTGTTACGGAGTCTCTTTAAATAGATTACCTCAGTAGCTAGAAGCCTCTGGAGTAGAGATGTTGCGAACGGTTCCCGAACCGTTCGCCGGCGAACATCTCAAAATCTGTGGGCCTGCTACTACTTCCGGGTCGCAATGACCCGGAGTAGTATGCCTGCGCTGCCCGCAGAGCACGTCGTAGATCGGGCTCCTGTTGCCGGGCACTTTCTGTGCATGTGCATGACATTGCGCTCATGCGCAGAGTGCCCAGCAACAGGAGCGCGATCTAGGATGCGCTCCGGGCAGCGCAGGCGTACTACTCCGGGTTGCGACTCGGAAGTAGTAGAAGGCCCAGAGAGATGCGACCGGTTCGGGCCATCTCTACTCTGGAGAATCCAGCGCCTTCCTAACACTTAGACAAGTATCTAACTTTCCTGTTTTTCAAAGTAACAGGTTTGCTTTAAAGAATCTGTACTCTAAAATTCTTACAATAAAAAGCATACCATTCTATTCATTATGTTCTCCTGGGCCCCTCTGTGCTGTTTCTACCACTCCCTGCTGCAATCCTGGCTTGTAATTCCCAGTTTTAGGCAGTGTTTACAAACAAAAGACATGGTTGCAAACCAGTTGTAAAAGGCTCAGAGGAGCTAAGTCTGTGACTCATGCAAGGGGCGTGGAGAGGGTGTGTATTTCTGCCTATAACAGCAGAGCAGCACATGCCTGCCTGAGCCCGACAAAGCCGTCAAAGGAAAGAAGATTAGATTATATAACATAGATAATACAGCCACTGTGCAACTAGGAAAGTAAGACAGGCCACATTAGAACAGGTATAGGAACTTATAGGATAGAAGAAATAAGGCTGAAAATTTTGTTAGTCTCTTTAAAGATTTTCTTGAATGTACCGATGTATTTTTTTTTTTTTTTATAAGCACATTTGACATGCACTTAGCACACCAAAAACCAACCTCTTTTTTTGAGACTACAGAACACCAGGTCACAGGGCTTTGAGCCCTCAGGGAGAAAAGCGCTATGAAACTACTATTATCTGGACCATATTGCGCTATAGCTAGGGTTGCTAGAGGGTTTAGTGATTTAGCAGTTATGTGATTTATAGTTGTATGCATTCACATGCCAGTGATTAATTTTTAAACTCTGGTGATTAACATCAACTTTACAGGATCTCTTGTGTTCTCCAAAGCTCTCCAACCCAGGAGAACCATAGTAAGGCCTCTTGCACACTGCATGCATTTCAGATTCCGATTCCGCTTTTTAATCTGTTTTTACATCCGATTCCGATTCAGATTTTTAATCTTAACTGCATGCTGCGTTTTTTGATCCGTTTTTCTGTTGAATGTATTCAAGGAAAATCGGAAACGGAATCGGAAACGGAATCGGAATCGGAAAACGGATTTGCAGTGTGCAGGGAGCCTAAGTAATGATTCCTAATAATCATTAAATACTTTGTACAGCTTTGCACTGCATCTTGTTTGTGAAAAACCAAGAACATAACAATGGGATGGTGTTGCCATTCAAACTGACTTTGTAGTGCAGTGTTATAAACTGTCCCAAGTTCACACAAACTACTTTTAGTGATCAGGCTTTGACTGGTTTTCCGTTGTTTAGTCATTGCTTGTTGTGTTTTTAAACATTTCCCACTGTGATACTGGAAGTAGAGCAATTTCTCTAAAGCACAGCCAACCTTTTTTACTTTTAACTTCATTGATGTTACTGTACTTTGTTTCTCTGCTTGAAAGCTTTGTTGTCGATAACATTTTAAGAAAACGCCCACCAAGAGCAATGAAAAACATTGCTGCATGTGAATAGAAGTGAAACCTGCAGGCAGATGAAGTATGATTGTAAGCAAAAGTTGAAAGAACGAGGCTGGGACTCAACCTGGTGTTAGGATTACTGGCCGATTTTATTGCAAGTACCAGAGTGCAGAGGCCTAAATCCAAGTTGAGACCCAGCCTCTTTCCTTTGTCTGCATGAAGTTCACACCCTTGGTGGATATGGGTATTTAGCTGGTCGACTCCCTGGTTCTAATGATATTGGTTGGAGCATTGAGTAACCTGTTCTGACTTTTTGTAAGCCAAAATTACACTTTGGGTGATCTCAAATACTACTAGATAATCTGTACAATTGGCCAATAGAAATTTAAAATGATTATACATTTAAATCCTTGTATGCTGGTATTTACTAAATCTACTTGCAGCTGTTTTCTGCAGACCAAGTGTGACCTCTGGCTAAAAAAAATCAAGACTCCAGGATAAGCGCTCCGATCAACCTTCTTAACTACAAACCCATATATATGGCATACCTATGGATGAGAGATGACAAAAAGTACAGGAAAAGTACAGTAAATCAACTCTCAAGAACCTATATTTGTAGCAGCATGACGTAACATATGAAACCAGACTCAAGCCAAGTCGGTCCACCAAAACAGCCGCTCACTGATAAACCAAATAAACGTGTTACTCTCAAAATGACTCCTGACTGTGACCATCGTGATTCCATCTGATTGCAATATACAGCAATCTTTATGTGTACTCACCAGATAATGCTGAATGTCCAAACAGTATTCGCTGCAAATAGTGAATCCTTCGATGGCTAGTTCACTAGTCTGGCTTGCCCTGCCATCTTTATCCACTAAGCAGAAAAGGTATTCAGCTTCTGTAAAGCGTGGGCCACACAATCGGTGCACTGTCATTCAAGTGTACACTCTGTATGCTTTGTACTTCTGCTGTACAGGAATTTGGAAGATGTAGAGATACTTTCCTGTAGATTTAAACCCCATTCACACTCATTGTTAAAGTCTGCTGATGTGGATGATAATCAGGCGTGTACAGTAGCCCCCGGCCATCGTGCTGCAAGCAATTCCGCCAGGTGGATCAACTTGGCCGTGCGATGGCTGATACTTTTGTGCCGCCCCTTACTCCACCTGCCGCGTGACATCACGCACGCGCTGTTCTATCTTCTGCCTCCCCGCATAGCAGTAGAGTACGTCGTCAGCTATACAGCTGAATTTGCATCTCTTCAGCCCGGCCCAGTGATGTCAACCAAGGGAATGGATCCCGATTCTCGACGGGTAACATCCATCACAGGTTTGTACACTCCTTAGAGACTCTGTAACAACATTTTCAGCCTTCTTTCTTCTATCCTAGAAGTTCCTATATATGTTCTAATGTGGTCTGTCTTACTGCAGCCTTTCCTAGTTGCAGAGTGGCTGTATTATCTCTGTTATATGATCTAATCTGCTTTCCTTTGATGGCTTTGTCGGACTCAGGCAGGAGTTCCTCTCAGTCTATTACACTCTGGTTAGCAGCCATGTCTTTTGTTTGTAAACGCTGCCTAAAACTGGCAATTACAAGCCAGGATTGCAGCAGGGAGTGGCAGAAACCGCACAGAGGGGCCCAGGAGAACATAATGAATAGAATGATATGCTTTTAATCGTAAGAATTTTAGAGTACAGATTCACTTTAATGTAAGCCAGAGCTTTTGAAAAATAGATTCGATACTCACCCGCAGCTTCCTTCAGCAGCATAAACACTGGTAAGCCCCTTGCCATCCTCCCGTGGTCTGCCGTTCTGCCGCAATCAGCCCTGGTAACTGGCTCAGTCGCATCAATCCGCATCTACTGTGCAAATCTCTCCAATGACGTTACAGAAAGCAATGAAAATGTGACACAGATGATCATTCCGGCCAAATCAAAAAAATTTTTAATTACTGCCCATTTACACCAGGTCCAATTTCTGTGCACTCCCTGTCCTCCACCTATGTCAGGAACGTATTTAGGGCTGTTACAGACAGACATCTTCCGGTGTCCCATTCTGCGGCGTCTCGTTCAGGGGCTTGTGTCCCGTCACGATCAGCGGTTTTGGTTCCTGCAGGGGTACATGAAGATGCAGCGATTAATCAACGCTTCCAGGGTCGCCTACAACGACGGGGAAAACCGGGATCGGAACACCATGTTTGCGTAAACGGCTGATATAATTGCTTCCATTCACTTGAATGGAAGTGTTGTATTAAACGCCCGCGGTAATCGCCGCCAAGTGTCCGTGTAAACTTGCCCTTATTAAGTTCCACATTTAAATGACTCAAGGAGAATTAAGAGCATTTAATAAAGGCGTGAAACAAAATTGTTACATTAGGTAATTTTGCCTCTGAAAGTTGACTTGTTTTGATGTAGGCCCGTCACATAGGGCAATTTACCGGGGGTTGTTTCAGAAGGGACCACCAATATTCAGCTAGGTAATAATAAATTGTGTAGCTCCATTGCTAGCTCCCTAGTGTCAGCTGTTCTCAGGCTAGTTCAGAAGGACAGGTGACAGGCAATGGATTCACCACCTCTTTGTTACTCCAGTTGTGCGTGCATTGTTCGCAGGTGGCTGGAGGTGATGTTGGTAGTAAGGTACTATAAATAGGCAGGCAGTCACCTGCCAGACATTAAACGTGAGTGTTTGACACCAATCCCACATGTTCATTTTCCTGTTCTGTTGCATGTGAAGTAGCTAAGTAATGTTTAATACATGGTTTCCAGGCAACATGTTTTAACCATCCACCTCGTTTTAACCCTCATTGTTTATATAAAGCAGGGCACATTCATTTGGGCTGTTTCATGTCTCAAGTTACTTTTGGCTTCTGTACTGTATAAGAGTGACAGTCATGCAAGTGACAGTGACTTTCACTGCAGCACTTTTTCTTAGAGGTTAGTGCTAAATAAAAGCTGTGTGCTCTTTCACCTACTTTGAGGTTTTCATAACAATCTAATCGGCTTTCCTGGGCTAAAGTGCACTCTGATCATGATGTTCACAAACTGCAGCTTGTGCCAGCTGGCAAATTTACTGTATACCCAGAACTTTGCCCTGTTATTTATATATGACTAATGTAAAACAAACACAGCCTTGATAAAAGTGCGAGCTGTGCGTAGACGACCTTTCACGGGGTTTTGATTGTGTTACAATAAAAAAAAGTTGAATGATGAGTACAGCAGTTAAAGTGGACCCAAACTAAAAATACAAGATTTCAGAAATAAAATCTATTTTCTAAATTATTATAATAATAATAATAATAATAATAATAATAAATAGCAGCCTTTTTTCAGCTGCATGATGACAAATATAAAATATTTTACATTTATTGACGAAACCCCTCCCTTCCTTTCATATTGCCGGCAAACTGGTGGAGTAGATGGTGTCCAGCAAAGGAGGAATTGCTAATGGCTGCCACCTGTATAACTCTAGTTATGCAAAGAGGAGGGTGAAAAGCATGCACTGAAATGCTCATAGGCTTGAAGGAGTGTTTATTTATATTTGTATGTGTCAGAGTGGTGCAACTAAATATTTTGAATTTAAAAAAAATGTTTAGGTTGGGTCCGCTTTAAAAGGACATGGACCGTTTATTTGATTAATGAATTTGAATGTGTATGTTGAATGCCAGGAAGTGCCTTACGGAATAGAATGTATAAGCCACAAATCCATTTGTATTTTTCCAGGGCTGTGGAGTCGGTACAGAAATCCACCGACTCCTCAGTTTAGGATTCCTCCGACTCCTCTAATTTGCATATTACAATCTTGTTGATTGAAAGTATGCAACATAAAATTCATCTCTTAACTGCCAACGCTTAGGAATTTTAAGACAACTGAAGTGAGAAGGATATGTAGACATACATATGCCATATTTATTCCCTTTAGTCAGACTGAGGCCCAGTGCACACCGAGCGGTTTTTGGAGCGATCCGCCGGCCGCATCCGCCTCTAAAAACGCTTGTCTAATGTATTGCAATGGGATGGTGCACACCGGCGGTTTGCGGTTTTTGCCAAGCCGCAAATGCGCCTCCTGCTGCGCGTTTGCGGTTTTCGGAAGCGTTTCGTCCTCAATGTAAAGTATAGGAAAAACGCAAACCGCTCTGAAAAACGCTAGTTCAGAGTTGTTTGCCAGGCATTTTTGTTACAGTAGCTGTTCAGTAACAGCTTTTACTGTAACAATATGTGTAATCTGCTACACAAAAACGCACGCAAAACCGCTAGGTATGTTTAGAAAACCTCTCTAAACATACCTAGAATCGCTCTGAAATCAGCTCCCAAAACCGCTAGCGTATTGCGGATCTGCTAGCGGTTTTGGTGTGCACTGGGCCTGAAACTAGTCCTTGGTAAGCGTATTTGTAAAAGGTACAGACCGGAACAAAGAACATCTATCAGGCCCTAGGCAATGTAACTGTGGGTACATGTAAGAATTATGTGCAGGTACTCTGCAGGGGAATGAGGAGATTCTTCCTCTATTACACATTCTTCATGCACAATCTGAACCAGGTTTATGGGCGATAGACAACACCTCTGTGTTCAATGTGCACAACATTCTCAGTGGATTCCCTGCAGCTCTGTGGGGAGTGCATATGTAGAGTATAGTACTACTGTGTAACAAAGTAAACCTGAGACAGATGAAATTAAAGTTTTATACGTACCTGGGGCTTCTTCTAGCCCCCTTCAGACTAATCAGAAGATCCAGGTGGCGGAGGAGGATAGCGAGGGACTGATTAGCCTGAAGGGGGCTGGAGGAAGCCCCAGGTATGTATAACACTTTTCTTTTCATCCGTCTCAGGTACCCTTTAATTCGTAGTCACCTAACCAAATTTTAACAACATATCAAATTTGATTTCATGAGCAAAGAGAGTGCATACATTTGCATAAATCAGCATAAATGCAGAATTATTTCCATGTCATTGACCATCTCTATTAGTGACACAGCTACACATCAGGCTTTATTATTACAGCATAGATGTTATTTAGTGTATATATAAGAGATTCCTGTGTACACATCATATATACTGTACGTCACAATCAGATATGTATAACTTTAAAAATATGGAGACTGCTTTATTGAAGCAGCACAAGTAACTAATTTTGATTTGGTTTATTTCATTTTTGTGGACTAAGCACAGCTATTACTGTATATATAAAGTATTTATGATGACTATTATCTGAGAAATAAAACCTTTTATCATATTTTCTATTTTAATTAGTTTAAATTTCATTAGGAGTCGGAGTCAGAGTCGGTGCATTTTTTCCCGACTCAGACTCCTACTCCAGGCACCCAAAATTGCTCAGACTCCAACTCCACAGCCCTGTATTTTTCTAGTGCAGATGCAGAGGAGAAACCTGATCTTGTCATATTGCAGTAGTGGAAAGTTGGTGCTGGACTTTGCCAATAGAGAACTATTGAAAGACTTCACAAAATGTTCTGAGCAGGAGCTACTTGTGCCAGATAAGGCAGGAATCCCAAGAGATTAGATTGTCACCAAATTCCTTATAACGTACTCACCAATGTGTTTTAAAATACAAATAAATCCCTCAGACTTTCTCAAGCACACTGTTTTTTCTTTTTTTTCTGAGTCTTGAGCTTCTGAGGTTTGGAGTCCAAACTCAGCTGAGAGTTGATTGGCTTTAGACAGATGGAAAGAAAATAATTTCTCATCACTGCTCATGATGGTCTCTCACTTTCAGTCTCTGCCCTTTCAATCTTAATGCAAGCTATCATTTAGCTGAGGACTAGAAACTGAACATGTTTAAAAATAAATAAATAAATAAAGCCCCAGAGTATATAAAACGAGGTTAAAAACACGCAAACTGTGAAAAGGGGAGGTGGCTTACTTCAATTACGACAGTCACATACCGTATGTCAATAAAAATTAGAATGGGCAATGCATTTCGTCACTTCCTCAGGCCAATACAGTGCCAAAGAAGTTAATAGCCAGTTCTGAGACTGTAACATGTTTATGAGTTTTACCATTGTTTGGTTTCTCTCCCCTGGTTTTGGGACAGTCCTTCTTTAATGAAATCTGGAAAGTTTAATTTAAAACTACGTAACTGTTTTTGAATAATGTTAATGTCTGATTTCTTCAGCAAAGTAAAAAGTTGGCTCTTTTATAGCATCAGCATGTTTATACAGGGCATACATGGGGGTTAAACTAAAACATGAACTGTAGGAAGTTTCCATTGGATAAAAATGAAATGTTTGTTTTTGTCATCTGCTTTCTTTCAGTGGAACTTAGTATGTGAAAATGACTGGCGAGGACCATTAACTACCTCCCTGTTCTTTGTTGGAGTGCTTATTGGGTCGTTTGTGTCGGGACAAATGTCGGACAGGTAACTTCACAGCAGTGCCAATCTGCAAACAATTTGCTGAGTGATCCTACATTATCGTGTTTAGGGACTCATATTTAACTGTATCCCTGTAACCACAATTGTATGGAGACCCAGCTTAAAAGGTAATGTTCATAAAGTGTGCTGAAACTTAAAAATAAGTCATAGGGTACCAGAACGCTTCTAACACTCTTCCTGCTGCTTATTGTCTTCAGGGTTTTCACCATTCCCAGTTCCACTGAGCTTTCTGTTTACATCCAGAAGTTCACTGGCTTGTGAACAGACAAATCTGAACTGGGCATGTGAGTTCCAAACTGCACATGCCCAGCGAAAGAAAACACTCATGCATATCCTTGTGTTATTACAAGTAAGTTGCGGCCTCCCATGCATTAAAAGAAAAAGTCAGTAGAATGTATGTCTGTTTTGTTAAAATGGAGTTGCCTCATTTCTTCTAAGTAAATGTTAAAGTGCACGTTAACTAAGAGGGATATGGAAACTGCCATATTTAATTCATTTTAAACAACACCAGTTACCTGGCAGAACCGTTGATCTTTTTGAATGCAGTAGTATCTGAATAACACACCTGAAAAAAGCATGCAGCCAGTCAGGCTTCAGTTAGAAACCTCTAATGTGCATGCCTATTCAGTCCATGATTGTAAGTATTTGAGTTAGAGGATCAACAGGAAAGCCAGGCATTTGGAATTGTTTTAAATGAAATCAATATTTTAGCCTCCATATCCTTTTCTGTTCAGGTGTGCTTTTAATCCTGTGACATTAAGAAATTAAAGTGAACCTCTTGACGACCAGCTAACGCTGATCGGCGTAAACTGGTTGTCTGCGGGTTTCCATGGAGTGGCCGTTCCATGTCAGTTCACGGAGGATGTCTCCGTGAACTGCCTGCGAGCCTCCGATCGCGGCTCGCAGGCGAAATGTAAACACGCGGGGAAGAAATTCCCGGTGTTTACACTGTACGGAGCTGCAGCCGCAGCAGAGCCGTAAAGGTCAGCGATTCCCCGGCCTCTGATAGGCCGGGGATCGCTGCCGTCTGATAGGCTGAAGCCTATCAGAGGCGGTACAGGGCGTATAGCAGTCCTGTACCGCCCACAGAGCCAGGGAGAGGGAGGGAAGGAGAGGGAGGGGGGAATAGCGCTGCAGAGGGGGGCTTTGAGGAGCCCCCCCACAAGGCACAACAGAGCGGCGGCGATCAGACCCCCCCCAGCAGGACATCCCCCTAGTGGGGAAAAAAGGGAGGGGAAGTCTGATCGCCCTGCCTGCAATATGATCTGTGCTGGGGGCTGATGAGCCCACCCAGCACAGATCGATGGAAAATCACTTAGTCGGCAAGTGGCTAAGTCAGAAAACAAAAGTTTTACTCACCTGGGGCTTCTACCAGCCCCCTGCAGCAGTCCTGTGCCCTCGCAGCCACTCACTAATCCTCTGGTCCCTCGCTGTCAGCTAGTTTCGTTTTTGCCGACCGGCCCGTCAGGACTGGCCACGCGTAGCCTTTTCCGAATTCCCGACTGCAATTAGCGATATTGCGGGCCGCAATGCGTACAAAAATATGCGTGGTCGCATATCTATGCGTTCGTAATGCGGCAACGCGTATTTTACAGTCGGGAATGCAGAAAAAGCTACACGTGGCCTGACGGGCCTGTCGGCAAAAACAAAACTAGCTGGCAGCGGGGGACCAGAGGATTAGTGAGTGGCTGCGAGGGCACAGGACTGCTGCAGGGGGCTGGTAGAAGCCCCCGGTGAGTAAAACTCATTTTTTTTCTGGCTTAAGTGTCTCTTTAAGAAACAAAAAACAAACGGATGTTTTCCTTGGGAGGGGAAAGCTTCTGGATCCTAATTGCTCTGTCCTCAGCCAGCCTGATCCAGTGTTGGCACCCCTGAACAGACCAGAACAATAATAATGCCTGCAAAGGTGCAATAATGGCCTTGCACTCCATTGGGTCCGCTCTACTATGCAGGCGCAGATGGCTGCTCATGCCCGAGCGGCAAGACTTTGTTGCCGGACTTTGGGAGGTCCCATCACTGGAATGGGGCGGAATGGGAGGAAATGGGAAGCCTCCTTAGGATCCAGAGACTTCACCCTCCAGGGGTGAGTACCACTTAGGGGCACTTTTTTTCATTTCAAGGTCACTTTAAATACATATTTAGTTTAAGTAGTTTTGTTGTCCTCCACTATTGCTATTGGTTTCAAATGTTCATATGCGGTTTCTGAAACCATAGATTGAAAACTGGTGTATGCATCCGCTCCAACTCCCTTACCCCATGTCTGACTTGATGCACATGACCGGGAAGCAGTACAACAGATCTGACCTGCAGTGACATTATTATTATTATTATTATTATTATTATTATTATAATTTAGTATTTTGTATCTTGTTTTTATTCAATGTTAAAGCTAAAAGGCTATATTAGCTAGACAAGATACAGAACATTCATAACGCACTTTTCTCCTAGCAGACTCGAAGACTCGAAGCACCAGAGCTGCAGCACTAGGGTGCACTCTATAGGCAGTAGCAGTGATAGTGAGTCTTGCCCAAGTTCTCCTCACTGAGTAGGTGCTGGCTTACTGAACAGGAAAAACCAAGATTCAAGCCTTGGTCTCCTGTGTCAGAGGCAGAGTCCTTAACCAGTACACTATCCAGCCACAGCTAATGTCAGATAAATCACTTTTAAATACATGGACTGGTGAACTCGCACCCTCAGATTCATGTAGCACAGAGGGACTAGCAAAGGGCCAGGACATGGAGCAGTATATTAGACTACGCACAGCCATTTGATAACTGCCACTATATATAATTCTGCCTGTTGAAGCCCCTTTTAATCCATTAGGATAGACACTACATAGGGGGCTGGTTGAGTGCAAGCCTTTTTGACTTTCCATTGCCATAAGAAAGTACTCTTGGCCAAGCTAAATTACATGTACCGTATATATAAAGGCTCCTGAATTGGGGAAGAGGAGATCTGCTAGTAGTGGTAATAATCTCCTATTTCTTTTATTTATTTAATCTTTTTCAGGTTTGGCAGGAAAAAGGTCTTGTTTGCTACGATGGCTGTTCAGACAGGATTCAGTATTGTACAAGTCTTCTCAGTAAACTGGGAGATGTTTACCGTTTTATTCATCATTGTTGGCATGGGCCAGATTTCCAATTATGTGTCAGCTTTTATATTGGGTGAGCAACCAGAGAATGCCTAATTCTGGTGATTAGTTTTATATTCTGTGCCAATGTGTTTGTTTGTATGCTCAGTAAGCATTACTCTGGAAGATTACATGGAAAATATATTGTTATCCCTACAAATAAAGTGTTGTACAGTAGTATTTGTATGCTGGGGGAAAAAAACTTCAAATTTAAATATGATTGCATTTGCCTATCATTCTTTATAGTAAGTTTTGAAAGTACAGTAACCACTGATCAATAGTACAGTATTTTATATTTTATATATATATTTTATATACATTTGATATCCAATATTCATTTTTTTTTCTTCAAAAAAAATCTGTGATGTCCTCAGAGACTCCTTTATTTACATTTCGCTGCAGGACATGTCTGCTTTCTCAGCTAATGCTACAGTTAAAGTGGGCCTAAACTCAGGACTTCCTCTCTGCCCTAAAAGAGAAGCAACAGCATAATAACCTTAACAGAAAAACATTTCTTTGTTACTGCGTACAGAACTCTTCATAGATGGTGCTGAACTTTTACTTCCTGGTTTGCCGGGAGCACATATAGGGTTAGGGCTCAGCCAACACTATAAGCGCTTTTCTGAACGCTTGTGATTGCTTAGCGCTTTCTAAGTGCTTTTTAAAAATCGCTCCCATTCACTTTCATTAAAATTGCAGTAAAAATTGCTGTGACTTTTCGCGTTCACGCCGAATTTTATCGTGATTTTAATGAAAATGAATGGAAGCTTTTTTTTTTTTTTTTTTCCCCTTTAAAAAGCGTTTAGAAAGTATTAATCAGTCACAAAGAGCTCAGAAAAGTGCTTCCAGTGTTGGCTGAGCCCTTAAAGGAATCATCAGACATTTGTACATAAATCGACTGTCCCACGGTATCACCTCCGCTCTCCACCACTGCCCCGTTGTCACCGGCCGCACGGTGCAGAGGACGACTGCGAGGTCACTCTTACTGCACCTGCGTCAATCGCTGCTGTCAATCACGGCCACGTAGTCCATGGCTTACTGCAGCGGCGCCTACGCAGTAAGCCGTACTTGACCTCACGGTCGTCCTCTGCACCGTGCGGCGACAGCGGGCAGCGGAGGTGACAGCGTGGGACAGCAAGGGGCTTGAGAAAGCCTCAGCTGAGTAAAGCAGATTTTTGTAAAAATGCCTGATGATTCCTTTAAACCTCCTGTGTTTACATATAGCCTCTGAACTCAGCACACCTGCAGCACAGAGCAGACAGAGATGTCAGCTCAAATTACAGTGATGTATTACCAGTAGATAAGGGAGAATTAGACAGCCTGTTATCTCTAAATACAAACAGGCTGAGTTTTTCTGTGCTTTACTTGTCTCCTATGCATACGTTTAGGTCCTCTTTAAAGGGAACCTAAACTGAGGACATGGATTTTTCCTTTTAAAATAATACCAGTTGCCTGAATCGCCTGCTGATCCTGTGTCTCTAATACTTTTAGCCACAGCCCCTTAACAAGCATGCAGATCAGGTGCTCTGACTGAAGTCAGACTGGATTAGCTGCATGCTTGTTTCAGGGTGTGATTCAGCCACTATTGCAGCCACAGAGATCAGCTGGACTGCCAGGCAACTGGTATTGTTTAACAGGAAACATCCATATCACTCTCAGTTAGGGCTCGTTTCCACTATCGCGAATCTGCATGCGTCCAACGCATGCAGATCCGCACATGTAATACAAGTGGATGGGCCTGTTTCCACTGTAGCGTTGTTAAGGTGCGTTTTTTTCAGCGTGAAAAAAACGCACAAAAGAGCCAACGATTTCGCCTGCGTCGGGAATCCGTGCGAATCGCCGCTAATGTATTTAATAGTAAAAACGCATGCGTTTGTTACATGCGTTTTTACCCGCGATTTCGCGTGCGATTTCGCACCTTTTTCAATTTTATTTAGCCCTGGCAGTGTCATGGTTAATTTCGCATGGCACCCTGCCATGCGAAATCGCAGGCGAAATCGCGGGTAAAAACGCATGTGGAAACGCATCCGCATGCGTTTTTACAAGCGTCGGAATGCGGCCGAAATCGCGTCGCAACAGTGGGAACGAGCCCTCAAGGTTCCCTTTAATGCAAAGGTGTGCTAAAGTGTATTTTTTGTTTTTTTCTTCCATCAGCTTTGACCACTGTCTTGGAATCTAGTGACTCATCATGCTGATAAATAACTTCCTGATTAATTGATCAGATGGTTTCAGTCAAAAAATACATTTTCACAGAACTGACAGTGGAGAATTGATAGCCTAAAGGTGGCCACACACGATACAATAAAATGATCCGATTTTACAGTAATTCGATAAAAACGATCGTATCTCTCGAAAAAAATCGAAAGGTTTTTTTTTTTTTCATTCGACTGAAAAATCCGATCGGATTTCCCGTTTTTTTCGATTTAAATCGATCCGGAATGCCAGATATTTCTCCAATTGTACTAAAGATTGTATGGTGTGTGTTGGATTGTTAATTTATTAATATACACACCCCAGCAATTTTCTCGGAGTTTCCAATCATTTTTATCATAATTGAGGAAAAAATTGAACATAGGTGTGTGGTACATTGGTCATATTTTTAAAAATGTTACAATCAGTCAGAAAAATTGATTGCAATTCTTAAATCGAACAGATATTTAAAAAATTGTATGGTGTGTGGCCACCTTAAGGGCTGATTTTGAATTGTACGATACACTAGTGCTGCTGCAAAGCTGCAGCCGAATTCTTATAGTCGTGCCATGCATTACTCACCAGCACTATTTTTTATTTCTTTTTTACTTTTTTCCCGCACACTATTTCGGATGCAGCCTATTGATTAATAGGCTGTGATTCCACATTCGATATCACATGCAGAAAACGTTCGCAATCTGTGACTAATGGAAGTGGGTCTTGTGCCCATACATGGTAGAATAAAAATGTTCGATATTCCCATTTTTCTGACCAAAATGATTAAATTGAAGGAAAGTCAAAAAGAATCTTTTTTTTTGTTTTTTTTTGTTTTTGTTTTGTTTTTTGTTTTCAATCAAGAAAAACTAATGATTATCCCGTATTTTCAATAAAAATCCAATCAGACATGTTGGAAAAATCTTTATATTCAATCTAATGGAATAATTGAGTGAAATTATCGAATTGAAAAAAAATGTTATTATCAAAAGGTACATAGTATTGTATTATTAGTGTTGCCCTCAATATGGAGCTTGATCCTGTGGGCTGCACTGCGGGGAACGAGTGCTCTAAGGGGCCCATACACTCAGCCGATTTTCTGGCCGACCGATCGATCTCGATTGATCGTTTGCAAATCGGTTGGCCAATCGACCGATCAATGGCCGATTTCGATGGATTTCCATCGAACTGGCAGGGTGGAAAATTTAGGTCGATCTGATGAGATTGCTTATCAGTTTGCATTGGCCTTAATGGAAATCTGATGGCAAAAAAAAAATGCCATCAGATCGAATTTCAATAGATTTCAAACTGAAATCTATTGGAATTCTCTCCTGGTAAAAAATGTTCTAAAAACGCATCAGCTAGATCATCAGATGCATTTCTTATCTATCCGCTGCCAATTTGACGAGTGTATGGGCACCTTTACAGATGCTTCCTGCTGCTTGTGCAGAGTAACGCACAATGTTGATATGGGAAGGGAAGAGGAAACCTCGCAGCGCGTGATTTAGCGGCTTCCAGCAACTGAAGTAAGGGGAGAGGGAACATTATGCTCTGGAGTTGCTGTCGTCTAAAAGCCCAGTATGTATTTGTAACTTCATAGTTCTGAATAGTGCAATGCTAGTAGGGCAGCAGATTTCTGCTAAAATCTGATAAATATGCATAACCCCTTAGACCACAATAATAGGGGAAGGAGTAGTTTCCCTCCTAAAATGCCTACAAGGAGGTGCAAGTGATCACATGGGGGTGATTTATGGTGGAACCTTAGTGTTTTCGGGTATCTGTTTTTTGTTCCTATCCCATCCGAGGGAAATGAATAAAAGTGAATTTTGTGATTTAATTATCTTTTTTGCCCATCCTATCACAATACCCTCTCAAGCTAATACAACTTTCTCACCATTATTTAAACAGGTGCTGAAATACTTGGCAAATCTGGGCGCATTATATTCTCCACATTGGGTGTTTGCATATTCTATGCTGTCGGATACATGCTTCTTCCCCTGATTGCGTTCTTCATTAGAGACTGGCGGATGTTGCTGCTGGCCCTTAGTGTTCCTGGATTCTTCTGCATTCCTCTCTGGTGGTAAGTATACTGGTAAGCAATGAGTAAAGTACCAGGCTGTCCTGTGGTTTACAATACAGTTCAAGGCCTCCTAATCTCTATTATACTTGTACACATCACAACTTTTATTGTTTTCTGGTAACATTTTATTTCATTTTATCAGAGTGAACGGCGCAGCAATAATCCATTGATAGATTAGTCATTACAGAAAAAAACAAGAATGAGCAAGTTATAGGAAAAGGTACCATCAAAATCTAAATACCGGCAAACAAACACCTGAAATGGATGGAAATGTCAAGTATTGTAATTTATGGAGAGACAAGCGATATGGTGTGCGCAAAACTGAAATCAGTTGACTAAAGTTGGTACAATAAAACTAGTAGAAACAATGTAGCATTAGGAAAACTAAGTAAATCAAGACCCTCAAATCTCCATGAAATGGGACTTAGGTGTACAGGTGTTGTATATGGAAGGAAAGTTACTAGTGTTGGGAGCAGCAATGTGCTAATACGCATAGTCAAGTCAGGTGCGCACACCAAATCTACTAAGGTGTGGGGACTAGATCCTTAAAAGTTTTTGATTCCGTGAAATCCACCCAGACCAGCCAAGCAGAGATACATTTCTTGGTAGTATTATAGTCAGATGTGGTCTTCTCTTCTAACTACATGATCTTGTTGATTGCCTCTACTCAGAGTGTAGTTTTATAGGGAAGCCAATGACTTTTCATTGTCTAGCAGTTGCTGTTCTTGTGGCAGTAAGAAGATGCCTCAATACCTCAATAAAGATTTTTCAAACTCATTCTCCCAGGGTATAAAACAATTACCATATCTGTACCACTATTGGGCTAAAGTTCATCATTGGGGGTACTGCTTTATGCGTGCCACATTTGTATTAACTGTAATATTGCTCTCTGCATCTGTGAACCCCCCCCCCCCCCCCCCCCCCCCACACACACACACACACATTTCTACTGCCCAATTTTTAATAAAGGTTTGTTTTAGATGGCTGCTCTACAAACAAATTGTAATGATCTGCTCTGCTGTCAGCACAGGCAGACAGCTGTTTGACCATTCTTTAGGTCTGAATGCCACAGGTCTCTGGAAAAGAGACCTGTCTTCACTTTGCAAGTTTCAGAGTTGCTCTGCTGGTGAGAAATTTGCATACACTTGTCATGCAAATTGCTTAGCGGTTTCCTCTGATGGCTTGCAGTATAAAAACCATTTCTTCCCAGAATTCCTTACTGGTCATGATGGTTTGTTCCTGCTAAATCTCCTGGAGTATCAGCCTTGCTATTGTTTGCTAAGATTATCTTAGAGTAATTCCTTGGGACTGCACTAGGCATCCCTTCTAGCGCAGTCAGGTTGTATTATCTGTTTTGCCTTGTTCTGTCTATCTGTTGCGATTGTCTTGTCACCAGCGGCGGTCGACAGGAAATCGTTCTGTCTGTACCCTGTCTTAGGGGTGCTAGCCAGAGCAGCGGTTGCTACTGGTAGACCCATCTGTTTGTCTGGATCGCATCCGCTCTAGCGGCAGTGGTGGTGGGTCCATCTGTGCTCTGTCTGGGAGTGTAGGCCAGGGCTGTGGTTGCTGCTGGCTGCTCCTTCTGTCTGTGTTGTCTGGTGCGAACGCTTGCTGTAGGCTCGGTGAGGTAACCGTTTAGCAAGCGTTCGCGTTCTCTATTTCGTGTTTGTGTTACATTGGTTAGTTGGGGTGGCACGCTTATCACTGGGCGCCTAACGCGCGGTGATCGTGTCTTAAACGCGTTCGCTGTTGCAAATGAGTGCAGTGTTCGCGTTTAGCGAGCGTTTGTTATTTTCCTTGATGTTCTGATCGTTGTTATTTGCTATGTCTTTCTTGCTACACTTGTGCTCTGTCTAATTTGGTCTTGTGTCACTTTTGGCAATCGCCACTCTTGCAATTGCGTTCCCACTTCGGTGCCGTTGTTGTGTGTTCACAGTCGCTGGGTGGCGACTAGATTGGAGGGCACACATACATTCTGTCTCTGTGCTCTCTCTCTTTAAGGGCTATCTTGCCCTGCATTGCTTTAACTCTTACAATTCTCATCTGGCATCTGTGGCCGTGCAGAGGCTGTGTTCGTCTGCACTCCACAGCTCCATCTGCCGGTGGGAATTGCCCTCTACAGGTGCATAGCACCCAAGCTGGGTTCTGTCAAATTACACGCTTGTGGAGGATTTCCGCAGTGTCAGCGCGCATCTTGTGTGCTGACCACGGAAATAATTCCGCAATCGTTACACAAATGTCCAGTTACACCTTTCAGTCAGTTTTATGCTTGACCGCTTTCCTGAAGAATGTGTTCATTCCTACTATAGGCTTTGTCACCATCTCACAAACTATGCACCCATAAAGAATGGTATTCCGATGAATGCATTATAGGGTACAAGTGTTCAAAGTGTGAAAGTGCAGACTTTGACTATGAGGGAAAAGGGACTGATAACAGAAATGAAGACTAGATGACTGTTAAAGAGACCTCATTGTTTCTGCTGGGCTTTAACCCATGACACTGCCATTGATTTTGTGGAGATAAGGTGGCCTTACACTTACATATTTGCAGCAGATTCGACCATCAGATTTCAGTCAGATGCCTGTCAAGTCGAAAACTAACAGGAATCTATCTAATGTGTGCCACACACTAGGAACAGATTTCCAACAGATTTCAGAATGAAATCTATTGGAAATCGATCTAAATGCATTAGTGGCCACAAATCGATCGATCGGAAATCGACCAGTGTATGGGCCCCTTTAAAGTGTTTTTCTTTCCTACATTATAAACGGTGTTTTTTTTTTAAATACTAGCATATATACAGTTCTTCATTGTTTTTGTTTCCTGGGTGAAAACAGGGAAAACTGTTGGGCAAAGAATAGCTGTGTATAGACTAGTTTCTTTCTTTCCTTTCCCACTGTATCTATACTTTGTCTATACAGTAGTGTTGTTCTCACATAGAATTGTCATAAACCCTATAGGCTTCAGTCTGCCAAAAAGATGTTTAGTGGAAAGATTGCTCGTAAATCTAGAGTCAGTACTAGAGTACTTGCTATTGACATCATTGGTGACCTATCAGGGTGCGTTTCCACTTGTGCGGTGGGAAATCGCCGCGGATTCTCCGAACGAATTCGCATGCAGGAGCGAAATCGCATGCGGTTGTATGCGAATTTTACCGCGAATTCGCATACGATTTCGCATGGATGACGCTGTGTGCGAATTTAACCATGTCAGTGCCTGTGTGCTTTTTCATTGATGCCATGCGAAATTGTATGAAAATTCGCATGAAAAAACACCATGCGAATTCCCTATTAAATACATTATATGCGAATCGCATGCGTGTGTGTGGTGTCCGAATTCGGATGGCTCTGCTGAGCAGATTTTTCCTGCACAAAAAAACGCTCCGTTTTCCTGACAAGTGGACACAGGCTCATTCACTTTTATTGGTTATGCGAATTTGCATGCGGGGAACGCATGCGAATTCGCGTTAGTGGAAACGCACCCTTACTGTTGTCCAACCTCTTAATTTACTGTTGTCCCCACAGCAGGGCTCCTCTCCCTCTATAGAACAGAATAAGCTACCTAACAGTGTGTCGGTACAATGACTGTCCCTGGAGCGTTCATAGAACTGTCTGACCAGGTGACAGTTATTGAATATGTGTGTATACAGATGAAGATTTTTATTTGTAATCAGATTTCACCATGTATGTAAGAGACAGGTTACCATATGCAATTCACGTTGTCCTTAGTTTTCTCCTATGAGATAATTTTTCATCTTCGATTTAAAATAACTTTTGCACTTCGCAATAGAAAAAGTACCAAAAGGTAGGGGGAAAAGTACTGTCAAAATTATTTTGAGTACTTGTTTGCTTGCTGGTGGTTTAAAAGGTATTTTATTTACAAGTTGTGAAAATATCACTTAGGAGAAAACCTTAGAGAACAAGTGAATTGCATATGGGCCAGGGTGACTTTAGTCCATGAATTGGGAGTATTGCTCCCTCCAGAAAGGGAAATGGGAGTAGATCATGGAAAAACAAAGATTTGGGATGTCTCATTTTCATCTGCCTTAAAGGGAACCTGAAATGAGAGTTATATGACAGGCAGAGGATCAGCAGGGTGGCCAGGTAACTGGTTTTGTTTAAAGTGGACCTGAACTCTTGCACAGGACAGAAGGGAAAACATAGAGAAATGCACCCTGTATTTTAGAGAGTTCAGCCTGTCTATTCTTCCTCATCAGTGTCTAATCACAAGTTGTAATTTGATCTCTCCCTGTGTCCGCTGACTGCCGCAGCAGATGAGCTAATTTGAAAGCACAGGATGTTAATAAGTCTACCTCCATGAAAGCAGGAAGTAGAAACACTGCAGTTCTATTGTAGGATTTGTATCAGCTGTAACAAAGAAATGTTTTTCTTTAAAGGTTATTATGCTGTTGCATATCTTTTACAGCAGAGAGAAAGTTCTGAGTTCAGGTCAACCTTAAAAGGAAATAAATATGGCTGCCTCCATATCATTCTCCCTTGAGGTGTTTTTTTTAACATACATATTAATCATTAATGGAAAACAGGGCTCTTTGTTCCAGAGCTGTGGAGTTGGAGTCGTGGAGTCGGAGTAATTTTGGATCCCTGGAGTCGGAGTCGGCAAAAAATGCACCGACTGACTCCTAATGAATTTGTAACTGTAATTAAAATAGAAAATATGATAAAATGTTCTATTTCTCAGATAATAGTCATTAAAAATAGTGTGTGTGTATGTATATGTATATGTATATTACAGTAATAGCTGTGCTTAGTCCACAAAAATGAAATAAACCAATCAAAATTGGTTACTTGTGCTGCTTCAATAAAGCAGTCCCCGTATTTATACAGTCAAATATACATACCTGATTGTGACTGTATATATGTGTACACAGGAATCTCATATATGTTATGGCCAAAACCAGAAATTGGCCAATTCTAGAATTGGCTGGCCGATTTGACGTCGGCCAAAGTCCAAAATGCTGGAAATTTCTGACATTGGCCGGCCAGTTCTAGAAACGGCCAAAGTCAGAAATTCCCAGCATTTTAGACTTTGGCCGACGTCAAACCGGCCAGTTCTATTCCCGTTTTGGCCGTAACATATTATATTAGCATTTTTATTAGTGTTGACATAGCTGTAGGCCGTGTGTGCAAGTGCACGTGGGGACAGACCTAGCCCGTTTTAAACGGGCTAATGCTGGATACACACACGTTGCATTTTGCAGTGCAATTCGCGGGATCGATTCGATTATTTCCAACATGTTCGATCGTGTTTCGATGGATACAGCCGTCGATTTTGCATACTTAATATGCAAAATCGACAGCTGGATCCATCGAAACACGAACGAACATGTTGGAAATAATTGAATTGATGGAATCGATCTCGCAAATCGCGCAGCAAAACTCAACGTGTGTATCCAGCATAAGGTCACTAATTATCCATAAACTGCCATCCTCCTCTCAAATTCCTCCCCCCACCCCCTTCCATTCTCTGTCCAACCCGTGTCACCTGGAGCCTTGGGTCATTCGAGGAGAAAGCAGCCGTTGTGAAGAGCTGAGCGGGGACAGCAGATTTCAGGGACACCAATCCTCCCCCCCCTCCCCCTGCCCCTCCGGAGCATATACCAATACCCCTGCTTCTCAAGCCCCGGGTCCTCACAGACTAACGGAGAATGGGGCACGGAGAACTTAGCAGAGGAAAGCTGAACAGGAGAGTGCAGACGAACGGGGGACAGTGGAACACCAGCAGGACACAGACAACTGACTGAGCTGCGCACAGCAGCTCATCGGAGAGCAGGGGATATGAAGCAGCCGGCATCGTCAGGGCAGCCCAGGGGTCCTTGTAAGTAAAACTGACAGCCGGAAACAGCGCGGGGAGAGGGGACAGAACAGCCAGCCAGAGACAGCGCAGGGAGAGGGGACGTAAAGCGGAGAGGTGAGCTTCGGGACTTGGCCGGCCACACTTACTTAGTACGCGATCTGGCCGGCCAAAATTCAGCAGCGTTTTGTGTATTGGCCGCAGAGAGCGGCCACTTCGCATTCTGACTGGCCAGAACCCGAAGTGGCCAGACTTCGGGTTCTGGCCGTAACATATATACTAAATAACATCTATACTGTAAGAATAAAGCCTGATGTGTAGCTGTGTCACTAATAGAGATGGTCAATGAGATGGAAATAATTCTGCATTGATGCTGATTTATGCAAATGTATGCACTCCCTTTGCTCATGAAATCAAATAATTTGATATGTTGTTAAAATTTGGTTTGGTGACTACAAATTAAAGGGTACCTGAGACGGATGAAAAGTAATGTGTGTTTTTTTTTTTTTTTTTGATACATACCTGGGGCTTCCTCCAGCCCCCTTCAGGCCAATCAGTCCCTCGATGTCCTCCTCCACCACCTAGATCTTCTGCTATGAGGCCTAGTGCACACCAGAGCGGTTCTGCTGCAGTTTGTGATCCGCTTGCGGGTGCGGATCCGCTAGGGTAATGTATTTCAATGGGCTGGTTTTGCAGAAACGCATACTCCCGGCTGCTGCAGATTTTGGATTGCGGATGCGTTTCTGCCTCAATGTTAAGTATAGGAAAAACGCAAACCGCTCTGAAAAACGGCACTTCAGAGCGGTTTGCCAGGCGTTTGTTACAGTAGCTGCTCAGTAACAGCTTTACTGTAACAGTACTTGAAATCTACTACACCAAAAACGCTTCACAAAACCGCAAAATGCTAGCTGAAACGCTACAGAAAAAGAAGAACAAGCGTTTCAAAATCTGCTAGCATTTTGCGGATCTGCTAGCGTTTTTTGGTGTGCACCAGGCCAGAATCCTGGTAATTCAGCCAGTCAGCGCAGTCCAGCCACGTGCCGCTCCCACAGCCAGGAACATTCTGCACCTGCGCAATAGTGCTGCGCAGCTGTAGTACGCTTCTGGCGGCGGGGTGTGTGCATGCGCACTATGCCAGACTGGCTCAAGTACCTGGACTCATAGCAGAAGATGCAGGTGGTGGTGGAGGACAATGAGGGACTGATTAGCCTGAAGGGGGCAGGAGGAAGCCCCAGGTTTGTATAAAACTTTAATTTCATCTGTCTCAGGTTTACTTTGTTACACAGTAGTACTATACTCAACTCTACAAATGTACTCCCCACAGAGCTACAGGGAATCCACTGAGAAAGTTGTGCACATTGAACAGAGAGGTGTTGTCTGTCACCCATAAACCTGGTTCAGATTGTACATGAATAATGTGTAATAGAGGAAGAATCTCCTCGTTCCCCTGCAGAGCACCTGCACATCATTCTTACATGCACCCACAGTTACATTGCCAAGGGCCTGATAGATGTTCTTTGTTCTGGTTTGTACCTTTTACAAGTACTCTTACCAAGGACTAGTTTTAGTCTAAAGGGAATAAATATAGTAGTCTACATATCCTTCTCACTTCAGTTGTCTTGTAAAATTGCTAAACGTTGGCAGTTAAAGGGAACCAGAGAGGATCAAAAAAAGGTTTTATACATACCTGGGGCTTCCTCCAGCCCCATACGCACGGATCGCTCCCACGCCGCCGTCCTCTGCTGCCTGGATCCGCCAGTACCGGGTCCTGTCATTGCCGCCAGTCGGCCGGCGGTCGTGGCCGATTTTCCGCATCACACGGAGCTCCCTCTATACAAGTACGCATGAGGCTGCCTCCTGCGCAGCCGCATGCGTACGGGTATGGAGGGAGCCCCTGTGATGCGGACAATTGGCCGCGTCCGCCGGAAGTGACGGGCCCGGTACCGGCGGTTCCAGGAAGCGGAGGATGGCGGCGTGGAAGCGATCCAGGCTTATGGGGCTGGAAAAAGCCCCAGCTATGTATAAAAGTTCTTTCTATTTCCAGGCTCCATTCCTCTCTGGTTCCCTTTAAGAGATGAATTTCACGTTACATACTTTTAATCAACAAAATTGTAATATGCAAATTAGAGGAGTCGGAGTCGGTGGAATCCTAAACTGAGGAGTCGGAGTCGGTGGATTTTTGGACCGACTCCACAGCCCTGCTTTGTTCTCCATCTTACAGTTCAAATTAATAGCTTAATGCATTCACCAAAGCGCTAATTGTATTTAAATACTGTGACCAAACTGGCTGTACTCAGCCCACTAACTAATACGTAAACATTTTTTATAGATCTATACTCCAGATTAACCATCTTAAATGAAGTTATTTATCCAGTGCATTAGTGCAAATGTCCACTTCTGTATATGGCAGCGGGGATTCAACTTGTCCTGTGTTCAAGAAGAGAATTCAGATAGTCTACTTCTAGTACAGAGCACTCAAATTAGCTCATGGTGAACCAGAACCATGTTTACATTAACCCAGAACCACTAGGAAAGCATAAGGGGCAAAAAAAAACCTCAGAAAAGCTCTGTTAATAATGCCAAATATTACTCATCTTTCTCACAGTTAGGGTGAGTACTCCATCTAGTGGCTGAAACTCAGTATTTCTTTAATTTTACAATTATACTGTGTTAAATATCCCTAGAATTCTTGGATGGGACAAACAGCCATAGTGCAGCTCAAAGACTCATGGGTCCTTGACATGTGGGATTGTCCTGTGAGATTCTATTAATTATGTTACTTGCTGGATCGTACCATAGAATATGACTTATTTATATATTTTTCCTAATTGGAGTATAAAGCGTATACTTCAGTTTTTATGTCAGTATTCTTAGAGGGCAAAGATAGACAATGGGAGTTGCTAAAGTGTGATGTCAAGTCAGGTACATACCTACATTAACCCATTGCGCTCCAAAATTAATGCGCGCAGCAACCTGTAACACAGACAGCAATATAAACTCATAAGGTTGTTAAAATAGAGGATATGTTAAATGGAACCCAAGGTCAGAGGCATATGGAGGCTGTCATATTTATTTCCTTTTAAACAATACCAGTTGCCTGGCAGTCCTCCTGGTCCTGTGTTTCTGATACTTTAGGCCATAGACCCTGAACAGGCATGCAGCAGATCAGGTACTCTGACTAAACTGACTCAAGTTTTACTGGATTAGATATATGCTTGTCCCAGGGTTTGCGCTAAAGCACTACTTTTTCCAGAAGATCAACAGGGCTGCCAGGCAACTGGCATTGTTTACAAGGAAATAAATGTCAGCCTCCATATCCCTCTCACCTCAGGTTTCCTTTAACAAAAAACTGCCTTAGAAGTGTTTTTTTTTTGTGTTTGGCCAGTTACCCCTTTGCCCCTCCAGCTGCATAATGGGTTGGGAGTGTCTGAGAAGCATGCCTACCTCTGTCTGCTGCTTTCTTTCCCACAATCTTCTTTCCTGATGTCCAAACCTCCTTCTCCTGGCTCCCTCTAAATCCTGTTTGTTGGCACTACGCACCAGATACAGACACGACTTGAGGGATACTCTAAGAGAAAGATGCTCAGACACTACGTTAGATTCTAACCTCAGTAATGGAAAATCTTTGGACGATCCGGAGGTTTCCTGTATCCTCTATCGTTCCAGTAAAGTGTCCCTCCAAACTTATTTTACTGAAGCTTTCAAATCCAGTTAACCTCCTGGCTGTAGATGAGCACATTTCGACTGGGAATGCATGAGTAAGGTCCGTGCATCGGTGCATGCCCAGAAGAATAAAGCCACTTATGCATGCATTTTTTCCTGTATATGAGGTCCTTTTGATTTTCCATTTTCTCTACACTTCTGAGAGAATTATGACTGAGATATTTTAAGTCTTAAGGTGGTGAAAGCTTTCAAATCTTGCCTGTGTCACATCCTAACAAAGCAAAAGCTACTGTAAAGTCAGCAAATTAACAATTGTATACACTCCCTTGCAGCACAAATGTAATTATAAGCAGGCTGTCTTGGACTAGCTTGCGTTGCTGAGTCCCTGGTTTGAATCCCAGCCAGGGCACGATCTTCAGAGTTTGTGTGTTTTCCCTGTGCCTGCGTGTGTTTCCTCTGGGCACTCAAGTCCCCCCCCCCCCCCCCCCCAAATACCAGGACAGCCTGGTTATTAAAATGAAATTGGTGCTGCAGGTGATGCAATCACACAAGTCTTAATTGGCTGACGTTCCAGCAGCTATTGCTGTGGTTAGATGCGACTCTGGCAAGAACAGCAAAAACAAATCCAGTCCAGGTGGGCTAGATAATTTATATTCTCTAGTGTCTTCCAGCTCAGGGCTCTTTCACACTAAGACGTTGCGTTTGATGCGACGTTAAGGTCGCATAACGTGCCCCTAATGCAATGCATGTTAGTTTTGGTTGGACGTTATATTGAACTGCGTTATTCGTCTCTTGATTCGTACTTTTTGACGCATACTGATAGAACGAAAACGGCGCACGCGTCACATTTTTTTTTAAAAAAAAAAGGACATTACTGAGCATGTGCAAACATTGTAACGCAGCTAAATACGAGTATAACGCACAGCATGCTGCACTTTCATTTAACGTACAGCGTTATACTCCAACGCAACGTGGGCACTGTGAACAGCCCATTGATTTTTCAATACTGTGAGTTGTTCTGCGGTAGGGGCTGCTGTAACGTGCGACTAACGTCCTGATGTGAAAGCAGCCTCAGACTATTGCTAAAAGAGCTCCATAGTGTAACATGTTCAAAGTTCAGCAGCTTTGGTAGAGTAATTAGTTTGGCGGAATTATTCAAATAAATACAACTGCATGTATACATTAACCCGTAGCCATGAATACGTGGTTCACTAATTCTCACATCTGGATAATTGGCTTTTAATTATTTTCTACTGCTCCTACAAATGCTAGGTTTGTGGTGTTAAATGGTAACACATTGATTCTGTGATCTGTTTGCTTGATAGATAATTAGTGCGTGAAAGAGGTTTTCATTACAGGTAGGAGAAATGAGACCCAGGAAGCTTGAGCATGCTGGGTTATTCTATGGCATGAGGCCTCATCAACACTCACAATTACTGTCTCCCGTAGGGATTAGGACTCCATTAATGGTTTTTAAACTCAGTAAATTCTAATGACATTTTGCTCAGTTTAAAAAACCTTTTCATATATTTTTTTTTTTTTTGTCCCCACTATTTTCCTTAAAGAGGAACTCCAGCCTAAACAAACATACTGTCATTAAGGTACATTAGTTATGTTACTTAAAATAAATAGGTAATATAATCTCTTACCCACACTGTTTTAAAAGAACAGGCAAATGTTTGATTTCATGATGGCAGCCATCTTTTTGGTTGAAAGGAGGTGACAGGGAGCATAAGAAACCGTTCCAACTGTCCTGTGTCCTGAGCACCTCTCCCAGTTGCTAGGCAACATGAACAACAACATAGGAAATCCCATCATGCTCTGCTCAGCATCAGGGAAAAAAAGCCCGGGCTTTTTTTCTTTGATGGGTGGAGCTTAGCTAAAAATGCAGCTAAAAATGATGCTTTGGTAAGAAAAACAAAGTTCTGATGCTATGAAACTGTTAAAGAAACACCAAGCCTTTTCAGTTCTGCTGAGTAGATTTTTAGTCCGGAGGTTCACTTTAACATATCGATTGTGACAATAGCATGTATGGAGGCTTTTCTATTAACCGCTAAAGTCGGCACAAAATTACACGTAACTATGACAAATTGCGAATGGATCACACAAAATTAATTGAATTTCCAAATCATAATTGCGTATGGCTGTAATTGCAACATTTTGTGTAATTGTAGTTCGCAAATGACAGCTTATCTCCAGTTGGACTAGCATAACTCTCACTGATGACTCATTACAAGCAATAAACTATGTGACAATACTATTTCTAGGTTGTAAATTTGGTGTCTTAAAGCAGTGTTTCTCAACATTTTATCGGTATGTACCCCTTACAAAACCCTGTACTCACCAAGTACCCCCTAGCATAGTAAACATTATATATTTAACATAATTGGTTCTAAACAATATCCAAGCTTTTTACTGTTGCTTTTAATTAGCTAAAACACTAATTTGGTGTTTAAATAAGATTTATCATTTTCTGAAACTCTAAATTTGTTATTCTTGGTTAAGTATGGTATATCAAGCCCAAGTACCCCCTGGAACCATCAGAAGTACCCCCTGGGGTATGCGTACCACACGTTGAGAACCTAGGTCTTAAAGGATACCTTAGCATTAAATTAAATTAAAAAGGGACGCCTAATGTGTGTATGCAGAGCTGTGCGGATCCTTACCGCGCCTCCTGTGTCTCGGCATTGCCCTCTATTCTCTGGTAATTCTTCCTCTTCCTTGTCGGTGACCTCCGACCCGACATACTGCGCTGCGCCTACGCAGTATGTCTGCTAGGATGCCTCGCAGCAATGCGAATATGCTGACATCCTATGGCGTCGCCGGGGACCGTGGTCACAAGGCTCACTTGCAGACACACTTTGCAGGCGCAGAGCAGTATGTCCGGGTCGGAGTTCAGGACCGTGCCGTCCAGGAAGAGGAATAATTGAATTATTACCGGAGAATGGATGGAGACGCCGGGGTACAGTAGGGATCAGCACAGCTCCCCAACATTAGGCATCCTTTTTAAATTTAGCGCTAAGGTATCCTTTAACCCTCCTACATATTGTGCATATGAATAGGGCGGCAGATATAGACATTACTAAATTTATTGTTTAGTAAAAGGGGTGCCAGGAAATGTTGTAAAATATGGTTTATAATACTGATATTGTGCTATTTCTCAATGTAACCGCTATTTTGCATGTAGTAAAATGGGCAAAAGGAAAAGTGATAAAATATTGGTTTACTGATTTTCTACTGCTTCACTCACATAGTGAAATATTGGTAATCTTTACTGATATTTTGCTATGACCAAACCTCTCCCTACTCTCACACGGAACCCTTCCCTGGTGGTGCCTAACATTAACCTCCTGAGCATTACGCCGCTCAGGAGGTTTTGCTAACCTGAATCCGCCATTATGAAACTTTGTGTTTCTACTGATAAATAAGCTGTTAGCTAGCACTAGGCTAGCTAGTATATGTGGCCGGCACTAACCCCCTCCCCTCCCCGCTCGCCCAGAATCCCCCCCAGTTATACATTACCCTCCCCGCTCGCCCAGAATCCCCCCGGTTATACATTATCCAGCCTGGCTCCAGCGATCGGCTCAGCCTTCCCGTACAGCTTCGGTCTTTTCTATGGGGAGGATCATATATGACGCCATGCGCAGACCTGATCCTCCCCATAGAGAAGATGAGAGCTGTGCAGGGAGGCTGCACCGATCGCTTCAGACTCTTTAGCCACCCCCAAACACCGTTTGAACATAATGCAAACAAAGGTTGTATGAAATATACCATCTGGCAGGCAGTAATGTTTGTGTATTTGTTTGTGTTATATACCAGGCCTGTGGAGTCGGAGCAATTTTGGGTGCCTGGAGTCGGAGTCAGGAATAGATGCACCGACTCTTAATGAATTTAAACTGTAATTAAAATAGAAAATATGATAAAATGTTCTATTTCTCTGATAAGTCATCATAAAAAATGTATATAAACAGTAAGGCCCGGTTCAAATTGGCGTTCTGAGCCAAAAGGATCCGGTGAGCTGATCCGGTCTTCGTTTCACCAGATCCGGATGGCTCAGTCCGTGGCCCGGTTCACATAGTGAAAACTGATCTGATCAATGATTGATTGGATCCGTTTTCACTCAGCAAATACATACCTTATTTTTAGTACTAGCTGGCGGTAGAGGCTTCCACTTCTTGCGCTGTGACTACACAGCGCATCATGCGACTAGTCATGACTCGCTGTGTAGTCACATGACGCGGAAGAAGACGGAAGCCTCTACTACTGAAAATAAGGTGTGTATAAACCCTCCCTCACCCACCCACCCGGCTGCTGCACCCACTCCTCACCCTCCCGTCGATAGATACGCGTCGGCTCATGCCCCCATCCCCTGTGGAACGGTCCGTTTCTTCACTTTCCCATTGCCCCAATGCTGCAATATTTTTTGTCCAGATCCGTTCTGCTGGGCAGAACGGTCTGGGAAAATTAGGGCCTGCAGCATTTTTTAGATCCATGGACCGGAACGTATCCGCACCAACTGAGGCATGTGAATGGATCCATAGGTTAACATTGGATCCATTCACATCCGTTCCGTTTTGTACGGTATACGTTCCGATCTGGAGAAAACCGTTAATGTGAACCGGGCCTAATAGCTGTGCTTAGTCTACAAAAATGAAATAAAACAATCAAAATTAGTTACTTGTGCTGCTTAAATAAAGCAGTCCCCGTATTTTTAAAGTCAGATATACATATCTGATTGTGACTGTACAGTATATATGATGTGTACACAGAAATCTTTTATATATACTAAATAACCTATATGCTGTAAGTATAAAGCCTGATGTGTAGCTGTGTCACTAATAGAGATGGTCAATGAGGGAAATAATTCTGCGTTGATGCTGATTTATGCAAATGTATGCACTCTCTTTGCTCATAAAATCAAATAATTTGATATATTGTTAAAATTTGGTTTGGTGACTACGAATTAAAGGGTACCTGAGATGGATGAAAAGAAAAGTTTTATACATACCTGGGGCTTCCTCCAGTCCCCTTCAGGCCAATCAGTCCCTCGCTGTCCTCCTCCACCACCTGGATCTTCTGCTATTAGTCCCGGTAATTCAGCCAGTCAGCGCAGTCCAGCCATGTTTTTCAGGACAAACTAGGCTTTCTTCCAGTAATCTTTTTTCCAGGGCTGTGGAGTCAGGGCAATTTTGGGTACCTGGAGTTGGAGTCGTTGGATTCACAAAATTAGGAGTCGAAGTCGGATGATTTTTGTACAGACTCCACAGCCCTGATTTTTTTTTTTCTTCTTTTTCTCCCCTAAGTATTTTTTAATTTCACAGGCACGAATTAAAGAAAATTAGGCGTAAATGCGATAATCAAGCATTGCCTCAAAATACGTTACTTGGCTCGTCCCAGTTAAAATGATACCATACATGCCTTATTTCATCACTAGTTGGGCATGTAGCATACCATTACCGCTAGCCTGTGTGTCTGTAGCGATGCAATCGCTAGGCTGCATAGTTTGGGGACCCTAGTTCTGTATAGATGCATTGCTAGGCAACAACACTGCAATGCATCTATATAGCGTTGGGTCCTCGAGCTGTCGCCCTATTGATCGCTATGGGCGGCAGCCATTACAGTTATCCATGAATCTTAGCGCCAAGTATAGGTGACACAAGGAGTTTATTATTCTGGTAGGGGTTAAAATGTAAAAAAACAAAATAGAAGTACACTTTATTATAAGATGGGCTCACTGTCACTAACTTTCACCTAACTTTATGTGAATGATTGCTCCATGAACACACAGAGGCACAGATCAGGACACACAGAGTACGTCCAAAAACTATCAGGTTAATGATAAAAAGAGCTATTGTTTATTTAGATTAGCGCAGTGACCATATTAAAAGCGATATAGTTTTATATTTATACAGCGCCCTTTTTATACAGTCAGCGCCAGTAGATAAAAGGTTTGTATTGATGTGAATGGGGCGCCCTTTTTAATAGGCTCCATTATTACATGATACCCCGCTACATATACTTTTTTGCTTTATGCTGCATCAGGGTGACAACCTTTTGGTTTTCCTCTTGCAGCAGCTGTTTGGGCTATGGAGGTGGCACACTCATTTTAAATATTCTAGAGAAAGGATTCATTTTGTTTATTAGCTCGCCTGATATCTGCAAACATTTTTTCCTTACAGGATGATTCCAGAATCTCCACGGTGGCTCATATCTCAAGGAAGAATTACGGAAGCAGAAGCTATAATAAGAAAGGCAGCCAAGAAAAATGGCAAAACAGCACCTGACATAATATTCAGTGTGTCTGAGGTAATTTTTATTACTAAACAATACGTACTAAATCACCACAAGACCTACCGTAGCTATCAGTGTGAAGACTGACATTCGTTTCCCACAATATTTCACAAAATATGCCCCAATCTCTGTATGGTAAGCAGAGAGTCAAATATAAGCATAAGGGCTGTATTCCACCAAAAATCGGGTGAGATCAACGTCACAAACGTCATGTGATCTTTTCCATTTAAACATAACGTTTCTAGCTTCAACAGGTATTAAAAAAGTGTTTGCAAAGGCCAAATATTGAAGCGCACTGGGCAGTGCCTTAGAGATAGAAAAAATGCGAGTGCTCTAATGAAGCACTGCAAACGTTTCAAAACTGCTTTAAAGAGACTCCGTAACAAAAATTGCATCCTGTTTTTTATCATCCTACAAGTTCCAAAAGCTATTCTAATCTGTTCTGGCTTACTGCAGCACTTTCTACTATGACAGTCTCTGTAATAAATCAATGTATATTTCCCCTGTCAGACTTGTCGGCCTGTGTCTGGAAGGCTGCCAAGTTCTTTAGTGTTGTGGTTCTGATATGAACTCCCCCTTCCAGGCCCCTCTATGCACACTGCCTGTGTATTATTTAGATTAGAGCAGCTTCTCTCTTCTCTCTTATCTTTTACAAGCTGGATAAATCGTCCTCTGAGCTGGCTGGGCTTTCACATACTGAATAATTACAGACAAGGGCAAAGTTGTTTGCAGGAAGAAAAGAGCAGCCTGAAACTTCAGTGCATGAGAGATGCAGGGGAAAGAAACACACAAATGATCTCTTGAGATTCAAAAGGAAGGCTGTATACAGCCTGCTTGTGTATGGATGTATTTTCTATGTGTGGACATACTGTACATCAACCTACTTCCTGTTTTGGTGGCCATTTTGTTTGTTTATAAACAAACTTTTTAAAACTGTTTTTAACCACTTTTAATGCGGCGAGGGGCAGCAAAATTGTGTCAGAGGGTAATAGGAGATGTCCCCTAACGCACTGGTATGTTTACTTTTGTGCGATTTTAACAATACAGATTCTCTTTAAACTGAGACTGCTAAAAGATTACTGCAGTTAATAGTTTTTATTTACTAATTACAATGTACAAAGTCATTAAACAGAAAACTACCAATATTTGGTGTGAATCCATTTTCCCAGGCACTCTTGCAAACTTGCACGATTTTGTAGGCCTAAGATGCACACAATTGATGTAAAACTAAGCCGCTGCAGCATGTTGCATAGAGCCTCGGCCACTTATAACTTCACATTACTTTTTGTACCTGTGTCCTGGCCCTTCTTTGGGCTAATTTGTTTGTTCTACTTGAAAAGTAGGCGTCACAAACGTTGGATCTTATTGGAATGAATAAATATAGGAATTTGTGGACATTTTTTTTTTTTTCAATCATTGCTGACTTACAGCACCCACTTTTTAGGCATTATTCTATATGGTGTGCAAAATATGCACAATTTCTTTATGCTAACAAACTGCGATAATTAAAAACCATGTATGCAGAAAGGGGAATTGTAGCAGTTTTCATAGTTTACTTGAAAAAAGATGTCATTCCAAGTTCAAACAGAACATATGCAACATTACTAGCCTGCATGCTCACATATCCAAGTTAATCCGGAGGAAAACTCTTAGAAGACTTAGACCAGATAGGTGTAAACAGTGTAGAGCTTTCCCTAGATCCTGATGTCTGACTATGTCCGACAGGGAGCATTATGGCTGCTGCTGGCCACACCTTCATCAGATCTAATCTGACACGGCTTCGGGCACCTCAGATCAGTGTCCACTTTATTCTCTTCTGGTACCACATTGCACAAGGTAACGACCTATTATGTTTGCGAGGTGGGACTAGACCATGCTGACCCTACTCCACCTTCCTCCTGTTCTGCTGATTGACAGGTCTCTTCCTGGCACAAGTGTGTCATTCTCCTCTTCGTGCCTTGCAGACGTCTAGGGACAAAAAGCTGATCTGCCAAGCTTTTATATTGCCCTTTGACATATTTCATGCATGTTAATTATATCACAAATGTTCTCAATACGACATAAGCCCAAATTATCTAACCTTTCCTGGTAAATGAGACTTTCCATCCCTCTGACCAAGTTTGTGGCTTGTCCTCTGCTCTCTAAAACTCCAGTGTTTATTCCTGTAATGTGGTGCCAAGAACTGTAATCCATACTTGTGGCCTTATAAAACAGTTAAACAGGGGCAGTATTATGCTAGCAACGCATGTTTTTGTTTAGAAGTTTAAAGTTGATAAAGCTCATGAGGATGCAGTATTTTTATTCTGAAATATCCAATTCATCGGGATGTCCCCTTTCATCTAGCTGTGATTGCCCCCCTATTTTCTTGAAAAAAAAAACCTCTCTCTGTGTTGTTTGACATATTGTATGCTGTTTGAAGAGTCTATTGAGGAGGCCCATTCTTTCTAAGCTCTTCTGCTCAACTGACTCCAGCAAACTATTCCTATATGTATAGATTCAGCTGCATTTCTTCACCACATGGCTCTACTGATTCTCAGCCAGAGAACCTGAAAGAATTCAGAATAATATTTAAAAGCCCTAGTGTATTGACTGCACACCGGACAAAAAAGGCCTCAGAAGACTTCTCATAATGTCAGAGTGGGTGGTGCTTTTAACAATCGCATCATAAACCCTTGTTTGTATGGCCAAGCACCCCACTAGGTACAGGGATTTGCCCAAAGGTCTGGTAGTGGAGATGGAGCTCCTAAAATGGGTTGGGCCTACACAACTCTTTCATTACAGGAGCCATACCCAGTTAGGGCAAAGCTTTTGGGTGCCCTGCTCTTTTGTATGCTCCCCTCTGTTGACTAGTGCAGGGCTGTCTGAGGAGGAGAGGCTTTGATGTTTGCAGGGAGGTCAATTTTATATTGAAAATGAACAACTTTGCTGTGCAGTATTGCTGAACATATGCAGGTTTGTTTTTTAAGGTGGCCATGCAAGATTGGAAGAAAGCTTTCAGGAATAATTTCTTCATTTGGCCTGAGTTTCTTTATGCACAATATTCACAAATGTGTAATTTTACATGCATTATCGTTCACTAATTAACACAAAGCTTTGCTAATGCCTAGTGCTGGTGAATGATGAGGTAGGCAGAAGGCTGGAAAAAAATCCTTAAAATTGGCTTTAAAATGTTAGTGCACCAGGCCCTTAAGTGATATGGATACTGAAGACCGCGTTCCTGTAATGCCATTGTAAAAGCTAGAAAACTGTTAGTAAAATTATTTTTTGTTTAAAAATTAGTGTGAGAAATAGGAAAAATCAGGAGGCATGGAAAAGAAAACCTAAAAACAGCAAACATTGCTACCAATAAAACACAGAAATAGCGTTATTTCTTAATGGAAAAATACAGACGTAGCCTTCACAATCCGCACATGGTTGTGTTGTTTACCTCGGCTAAGTACAACCTCCTTCCAGATGTGCCTGAGGCTATTCTGCTGCCGTGTGGAAACACGGCATAATCGCAGGGCATGCCAACTTCCAGACCATTCCAGTGGATTAAAGCCCAAACCTGTAAACAGATTTAACCCATGCTGACAGAATATTTCCTAAGGATGTGAAGTAATATGTCTCTCATACTGAAATATTAAAAGAACGTACTTACTACTTCAAGTTAATTTTTTCTTTAGCTATTGGTGAATGTTCAAGTTTCAATGTTTTAAAGGAATTGTAGATTTGTATATACAAGTTTTGTGTCACTTCACAAATTTTACACCCAGGTCTCAATTCAAAAGCTTTTCTCCTGCGTTTTTTGCTTAGGAAATTTTTTTTCATCTCGTGTAAAAAAAAAAATTATATATATATATATATATATATATATATATATATATATATATATATATATATATATATATATATATATATATATATATATATATATATATATATATATATATATATATATATATATATATATATATAATATAAAAACAATAAAAAATGTATTATAACCTAGCGAGTGCGAAAGTATAGAGAAGTGTCAAAAATAGTCATTTCAAATTAATCCATTAGTCTGGCACTGATTTTGACTACTGTTTTTTTTTTTGCTTGCCTGGGGCAAAAGGGTTTGTTATTGAGAATGTGCAAAACCCTCTCCTGTGAGTAAAACCCTGGATAAACATTTATTGAATCAGGGCCCATGATTTCATCGATCTCCTGTAATAGTTGCAGTAGTCATTTGTCTGCAATAGTTACCTGTATTGATAATTAGAAAAAGTAAATTTATTTAATCTGTTCATTTGGACAGTGTATCTACACACCTGTGGACCTCAATTCAGCACAAGTGGCGTTTTACAGCGACACTGGACAAATGGGCAAATAAAACGTGTCCGTTTTATCATCGTAAGCACGTTTTATTTTTAAACTATAATGGCTGAAAACTGAGGAAATCTCTTATTTTCACTGCTGAGAGCAGTAGAAGCTTGCTTATCTCTGGTCATTGGCAAAGGCAAGCATCTCCCTGTGCCTTTGTTTTTACTCTGCCCCCCTCCTTTTCTGCTAAAGGTGACTCAGCTGTTTAGTGTGTCTATCCAGCAGAGGGAGTGGAGCAGAGTAAAGACACAAGTACAGGGAGATTCTTGCCTTTGGCAATGACAAGATATAAGCAAGCTTTTACTTCTCTCTGCAGCGAAACTGCATGGTTTTACATGCAGGGAATACTTGGGAATGCTCTCAAATGTTCTTTTATGTAATTGAGTAGTTACTAAAATGTTAGTGTTGGGTGTATAATCCCAAACTGATCTGACCAAAATGAAACACACTGTATAAACAGAATAGATAGATAGATAGATAGATAGATAGATAGATAGATAGATAGATAGATAGATAGATAGATATAAAGTGTTCAAACCAACTACTGATTTTCAATTTTGATTTTTACAGTTGCAGGATCCAAAGGAGCAGTCTCACAAGGTGTATACTTTTTATGACCTTATTAAGACAAGGAACATTCGCACAGTGACATTTCTGTCAATTTTACTCTGGTGAGTAGGAAATGACTAGCTGAAAAATGTTCTGCATTACCACTGAAATGTTTAATCTGTGATTTTTAACATTTTTTTGAGGCTAACCACATGCAAATTCAGAGAGGGAAGTTCATCTTATTGAAATCAATAGGCTGCTGTCCGATTAGCAAAAACCATGTCACGTAAGCCAATCCCTATAGCCGTGCATAGCACTTCTAAAGGGATTCTCATGTATTCTTGCATCACAGCAGGTGCCTGTGTACGTCTGAGATGCTTGCCGGCTACAGTGGAAACAGGCCCTTAGAGACTTTATAAGGTTTTACTTCAGTGGTAATTGGCATATCTATGAGATGTAACATAAGGAATAACGCGTAGGAAATAGCTTCTGATGTATCATCAGACATTAGTTCTACCTTAGGCACATGTACAACATTCAGTGTTTGCTAGAACACCACAGGAGAGAACTATTGCTATCACCATAAAATCAAAATAATTTTTTCGAACTTAATTCCCATTGGTTACACTCTGAAATGTTTTTTGGGGTCACACTGAAATGTTTCCTTCAATTTCTGTTAAGCTATTGTGTGTTTTTAAACGTTGTACCTCCTTTTGAAATGTGTTTTTTCTTTAGGATGATTATATCTGTAGGATACTTTGGTTTGTCACTAAACACTCCCAACTTACATGGGGATCCTTACTTGAATTGTTTCCTGTCTGCTATTATTGAAGTCCCTGCTTATATCATTGCATGGGTGCTGCTACGAAGTTTCTCACGCAGATACTCCACTTCCAGCACATTGTTCCTCGGGGGAGTGGTTCTGCTTTTCATTCAACTAGTGCCTCAAGGTAAGATGTGCTTCAACAGCTACATTCTAGTTAACAATCCATGGTTTTTAAGGTTTTAGTGACTGCCGCCGTAATGCAATAAATACATTCATCTCTACTTCACTGATAAGTAATTACTTAATTAGTAAAGCAGACAGCTTAAAGAGAATCTGTATTTAAAAAATGCAGCATAAAAAAAACATACCTATGTGTTCGGGGAAATCTCCGATTCCCCTCTGTGAAAATTTTGCCCCTCCCCGCCACATTAAACATCATAAAAAACTGTTTTATAAAGTTTGTTTACAATCAAAAAAATGGCCGCCAAAACCGGAAGTACGTCAGTCTGCTGGACATCACAGCACTGTACGAGAGGAGCGCAGGTTAGAGCATGTGCTGAATGCCCTCTCGTGCTGCTGGATTGTAATCGGCTGCCTTCTCTGAGCCGGCTGTTTACGTTACACATCCTACATTCTTAGTGTTTTGTGAGGTGGAGAAGGGAGGGTTGCTGTGGAGACAGAGGCTGTGAGAGCCTGTCTAACGATCTGCAGGCTCCGATGAACTAGCCTGTCACGCTTCATTGGATCACAGCCGCAGGGGAACAGATACAAAGATTATTCATTGTAACTTCACAAGTATTGCAGCCAGAGGTATAGTGTGAAGTCAGTATTTACCTTCTGTCTCCCTGCCGATGTGATCCAATGAAGCGTGACAGGCTAGTTCATCGGAGCCTGCAGCTCGTTACACAGGCTCTCCCAGCCTCTGCCTGTCACACTCTCTGTCTCCGCAGCTCCCTCACTCATCTACCTCACAGAAACCAAGCTAAGAGAACGGAGGATGTGCAATGTAAACTCACCACACGGGAGGGCATGGAAGGGGCGTGCATAACATGTCCTCATTACTGAGGAGACAGCCCCTTCCAGATAGAAGGTGACAAATCCGACAGAATGAAGAAACATTACGTTATTTCACAGGGGGCATGTAAAAAATGTTGCAGTAAGCCAGATCACATTAGAGTAGGTATAGGAACTTGTAGGATAGAAGAAAAAGGGATGAAAATTTTTGTTACAGAGTGGAAACCATCATATTTGTAGTATTGTCTTACACACACTAAAAGATCAACCCCTTTGTCTTTAAAGGAACACTATAGATTTAACATGTTTTTTAAGTCGAGATAGGAAATGTTTGGGAAGTGCTGCTAAGTACTGGTATATACGATTGAATGCTTATATATTTGTTTACTGTTAATTCCGTTAACACTTTTCTGAGGGCAGTCTGCTCTAATCTGACGGCAGAGTGATTCATGAGGGGAGGGGGATTTCCCTCACAGTCCATCTGTTAACCCTGTGTGTGAGAGCTCTGACTAAAGTATTCTGCAGAGAGCAGAGGAAATGTATCTTATGTGCAACATAAACATTTGTAATTGTGTGTGTGTGAGACACCTGACAGGCTTTAAATATAACTTTGCTTCAATATTACACTGTTCTTAGCATGTTTAGGGCCTGTACACACTGAAAAACGCAAGCAAAATCGCAAGCGCATGCGTTTTTAAAGTGCCTGTAGTTTTAAAAACGCATGCGCTTTTGCCTGCGTTTTTTGTGCGTTTGCGTTTTTCTTGTAATTGCTGATTGGCTAAAGAATCCTTTGTTTTTTTTCTAGTTTACATTTCAACAGGAATCAGGAGATTGCAGAGTGTTCTGGGATACTGACTTCTGAAAAACGCAGGCAAAAACGCAAGCTTAAAAAAGCGCAGCAGGCACTGCGTTTGCGTTTTTTAAAAACGCATCGCACCAGTGTGTACAAGTCATCACGATTTTCATTCTTTTTCAAAAGACCTTGCGTTTTTAAAAACGCATGCGTTTTTAAAAACTCAACGCAAGCGCAGCAGTGTGTACAGGCCCTTAGACTGCAGAGATTCATACCTCTGCAAATGAGGCATTCCAAACGTAGCTAAAATCTACACACAATGAATTACAGCTTTTGCCTTTGATATTTAACATAAAAAATAGGAAAATGTTTACGCAGCTATTTAGACATTGTGTACGTTATTTTAGAACACTTGGTACTGTTCGTTTAAGCGGAGTGCAACAGATGGGAAAGAGGGATGGTGCCCTCTATGCAGTATTCAATAGAAGAAAAAGTTGACACATCCACAGTAAGTCAGCGCTGACCAGCCACGTGCCGCTTTTACATCCAGGAACATTCTGCACCTGTGCAATAGTGCTGCGCAGGTGTAGTACGCCCCTGGCGGCGGAGTGTGTGCATACAAACTAAACAAGTCTGGCTCAAGTACCTGAACAGAAGATCCAGGCGGTGGAGGAGGACAGCGAGGGACTGATTAGCTTTAAGGGGGCTAGAGGAAGCCCCAGGTATGTATAAAAAAAACTTTAATTTCATCTGTCTCAGGTTTACTTTGTTACACAGTAGTACTATACTCTACATATGCACTCCCCACAGAGCTGCAGAGAATCCACTGAGAATGTTGTGCACATTGAACACAGAGGTGTCTATCGCCCATAAACCTGGTTCAGATTGTGCATGAAGAATGTGTAATAGAGAAAGAATCCCCTCATTCTCCTGCAGAGTACCTGCACATCATTCTTACATGTACCCACAGTTACATTGTCTAGGGCCTGATAGATGTTCTTTGTTCCGGTCTTTACCTTTTACAAGTACTCTCTTACCAAGGACTAGTTTTAGTCTATGACTAAAGGGAATAAATATGGCATATGTATGTCTACATATCCTTCTCACTTCAGTTGTCTTTTCAAATTCCTAAGCGTTGGCAGTTAAGAGATGAATTTTGTGTAACATACTTTCAATCAACAAGATAGTAATATGCAAATTAGAGAAGTCGGAGTCGGTGGAATCCTAAACCGAGGAGTCGGAGTCGGTGTATTTTTGTACAGACTCCACAGCCCTGATTGTTTTACAGTTTGTTTTTTTTTCACTGTGGCTCCAAAATAATTCACATGATATAGGACCTTAAGCCCTCAAAGACCCCAAATTCTATTCTCTTGTTTGTCACGGTTAAAATGATACCCTTCATGCATAATCAGATAGCTTTTGAAAGAGAACCCGAGGTGGGGTTCTGACAATGCTATCCGCATACAGAGGCTGGGTCTGCCTATACTGCCCAGCCTCTGTTGTTATCCAGATCCCCCTAAGCTCCCCCCTGCGCTCTGCTATCCCCCATAAATCACAGCTGCGCTGTCGACACGCAGTGTGTCACAGAGGGCTGTGTTTACCTTTGTAATGCCAGTCTCGCTGCTCCCCCGCCTTCTCCACAGCTCCGGTCCCCACCCGCGTCCAGGGACGCGGGCGGGGACCGGAGCTATGCAGGAGGCGGGGGGAGCGCCGAGACTGACAGTAAAAAGGTAAGCACAGCGCGGCTGTGATTTATGAGGGATAGTAGAGTGCAGGGGGAACTTAGGGGGGATCTGGATAGCAACAGAGGCTGGGCAGTATGGGCAGACCCAGCCTCTGTGTGCAAATAGCATTGTCAGAACCCCACCTCGGGTTCTCTTTAAGCACACGGCACACTGTTAACCACAAGTCGCGCCAATGGATTTTTCAAGGCCATTTTTTGCACCAAAAGTAATACAGTCATTCTTTGTTAGCAAAGCCCATGGAGCATCTGAACAATCGAGGAAAACCATAAATGTCACCATTCTGAAAACTGGAGACACTGGCCTACTCAGATATACATATCTTGTGACATTTGCACTTATGTGGATTAGCAGAAATTGCACCATAACTTTGAAAATTGTATTTTTTACAGTTTTTTTTCCCTTTTTACACTAAAAAAATTGACGTAGGGCCTCAGCCCTCAAAGATGCCAAATTCAATTCTCTCATTTGTCACAGTAAAAATGATACACCACATACATAATCAGATAGCTTTTTGGGCACACAGCAGACTGTTAACCGCAAGTAGCACTAATGACTTATTCAAGGCCAATTTTTTTTTTTTTTTTTTTTTTTACTAAAGTGTTTTAGCCTTGTACACCCTTTCAATTATGATTGGCCAATCACTGACCAATCTTACCACTTCCCCATGAAGTATGAAAGTCATCAAATATTGAATATGAGCAGATTATGTAGGTAAACCCTCATACTGTAGTATGATAGTTTACCTATACGATCTGCTCATATAATTCAAGACTTAATATTAGAGGTGGTAAAACTGGTCAGTCATAATTGAAAGTGAGTAATAGTCTTTAGGAAAGCACGCTGAGGGCTTCTACATTTTTAAGGAGACAGTTGTTAATACATTTTTTGTTCTGATTTTGGGCAAAGGGCCATATTAAAAATCAAGCCCAAAAAAAACATTTCAAGGGGTGTTGTAGGGGTCCAACGTGCCGCTAGTGTTGAGGGGGCTTGGCTGCTATAGATTGGAGGGCATATATGTTCTTCTGCTTGTAAATATGCTGCAGGAAATTTTCTGTTAAATTAAAAACATTCATTGGCTGCATGGTGCTGGTGTCCACTTGTATGCCACTCCTGGCTGTGAAGGGAGGGATATTAGGGGCCTCCATATTGCATGGTGACCACTGTGGGTGGAGTAGTTCATAGGGTAGCGGTTGTCTTCTTCCCTGGCGTGCTACCCTCGCTGGCATGCTCTGCCTTGGCCTGGCAGACCTCTGACCTCTGGCATTGTCAGTGCTGGTAGTAGCCACAGATGATCCTCCTTCCGATGCGGAGTCGGTCTCACTATTGGCCCTCACCTGGCCCTCTCTTCTATGTTGCTGAGCGGTTGATGGCCAAGCAGAATCAGTATCTGAGTCGCTTTCTGTAAAGAAAGACGACTCGGAGGCAGGTATCCAATCAGAATCCGATTCCTCCAATTACTCCCCTTCGCTGCTGCTGTCCTCCTGCAGTATGGTGGCTGCCTCCTCTGCGGAATAGAGCCTCTTCGTCATCTTTCCCACAAAAATATATATACCGTATATACTCGCAAGCAAGCCGAATTTTGGACCCACAAAAAGTGGGTCAAAAGTTGGGGGGTCGGCTTGCTTGCGAGTGATGTGCCTGAGGGTCGTCCCCCCGCCCTCTACCACCCGCTCTCCCCTCGGCCGCTGCTATTACCTTAGCTCCGTGGCTTCCTATTCCCCTGTCCTGCTCTTAATTCACAGCAGCTCGCCCCACGGTGGCTGCTGCGTGATGACGGAGGAAGTGCAGAGAGAGGTTCCCATAGTAACCAGGAAGCCGCTCTCTGCGACTACCTCCGTCATCACGCAGCAGCCGCCTGTTTCCCTGGTGCTTCCATGGCAGCATACTATGGGATTTAACTAGCAAGAACAAACAGGGAGGGTAAAGTAACACTATTTTTTTTTTAACATTAGTAGGATCAGAAATTAATTGATTTTTCCACATTTGAAGAGCTAAGGACTGAAGGGTCAACTCTAATATTCAACAAAAGTATATGTCGAGGACCATGCAGCTTTAAAGATTGTGGCTGTAGACACACCGGCAAGAAATGCCCACGATGAAGTTATACTTCTGGTTGAATGAGCTAATGTCTGGCAAGGTAGACCTTAGCCTTACACACACAGCAGATGAATTCCCGAATCCAAGCCGCTAACATCCTGTAAGGGGTTTCTTAACCTTTTCTGTAACCAGAGGAAACTAACAGGAGATGGGTTGACTGTCTGAAAGATTCTGTGACCTGCAGATATCTTTTAAAAGAGCATGACACGTCCAGAGGATGTATTTCTGGCATACCACATTTGTTCATACTTTACTTGCTGTCTTGGAACATCCCAACTTAACCTCTCCCCTTAAATATACAGGCTACCAGACAAAATTTGTGAGGTGCTGATTGAGACAACAATGGCTCAGACAACAGTTTCGTACAGACTGAGAGAAACATTGGCTCTGTCTGAGATAATTGGAGAAGAAGTGGAAACCACAGTCTGTACGGCCAGTATAGAATTATTGAAAACTTTTGATTTCTCCTTCTTAAATTTCTTCGGAAACCGAAAGACTATTGGTACTGGAGAAAAAGCGTACCGAAACAGGAGGCGGCCAAGACTGGGATAGAGCATCTATTCCCACTGCTGCTTGACAATAAATCCGGGAGAAAATTGTGGTATAATTGACAGTCCTGTTGCACTCGGTTTTCCCTACTAGAAGATGTGCAAAAGCTTGAAAGGCTGAACAGGCGGATCTTAATTCCAAAGGATTTGAATTGTTTGTTAAGGGGTGACATGGCCATCTGGACTGAATCACCTGGTCTAGGCACCATGCACCCCATCACAATAGACCAGCATCCCTGAAACATAAGTCAATTGAGACAGAATCAGAATCCATTGAGTAAATAATCCTGATTGCAGCACCAGATAAAATAATTCTTCATTGATGTGTAAAATCACCATTTTCTGTTGTAGAGACATTCTGCCCCACTAATATAAGAAGGGGAGTTGAAAAATACATCATGTGCCAGTGTGGCCACTTCATCATTATTGTAGCTGCTAACATTCCCAAGACTTGAAGACACTTCCTTGCTGAAAGATGAATGTCTTTAATTGCAAACCAAACAAACTGTTGGTACTAAGGATGTGTGGGAATACATAAATATCTTTTTTAAGTTTATTGGAACTAGAAAATAGTTTTATTGGACTGTCAGGATAATGGATTGAAGAGATTCAATCCTGTATTTTGGAAGCAGTGTGTACCTGTTTAAAATATTTCAGATCTATGACAGGTTGCCAAACTCCTGTTTTCTTGCCAAACAGAGGAGAGTACATCCCTTTGCCTCTCTGTGAGCAAGGTACCTCCAGTACTGCATCTTGCACTATTACTTGGCATATTGAAGACGACAGACTTCTCTCTCCGGGTAGGCATAAACATACCTTGCAGAGTGATTTAAATCTCCACCGCTAACCCTCAGAGATTGCTTGAAACCCCGCCCCCAGAAGTGTGGACGGATGGGGACCCAAAAGGACTTTCCTTGGGTTTGTCGATTAGCTGGAGCAATCTTGATTGCCTTAGAGAGGGCTGATTGAGAAATGTGCAATTTTTTTTTAATTTTTTTTTTAATTCTTATCTGGTTTATAGGAACAAAAATTCCTGAATCTTTGCTGGAACGGATTTCTCTGTACAAATCTTTGTAACTTGAGTCTTCTATCTTGAGGAATATCTCCAGATGTTCCTCCTGTTTATTATCGACTTTGCCCGTTTCTTCAAGAATCACTCTTATGATTTCTTTCATTAAAGGAAAGGCAAGTCCAACCTCGGTAAGATGTGGCTAATATTTACCTACTTCTATGGAAGGATCTTCTGGTTCTTTCCACTGTAAAAGGTTCTTTAGTGAAAAATACCATTACCTTCTGCTTCAGAAACAACCTCTTGATTAGATTTGACTTGGAAAGATCTGTCATTCTGCGAAGTTGACAGAACTGCAACTGGCGCTTGGGAACGCATTTCCCCTCTTACAGCTTGCTTCATAAAGATGTAACATTCTAAAAGGAGTCTTCAGATTTGTCTTCAGAATTTTCAGTATAACAATTCACACAAGTCTTATCCGGCATAGTCATTCTTACACATTTCCAGTAAGCTGATTTTTCTGTCGAGTGGTTGGAGCTCAGTGGAGGCGGAGTGTGCCGAGTCGACCTGGATCTAGAATGACAATTCAATCTTGAGGAAGGAGATCTTCTAGAATGCCCTTTATTCAGACAATGGGCCTGATTCACAAAAGAGCGCCAACCGCCAGCACAACCCCTGCGCGAACCGACAATGTCCCCGCGCGCAAACCATCACGCAAAAACAACATAGACGTGCGTGAAAACGCCACCGCCTCGGGCGAAAATCCGCGATCGCGCGCAACGTGAAAACCCGCACGAAAACGGCCGCGCCAACAGCCAGACCCCCCCCCCTGCGAATCAAGCCCAATGACTCCTGTCATCAGAATATCTTCATGAAGAGTGTGAATGCCAACGATGTCAGGAACTTTCTTGAGAACGCCAATCTTCAGTGTTATTAGGTCAAGGGGCTGAAATGGAATATAATTTCGTATTTGCAACACCCAATGACTTTTTTTTTTTTCCCTCTTTTTTTAAAACCTTGCCCGAGAGTCCCCTTTCTATGGGCTTCCGTCTGGTCTTTAGAGCTGCGTGCCATATTTCCAGCAGGAATAGGCTGCAAGAGTTAAATAGTAAGGACGTTTTTTTTTTTTTTTTTTTTAAGGATATTATTGTAAGATACTTTTAAAAAGAGTAAACTAATCCCTTGGGAGAAAATGACTTCTCACAGGAGTATTAGCAGTGTCCCTGCAACTTTCAAATAGCAACATTAGACTAGATACTCCTTAAACCTCCAGGAGACTGTGAGCATGCTCAGAAGCAAGCTGCCCACAACCAAGATGGTTGCAACCTCACCCAAGTATGGGCAAAGAGGAAAAATCTACTGGCCTATATAAGGAGGTGCACACTCGCGCGCGTGCTATACACGCCTGCATGCTCGTAAACACTCCCCACCAAATCCACAGTGTACTGCCACTGCAGAAAGCAGAGAACTGGCATTTGCAAAACCATGAGACTACTCCAGCCAGGAGATGAGGAAGAAAGGATGGAAGGAGATAGAACCAGATAGAAAGCAGGGAAGAAAAGGACAGGCAGGTAACTCATGCAGCCATTGCACACCTGTATGCATTTAGCACAGGAACTAATGCAGCCATAGTTCATTTGTATGCATCTTGCACATGAAAGTAATGCAGCCATAGTTCATTTGTATGCATCTTGCACATGAAAGTAATGCAGCCATAGTTCATTTGTATGCATTTAGTACATGCAAGTACTGCAGTCATAGTTCATTTGTAAGCGTTTTGCATGTGAAGGTAATGCAGCCAAAGTTCATTAGTATGCATGTAGCACATGAAGGTAACTAATGCAGCCAAAGTTCATTAGTATGCACCTAGCACATGAAAGTAATGCAATCATAGTTCATTAGTATGCATCTTGCACATGAAAGTAATGCAGACAAAGTTCATTAGTATGCATGTAGCACATGAAGGTAATGCAGCCAAAATTCATTAGTATGCATGTAGCACATGAAGGTAATGCAGCCAAAGTTCATTAGTATGCATGTAGCACATGAAGGTAATGCAGCCAGCGTTCATGTCTATGCATCTAGCACATGAAAGTAATACAGCCATTGTTCACCTGTATGCCTCTAGCACATGAAGGTAATGCAGCCAGTGTTCATGTCTATGCATCTAGCACATGAATGTAATGCAACCGATGTTTATTTCTATGCATCTAGCACATGAAAGTAATACAGCCATTGCTCACCTGTATGCATTTAGCACAGGATACTGATGCAGGCATTGTTCACCTGTATGCATTTAGCACAGGATACTGATGCAGGCATAGCTCATTCGTATGCATTTAGCACACATGTATATCTCCGGGACCAGAAGACCGGGCTCTCTGTGTAAGATACATTTAGTACCTATGCAGAGACTTCCCAGGGAAAGGGATAAACCCTGGGGTAGAAAGGGGACTGAAAAAAAGAAATGAAGAAAAAGAAAATAGAAATAGTGTCCAAAGGGGAGGACAAAGGAAAAAGAATACTGGTGGGTGATACTCTCAACAAATGTATAGTTATGGTGTCCAATAGAGTTCAGGGGCGGGGCCACAACCCATAGTATGCTGCCATGGAAGCACCAGGGAAAAATTTATAGGGGGGAGGCAACTAAGGTGCCTTAAATGGCAAAAAAAAAAAAGTCAGAAATGTATAAAAAAAAAAATTACAAGTGGTAGAAGAGGGGGGGGGGGGGGCAAATAGAGTGGCAAGGGAAGCAGGTGTTAATCAGGGCTAGCAGGGGTTAATAGCTAGCTTTAGCTAGTGTAATTTTAATAAAACTGTCAGTAACTCGCAGTGTGCAGATGCAGTTCTCTGAGATCCCTCTCATGAGTGATCTCAGTAACTGTATCTACTTTACAACCAGATACGATGTTTATAAAATTTTATAATGAATGAGCTCTGCCATTGGCAGAGCTCATTCATACTAAGGGGAGCTATGATTGGCTTAGGGAAGGTCGCTTCCCATTGGCCAATCTCAGACTTGATGGGCCGGACCGTGCATGCGCATGTGCGCCCACAGCAACTAAAACTTTATTTTTGAACTTTTTATAATGAATGAGCTCTGAAAATGACTTTGGCAGAACTCATTCATACTTTGGGCAGCACAGATTGGCAATGGGAAAGTCTGTTCCTATTCGCCAATCTCGGACGGAAAACCCAGGGCGCGCACGTGACCGCATGCGATCACTCGCCAGTGGCAATAAAAACTTTATTTTGCACTTTAAAAATGAATGAGCTCTGCCGTTGACTTCGGCAGAGCTCATTCAAACTCTGCCATAGGAAACTTTGGCCCGCCGGCCAAATCACTTACCCTTGCGATTCGGCCGACAATGCCCACAGTTTTCGCGTCGGAAGCTGCGAATCCCATAGCCGTGCATGACACGGCTTCTGGGATTCAGTGCCGCCGCGAGCGGTGGCTAGTGGAAACGGGCCATAACCCTTTCATCAGCCTTATCTTCCCCTCTGAGGAAAGTTTATCAGCTGGAAGTGTGTCTGCACTGCTTGCCCCTGTTTGTTCTATGATAAGCTGGAGCTGCTCAGATTCAGGAGTGCAATGTTTTCCCTTGTGTCTGAGCCAGATAAGGCAGGAAAGTGTTGTTATATGTGTCTACAGCTTGTCACAGAGGAGGTCTTCAACTTCAGGATTTAGCTTAAAGGGATACTGTAGGGGGGTTGGGGGAAAATGAGTTGAAGTTACCCGGGGCTTCTAATGGTCCCCCACAGACATCATGTGCCCGTGCAGCCACTCCCCAATGCTCCGGCCCCGCCTCTGGTTCATTTCTGTAATTTCAGACTTTAAAGTCTGGAAACCACTGCGCCTGTGTTGCCGTGTCCTCACTCCTGCTGATGTCACCAGGAGCGTACTGCGCAGGCCCAGTATGGTCTGTGCCTGCACCGTGCGCTCCTGGTGACATCAGGGAAAGCGAGGACACGGCAACGCAGGCGCAGTGGTTTTCAGACTTTAAAGTCTGAAATTCCAGAAGTGTATCGGCGGCGGTGCCGGAGCATCGGGGAGTGGCTGCACGGGCACAGGATGTCTGCGGGGGACTATTAGAAGCCCCGGGTAACTTCAACTCATTTTCCCCCGACCCCCCCCCTACAGTATCCCTTTAAGCATAGTACAATTTTCTGTCAGATCGTCGGATCTATTAGATCATTTCCGACCGGTCCAATTGGATTGCGATGCAATTTGGATGTCTACACACGATGCAATTTCTTATCAGATCACAGTTGGATCTGATGGAAAATTGTACCGTGTGTAAGAGGCTTTAAGGCTCATACACTCTCAACAAAAGTTTTTAAAATGCACAATTATCAAACAACCTTTGTGTAACGATTGTGGAACTTTCCCCGCGATCAGCGCACAACGCGTGCGCTGACACGGCGGAAATCCTCCACAAGCGTATAATTTGCAGGAACCCAGCAAAAGGTGCTACGCACCCGTAGAGGGAAAATTCCTGTCGGCAGATGGCGCTGGGGAGTGCAGAGGAACCAATCCTCTGTACCTCCACAAATGCCAGACAGGAATTGTACAAAACGCAGAACGCAATCGCAAGAGAGGCGATTGCGAATGAGAATGAGCAAAGGGACAGGTTGTATCTGTGTGTGCCAATCCAGTCGCCACCCCGCAACCGAACACACTCAACAGCAGATATGAAATAGGAAAGCGATCGCGAGAGGTGCGATCGCCAGACAAGACACAAGGCAGATCAGAACAGAATACGAGGTTAGCAAAGGCACAGCAAATAATACAATGAGGAGATACGGAAAATAACAAATGCTAGCTAACCGCGAACACCGCACTCATTCGCAACAGTGCATGCGGTTATGCGCGGTCTCCACGTGATAAGCACAATAGAGACAAGCACGCCTAACTAACCATTAACAGACAAACATGAAACAGAGGACGCGAGCGCTTGCTTAACGGTTAACTCACCGAGCCTCCAGCAAGCGTAGCAGACAGACACACGAAAACAGGGACAAGCGAGAGATAGGATCCACAGCACTAGCGAAAAGTGGCTAGCGCGATCCAAGTACAGAGTAGCAGAACAGAAGGATCCCCAGCGCCAGCGAAAAGTGGCCAGCGCGATCCCAGAAGACAGAACAGAAGGATCCCCAGCGCTAGCGAAAAGTAGCTAGCGCGATCCCAGAAGACAGAACAGAAGGATCCCCAGCGCTAGCAAAAAGTAGCTAGTGCGATCCCAGGAGACAGAACAGAAGAGATAGCTGGTAGCAACCGCTGCACCAGCTATACTCCAAGAACAGAGATCAGAACCATTTCCTGTCAACCACCATAGGGACAGGACAATGGCAAACAGGCAAGACAAGACAGAACAGGCAATACAGATAATACAATCCTAACTGCACTAGGGAAATCTGCCTAGCGCAGATTTAGGAATTACACTAAGCTGATGTTCAAACAGAGAGCAAGGCTGACACCCCACCAGGAGTGTTACATAGGACGAAATCCTTATGAACAGCCAAGCATTGTGGGAAAGACATAGTACTTATAGTACACGCCTCCAATGAATGTGGCCAGGCAATTTGCATGACAACGTATGCAAATTCCTCTGCAAGCACAAGCTGCAAAACTGACAGAAGCTGTTCTTTCCAGAGTCCTGCAGCATGCAAACCTACACAATGGTCAAAAGGCTGGCTGCCTGCACAGGCAGCTGAGCAAATCATCACACTTTGTTGTTGAAACAACCAAAAAAAGTTGGTAGCTATTGTTCAAACAACTGATAAGGCGCAGCTCAAGTCAACCAGTTAAAACTCCAGTGGATAGGCATACAGCAGCTATGTAGCATGTTGTGGTATGTAGGTGTGGGCTACCACTGTGTGAACTGTCAATGCTGGGTACTTTTCCACTCGAAGCATGAAAATATTGCATTACAATATTTGTATATAAATGATTTAGTCAGTGTTTGCGCATTGCAAAATCTTTCTTTTTTTTTGTATTAACAAGCTTTATTGATCAGATCCACAATTATACAAAGGTTTTAAAACACAGAACAAATAAAACATAGGGTATTAACATACCAACTAGAAGACAAGAAAAAAAAATATGGGGGAGCATCTGAAGGACATAGCATAGATAGTTGGGCCGTCCGGCCTGGGAAATGGGGTACCTGGAACCTCCTTCTGAGATCCCAGGGGTCAGTCCATCCTATCTGATCTTAATGTAAAAATATATTGCTCCCTCTAACACATACGTCAAGCTAAAAGGAAAAAAAAAGAAAAGAAAAAAAGAACAACATACATAAAAGCAAGAGACAGAAAAAAAAAAGAAGGAACGAGCAATCCAGATACATTCCTGCTTAAGGTGTCTGGTATCAAGAGTCCTGAATAATTTCAATCCTGTACATCATACTATAATGAATAAACACATATGTCCGAGGGAAATTAAGCACTCCTATATGTTTTCCAGGGTTCCCAAATGAGATCAAATCTTGTCATATTCTCAATGCTATAAAAATAAATCCGATCCATTATCATCATTAGGTCTAGACGTTGGGTAACTAGTGTTAACTCTAGATCTATGGTTTTCCATTTGAAGGCTATTGACCACTGAGCGGCTAGTAGCATGTATCTATATAAAGGCCTAAATCTACCTGGCACATCATCATTAAAAGTATATAACAGGGCCTGGGAGGCAGATAACGAAACCGGAAAGCCAAACACCTCTCGGATCATGGTTTTCCATGAGTCCCAGAACCGCTGAGCTCTGGGGCAGTCCCAAAAGACATGCAGAATCGTTCCTTCCATTCCACATCCTCTAAAACAAGTCGATGGAACCGAGGGATAAATTTTGTGAATTTTAGCCGGGGTGTAATACCAGCGAAACAAGATCTTGAGTGCCGTGTCCTTGACCATATTAGATTTGACTACACTAGAGACAGCGGTTCGGATATAAGTCCAATCTGATGGCTCAAATTGAGTTCCTAAGTCGCGCTCCCAAGCTCTCATATATATTAGTTTATTCTCACTATCACAACCTATCAACTGGGCATATAGGGATGAGATTAATCCTTTTTGTCGTGAAAATCCAAAATAGAGTGATTCAAACATTGTGGGTTCAAACTCTGGGGGTGAAGAAAAGATGGAGGAGAAGTAATGTTTTATCTGACAAAAGCGAAATACCTCCTCTGGGGGGGCATCTTGACTAAATCTGAGCATATTAAATGTAATTGGAACATCTCTAATCCAAAATTTATTGGCAGTTGAACGGCCTTTATCCCTCCACCAGGAAAACAACTGTGGGTTTCTAAAAGCCGGAATAAAGCGGGGATTACCAAAAATGGAGATCCTGGATGAGGGAAAGGTCATAAGCTTATATGATGAGGCAATCGAGAACCATAGCTTAGTCAGTGACGAAACAATCCTGTTCTTGCTAGCAAGAGTTGATATGTCTCTTTTAGTTACAACCGTGACCAATGTAGATAGGTAAAATGGGAAGATTGTAGTAGATTCAAATTGATACCAGGTGGGAGGGTTAGAATTTATTCCCCAATCTAAGATTTGACTGAGCTTAGAGGCTAAGTAATAATGCCATAGGCTGGGTAGACCGATACCACCCTGTAAAGGGGGTCTGTACAGGACTTGTGCTCGAATTCTAGCTGGTTTGCTGTCCCAAATAAATTTATTAATTTGTGATTGTAAGCTAGATAACGATTTTTTAGTTATAGTTATTGGGAGCATGCGAAACAAATATAACAATTTGGGGAGAATAATCATTTTACATGCTACACATCTACCTAGCCATGAAACCTTAAATGAGGACCATGTTTTCAGAAGTTGAGTAATATTATTGACCGTATGTGAGAAGTTAGTTCCGTATAGATCCCCATAGTTGGGTGTAAGAAAGACTCCTAAGTATTTAAATTTCGTTTTACTCCATTTGAACCCGTAAGTAGAGTCTAACCATTTAATTGTATGTGGATAAAGATTAATCGGGAGGGCTGTGGATTTAGCGGGATTTACCTTAAGGCCAGAAAATTGGGCGAACTTATCTAATAGTTGGAATAAGTTAGGCATGGTTGTTATAAGTCTAGTCAAGAACAGGAGAGCATCGTCAGCATACAGAGTTAATTTGATATTGTCAATTCCATAACCATGGATGTCAGGATGTCATCTAATCGCCACCGCCAGAGGCTCTAAAGCGAGAGCGAATAGCAATGGGGAGAGAGGGCAACCCTGACGGGTTCCACGTTTGAGCTGAACAGGAGCAGATGATGCACCAGGGATGCGGATCACTGTAGATGGGGAGTCATACAATGCTGAAACCGCTGTAATTATAGGGCCAGATAGACCAAAGCCTTCCAAAGCAGCGGTCAGATACTGCCAACCCACTGAATCGAATGCCTTGCTAATGTCTAAACCCAACATCATAAATTTAGAGTTTTTAAGTTCAGCATCCTGTAATATGTTAACAGCTAACCTAACATTATCTGAGCCTTGCCTACCTGGGATGAATCCAGTTTGAGTGGGAGCGACAAGATCTTGCACCATAGAGCCTAATCTAGAAGCTAGAATTTTAGCAAAAAGTTTGATATCATTGTTGAGGATAGATATAGGTCTGAATCCTGCCGGGGTAGAGTGATCAGTATCCGGTTTAGGGAGCAGGGTCATATTGGCCAATAGCATATCTGGGGGGAGTTTTTCACCTTGGAGAACAGCATTAAACATTGAGGTCAGAGGGTGCAATAGTGTATCAGCAAATTTTTTATAATATAAGGGTGAAAATCCGTCCGGGCCCGGAGCTGTAGAGGATTTAAGCAACTTAATTGAAGCTAATACTTCTATGGGGGTGATCGGGGCATTAAGAGTTTGCAGCTGATCTGGTGAGAGGGAGGGCAACTGCAAAGTATCCAACCATGCTTTAAGTTCCGTATTGTTAGATGATATTTCGGTTCCTAGCAAATTTTTATAATAGTCCTCAAATATTTTTAAGACTTTAGGAGGTAGTACCTCCTCTCTGCCTCCAGGGCTTTTTAATTTATAGACATGTGGGGGTTTATAGTATTGGTTTAATTTACGTGCAAACTGAGTAGAAGGGTTATTGCCTCGTAAGAGGAACTTTGCTTTGGAGAACTTCAACGCTTTAGCATGAGAGTTATCTAGTATAGAGTTCAATTCGGTTCTTTTCAGATTAATTTCATGTAAAATTTCTCTAGTTGTTGTGCCATAATGCCGTTTATATAGTAAGTCTAGCTCGGCGGTTAATGCCTGAATTCTTTGTGATTTTAGTTTCTTTGCTCGTGCTGCTTTTGCCATAAAGATACCTCTCAGAACTGGTTTATGTGCTGCCCATCTTAGAACAGGGGAGGTGTTATCCTCATTGTTAAATAAAAAATATTCCTCCAACTCTCCCATCACAGCGAGTCTATCTGAATCCTCAGCCAAAAGAGAGTCGTTGAGTCTCCAGTTGCCGGGATTGAAGGGTATACCGAAACCAGTCAAGATGGACTGAACCATATGATGGTCAGACCAACCACAAGTAATAATATCAGAGGAGGTAGAGTTAGAGGCAATTATTGGGGACAAGTAAATGTAGGCATAAGACTGACGAGGGTGAGAAAAAAAGGTATATTGCCTACAGCCGATGTTATGGGCTCTCCATATATCTATAACTTTAGTTTTAGAAAGGAGGCTAGTGAGTCTTCTCGGGAAAGTTTGTGCGAAAGGGGATTGAACCGATCTATCCAGAAGTGGATTGGCTACCGCGTTGAAGTCTCCTGCAACTATCAAGTGTGTTGAGGACAGTCTATCCAGTTGGGATGATAAAAGTTGTAAGAAGGCAGTTTTAGAGGCATTGGGAGCATAACAATTGATCAGTGTGACAGCTTTACCCTCAAGAATACCCTTGAGAATTAAAATTCTGCCTTCCGGGTCCATGAAAGAATCAATGTGTGTGAATGAGACTGAATTATGGAACACTATTGCAACTCCTCTGGCTTTTTTGGTAAATGAGGCATAATACGCCCTATTATATGCCCGGTGTAAAAAAGTGGGTGGTTTAGAGTTAATGAAATGCGTCTCTTGTAAAAACAAGACTGAGGCCTTCAGGCTCTGATAATGTTGGAATGCTTTTCTACGTTTGACTGGCTCATTTAACCCCTGGACATTATGTGTTATCATATTGAACATTCTAGGCATGAGAGAACTGTGATGATGAAGAATACAGCATTTACACTTAGTGGCTTATTATCTTTTAGAATAGACAGGACTCCTGTGGAATGAAAAAAGAGACTCAAGTATCCTAAGATTGCAGGAACATAGTTACTTAAACCAAACATATAAAACAGATATAAAATCAACATTATCTCTGGGCAATCACTCCTAACTGTCCCACGACTAGTAGGCCCAGAAACTCTCAGTGGCTTAACCCGGACCACACTGAGAGGGGGGGGGGGGGGGGGTAATACTCGTATCACTAGTCCCAAAATGGGTAGAAAACAGTTAAAGTGGGGCAGCGGTGAAGGACCGTTTCCCTGCCATTTTAGGTATTAGAGCGCCATGAGCGGGGAGAGTTGTTCAATGGTTGTTTACGATATTTCTCCAATTGGGCAAGGGTGACTTGTAGGCCTAGTGAGTTCAAAAGAGAAACTCCTTGCTCCAGTGTAGATATAACGTGGATTTTGCCGTCACGGGAAAGTAGAAGTTTAATGGGGAATCCCCACTTATACTGTAACTGTTGCTCTCTGAGAAAGGCTGTTAGAGGAGCCAGGGACCTGCGTCTTTGCAATGTAAACTGCGACAAGTCGGTGAAGACTTTGATGTTGCTGTATGGGTCCGGGAGTTGTTTATTCTGGCGCATGTAAGAAGAAAAGGCATCTTTAACGTGGTAAAACTGAAAGCATGCTATGGTATCTCTAGGAATTCTCTCAGGTAGAAAGGCGGGCTTAGGCAGTCTGTGAGCCCGTTCTATGGTGTACTCAATGCTGGAAAACTGAGGCACTGCTGACCTAACCATTTCTATCAAATAGCCTTTCAATTGTGTGCTGTTTATCGATTCATCGATTCCCCTGAATTTGAGATTACAGCGGCGATTACGGTCCTCTAGGTCAGCAATCTTCAGCTGCGTAGCCTCATTAACTGAATCATGGCGTTCAAGCTCAGTAACAGTCTTATTGTGTTCCTCAATTAACATGGAGACACTGTCTTCAGTGAGTGAGACACGAGCTCCCAGATCATCATGGAACTGTTGCATAGAATTTGCTATAGTCAGTATCTTGTTTGACATGGAGGTTTCCAGAGCAATCATCATATCCTTAAGAAAAGCACGGTCTACTGGCTGATTGGAGTCAGGGATCTCTGCAAATGCACTGCTGTGGCCTGTGACTGCTGTGAGCAGGGAGAGAGCTTCTGCCTGTGAGTCTGCCGGGCCTGACAGCCTGGGTTTAGATTTGGCTGGGCTAAGAAAGGTGGGGGAGGGTACCCCCTGTTCAGAGGACTCTGAGGCTGATGGACTGCGGGGAAGGGCCACATTGGATGCCTGCTTTGTGGGTATATGTGAGGCCCCTCCGCGGCTGGATGCGGAATTTTGTACGCTTGCCGCCTGTTTATTGTTATGGGATGCGTTCGTCATGCGTACTGGCAATGCGGACTTACGCATCCCGGAGGAGCCGACGCCATCTTGCTCTCCATGCGGCCCAGGTCTTCTCCGCTTAAACATGTCGGGGATGCGTTGTGGACGCTGGATATCCTGCTGTGAGGTGCTGGAGGCTTCCATCTCCTCCTCCGCTGGGGTTTGGGATTGAATTTCCCCGTCTGGCATGCTGTGTAAAGTCGCTTTGGCTGGCTGGGATCAGGAGCTCTTCACACTGCTGCCATCCACGCTGAGCTCCGGCCACGCCCCCCCTGCAAAATCTTTCTTCTCCCTGATTTACTTTCTGAAATTTAAATTTATCACAGACTGCAACATATTTAGTACTGGCAGATGATTTCTGCGGAATGTTTGTTTACTGAGAGCTATAAAACCAGCAGAAAAGATCTCTGGTCTTCCAGAATGCTCTAGTGGGCAATTCTGTATAATAAATGACCTAGGCTAAGCCTCAGTGTGAGGTCGGGGCTTTATACCAATATACAGCACTATACAACTATAGGAAAGATTTCTGATGCTGAAACCAAGATATTTTAATATAAAAACGAGAATCCTGTAAAATGTACTGCATTCTATTATATGTCACTTTAAGTAAATTGATGTGATCATTCAGGATTGATTGGGCCCACCAAGCTTCCCTCCCATCCCCCATGTCCCCCCCCCCCCCCTTTAGCCAGCAGCCTTTACTCACCTCCCAGGCTCCAGTGACGTGGACCCATCCGCTCTGGCCTACATCCCTGCTCGTACTAACGCTGAGTTCCAGGTTGCAGCTTGATGATGTCATCAAGCCAGGATCCGACACTTGCGTCAGAGCGAGCGGGAATGCCAGTTAGAGCGGAAGGGAGCACCAATCGCCGGGGGAACGTCAGGAAGGTGAGTGGATCCTCTTCTTCCTCCCTCTACTGCCGCAGCTCTAATGGTGATCACGTGATCAGGAGCCAATCATGATGGCTCCTGGTCACTGAGGGGAGATGTCGGCTGTCATGACAGCTTAATCTCCCCACTCGGATGCACGCGATCGTGTCGGGAGCGGAAACGGCAGGTGGCTTAAATCCTACACCACATCAGGCTTAGACAGCCACAAGTGCGGCGTAGGATTTACGTAAAGCGGTCCGCAAAAGGTTAACACAGATTGAGAAAAGCTATTCTTTATCTAAATAATGAAAAACAAATGTGATTCACAGCTAGCTTTGATATGCATTGGTCCTTTAAAAAAGATATCGGTCTGGACAAACCTTTTGTATTGTTTTCTTTTTCCAGCATTGTTTAACTAAAATTGCTGTATGTTTAATTGCAGAACTGAACATATTGTCTATCGTGCTGGTCATGCTTGGGAAGTTTGGTGTCACTTCAGCCTTCTCCATGGTATATGTGTACACTGCTGAACTGTACCCAACAGTAGTACGGAACATGGGCGTTGGAGCCAGTTCTATGGCATCCAGATTGGGCAGCATTTTATCCCCATATTTTGTTTATCTAGGTAAGATCTATTCCTGTGAGTGGAGTATGTCGAAATAACACCAATGACCATTCCAACCTCCTTTCCTCAAAGTTTACAAGTGATAAACCATGATCAGATCAAAATCCTACATTTGTGCTCAATTGGGATATGTTAGGGAAACCGTGCAACGATTGGCAGTGGAAAGATTAAGCATTTCTTCTGCTAGTGGAGAGTGGCAAGAAACAAAGCCTGTCGTAGCATAGATAAACAAATAGCTTGGGAAAGTGTAGAGTACTGTCATCTTAACTTCTCTCAAGTCAAGAAATCTCCTCTTCCCATCTATTCTGCAGTTTATGGGAATTATTAAAAATGTCTTAGGCCTGGTGCACACCAGCGGTTTGCGGTTTTTAGAAAACCACAAACGTGGGTCCTGCAGCACTTTTGCGGTTTGCAGAAGCGTTTCTGCCTCAATGTAAAGTATAGGAAAAACGTTATATCAGAGCGGTTTTCCAGGCGTTTTTGTTACATTAGCTGTTCAATCACAGCTTCACTGTAACAATATTTGTAATCTGCTACACAAAAACGCTCCAAAAAACGCTAGGCATGTTTAGAAAACATCTCTAAACATGGCTAGAATCGCTCTGAAATCTGCTCCAAAAACCTCTAGCATTGAGGATCTGCTAGCGGTTTTGGTGTGCACTGGGCCTCAGATATAAAAATCTTTTATTGTGGAAGACTTCATATTTGGGTGGATATAGGATTCACGGCAGAGCTGAAAGTGTTTCTGGGACACGGCTGAAAGCTTTTCAGCAACAGAGACCTAAAAATCAGCGGCTATCCACTTTGCCACTGGGACTTTCAGCATCTGTCTTATTTCCACAATAACCTGTGTAATGCTTTACTGAATGTTATAAGTATAAGTAGGATGCTTCCCAATGCAGGCAATTGGTAAATGATAGAGATTGCACTTGGTGGAATACTGTTTGCCTAATGTAATATCAAATGCAGAAGTCAGGATAAGCCTAAACAGACTGTCAGTTCAAATGATTGTCGATATATCTACACAGGTAATCGTGCAAAGTTTGGCCTATGGGGACGTATAGCATAACGTTACTTAAAGGGACACTTAGGTCAAACAAAAAAATGAGTTTTACTCACCTGGGGCTTCCAATAGCCCCCTGCAGCTGTCCGGTGCCCTCGCCGTCTCCCTCCGATCCTTGTGGCCCCGCCGGCAGCCACTTCCTGTTTCGGTGACAGGAGCTGACAGGCTGGGGACGCGAGTGATTCTTCGCATTCCTGGCCACAGTAGCGCCATCTATGCTGCTATAGCATATATCATATACCATATAGCAGCATAGAGGGTGCTAATGTGTCTGGGAACGCGAAGAATCACTCGCGTCCCCAGCCTGTCAGCTCCTGTCACCGAAACAGGAAGTGGCTGCCGGCCGGGCCAGGAGGATCGGAGGGAGACGGCAAGGGCACCGGACAGCTGCAGGGGGCTATTGGAAGCCCTAGGTGAGTAAAACTCGTTTTTTTTGTTTGACTTAAGTGTCCCTTTAAAGCAAACCTGAGCTGAAAATAAATTCAAGACAGTTAATTATATGTGTAGTAGCAATGTTATATAGAACTTTCCTAATGTATCATTTTAATTTTTAATAGAGTAACCAAGCAGCTTAGGGTGACCCAAACTACTAGGAATGTATAGGGGGATAAAAGGAACCAAAAAGCCCTCCTACTAAAAAAGCAAAGCTTGGTGTAATTGCCTTCTTAAAACAGAAGGAAATTTGCAATAATTCAGTTATAAATGAACATTTGTGGTTACCCACAATGCGCTACCACTAAATATGCAATAATTTAATTTTTAATATAGGGGGTTAAATGGAGGTCCCATGGAGGTCAGACAACGGAACACCCCGTGGAACAGTATTACCGGTACATTATTTTAAAGATAAACACACATTTGGCCCCAAAATTGCTGCAAAATCACTTTGAAAAGCGATTCAAAAGCCATTTTGCAGTGCTTGTATATGTTGCATTGGCTCACAAGCGTAGCCAAAATGCCACATGTCCCGTGATTGCTATTAGCCCTAATCACAATTGCACTAGTGGGTTCCTTACCATTGAAATACATTAGCAAAGCATTTTGAGTTGCCAGCGATCAAAAAATGCAGCCAAAATTGCTATAGTGGGTCCCAGCACTAAAGAAGCTCTATGTTTGGTCACCAACACTTTTTAAAGAAAGAAGTAGTTTTTAGGTTTCTATTGTACTATATTTTGTCAGATTCTTAATATTGATGTTCTTACATATTTTGCAGAATAGCTATTTTTCAGCTTTAACATATGGCTTATGTTCCCCATTACTTCCATAGGTGCCTATGACAAACATCTACCATTCGTACTGATGGGCAGCCTCACCGTTCTTGTGGGTATTTTTACCCTCTTTCTGCCGGAAACTCATGACATGCCTTTGCCTGATACTATTGAAGAGATGCTGAGAGTAAAGGGGTACGTCTGTTTGTAAGATTGGTACACGTCATCCTGATTTCAATGCCCAGGTTTTCAATATGTCAAATAATAATAGAAATGTACTGATGGCCATCAAAAATAAAATTCACTTAGTTAGGATTATTTTTTTTGCTGTTTGGAGTATGTGTTGGACTATGCGTAATTCAGGTAATTTTTTTATTTCCATTTTTTAAAGTTATCCCATACTTTGAAATAACATTGTACAGCAGATTTAGTCAGTAGATTGGAGCAGAGTACAGCCCAGCTGAGCTTATGCTGAACACTGCATGATTGTATTTTAGCCTCTTGATGGCAGCAGACCATTGTCTCGACTTTGTCTGACGACTCTAGCTTTGTAGCCTCAAAACTAGTTTACCCCAAATGTTGCTTGAGGTTTGCTGGTTTTCTATCAAAATCTAAGCCAGAGAAATGTTTATACATTAACGCTAAGGAGGTTTAACATACTTTAGTACATATGATAATGGGAGGCGGCATAGTTACACCTGTATAATTTTCTTCATGCAAACAGAAAACAAATCTATTAAACAGAAACTGATCCGGTTGCCTTCCCAATTGCTTGTCAGAATGGTAGTGGTTTGAGAGATATAAGCTGCTGAACTCTGTTGAAAATGGTGTGTTAAACTCCAGTTCCTTGTGAATTAGTGAGGCCACATATTATATTAAGAAACAGAAAAGGAGGCCACACACCATACAATTTTTTTAAATATCTATTCAATTCAAGAATAGCAATCAATTTTTCGGACTGATTGTAACAATTCAAAAATCTGACCTATGTACCATGTACCTATGTTAAATTTTTCCCCAATCATGAATAAAATTGATAGCTCAGAAAAAACTGATTGGAACTGTACATTGTGAGAAAACGTGGAAAAGCCGCCGCCAATACTCAGAGTGAGGCGGCTGATTCCGCGTTTGACATGGCAGTTGGGACGCAGTCGGAACGCGGAGAAACCGCCGCATGCTCTAACTACAGGGCGGCAGATTCCGCGTCCAATGCGGCTAGTTGCTCGCATAGGCCTGCTTCTCTCAGTAAGGCGGAATGCGGAGGAAACGCCGCACGCTCAGACAGCATGGCGGCGGATTCCGCATCCAATACAGCAACAACATTACAACACATGACTGGTGTGGCTGGGACTGATAGTCCACACTGGTTTAGGAGGACGCGCGCGCGTGCACAGAGAGGCAGGGCCTTTATGGCAGTCAGAGGAGGGTCAGCTGACCAGGCCGGTCAGCTGACAATTGCAGCAACTTTCATTGGTCCAGCACTTAGGGGAGGCGCTGGAGAGCGCTGGTGTAAATATACTGGGTGCTGGTCATTTCTCTGGTGTCTGGCGTTGCGATCACTACGTGGTAGCACTCAGACCTTGTCAGTATCTGTGTTTATTAGTCAGTTTCCAAAGGTGTTGTTGATCACGGAACTCACACCTTAGCCTAGGAATTATGTTACTATCTGTATTGTTATCTAGACTAGTTTCCAAGGTGTTGACGGCTACGGATCTCACACCTTAGTCTAGGAATTCTGTACCATCTGTATTATTTGTATGATTTAGTTAGTCCTGGAGTGTGAGAATCTTGGAGCTCACACTCAAGCTTAGACATTGTTGATTATCTGTTATGACTTTCTGCATTCCTGACCATTCTCCTGATCTCTGATTTTGTACCTCGTATTTCTGATTCTCTGTTGCCAAAACCTGGCTAGTCTCTGGATTCTGTATCTGCCTGCTGTCTCTGTACTTTATCTGTCCGTGTGTTTACGACCTGGCTTGTCCGACCTTGAAAACTATCTCCCCTGTTAGGAGATAGTTCACAGATCTGTCAGTGACACTCCTCCACTGGTGTCACTCACGTTCTGTCCTTCCCACTATCTCAGCCTGGCTCCGCCCCTTGGGGAGCAGCAGGCTTTTGGAAGGAAGTTAACTTGTCACAGTAGATTCTACTGTCTTGCTCCCATTTCCTGGGTGCTTTTCTCAAAGTATTACTGTTGCACCAAACACTCATCTCGGGTGTCCAGAGGTTAGTAGATATATCTGATTATCGGTGATACTGCAGATCATCAATCGGGTATATTCTGCATTCTCGGTGATGCTGCAGATCACCGGTAATCAGACCCTCTCTGTGTTACACCGATCGTTACATACATCAAGTAATTGACAAACCATCACACACCATACAATTCTTGATGAAGTTGGTCTGAAATTTCCAACATGTCTAATCTCCAAAAGTAAAAAAAATGGTAAATTTGATTGGATTTATCGAAAACAAAGGCTCTCGATTTTACGGGACAACTGATCGTAATTATCGAATTGGTGAAAATTGGATCTTTTCATTGTATGGTGTGTGGCCACTTAAGGATAAGTATGGGCGAATGTAAACTACAAGGAGCTTCTGTAACTAGTGGTCATGTTGTTTTGTGGATTTCATTAAATATTTATAGTTGATTTTAGCAAGTAGCACAATAACATTTGTTTAGAGTAACAAACAGAATAGCAGTTCTGGCTGTAATCTTTACATATGCTTTGTAATGCTTATATCAACGCATCTTGGTCTGTCTTCAACCTTAAAGTGGACCCAAACTAAAAATACAAGATTTCAGAAATAAAATCTATTTTCTAAAATATAATAATAAATAGCAGCCTTTTTTCAGCTGCATGATGACAAATATAAAATATTTTACGTTTAATGGAGGAACCCCTCCCTTCCTTTCATTTTGCCAGGACAGAAACCGGCAAACTGGTGAAATAGCAGGTGTCTGGCATAGGAGGAATTGCTAATGGCTGCCACCTGTATAATCCTAGTTATAAAAGAGAAGGGTGAAAGCAGGCACTGAAATGCTCATAGGCTTGAAGGAATGTTTGTTTATCTTTGTATGTGTTAGAGTGGTGCAACTAAATATTTTGAATTAAAAAAATGTTTGGTTTGGGTCCGCTTTAATGGGAAGACATGCATGCCAAATCTCTTCCTCGGGCACCTAAGCCTCCCAGATCAGCTGCCAAAGAATAGGCCACATGATACTAATATAATACAATGAGGCTTCCCCCTCCCCTGTAGCTGCAGGCAATCCAGCGCTGGCTCCCCCGAAGTGTCCGGCAATCCTTCCTTGACAAGCCTGACAAGCACTGATTTATTTACTTTTACTGGCTCCAGAGGGAGCGCTGTTGCAGCTCTCCACACCGAGATAGGCAAAAATAGCCAATCTCTGTCAGGTCCGCTCTACTGCGCAGGCGACTTGCGCCTGCGCATTAGATTAGGCCGACAGTGATCGGCTATTTCCGCCTATCTCCTAGCGAAGAGCCGATACTGCGCCTGCGCTGGAGCCGGGAAGGTAAATATTTACATCCCCGCTGTTCGGGGAGCTTTATCGCCACCGCCATGGGACCGAGGAGGACAGGGGAAGCATCAATAGGATCCCAAAGCTTCCCCCACCCGAGCTGAGGACCCCCCAGGGGGAGGTTTTTTTTTGTTACAGTTTTTCTTTAGAGAAGTCTCTTAAACTTTTTTTTTTTTTATCACAAAATATTGTTTAACATGTTAGCCCTAACTAAACCGCCGCATTCCCGCCACTGTACACTATCTAAATCCCCCCTAACTCGCCGGGGGCAATCCGGGCAGTGCTTCCTTGAGAGGCAAAACTATGAGCCTCAGCTCTGCCTCTCAGCGCATCTGTCAGCCCAGATCGCCGCCTCACCCCCACCCCTCTGTCTTCCTTCACTGAGAGGGGCGGGGGAGAGGCGGATATCCGCCGCTGATAGACTGGCATGGAGGCAGAGTTGTGGCTCATAGCTCTGCCTCCAACAGCAGCAAAATCCACGACCAAGAAAGTAGTGGATTTTGCAGGGGAGAGAGAGGGCAAGTTTGGGGGGATTAAGATAGTGTACAGCGGCGGGGATGCGGCGGTTTAGTAAGGGCTAATATGTTAAAAATCCTTTTTTTAATCACAAAATATTGTTTAAGAGACATCAGTGTCTCTTTAACCTCCTTGCCGGTCTAATTCTCCCAGCAAGGAGGCAGCGCAGCACATTTTTTTTTTTTTTTTTTTTTTTTAACCACTTTCCCCTCCACTACAGTATATCTACGTCAGCTGTGGCATCCTCCAAGCCACAGCAACGTAGATATACTGACCTGGCTGCAGCCCTGCTGTGCACGGTCGGGTGCTCTTTAGAGTGCACCCTCCGGCACTGTCAGCTGCAATATTAATTGGTGGAAGGGAACATGTTCCCTTTTGGCCAATTAGTCCACCCCCCTCCCATGAATGATCGCTGCAGTTCACTACTGCACCTTCATCTGTCCCCCTCGGCGCACATATAGTTAAAAAAAAAATGCACAAGCAAGCAGCCACACTCACCTACCTCGGTACTGCGACTGTCGTGAAGTCTGATCCTCCGATCACCGCTCTGAAGTCAGCCGCATATTGCCGAAAACCCGGGTCCCGGCTTGATGACGTCATCAAGCCGGGACCCGGGTTACCGGCAATATGCGGCTGACTGCAGAGCGGGGATCGGAGGATCAGCCTTCAGGACAGTCGCAAGAACGAGGTAGGTGAGTGTGGCTGCTTGCATGTGCCTTTTTATTAACTATATGTGCACGGAGGGGGCTGCCTGATAAGGGGGACATCTGGCTATAGTTTCTTGGGGGGAGGGGAGGGGGATATCCAAAGGGGGGTATACATGTTCACTGGGGGGCATCTGAGGAACCAAGGGGAGGGGGGTTTACAAATTTTGCACATCTGGGCATTTGGGGGGGGCCATAACTTAATACTGGGGGCACGTTTGGCTATAATGGGGGGCAGCGCTAATCCTGGGGGTACATCTGGCCATAATGGGGGTAATCCTGATCTGGGGACACATCTGGCTATAAAGAGGGGCACTATTCCTGGGGGTGCATCTGTCAATCTATTCTGGGGGTGGCAAACACGGGACACATCTGGCTATGCTGGGGGGGGCTAATATTGGGGACACATCTGGCTATACTGGGGGGGGGGTGGGGTGATACTGGGGACACATCTGGATATCTATACTGGGGCGACTTTAACTGGTGGCACAGTTTTTATGTCAATCGCACTTTTTATTTTTAAACAGAAATTGGTCAAAATTGAGAAATAGTGAAATTTTTTTATTTTCCCCCCTTTTTCCCATTAACATGCATAGAGAGGAACATTTTACTTGGGACCAAATACCCCCCAATGAAAGCTTAGTTTGTCTTGAAAAAAAAGATATATAGATCATTTATGTGGCACGAGTACAGATTAAGTTATTGGTGATTAAACAGGGACACCGCTAAAGCGTCAAAACTGCTCTGGTCAATAAGGGGAAAACAAGGTCTGGATGCGAAGTGGCTAAATCATGTAGCGAGCCCAGGGCTCGCTACATGATAGCCGCTGAGCAGCGGCAGCTCCGTAGCCACTCCGATCGCTTCCGGCGATCGGAGTAAGCAGGAAATCCCGTTCAGAACGGGATTTCCTGCTGGGCTTCCCTGGTCGCCATGGCGACGGGGCAGGATGACGTCACAGACGTCGGGACGTCATAGGGAATCCCGATCCACCCCTCAGCGCTGCCTGACCCTGATTGGCCAGGCTGCGCAGGGGTCTGCGAGGGGGGGGGGGGAGGCGGCGCGGCGGATCGGCGGCGATCGGAAGTTACAAGCAGCTAGCAAAGTGCTAGCTGCTTGTAACAAAAAAAAAAATATGCAAATCGGCCCAGCGGGGCCTGAGAAATCCTCCTGCGCAGGTTACCCTGAGCTGAGCTCGGGATAACCGGCAAGGAGGTTAAGGGTATGGATCTCACTATCTCTATTAGGCCAGGGAACTCTTGCGAGAGTTAGAGACAGATTGCTAATTCCCAGCCTTATGGTTGTGTCTTGGGTATGTGGAGCCGCAATAACAGCCTGCTTGGTTGTCATACTACTAGCAATGAGGTCACTAAAGGATTAACAAATGATTTTCTAGAGATTGATAATTAAAAATTCACATTATATTTGTTAAAGTGGACCTGAACTGCTCTAAAAGATACACAACAGCTTAATAACATTTAACCTCCTTGCCGGTTTAATTCCTGTGGCAAGGAGGCAGCGCAGGAGTTTTTTTTTTTTTTTTTTTAAATCATGTAGCAAGCCTAGGGCTCGCTACATGATAGCCGCTGAGCGGCGGCATCCCCCCACCCACTCCGATCGCCTTCGGCGATCAGAGTAAGCAGGAAATCCCGTTCAGAACAGGATTTCCTGCAGGGCTTCCCCGGTCGCCATGGCGACGGGGCGGGATGACGTCATGGACGTCGGGACGTCATAGGGAATCCCGATCCGCCCCTCAACGCTGCCTGGCACTGATTGGCCAGGCAGCGCAGGGGTCTGGGGCGGGGGGGAGCGACTCGGCGCGGCGGATCGGCGGCGGCGAGCGGAAGTTACAAAATTATGCAAATCGGCCCAGCGGGGCCTGAGAAATCCTCCTGCGCAGGTTACCCCGAACTGAGTTCGGGATAACCGGCAAGGAGGTTAAACAAAAAACATTTCTTTGTTACAGCTGATACAAATCCTAAAATTTGCACAGTTTCTACTTCCTGATTCATGGAAGCAGACATATTGTTTACAGCCTGTACTTTCAAATGGGCTTATCTACTTATCTGCTATAGGCAGTCATGTGGAGTCACGGGAGGATCAAATTACAACTTGTGATTAGACACAAATGAGGGGGAATTAGACAGGCTAAACTCTAAATACATTCAGGGTATATTTCTCTACATTTTCCTTCTGTCCTGTGCAAGAGTTCAGGTCCACTTTACAGTGAAGCTTTTATAAAAGGGGTGTGTCTAAATTGTCTTGTAATAAAGAAATAATCCCAGGTCTCAGATTGCATAATGTAATGCAGAAGTGACTGACTGAGTTAATAAATCCTCTAATGTACTGAAAATATACGCATCCCAGAGTCTACTCCAAAAGTGCAAAAGTAATTAAATGAAAAGCAATTAGCCAAATTCCTCATTAGCTAAAAGGTGAAAGATTCACTATCAAATAAATATAACATTTCTTAAATGTAAGACAGGTCATGGTCTGTTTCTTATGATTGGAATTTAAGTAATTCTATCAGACCCTGTTGGAGTGGGTAATACTCCAAATTATGACATGGTATATAAAACCTCTTCCTTCAGGACCAGCATGAATCCCTGTCAGCTCCCAAAATCTGCCACAGCAGATGACTTCATAAATCTGTTATGTAAAACGTATAATTGCAATTACACCTGGATATTCATTAGGGCATTCAGTTACCTACAGAGTACCTAGAAGTAAATATTACTCCAGAAGAATGGTAAATGCCCAACAAATGAGTTTAACATTTTAACAAATAAAGTAAACTGATTATAAATTATATCCCAGATTTTTGGCAGATTGTCGGGGAGTTTTGTTTATAATTCTAAATCAGGTAGGTTTAAGGTAGTCCTAAAAGATAGGATCTGATAATGTATAGCCGGTTCAGATTCAAAGTATGTAATTTCAGTGCCGGGGGAAGTGCGGGTAAATAAGCTCCGCCACAGAACTGAATGATATTGTCTTGCTGGGTGCTAAGTAATTTGGGCACCTTGCTTTACATTTCCTTCTTTAATCGAATGAAGTGATAACAAAAATTTGGTTTGCGATTAAATGAAAATGTGAAAGGCAGTGTGGTATCAAATTGCAGGAAGATGCTCTGAAGAGGACTCCATTGTAGTATACCGTAAATATCTAAAAAATATCAGCTACATTACAGGGATCAAATTCTGATATCCACTACAGAAATACATATCTAAATGGTATCCACTGCAGAAATGAGTAGATAACCAGCGATAATGGCTACATCACAGGGATCAGATATGGATATCGATTAGGCTAAGTTCACAGTAGGCATTGTATTCCTTGTAAAAGCTAGAATACAACAGAACAGGAAAGTTATTATTATTATTATTTAGTATTTATATAGCGCCAACATATTACGCAGCGCTGTACAGAGTATATATTGTCTTGTCACTTAACTGCCCCTCAGAGGGGCTCACAATATAATCCCTACCATAGTCCTATTTCTATGTATGTATCATGTAGTGCAGGGTTTCTCAACATTTTATTGGTGTGTACCCCTTTTAAAACCCTGTACTCACCAAGTACCCCTTAGCATAGTAAACATTATCACAAGTACCCCTTGACAAATATAAGTTTAATTGTAGTACATGATAATTGGGTCTAAACAATTTCCAAGCATTTACTATTGCTTTTAATTAGCTAAAATACTAATTTGGTATTGTTTTAAATAATATTTAGCATTTTCTAAAACTCTAAATGTGTTATTCTTGGTTGAGTATGTAAAGCCTGAGTACCCCCTGGAACCATCAGAAGTACCCCCTGGGGTACGCGTACCACACGTTGAGAACCTAGGATGTAGTGTATGTATTGTAGTCTAGGGCCAATTTAGGAGGAAGCTTATCTGTATGTTTTTGGGATGTGGGAGGAAACCAGAGTGCGCGGCGGAAACCCACACAGACACGAGGAGAACATACAAACTCCTTGCAAATGTTGACCTGGCTGGGATTTGAACCAGGGACCCAGCGCTGCTAGGCGAGAGCACTAACCACTACGCCACCATGCAGGAAAGTCATGCATTGGGATGCTGCATGCCATTATGCTACACCAGAATTTTTGAACGTGAAAATTTGCATTAGTCAAATATAACATAATCTGCCTAGTAACCGCTTAGTTATGAATGCTGACAACTTCCTGTAACCATGGATTTAATGCAAATTTTTGCGCAAATAATGCAACAATTTTAGTTGCCTATGCAAAGCATTGTATGCGAATCATACACCATGTCGGAAAAAAATGAAGCAGGACCTCAGATTTTTGTTTTTTTCTTTTTTTTTTACTCGTATGAAAATTTGCATTGAATGTAACTGCCCCATTCACTACCATTGGTTGCCAAATCAATGCAAATTTTCTATGCGAAAAATCTTTTACAAAACGCACAAGTGGAAACCTAGCCTTATTTTGTCCACCTCTGCTCCCACCTTGTGTCCTCCTCTGCTCCAGAGTATAAGTATATGCAGTGGCAGCACAGCTCCCCTCATCCACGGCTCCAGTGGCGATCAGAGACCTCTCCCTCCCTGCTCCTCCAGGGGTGGCTTCGTCTGATTGCATCACCAGCAGAGGTGAGAGAGAGAAGCGGTCTCTGATCGCTGCTGGAGCCATGGATGAGGTGAGCATGCATATACATGGAGTGAGGAGGAGGACGCGGGAAGAATACAAGGAGTCTCTCTGTATTTGGCATGTAAGACGCAGGGACTTTTTCTCCTCTTTTTTGGGGGAAGGGGGGATTGTGTGTCTTGTATGTCGAAAAGTGGCCTAACTGTGGAAACAAACTGTCTGTCGGCTAATTATTATTTAAAGCTAACATATAACTTTGTACTAGGTGCAGTTTCCTGTATAAAACCATATTGCCCTTCATATTGGCTACATAACGATAGTTTATATAGTGGTACATTATCTAGTAAACAAGAATTGCCGTATATAGTCAAATGTAAATCAACACCAATATTTGACCCTCTCAAGCTGGAATTTTTTAATTACTCAAGTATAAATCTATCTAGCAAAGTTAATGGTTGCACTTGGGGACCAGAAGGAGTTTACGGTTGCACTTGGGGAGCAGGATGGGTTAATGTGTGCACTGCATAAAGTATTGTATCCATTATTCCCTCCTGGCCTCCAAGTACAGCCAATAACTCCTCCAGGACCCCACATGCAGCTATTAACCTTTTAATATGTCCTGTCCCCATGCCCCCTATAAGTATGACCAGTGACTGTGTCCCCCTTTCAGTATGACCAGTATTGTGTATCTTTTAGAGTAGTGAGAAAGATCTGAGATCAGGTCCGCTCTAAACAATACACCCTTCCCATAGCCCCAGCAGCCAGCGTCTCTCTATCCCTCCCCTCGTCCCCTTCCCCGCAGTGCTACAGTAATTTTGGAGTGGAAAATTCCCCCCCCCCCCCATCCTCTCTCTCCCCCCTCTGTGTGATCTAATGCACAGTGAGCGCTGCAGTGGAAGCTGTCACTTACAGATCCATTGCCGAGCGCTGAATCCTCTATACTCCTTCAGTTCATGCCACTCTTTGTCCATTAGTATAGCTCCGGTTCCCGATGTCATGGGACTTTGTGTCACATGACATCGGGAGTCGGGCTGTTCTAATGGACACAGGGCGGCATGAACGGAGGAAGTATAGAGAATTCAATGCTCGGCAATGGAACTGTAAGCGTCTGCTTTCGCTGCAGTGCTCACTGGGCATTAGATTACTGTGCATTAGGTGATGGGGAGGTAGGGGGAGTTTACAGCACAATGGCTACTTGAGAGGGGGAGAGAGGCACCCCCCCACCCGGCTATAAGTGGGGCATATAGGACTGACACGAGTATAAGGACATACACACACACACACACACTTTTATACTTTGAGTCAAGAAAATGCAGAAGAGGAAGGTCCGCACTTGTCCAGGTTTTCAAATCTGTATTCTAGGACATATCCATAAAATAGAACATGAGTACATGCATCAAATTGCTGACCTGTTTCGAGCTACAATCTAGCTAGGATTAAGAGCTTGTAACTCGAAACATGTCAGCAATTTGATGCATAAAGATTTGAAAACCTGGACCTTCCTCTTCTATTTTTTTCCTGTGCTTTGCTCGCCTGGTCGTGCACTGTTGCGGAGGTTTTGTGGGTGGTAGCGGTGTTCACACCTTAGTTTATATTTTGAGTCGGTCGTAAATTTCTCGACTTCTTCTAGTCAAATATATACGGTACATGAAGCAGGTAAAAAGAGCATTGCACCACCTTAGGCGGCAATGTTAAAAGCCGCAATTAACGGCTATAAGTGGTATTTTGGCACTCACTATTTACTGTTTTTATAGCCGCTATTTACCGTTTATATCCACTTATAGCTGCTATATAGGAGTTTATAGCCACCAATCACGGCTTTTAACATATTTGACTATGGCGGTGAAAATATCAGGGGTTAGGAGATGGGGGTCTTAAAAAGGAGCTGTCAGCCATACTATCTCAGAAAAAAACAAACCCACATTTAAGTAGATCAATACTTGCTCTCCTTACATAAAATAACATAACATATGTATTGCACTGCCTAGGTTTTGATTTTTAGTTTCAAAGCTTTTTATTGAACAAAAAGCTCATTTTACAAACAGAGATGCTTATGGTATTCCCCGCAGGGGATATTAAAGAGGAACTCCAGTGAAAATAATGTAGTAAAAATTTTTACCATAATTATGTATAAATGATTTAGTCAGTGTTTGCTCATTGTAAAATCTTTCCTCTTCCTGATTAACAGTCTGACATTTATTACATGGTGACATTTTTACTGTGGGCAGGTTATGTAGCTGCTCCTAGCTGTTTTGGCTGTTAGAGACAGCTGTAAACAGCTATTTCCTGTCTGTGAACATTGTTACATTGTGGCAGTTTGCCCAGAGTACCGCGGTACTCAGAGCTTCTTGTGGGAGGGGTTTCAGCACAAAATCAGTCATACAGCGTCCCCTGATGGTCTGTTTGTGAAAAGCATTATTTTTCTCATGTAAAAGGGGGTATCATCTACTGATTGGGATAAAGTTCAATTCTAGGTTGGAGTTTCTCTTTAATATCTTTCACATGCACAGGAAATTAACAGTAACATGGGATAAAGAGGGGAAAGGGAAGGGGAGTGGAGGAACATGGAACAGAAAGAAAATAATAAACTATGGCAAATGGTATAACAAGTTCAATGGTAAGTGTATTGGGAGTAGTTCCAGAGGTTACATAAGATGAGTATCGAGGGTTAATTTATCATGATCAAGTAAGAGGAGAATATACTGGACCTTGGCTTCCCCCACAAGGATTAATGGTACATTTCATGAGGATAGTACCAAAGGACGAAGGCCTGGGTTTTCAACATAGTTTAGCCAGGGCTACCAGGTTTTAGTGAAGACATCAGAAGTGTCATTAGCTATAGCTATTAGCCTTTCAGAGATAAGAATATCAGCTATAATGTATTTGGCCATATCAACCGAGAGTGTGGGTGTTTGCCACATTCTAGCTATATGAATTTTAGCTGCCTTGGGTATATGTTGAGCCATGCGGTGGGGAGGAAATTTCCAGCCTACTGGCTCATCTCCAAATAGTAGCATGAAGGGATCTGGAGCAGCAGTCCTCTCAAGGACAGAACTTATAAGTGCTGCAATGGAAGACCAGAAGCGTTGGACTAAGGGACAGGACCACCAAATATGAGCACAATCTCCCCACTTTGTTACAACCTCTGAAACATTTGTTGGACTTGGACCATGTAGAAGTGCAGGCGTAAAATATGCCCTATGTAGTACTTTCAGGCCAGTCTCAATATGAGAAAAATAGCTACTTCCCCTATTAATAGTTAGGCAACAGCTTGACCACCGAGGTCTGCTTAGTGATTGACCAAGCTCAGATTCCCAGGTGAGCATAGATTTTAGTTTTGAGGGGACAGAAGGTTGTGAAAGTATAGAGTACAGATATTAAATTAAGCCTCCCTCTAATGGCCTATGTTCACACCAACGTTCAACAGGGGTGGCTTGAGATGTACCTTTGGAATAGTGGTTTAGGAATTTTAAGTATTGAAGAGCTTGAAAAAATTATGAATTAGGAAAAGCATGCACTCTTTTGAATTGGTCCCAAGTTGGGATTTTATCATTTACTAGGTAATGCTTGAGGGTGAGGAGATTCCTTTACTTCCACCATTTAAAGGAACATGATTCAACCCCTGGAGGGAAGGCAGGATTATTAAATATTGGGGTTAGGGGTGGAAGCCTTGATTGCAGGGGTTTCATGAAGCTAATTCTGTACCACAATGTTAAAGCATGGAAGACAGTAGGTGAGATGCTTTTAATAGCAGAGATTGTGGTTTTAGGGGAAAATACAAGATCAGCTCAACTACGAAGCTTAAGTGGAGCATGTTGCCAAAATGTCTAGTGTTTAGGTAGCATCTTTCAAGATAACTTACAGAAGAATAATTAAAGGTGCATATATTAGGTTGCCATAGTTTGCGGAATGATAGAAAGGAGTTTTCTATCAGGATGTTACCATTTATTAACATAGAGATGAACAAACCGTAAGCTTTCGGCTAATAATAAGCCTTCGTCTGACTTGGTTAGATGCCATAACTGTTACTTCTGGAGGATTTCCCAGGCATCCTGGCTAAATTGATCAAATCAACAGTTTCCTACAACATAATATAAAGCAGACTCTGGTGATCGGATTCACGATGTCTCCCTGAGTTCAAATGTGACTGGGCTGACTACATGCCCCATTAGTTCTTAGCTAAATAGAGCTGTGGCATTTAAAATCCTCTTCCCAGCACATAAAATGAATGGTAACAGTAAACCTCATCTTACCAGCATATGAAACAAAAAAAATATAAGCGAAGAGAAGGAGAGCGCCGGCACTGCTGTATCACGCTTTATTGAGGAATCATCATCATACGGTAAAATATAACATTGTCCATTCAAAAAATAGACACATACCGTGGGTAACTGTGGATTGTGCGGAGGGTGAAGAGCCTTACGGCCGTTTTGCGATTCTACGGACGCTGCAAGAGGGTGCTGGCGTGGGCTGACTTATATAATTTACACTAAGTTAGCGTGCGGCGGCTCGCCGCTAAAAACACCGCCCCCCTGGGCATCACAACAGGCCTCGCGATTGGCCGCTCAGCGAGCGGAAACAACTTGAGGCGAGTGACGTCAGGTACTTCCTGACTACGGTGGCCGGCACGGGGGACAGTCTATTAGGTCTCCCAGGTAACCTATGCAAGCCAGACCTATGACGTGAGTCAGGGAATCTTGCTGCCATCTTGTGGCAAAAGCAGATATTGCGGCTAAAAGCTGCAAAGTGACTATTGAGTGAAAAAATTATACTTAATTAAAACCATCAGAGCATATTCATGCATATTATGAATTAAAGAGGAACTGTAACATCAAACTGTCCCCTGGGGGGTACTCACCTCGGGTGGGGGAAGCCTCAGGATCCTAATGAGGCTTCCCACGCCGTCCTCCGTCACTCGGGGGTCTCGCTGCAGCCCTCCGTACAGCGGCGACGTAAATATTAACCTTCCCGGCTCCTGCGCAGGCGCTCTGGTGGCTGTCTGCTCCGAAGTAGGCAGAAATACCCGATCGTCGTCGGGTCTGCTCTACTGCGCAGGCGCAAGTCTCCGGCGCCTGAGCAGTAGAGCGGACCTGACGGAGATCGGGTATTTCCGTCTAGTTCCGAGCCGAAAGCAGCCACAGCGCCCCCGCTGGAGCCTGCAAAGGTAAATATTGACTTGACAGTCGGGTCTGTCGCCGGCTGTTCGGAGGGCTGCAGCGAGACCCCCGTGGGACAGAGGACGGCGTGGGAAGCCTCATTAGGATCCCGAGGCTTCCCCCACCCGAGGTGAGTACCCCCCAGGGGATCTTTTTGATGTTACAGAGTCTTTTTAAAGTGCCATCAGTGGTATCCCTGGACATGATAGTGCAAAAATGCATATCCATGCAATAAAAATATGTAAAAAATGTGAGATAAATATTGTGAAAAAATAGTCCAATTGATGAACCAAAATCTGGAATAATATAAAATTGATCTTGTGATAATAAAAATCGATAGATAGAACAATAGATAATGTGAAAGAAGACTAAATAGATGAACCAGAGATCCTGATTCTTTGTGCAGTTATGCTATAACTTATGTACACTGACAAAAAAGTGATGGAGGACATGTTGGAAACATTAAAAACAATAAAGGGGAATAGGGGAGTTATCACCCATTCCCCGCCTAACTGGAAAGGCCATAGTGAATAATAGGAGGCAAAAAACACACGGACTCCAAAATATTTCCATTAATAAAAAACACAGAGGATATAAGAATAAATGGTATAATATGCAAACATGGCTGAGCCATTTGCATGAATGGAGTTCAAATCACCTAGATGTCTAGGACCACCTCTAGGTGGAAAAGCATACCAAGGGGAATGGGAAGATGAAGTAAGAAACCATCAAAAAGTACAGAGACATCTAAGGGGTATTGGGAATGGGGAAGGAAGGGAGGGATGAGGAAAAGGAAGGTAGACGTGGGAATGAGGGGGGGGGGGGAAATGGTAGGGAGGAAGGGGAAGAGGAAAAAGCTATGACACGGACTCGAAAGGAAGGGAAAAAGGGTAAGGGAAAGATGTCCATGCTTAACAGTAAAAAGGATTCTCCTGTACAATAGAAAAATTCATATACATTAAATCTACGATGAGGCAAGGAGTCTCCACTTGTGTCAAGGGTCTAAAAAGCACGAAAGATCAGTATGATCGTTCATTCCAAGTGGGCCCATAGCATCAGTCCCTATTATCATATGGGCCTCTTCCCTTTCCAACCTTCTTTCCCTGTTGCCTCCACGTCTTAAAGATGGTACCTGTAACAGTCCAGCAAAGGTCAACTTCGTAGGGTCTACGATGTGCCTCTCTCATGTGTGCAATTACCCGGGTGGACCCCTTGCCTGATTCGATTGAATGGAAGTGCTCATGAAATCTCCTATTAAGTGACCCAGTGGTTTCCCCTATGTAAAAACGGCCACAGGGGCACCACAGTGCATAAACGGAAAAGGACGTCTGGCATGTAAAAAAATCCCGTACACCGACGTATTGGGCCCACCTGATAACAAGAACCAGTGGCCATGAATTCACACGATACACACCGACCACATCTGTGGTTCCCCTGTGGCAAATGGCTGCTCAGCCAATTACTGTTGCTACTCTGTGATAAAAATTCACTTCTACTTATCTCTGAGCCAACGGTTGGGGCCCTCTTGAAAGAAAATAGAGGTCCTTCCTCAACCAGTGGCTTCAAGATTGGGTCTCTCAAGAGAATATCCCAGGTTTTTTGGGAGATCTCCTTGAGCTTGCCAGCCATGGGGAAGTAGTCAAACATGAATGGGACCTGCCCTCTCTTTTTTTTGTTGGATGTTTCTTCTTTTCTTGGTTCCGTCTCTCCAGAAGCTGTTTCCTGTCCAATCTGTTAACTTGTTTGAACACTTTCTGGATAATTTCCTGTTCATATCCTCTATTTAACAGTCTCTTTCCTAATTCTTCTGATTGAGATGTGAAGCTTGCATCATCTGCATTATTTCTTCGCAGCCTAAGAATTTGGCTGTAAGGTATTGATTGGGTCACATGATTGGGATGGAAACTTGATCTATGTAGGAGGGCATTAGAGGCAGTTGGTTTTCAAAAGCCCCTGGGGGTTAGAGTATTGCCCTGTATCACCAACTCCAGGTCCAGGCAGGCAACCTTATTGTGATCAATTATGGCAGTAAATATTCATGGTGTTATTATTTAAGTACACTAGGAAGTCATCAAAGGTTGCACAAGTCCCAGACCAAAAAATAAGGACGTCGTCCACATATCTGGACCACATCCTGAGTTGGCACCGAAACGGATTAGCATTGGTATAAACATATTGTTCTTCAAACCAAGCAAGGAAGATATTGGCGTAGGTGCAGGAGACCGCTGTTCCCATGGCGGTCCCCGACACCTGCCAATACCAAGCGCCGTCGTACCAAGCGCCGTCGAATAGGAATGCATTATGAGAAAGGACGAACATCAGACATCTGGACAACCTTTCGGTGACCGTCCCAATGCCCGAGACAATGGGTCAGCCCGGAGGGTTGGTCTGGGACTTGTGCACCTTTGGTATGTGGTACCACACTGGTTTGATGGGGAAGTCTGGTAGTAGATCCCTCGCTAACTTGGGGTCTAACACCCCTTTCTCAGCACCCTGTCTTAAGAGGGATCTTAAACGATCCTGATACATTATTGTGGGATCACGACGTAGGGGTTTGTAAGTATCAGTATCCTGTAAGTGTCTTAAAGCTTCTGTTCTGTATTGTTTTTCTGTCATAATGACGATTGTTCCACCTTTATCTGCATGTTTTATTTGAAGGTCAGGTCTTTTTTGCAACCATTGCAAGGCTCTTTCCTCTTGTGATGACAAATTTTTGGGACTTCGTGGATACATTTCTGCTCTTATCTCCTTTTCCATGATTTTTTGGAAAATGTCCAAACTTGATCCAGGCTGCACAGGGAATGGCGTTATAGATTTACAAGCTTTAAAGTTGGTTTGCAGACATTTATATATCTTATCCTTAGACTCCTCGTCTTCTAACTCTTTAAGTATCTCGAGATTAAGAAGATCTTGCTGGTCCCAATTAATTTCAGGGCTCAAACCCAGTGGACCTATCATGGTGCCTCGACCCACGTTTGTCTGCTTGTTTGTAGTGAACTCTTTTTTAGCAAAATGTAGCTGTATGTTCAATCTTCTTATATTTTTGTAAAGGTCTAGTCTGTACTGGACATAGTCAAACTCTGTGGTAATACTGAAATTAAGTCCCTTCTGCAAAAGAGTGATAGTACCTTCCGGAAGTTGATATTCCGTTAGGTTCCTCCTCCGCTTCGGTTGTGCCGGGTCTTTCCTGTCCTCCCAAGAGATATTTCTCCCTTTTCTTTTCTGCCTTTTTCTTGCCTCTCCCCCTCCTTGTCCTCCGCCTAAAGGGCGGCCCTCTGGTCTTATATCAACGAGGGTTGCCCCCTCGATTTGGGCTTAGTATTTTCATCGTCGCTGGAATCCGATTCGGTAGTCCAGTGCCCTTTGCCTTTTCTCTGGGATTTTACTGTCCTTATCCTTTTGCCAGGAGAAAAAACGTTTTAGTGTGTAGTCCTCCTTGTCTCTTTGAAACTTACACAATTTGTGTTCCTTGATAGAGTCCTGTACTACTGTTAGTTTACGGTCAATACGTTTTAATGTTTTCGTATATTGTTCTCGATTAACCAACCCTTGGTATTGCGTTTTTAATTGTATCAATTTCCTTCAGCACTTTGGTATGCTCTTGTTTTGTACGTTCAAGTACTATGTCCTGTAGCCGGACAGCTTGCTCGATGAAAGCTCCTTTCCATTTCTTTACAGTCCTCATCATCCTGATATTCCGACGGTTCGACATATCTCCTAAAACCCCGTGCTGTTATACCATCTTCTTTATATTGTTGTAATGTGGTTTTTGTCCAAAATCACTTCACTTCCTTTTCACTTAACCTGTTCAGGTTAGTTTCCGCCACCCTGGCAACCACCGTTTTATTCGCTGTTGTTGATGTGGCAGGATTCTTAAAGAATGTTTTTACATCGTTTCTGCCTTTTTCAACTGCCACTCCCTCCTGTACTGCGCTGAACCGGTTAAGGAATAGGATATGATCCAATGTCTAATGCGCGTTGATGCAGTCATGCATTTGATTCGCAGTAATGAATGTACAGTAATTAAAGTCACACCAGACAGCAAGACAGATTGGGAAGTGGGTGCAGCCTGAAAAAAGAACTGATATAATGTGCTTTTTGTCAGGTATGTCCTGTTATTGAACAGTTAAACCTCAGTATCCTCGACTTTGAATCCGCTTAATGTACAAATGAACAAATAAATTATTTTCTTTAGCATGATGTATTTTTTAAACATATGTGGGAATAGCCAAAACCTGTAATATTCAATAATCCTGAAATCAAATCCTTTGTCTGGTTTTAATGTTTGAAAAATATTTAAGTTTTTTGATGTTGTGGTATTGATCAGCAATCCTGAAAAAATGATTTAACTCTCCGTGAATGTTCTTTTAAATTTAACAGTCATTTTCGAGGGTCTCCAATATCCTCTGCAAAAAGTAGCCTTGTGTTACTACCCACTGATGGTCCCACTCAATGTTATTTAAAATTTTCAACTGCTTTAAAACTGTGATAAGCAGGAGTTAAAGGGGAACCCCTGTGTTATGATAAAAGGCTGGAATAAAATTTGAAAGGATCTAATTTTGGCAGCTGGTCCGTGATGCAATGATATAATTGCTGGAATAAATATTTAATCAACAATAAAAAAGTCTGAGCACAGGAAAAGACATTTCCAATGAACCCTACTGAAATATTTATAGGCGTCGGATCGTCATATTTTTCTTCTTAAATATAATCTGCTGGGCTAAGATTAGGGAGTACCTTCGGTATAAAAAGAGAGCCTGTCATGGCTGGCTTTGCCTTAATGCACCAGGATGAGGGGGTCTCTGCAGTAAATTCTTACCTAATCCAATGTACTTGAGACCAGGTGATGCTCCTCTCCCCCCCTTCTATGGCCATGTTTCTGACATATGCCAAAGTTCTTCAGATTCCTTCGCATGTGTTGCTGCAGCCTGCCACCAGCCACCAATTAGGCAAAGCACACGGTGAAATCAGAGCCTTGGCACAAATTTGAAAAAAAAACAATTAACAAACATGGCTTCAATTCTGAGGGGGCCGGAGCGATCACCTGCCTGGGTAAAGTACATCAGATCAGGAAAGTATTTAACTCTGTGAGCTTAAATCTATGAACTATTAACCATTTGTGTATCTTCCCTGCTCTCAGAAGCCATTTACTGACAGGAAAGTGTTTATGGCTATAATTACTTATCAGTAAGGATTATAGTATAGCAACTGTCACTTGCATACCTGATGTTTAACTTTTTCAGGCAGAAAAAAAAAGGAACACAGCATAGCCATGTGTGTGCTTGCCACTGTACATACACGTGTCTATCATGTCACGTCACCTCGGTTGTCATTTAAGCAATTTTCTCATCACTGTATTAATGAGTGGCTTTAAATCGGAAAAAGTGACACAAGAAACAAAATGTATACATTGGTTCAAAACTGTAGAAGATGGTTTAAACAAGGACTAGTGCATATTTATGAGGTTAATGAGCCGGGCAGCGGGGGGTGGAGAGTTCAGTCCAGAGCGGCACACAGCTTCTCCAATCGCTGGATACCGATGGTATGACGGCAGCAGTAGGCGGAGCTGTACTAGAGCGTACAGCTCCGCCTACCGCCTCCGTCATTCCATTGCTATCCAGGGATTGGAGAAGCTGTGTGCCGCTCTGGACTGAACTCTCCACCCCCCGCTGCCCGGCTCATTAACATCAATAAATATGCACTGCTTCTGTGGCTCGGCACAGCGGCTGTGGTAGGCGGATCATGGCCATGCGGGCAAGCACTAAAGACCGAAAACCGCCGGATCCAGACGATCCCAAAATCGTCTTCACAGGAACCGCGGTTTCGGTTTAAAACCGAGAAATCGTGCAGCCCCAATTCTGAGTACATACTCTTGGCAGTTTCCTGTCTGTGAACCCTGTTGCATTGTCAGAAATAGCGGTTTACAGCTGTTTCCAACTGCCAGAACAGCAAGCAGCAGCTACATCACTTGCCAGCAGTAAAAATGTCACCATGTGATAAATGTCAGAATATAAATCAGGGATTTAAAATATTTTACAATGGGCGAACACTGACTAAATCATTTATACATAATTTATTGTAAAAGTGAAGAACCATACAATTTTTTAAATATCTGTTCAATTTAAGAATTACGATCAATTTTTCTAACTGATTGTAACATTTCAAAAATATGACCAATGTACCACACACCTATGTTAAATTTTTCCCCAATTCTATGATTAAGGACGGTTAGTCCGAAACATGTCTGCTATCAGATGTTTGCCCTGGATGTTTTTGGATATGTCCAATAATAAAGGAGACAGTCACTGACATGTGCGGACCCTTTCTCTTTTGCCTGTGACTTTTGGACCTGCTAACCAGGTCGTGCACTGTCATGGAGTTTGGTGGGATGCAGCGGTGTTCACCTTACAAAGTATGATAAAACTGATTGGAAACTGAGAAAATTGCTAGGGTGTGTATATTAATAAATTGACAATCTAACACACACCATACAATCTTTAAAAAAAATTTGAAGAGAAATATCTGGCATTTCGGATCGATATAAAATCGTAAAAAAAAATGGGAAATCCTATCGGATTTTTCAGTCGAATGGAAAAAAAAAAGCTTTCGATTATTTTTCGGGAGATACAATCGTTTTTATCGAATTGCTGTAAAATCAGATCATTTTATTGCATCGTGTGTGGCCACCTTAAGGGTTACTTTGTTCATTCTATGCTCACTTATATGAAAAAAAAGTATTTCATCTGCTACCTTTTTGTTAAGTTTATTAGGGATGGTCGGAAACTCCCATTTCCGATTCCGCGGAAATTCCCATTTCCGCTAATGTTTTTTTCCGATTTCCGGTTTTTTGTTTTTTCAAAATACTGTGAAGTATTTTTTTCTGTATTTTTTTTTGTATTTTTTTTTGCATCAGAAAATAACAAAGACCCCGGAAAGCTGAAAAAAAGAATCTTGTGATTGGCCTAAAATTACCATGGTAATCAGATTTTTTTCAGAAAAATTAAGCACTCTGATTAGTCCATTGCTTCAGAGTTCTGTGATTGGGCTAAAATTAACGCGTTGCTGTAAATCGCATTTCCGCTACATTCTGATTTCCGACTTCTGATCGGAAATGCATGAATTTCAGTTTTGCAGAATTCCAAGTGGTTATTGCTGCTTGTTAGAATTGTCTACTCATCTCTTGTATTTAAATAGATGATTATTCAGTCTAACATTTCATTTTTTTTCTTTAACTTGTTTCCACCTCTAGGTTTAGGTACAAAAAAGGAATGAAGTTTCCAGCACAGCACAATGGGGACATGAAGGTCCTATCAAACACTGCATTGTAAGACTAGGCGCTGCCTTCCTCTTTGCTCATTGCGGATTGTGGAGTTCCTTTACTAGACTAAACAGCTGCATGGATTGTCTACACCTTCTAGGAGGAATAAAGATTATCTTCACAGATTCATCTGAACATCCAACAGTGAAGAATACAAAGACCAAGCTGCTAGGACAGCACCAGTAGTTTTCTATGTTGCAGCAAGTGCCCTCATTGACAGTGTAGCACATCAGCAAAGGCAGGAAGAGGAGAAAAGAATGTAATACAGAGCTTCTTACTGCTGCTGGGAATTGTACAATTCATTGATGGAATTTTAAAAGAGGCATATTTCTGTTTCTGCTGCTGGGGATTGTACAATTAATGGGATTTTAGAAGAGGCATATTTTTCTTCTGTTTCTAGTGTGCAATTGTGACAGGAATGCAATTTTTGTATGAATGTATGGCAAGATGATATGTACCGTTACATTCCCCTATTCCATTAGAATGCTTGATTCTGGAATTTTTTTTGGGATCAGTGGCCATCTAGCTCTCTAATGTGATTATCTAGTTTGTCTACCTGTTGAATGACAATGCTGGTCTTGCTTCAGTTGAATTTTTTGACAAAATCTCGCATTCAAATATGTGGCATCATTGTTATGGAATCAGACGATACAGTCCATACCTTCCACTGAGGAAAATTAAGATCAGCAAGACCATCGACAAATGTACAGCATGTGGAATTGGGGTTTGAAGTGCTAGAGTTGAAAAACATTAACAACAGTTAATCCCCTAAACCTGATTTTGAATAATTGTCTGCTATTACGGTAGTTGTCCTAAGTTTGTGCCAGCTGTAGGTGTTTGCAACTTTGGCATGGGTTATAGCAGTACACAGTTGAGGTTGCTAAAATGTTAGTGCACTAGCATTTGTAATACAACATCTGTGCAAATGAGTGTCACCTAGTGGTAGACCACTTTTAAAATATTCAGTATAGTTTTTGCTCTATCACTGACTTTTTTTTTTTTTAACCCATATAATCGCCCATCCAGCATTTGTATGTGTCTATACAGTGGTGTTAAAGGCTATTTGGGCATTGCATTCCACATTTATATGGACGCCCTGCCATAAACTGTTCTGTATACCATTTCCACAAACAGGAATTTGATATGAGAATGACTGTCATATTCACAATTTAAAGTCCTGAAACTCGTGTTTGATGTGAACTTGGTCTCGCGCTCTCCAGCCTTGGTAAACAACACAAGTGTCACACGACTTCAGCTAAATCCCCTGGAGTTAGCAGTGGTTTCCTATTTGAAGAGGAATACAGGTAGTCCCTGACTTACGAATGCCCGACTTACGAACGACCAACGGCATTGATTCTGTGGGAACAAGTAAAGGAAAAAAAAATTCAAAATGGACTTGTAGTTTTTGAGAAAAGCAATTTTAATTAATACAAAATGGCTTTTAAACTTGTAGGAGCAGGTACAGGGGGGCAGAGGTGACACAGAGGTGGACACTGGAGGCACGGAGGGCACAGTGGAGGTACAGGGGACAGAAATGGCACAGTGTTCCAGATTCAGGTTAAGAACAAACCTACAGTTCCCATCTTGTTCGTTAACTGGAGACTACCTGTAATCTTTTCTTTTACTTTAGTAGGCATACTTGATCTGCACCTTCTGTAACTACAAATTGGGATGTAACTAATAAGTTGGATAAAAAAACTCTTGCTTCACTCTCTCTTGGCAACCTATTCCCATTGCTCCAACCTAGATAAATTGTCTCATTTTTCTCCTGTGAAAATTTAAAAGGTATTTTCATAGTGTCTTGCACTAAAGCCAAAGTGTAAAAATAAAATCCAAGTCAGCATCGGCAACAAACGTTCTAATAGAGTAGCAGTTCATAAATTGTGATTGCTTGCCACAAAAAAAATCCAGGTTTTGTTAGTCTTACCAGTTTTGTACCCTAGAACTGCTGGGAGATAGTACTTTAGGCAGTTGGGGCTCCTTCAGGGGCCCAATAGGGGGATCTGAAAAATGCTATGCTTGTGCCTGTGCTACTGAGCCAATCTACCATGTAGGGGTGGGGAAGGGAGTGACATGTCACCCAAAGTATTTTCAGTACCAGCCATGGTATGGCACCTTCCTGAGCTGCCACAATACTTCTCTATTGCTGAAGACAGAAATCCTCTTCTGCATGTGATGAAGAGGAATGGAGATCCAGTATATGCTCTTTTCTAACTCTGAATTCAGTGGCAAATGTAGTGATTTTTACCTCAACTTTCAAATTTCAAGCTTGCTAGCATGAAAACGGTCTTCCTCTGACAGGTAGGTAAAATGATGGAGTTTGACATGAGGGAACAGGGAAACATACTAAGGATGTGATCGAGGTCTGTGCAAAGAGAAGTGGAGCAACAGTTGGAGCAAACAGTTGGGCTGAGCGATCAGTCCGGTTTCAGCTACTAAATTGAACCAAGGTTTTTGTTTGCAGTGGTCTTGAGAAATGAGTCCCATATCGTTCCAGACAGAATGAGTGTTGGCATTGGACTCCACATTAGCAATCCTAGTGCAAGGGAAACTGGTAACCCGATAATTTTGTATTTTGAACTGCACATGGTTTTTTAAAGCAATATATATATATATATATATATATATATATATATATATATATATATATATATATATATATTCTAAATGTATGTAGAAATGTTTTGGTGCTCATTAGTTCTTAACTAGTTTTGTGTCCACAATATATTTATTAGGTTGATTAGGCGTTATGATTGTTTTCAGTCTACACTGGGCATTATTTAATAATTTATTTAGTAAACATGATTTATTATGTTGTTAATGTAATATTTACTCTTGTTCCTTTTTCTAATTTTTCATTTAAATCTGTATTACATATTCCAAGTGATTTCCTCACTTAGTGTTCTTATGACTTTTCAGCGCTTCATTAGGAATTAAACTGAATGTTAGTAAAGGCCTGTACACACTTAGAGCCCTTTTACACTATGGTGCTGCAGTAAGCTTTTTTTTTTTTAGAGGCCGCTATATCAATGACTACCTTAATGCGGTGCGACGGAAGTAGAATAATCACCGCAATGCCATTGCAAAAGTCAACAGTGAGTTACCACACGATTTGTGCTTACCACACCTATAACAATGCAGTAAGTATGAATGTCAGCATGCATGTGTGGCCTGATGGGATTCCCAGTGATGTATTTCCTGTCCAGCAGGGAGTAGGTCACTGAACCAGGGGCGGGCCTATGCAAATGTCCCTGTTAGCGCACTCTGCCGCAGGGTTATTTAAAATACTGATTCCTGCGTTGATCACATAGTAGGCTGCCATGCCATGGGATCACCGTACCACACAATTGTAAAAGGAGCCTAATATTGGCCTTGATCATTTCAGGCAGCCTTTCCTCATACAGGCACACTGTTCGGGTCTCTGCCGTTACAGCATTTTCTGGTTTACGCGCAGGCCTGACAATGAGTTAGTGGTGGATATAGGTGGACACCCGTACATACTAGGAACAAGGTGATTGAAACGACTCTGAATTACTGTGTTGGGTGACCTAAGTTGCAACTGTGTAGAGGCCTTTAAGCCTTTATCATCATCAGTTTGTTTGCTATATTTAAATATGGTCGGTTAGATACCAAAATTTAGACAACAGCTAAAATGTACAGCTGGTTGACTCCAGAAGTGTACAGCACTCCTATAACTACAGTGGTGTGAAAAACTATTTGCCCCCTTCCTGATTTCTTATTCTTTTGCATGTTTGTCACACTTAAATGCCTCTGCTCATCAAAAACCGTTAACTATTAGTCAAAGATAACATCATCGAACACAAAATGCAGTTTTAAATGATGGTTTTTATTATTTAGTGAGAAAAAAAACCTCAAAACCTACATGGCCCTGTGTGAAAAAGAAATTGCCCCCTGAACCTAATAACTGGTTGGGCCACCCTTAGCAGCAATAACTGCAATCAAGCGTTTGCGATAACTTGCAACGAGTCTTTTACAGCGCTCTGGAGGAATTTTGGCCCACTCATCTTTGCAGAATTGTTGTAATTCAGCTTTATTTGAGGGTTTTCTAGCATGAACTGCCTTTTTAAAGGACTTACGAGGCTGACTACGTAAAAAAAGTTAATTACCTGCCTCTAAGTTTCAGGCACGGAGGACGCCGTCCGCGCCCTCCGTGCCGCTCCGCCGGGTCCCCCGCTCATTATTCTCCCCCCCCCCGGGCCGGCTCCCGACCCCACGGCCCGGGTCGGGCTCTCCTTCCCCTCCAAAGATGGCCGCTTCCTCTGGCCGCGGCTGCGCAGTCCGCCTGGCCGCGAATGCGGCTGCGCAGCTCTAGGGCCAACCCCTCCGATCCACGCTACGTGGGGTCGGGAGCCGGCCCGGGGGGATAATGAGCGGGGGACCCGGCGGAGCGGCACGGAGGGCGCGGACGGCGTCCTCCGTGCCTGAAACTTAGAGGCAGGTAATTAACTTTTTTTACATAGTTGGCCTCGCAAGTCCTTTAAGGTCATGCCACAACATCTCAATAGGATTCAGGTCAGGACTTTGACTAGGCCACTCCAAAGTCTTCATTTTGTTTTTCTTCAGCCATTCAGAGCTGGATTTGCTGGTGTGTTTTGGGTCATTGTCCTGCTGCAGCACCCAAGATCACTTCAGCTTGAGTTGACAAACAGATGGCCGGACATTCTCCTTCAGGATTTTTTGGTTGACAGTAGAATTCATGGTTCCATCTATCACAGCAAGCCTTCCAGGTCCTGAAGCAGCAAAACAACCCCAGACCATCACACTACTACCACCACCATATTTTACTGTTGGTATGATGTTCTTTTGCTGAAATGCTGTGTTACTTCTACGCCAGATGTAACGGGACACGCACCTGCCAAAAAGTTCAACTTTTGTCTCGTCGGTCCACAAGGTATTTTCCCAAAAGTCTTGGCAATCATTGAGATGTTTTTTTTAGCAAAGTTGAGACGAGCCTTAATGTTCTTTTTGCTTAAAAAGTAGTTTGCGCCTTTGATATCTGCCATGCAGGCCATTTTTGCCCAGTCTCTTTCTTATGGTGGAGTCGTGAACAATGACCTTAATTGAGGCAAGTGAGGCCTGCAGTTCTTTAGATGTTGTCCTGGGGTCTTTTGTGGCCTCTCGGATGAGTTTTCTCTGCGCTCTTGGGGTAATTTTGGTCGGCCGGCCACTCCTGGGAAGGTTCATCACTGTTCCATGTTTTTGCCATTTATGGATAATGGCTCTCACTGTGGTTCGTTGGAGTCCCAAAGCTTTAGAAATGGCTTTATAACCTTTACCAGACTGATAGATCTCAATTACAGTACTTTTGTTCTCATTTGTTCCTGAATTTCTTTGGATCTTGGCATGATGTCTAGCTTTTGAGGTGCTTTTGGTCTACTTCTCTGTGTCAGATAGCTCCTATTTAAGTGATTTCTTGATTGAAACAGGTGTGGCAGTAATCAGGCCTGGGGGTGACTACAGAAATTGAACTGAAGGTGTGATAAACCACAGTTAAGTTATTTTTTAACAAGGGGGGGCAATCACTTTCACACAGGGCCATGTAGATTTGGAGTTTTTTTTCTCACTAAATAATAAAAACCATCATTTAAAACTGCATTTTGTGTTCAATTATGTTATCTTTGACTAATGGTTAACGGTTTTTGATGAGCAGAAGCATTTAAGTGTGACAAACATGCAATAGAATAAGAAATCAGGAAGGGGGCAAATAGTTTTTCACACCACTGTACATCCATTTTCTGTCCTTTGATCTCGCCATTAGATGTATTTCTTTATGGTACCCAATGCAGGGTGGCCCTCATGCTTGTGCTTCCCTCTACTGAACCTTCTGCAATTTAACAGTTAAACCCTTTCTTATATTTTGTCAATCTGTGTCATTAAGCAATGTCAGCAGGCGATTAGACAATGATGATACACATACTGTTTCCTGCCCAGACAGGAAGTAGAGTAACACAAGTGTAAAGTGAGTTGACCTTTTGAAGTTTACGATGGATTAACCCATTAGCAGCGTCAATAGTTATGTCGTTTGAGATAAGTGCACTGCTTTTGACCTCAGTTGGCAGAACTCCTTGTGCTGTAAATTTGAATGCTTTGATCTCTCTCCCTAGCAAAAAATATAGAAACTGAAAGCAGACGTCCTCTGTTATTGTCTCACACTGCCCCCTAGTGACAAGTGGCTTTAAATACACATTACAGCAGTACTAATTAGAAGCAAGAAAAAATAACAGATATAAAAAAGTGCTAAAATAAATTGGTCGGGGACACTTGGAAGCCTCTAAATAAATTGGCTTCTAAAGGGTTAAATGGCAACTCTAGTGAGAGGTATATGGAGGCTGCCATATTTATTTCCATCTAGGCAATACATTTGCCTGGCAGCCCTGCTGGTCTATTTGGCTGCAGTAGTGTCTGAACAACACCAGAAACTAGCATGCAGCTAATCTTGTCAGATCTAACAAAATGTCAAAAACTCATGATCTGCTGCATGCTTGTTCAGGGTCTGTGGCTAAAAGTATTAGAGGCAGAGGGTTAGCAGGATAGCCAAGCAATTTCTGGTTATGGACACTGGCAGAGATCATTTAAATAGTACCTGGTGGCATTTGTATAGTTTCAAAGTTGCTATTTTTGCAGAATAAAAAGGAAAGATAACCTGCTGCACTAATTAGTAACTCTCATTTCCTTTTTGCTGCCTTCTCAGCCAGTTTAAAGCAGTAATTGGCTTCAATCAGTAGAAGGTGTAGCTTCCGTGTACAGATCAATCACCCTCCCCTCTTGAAAGGGTGGGTTTCAGACTAAGCAGCCAGCTGTGGGTGGTTCAACATCTGCAAACCGGAGTCTGCTCTCATCTTCGTTTAGTAAAAACTGTAATATCTTACAGCAGCACAAATACTTTTAAGGCATATAAAATGACTGTGCCTGAACTGATGCTTTTAAAACAACCCTTTCAAGACAGAAAAGTGCTTCTATTGCTGAACTTTTATAACTTCTAGCCCCAATGCTTACATCCCTATGCTGGCTACACTCATTTGTGAGTCTCTGGCCCAGAACTCTTATGCAAGGGTAGAGTTTAGATTTCACTTACTACATTCTTGTTCCAGGCAGTGACTTACTAGGTATCAAAGCCAGAAGTTCAAGATGACCATGCCTGAAGCTTGTGTTTTTAAAAGCAATTTATCAACAGCTCCCATTTATGCTTACAGATTTTCTCCTTATAGTTGTGTAAATGTAATTATAACAAGTTCCAGTGGGTTTGATACGTGAAATATTGGTAATATTACTGTGCACACATAGTGTACGGCAATAATGCCATTACTACCGCCAACTGAGTTACGCTATTAGCTACAGTACTTGAGAATCGCGATAAGTGCAATGGTAACGCACATTACCGTAGCATTGCTCTCGTGTATCGCTGGTTGATCTACACTGTTTTATCCATCAACCCCATAGTTATTTAACAGATTGAGGAAATGCTCAAACTAATCAATGGTATATAGAAAAAGAAAGCTGCATCATGTCGGCCTTATTTTTCTGGTCTCCTTTGGGCCATTTAAAACCATCTCGGCCTAGAGTCTAGCAGTTGTCCCCTGATCTGGAATACATTGCCCCCCTACTTACCCTACCATCATCCCTCTTCCCTTCTCCATGGAAACAGATGCATCACTTAGCTGTAGATATAGGATATGTCTCTATGAAGCTTGTACACATCTGTTGGGTTTCAAAACTAAATTGCATTAAATTGTTATTGTCAAAAATTGATAGGAAAAGTCAAGATGTTCACTAATCTCTTGTCCTAAAATGTACCTGTTTAATATCTTTCTTTTCTTTTTTTTTAAGACCAGTTTAGTTACCGGTAATTGTTTAGTGGTCATTCTGTGGGGATTTTCACAAAGTTTATGTATGATGTCTAAAAGTAATACTTGCTCAGTATTGACTGTTGGGCAACAGTATTGGAAAGATGAAATTGAGCTGTTGCACAATGATACTGAATTGTGATTGGTTAATGTGAAAAACACTGTGCATTTCCTTTCTTTCCCTAAGCTATAAGCTTTGTGAATCCTTTGTTATTTGGGCTGAGCAGTACGAACAGTACTTTGGCACTGTATTGTATTTTCTCTATGAAATGTCTGTGTGAGGTGCATTCCTGGCATTTCTAGTGGTGAAGCCTTTCATTATACTGCATTTACTGGTGCCAAAGTCTCGTTGGAAAATAGACATAACAGCAGCATGGTTTCAATGTGTTTTCCTAGACTTTGTAAATCATTTGTAAATATTTTTTTAAGCCTATAATTTACACTCTTAATTTGTATATTGTATTTATGATTTTTTTTTCAGCACTTTTTTTGTACTTGAATTGTGTGGCAGCACATCAATGCAAAATGTATATAAAATGTCTGTTTTACATGTACAGGTTTCTAGTTGAATTCCAGGTAAACCTAAAATGCACTGATCACTTTGGTTACATAAGTAGTTGCGTACTCTAATCGATCTCCTGCCATTCCCTCTACAGCAGTACTAAAGCTGGCCATACACATGGATTTTTAAACTCAGTTTTTGGCCAATCAAATAGCTTTGATCAAATGTGTTGGTTATGGTTTGCCACATAGGCTGGATTCACAATGGTCAGTTGCATAACGCACGTGTTAGAATGTGTGTGAATTGCAATGGAGACTGGACGTAGACAATACTTCAAAATCAGCATGCAGTAAGTTATAATAATGGGATCCATTACTACCCAGAGATGTAAACAGGCCCATAGAATTGTACAGGGCTGTGGAGACGAGAGGTCAGAGCAATTTTGGGTACCTGGAGTCTGAGTCAGTGGTTTCATAAACTGAGGAGTCGAATGATTTTTGTACACAGTCTATGGCCCCCAAGGGCTGTGGAGTTGGAGTTTAAGCAATTTGGGGTACTTGGAGTCGGTGGTTTCATCAAGAGTTGGAGTCTGATTTTTATACCAACTCCACAACCCTGGAATTGTAAGGGCAGTGAGTTGACATACATAATTATTGTGCAATGCAACTGATGCACTGTCAACTAGCCCTTACTTTCAGTCTTTGCCTATTGTGAAGTAGTGAAAACTGTGGTCAGTTGGCTAGGTGGCCAAACACCATACAATTTTTATAGTAATAGCAATCAATTTTTCTGACTGGTCAGATTTTTGAATTGATACAATGTACCACACACATATGTTCAATTTTTACCCAATCATAAATAAAATAATTGAAAGCTCAGAAAAAAAATGATTGGAACTGTACATCAAGTAATTGACAATCCATCACACACCATACAATTCTTGATAAAGTTGATCTGAAATTTCCAACATGTCCACTCTCCAAAAATCGAAAAACCGGGAAATCCGATTGGATTTATCGATCGAAAACAAATAAAAGCTCTCGAGTTTGAGACAACCGATTGTAATTATTGAATTGGTAAAAAATTTGATTTTTTAATTGTATGGTGTGCTTTATGGCAGAGCTCTTTGAGGATATCAGAAAGACAGTTAATTTTGGCACCGCATAGAACCTGGTGATTGGGCCCTGTCATAGGCCGCAATGTGAATTACTGTGCTCACTGTGTAATTTAGGCTCTGGCAATAGGTTGGATTACGATAACTGTAATTCGGGCACCGGCAAAAGGATAAAAAGAGCATGCGTGTTACAAGGAATCTGGTTTACTGTAGGAGATCTATTAAAAGTGAAGTAGGGGAACAGTTAGTGCAGGGAGCATTGTAACTCACCCCGCACCCAAATTTCACTGAATCTTTTTAACCTGTACGCGACCTAGACCGTATATTATTATTCAATTGTTGAATTAGCAGTTTACTTGGAATTCAGCTGTAACAATAACAAAAATGTAGTATTTCTCTGCAGTAATTTTTATAATATTTTTTCTTTTATAAATCTTTCATAACAAATAATTATAATTTTAAGGAGGCTGGTTGAATATTATATTAAAGATGAATAAATACCATAATCATATCTACGCTAGTGTGTTCTTAATTCTGCATGCAAAGATCTGAATATCCCATCTAATAATGTAGCAAACAAAGTCCTCAAATGTTACTTTGTGTGAAATGTGCTAGCTAAAATGTATTTCTTGACATTTTGATCACATGACCCGAAGAAACATTTTACAAAGAGAGCCTCAACCTTTGCACACACACTAGACGACATTCAGCCGAGATGGCCATTAACGACCGCCTCTGCTGGCCAAGGCATCAGGGGCAGGTGTACACAAGCTACATTCTCAGCAATCAGCCAGGTGGTTCAATTCAGTAGATCGCCAGCCGAAAGCTCTGTCCTTCCCACTCCACCTGCCCACCACGAGGTCTCACAACCGTGCCACTCCATTGGTGATGATGGGTTAATGGGTGTAAACGCCTGGAGCAATGTATTGCATATCGGAGCCTTCTCCTTTTTTTAAAGTGGTCTGAAACTCTGACATAACATTCAATAAAAATGTGTTTTCCTACTTTTTATTCATACAGTTACCATATTTGCTTTTGTGCATTAGTAATATTGTCTGTTTACAAATTACAAGTTTCCAAAGTGTATTTATCGTACCCCTGAAAGCTGGCATTGCATTTTATTCAAACTGCTTTTTATCATATATGAACATCTTCTAATGAGCTTTTCTGAACTGTTTGTGTGTGTATGAAGCACAGAGAGCTCCTTTCCACTTGTTACACTGTGTTTACACTCATTGTTACAAGATTGGAATGTAAACAAATATACGGTTATCTACAGTTTGGATGCGGATTGAAGCTGAACAGCAGGACAAAATGCTTTTGTTTAACCATTTCAGTGATGTTCTGCTAAAAAAACAATTCTGTGATAGTAGCTTTCAAGCTGTGAGGAATCTTTTAGAGCAAAGTAGAAATGCTGGCTTTCAGACCACTTTAAGCTCTTTTGCACACTAAACAAGTTCAACACTAATCTCCTATTTAAATATAGAACAAAATCACATGAGCAATAAAATAGCCAATAGGAGGGTTGCCCATGCCTCCAGAGATCGAATTGGTAATATGCACTCATTAGGTCCGTCTAATGCTGGGAATACACTGTTCGATTTTGAGCCATTAAGATAGATCATTTCCGACATGTCCGATCTCCCGCCCGAACGTTTCACCGCTCTATTTCGGATTTAAAGGGAACCTAAAGAAGGTTATGGATTTTTTTTCCCTTTTAAATAATACCAGTTGCCTGACTCTTCTGTCGCTAATACTTTTAGCCACAACCCCTGAACAAGTATGCAGCTAATTCAGTCTGACTTCAGTCAGAGGACATGATCTGCATGCTTGTTCAGGGGCTGTGGCTATAAGTATTAGAGACACAGGATCAGCAGTATAGCCAGGCAACTGGTATTATTTAAAAGGGAAAATCCATATCTTTCTCCATTTAGGTTCTCTTTTGTAACGATCGGTGTAACACAGAGAGGGTCTGATTATTGGTGATCTGCAGTATCACCAAAAATACAGATATACATGATTATTGATGATCTGCAGTATCACAGATAATCAGATATATTACTAACCTCTGGACACTTGAGTAATATGAGTGTTTGGTGCAACAGTAATACTTTGTGAATAATATCAGGAGGACAGGTACAAAGGCTGTAAAGAATACTGCAAGAGTATGAGTACCTTACAGCAGCCTGAGACTCTCTCGCAGGGAGGAGTCAGACTGGGAGAGGGAAGGACCAGAATGTGAGTGACACCAAGGAGGATGTCACTGACTGATCTGCGATATATCTCTTAACTGGGGAGATAGCTCTCAAGGTCGGACAAGCCAGGTCGGCAACACACGGACATACAAAGTACAAAGACAGGAGACAGATTCAGAAATCCTAGGACATGCAGAGTTTGGCAACAGAATATCAGATATAGCGAAGTACCAAATCAGTAATCAGAAGAGTGGTCAGAAAAGCAGAAAGTCATAACAGATAATAAACAATGCCTAGTCTTGGTGTGAGCTCCGTGATCATCAACACCCTGGAACTAGTCTGAAGTATAACAGAATGATAACACAGATTCCTAATCTTGGGTGTGAGGTCCTTGATCATCAACACCCTGGAACTAGTCTGAAGTATAACAGAGTAATAACACAGATTCTGACAATAAGGTCTGAGTGCTTCCACGTAGTGATCGCAACGGCAGACAACCAGCGAATGACCAGTACCCAGTATATATAGCCCAGCGCTCTCCAGCTCCTCCCCTAAGTGCTGGACCAATAGGAACTGGTACAATCGTCAGCTGACCGGCTTGGTCAGCTGACTCCCTTCTGGCTGTCATAAAAGTTCTGCCTCTCAGCGCGCGCGCGTCCTTCTAAACCTGTGTGGACTATCAGTCCCAGCCACACCAGACATGTCTTGCGTACCACCCGCCGCGCTGGACGCGAAGCCAGCCGCACCGCTATCAAGACATGCGGCGGTTTCTCCGCGTTCAGCCATACTGACAGATGTAGGCCCACGCGTGCAAACCGCCGCATTGGATGCGGAATCAGCCGCCTTGTTCTGAGCGGCTTTTCTGCGTTTTCTCACAGTACCCCCCCCCCCCCCCCCCCCTGAGGAGTGGACTCCGGACAGCTCCTACCCGGTTTCTCAGGCTGTAGGGCGTGGAACTCCCTCTTTAATTCAAAAACAATGGTGCATGAGCCAGCCTGGGGCCCCAGGAACTCTCACTGCCCTTTAATTCATCCGCATGCATGCAGCAATCAGGTACCCATGTTCTTTCCTCAATGCCATAACCCTTCCAGTGAACCAAATACTGTAATGAGTTCTGTACAATACGTGAGTCCAGGGACGGGCCGAGGCATAGGCTGGAGAGGCTCCAGCCTCAGGGCGCAGTGTAAGAGGGGGCGCAGAATTCATTCAGCTGTCATTCCTAATTGTGTTTGAAGCAGAAAGAAATAAGAAAAGGGGATACATGGCAGTGACTGCCAGCCAGATAACTACATATTAAGGTGTTGGGGAGGTTGGGGGCCCTGTGGCGCCTCTTAGTCTAATAGCAATCAGTGTGTGGTGGCAGGGATGGAGGGGCGCACTTTGGTGTCTCAGCTTTGGGTGCTGGAGGACCTTGTCCCGGCTCTGCGTGAGTCTAAAATCTTTTCCACTTCATACTCAGGTTGGTCATCCACCATCACAGGGGGAGGAGGAGTGAAATCTACCTGCACTGCTGGCTTAAGCAGGGATACATGGAATGATCTCACACCCCGCATACTGGCAGGAAGATCAATGGCATAAGTAACATTGTTGATTTTCCTGGTCACAGGGAAAGGACCTACGAATCTGGGTCCTAACTTGGGTGAAGGCTGGTTTAGGGCCAAATGACGAGTGGACACCCAGACCAAGTCTCCTGGCCGGAATTTCCACTCCATGGAACGTTTGTCAGTTTGACCTTTCTGACTCTGAAAAGCCTTCTCTAGATTCTTTTTCACAATTCCCCAAATGTTTTTAAATGACTTTTGCCAAGCCTCCAGAGCTGGAAACTGAGTAGAAGCTACTGGCAATGGGGAGAACCTAGGCAACCTTCCTGTTACCACCTGGAATTGAGAGAATCCAGAAGAAGAGCTTTCCAAATTATTGTGTGCAAATTCTGCAAACGGCAAGAACTTGACCCAATCAGTCTCTGCATCTGCAACATAACCCCTTAGAAACTGTTCCAGAGATTGATTAATTCTCTCGGTCTGACCATTGGTCTGTGGGTGGTAGGTAGCCCGACGAAAACGAAAGTTCCATACCCATCTGATGACAGAATGCCCTCCAAAATTTAGAAACAAATTGGGCTCCCGATCTGACACTATATTTTCCGGAATACCATGTAGCCGGAAGATATGCAGGATGAAGAGATCGGCCAACTCCTGGGCCGAGGGGAGTCCTTTCAGGGGCACAAAATGGGCCATTTTACTGAATCTGTCGACTACCGGCACCCAAATGACCGACATGCCCTCAGACTTCGGGAGTTCGCCCACAAAATCCATGGACAAATGGGTCCAGGGTTCACTCGGGTGGGTAAAGGCTGCAATGTTCCCACAGGTGCCTGACGGGAGGGTTTACTTCTTGCACACACTGCACATTCTTTCACATATTCCTTGCAGTCAGTTGCCAATGAAGGCCACCATGCACACCTAGCAACAAGATCCTGTGTTCTGGTGGCGCCAGGATGTCCAGCATTTTTGTGAGAGTGGAACATCTGCAATATCTGGAGGCGGAATGGCAACGGTACAAACATGACCCCTTCAGGCTTTCCTTCAGGGACATCCTGCTGGAAAGGACTTAAAGTTTCAGTCCAGTTCCTCCAGGTCTCTGTGGCTGCCAACACCACTTTCTGTGGGAGAATAGTCTCTGGGTCTGAGGGCTGTGCTGTCTCTGGCTCAAAACATCTGGATAAAGCGTCTGCTTTAATGTTTTTACTACCAGGGGTATACGTAATTATAAATCTGAATCTCGAGAAAAACAGTTACCACAGAGCCTGTCGGGGACTCAATCTCTAAGCCCCCTCGATGTATTCCAAATTTTTGTGATCAGTGTAAACTGTAATCGTATGTTCTGTACCCTCTAGCCAATGACGCCATTCTTCAAAAGCCAATTTAATGGCTAGGAGCTCCCTGTTGCCTATATCGTAGTTTTTCTCTGCGGGTGAAAATCTACGAGAAAAATAGGCACACGGGTGTAACTTTCCCTGCAACCCAGAACGCTGAGACAGCACAGCCCCTACCCAACCTCTGAGGCATCTACCTCCACAATAAAGGGATAGATGTCAACGTGTCTTAAAATGGGTGCAGTACAAAACAATTCCTTCAGGGTAGAGAAAGCAGCAAGGGCTTCGGAGGACCAGTGGTTAGTCTCTGCCCCTTTCTTTGTGAGACTGGTAAGGGGTGCGATGACTGGAGTACCCCTTTATGAACCTTCTATAGTAGTTAGCGAACCCCAAGAATCTCTGGAGAGCCTTCAGACCCACGGACTGAGGCCATTCCAGAACAGCAGAGACCTTGGCAGGGTCCATAGAAAGGCCCGAGGTAGAAATTATGTACCCCAGAAAGGTGACAGATGTTACCTCAAAAATGCATTTCTCCAAATTGGCGTATAACATGTTTTGTCTTAGCTTGCGCAACACAAACCTGACATGATCCCTATGCTCTGAGAGGTTGGCTGAGAAGATTAGTATATCATCCAAATATACCAGGACAAATTTGCCTAAAACCTCTCTGAACACCTCATTAATGAGCTCCTGAAAGACAGCCTGTTACACAACCCGAAGGGCATCACCAGGTACTCGTAGTGCCCATCGGGTGTGTTAAAGGCCGTCTTCCATTCATCGCCCTCTCTGATCCGTACCAGGTTGTATGCACCCCGCAAATCCAATTTTCAGAAGATCTTAGCATTGGTGACCTGAGTAAATAAATCGTCTATCAAAGGCAATGGATAGAGGTTTTTTTACTGTGAATTTATTCAGGCCCCGATAATCAATGCACGGCCGAAGGCCTCCGTCTTTTTTCTTTACAAAAAAGAAACCTGCACCAGCAGGTGACCGGGACGGGCGAATGAACCCTTTTTTTTTTTTTTAAAACAATTTTTATTAGTTTTTTAACAAACATACAACGAAAAAGAACAAGCTAGATTTTCACGGATTGTATTCCTGCATGGCCAATTTTTCGGGCCCAGATAAATTGTAGAGATGACCTCTTGGGGGCATACAACCAGACCGGAGATCAATAGGACAATCGAAAGGGTGGTGTGGAGGAAGTTTATCGGCCGATTTAGGACAAAACGCGTCTGCAAACTCAGAATACTGATCTGGCAATCCTTCCACATGAATCTTGGTCTCACCCAAGGTTACCTTCGCTAAACAATGCTGAAAACACTGGGAAGACCAGCTCGTTAGCTGACCCGTGGCCCAGTTAATCTGAGGTGAGTGAAGTTGTAACCAAGGCACGCCAAGAATGATCGTGGAGGTCGTCATACGTAACAAAGAAAAACTAATTTTCCCTATGCAACACCCCGATAGTGACCCCCACTTATGGAGTCTGTGACAGAGGACTGTTACCCTGCAGAGGGGAATCATCTACTGCAGTAACCTGTATCTGTGGTTTTACCGGGGTGACCGGAATACCCAATTTTTTTTTGCAAATTCAAAATCCATAAAATTAGCCGCTGAGCCCAAGTCAATGAAGGCTTCAGTGGTCGTAAATTATAGCCATAGCTTTAAAAAATTGCTCTACAGAGGTTAGGGCCTGGTGACTGGAGGGAAGGCTATACGCCCAGGTCTGAGAATCGCCAGATAACAAGGTTTTAATAAAGGTAACCCTTTGGGCCACAGTTCCTGAACAATTAGGTCTTAACTCAAAGTATGATAACACTCTACTTCTAAAATTACGGAAGTCAGATCTGTGACCAGAACATTTTTCAGGTACAGGCATACGTATGTCTGTGCTAAGAGGAGATCGCACATCCTTCACAGCCATCTGGAGGGTTTGTAAAGATCCAGAAAAAGCGTCCATTACCGTCTGGTGGCTGCCCAGCACTATATTGATGTTTTCCACAGAAGTGGTAAGTGTGCCCAGACGGCTGGTGAGTGCGTCCATTTGCATTTTTTGGTCTGCCGTTCTGTAACGATCGGTGTAACACAGAGAAGGTCTGATTATTGATGATCTGCAGTATCACCGATAATCAGATCTATTACTAACCTCTGGACACCTGAGTAATTTGAGTGTTTGGTGCAACAGTAATACTTTGAGAACAATATCAGGAGTAGAGATGTCGCGAACCTCCGATTTTCGGTTCGCGAACCGGGTTTGCGAACTTCCGCGGAAGGTTCGGTTCGCGTAAAAGTTCGCGAACCGCAATAGACTTCAATGGGGAGGCGAACTTTGAAAAATAGAAAAAATTATGCTGGCCACAAAAGTGATGGAAAAGATGTTTCAAGGGGTCTAACACCTGGAGGGGGGCATAGCGGAGTGGGATACATGCCCAAAGTCCCGGGGAAAAATCTGGATTTGACGCAAAGCAGCGTTTTAAGGGCAGAAATCACATTGAATGCTAAATTGCAGGCCTAAAGTGCTTTCAAACATCTTGCATGGGTATACATCAATTAGGGAGTGTAATTAGAGTTCTGCTTCACACTGACACACCAAACTCACTGTGTAACTCACCGTAGTGACGACCGTGCTGGACTGGTGCGCACCGTGGCCAGAGTGTAGGCCGTGGCGTTTTTCAAGGCCATATGGTCGCCGGGCTGTGGTAGCTCAATGATAGAACAACAGTGACTGTCCAGCTGATCAAATTTGGTCTGACCACAATGAAGCAACTACCTTATTATCTTTTGTGTGCCACCCCCACCCGAGACACTCAAATAGCCGGTGGTCATTGCTTCATTGTGATGCGCAAGCCCCTTCACCGCGGCAAGGTAATGATCACGAAGGGGGATGGGCAAATGTACATGCCTTTTGTTTTTTTGTTGCAGCCACCCGCAGTGCAGTCAGAAAAATTAGGCAGGCATGTACACGCACCAGAAAAATTTGTGTAGCGGCCGCTGCTAGCAGCGGCCTTAAAAATTCAGGAATCCGCCTAGAGTCCTGGACCGTGTTGGTGGTGGTGGAGAAGGCAGTCAAGCGGCCTGCAGGCAGAGATGCTGTGTGTGGGGACTGACTTAGTCTTCGGTCGTGCAGTAGCCCTCCGTGATCCATTCCTCATTCATTTTGATAAAGGTCAGGTACTGAACACTGTCGTGACTTAGGCGACTTCTCTTCTCAGTAACTATGCCTCCAGCTGCACTGAAGGTCCTTTCTGACAGGACGCTTACGGCAGGGCAAGAGAGAAGTTGTATGGCAAATTGGGACAGCTCTGGCCACAGGTCAAGCCTGCGCAACCAGTAGTCCAAGGGTTCATCGTCGCTTTTCGCAGAGTCTACATCCACACTCAAGGCCAGGTAGTCGGCTACCTGCCGGTCCAGGCGTTGGTGAAGGGTGGATCCGGAAGGACTATGGTGAGGAGTTGGACTAAAGAACGTCCGCATGTCCGACATCACCCTGAGATCGCTGGAGCGTCCTGTCCTTGCCTGCGTGGACTTGGGAGGAGGCGGGTTACTGCCAGTGGTACCTTGATTGCGTTGTGCAGCCACATCACCCTTAAACGCATTGTAAAGCATCATCGACAGCTTGTTCTGCAAGTGCTGCATCCTTTCCGCCTTGTGTTGACTTGGTAACAGGTCCGCCACTTTGTGCCTGCACCGAGGGTCTAGTAGCGTGGCCACCCAGTACAGGTCATTCGTCTTACGTTTTTTGATACGGGGGTCCCTCAACAGGCTGGACAACATGAAAGAGGACATCTGCACAAAGCTGGATGCAGACGTACTCTCCATCTCCTCTTGCTCTTCCTCAGTGACGGGATGCAACTCCTCTTCCTCCCCCCAGCCACGAACAATACCACGGGAACGTGGAGCAGCAGAAGCCCCCTGCGACGGCTGCCGCAGTTGTTCTTCTTCCGCCGCCTCTTCCTCCTCCACAGAAACACCTTCCTCATCTTCATCACCATCATCAGAGTCTGACTCCTCTCCTTCCCCACAAGACTCCTCTTCCTCCTCCTCCTCGTCCCCCCTCTGTGCTGCCGCAGGTGTTGTGGGAACATCGGGTTCGGGTGTAAATGGCTCCCATGACTCCTGCTGCCGTAACTCTTCTCGTTCACGCTCCTCCACAGCTGTATCCACCACTCTACGCACGGCACGCTCCAGGAAGTAGGCGTAGGGGATCAAGTCGCTGATGGTGCCCTCATCGCGACTCACCAGTTTGGTCACCTCCTCAAAGGGCTCCATGACCCTGCATGCATTTCGCATCAGTGTCCAGTTGTTGGGCCACAACATCCCCATCCTCCCAGATTGTGTCCTTGTACTGTAATGATACAGGTACTGGGTGACGGCTTTCTCCTGGTCTAGCAGGCGAGAGAACATCAGCAGGGTGGAATTCCAGCGAGTCGGGCTATCGCAAATCAGGTGTCTCACCGGCAAGTTGTTTCTACGCTAATTGTCCGCAAAGCGTGCCATGGCCTTGTAAGAGCGCCTGAAATGCCCACACAACTTCCTGGCCTGCTTCAGGACGTCCTCTAAGCCTGGGTACTTGGACACAAATCTTTGCACGACCAGATTCAGCACATGTGCTATGCAGGGTATGTGTGTCAGCTTTCCCAAATTCAACGCAGCAATGAGATTGCTGCCGTTGTCACACACCATGTTGCCGATCTCAAGCTTGTGCGGGGTCAGCCATTGCTCCACCTGTTTGTTAAGAGCAGCCAGGAGAGCTGCTCCAGTGTGACTCTCCGCTTTCAGGCAAGACATGTCTAACACTGCATGACACCGTCGTACCTGGCATGCAGCATAGGCCCTGGGGTGCTGGGGCTGTGTAGCTGGAGAGGAGATCGCGGCACCAGCCAAGGAGGAGGAGGAGGATGACGACAGCGAAGCGGTGGTAGCAGGTGGAGAGGAGGTGGCTGGAGGCCTGCCTGTAAGCCGTGGAGGTGTGACAATTCGGTCCGCTGCGCAGCCACGTACTCCCTGCTTGCTGCCATCGGTCACCAGGTTGACCCAATGGGCTGTGTATGTAATGTAGTGGCCCTGCCCGTGCTTTGCAGACCAGGCATCCGTGGTCAGGTGGACCCTTGACCCAACGCTGTGTGCCAGAGATGACACCACTTGCCTATCAACTGCACGGTACAGTTTGGGTATGGCCTTTTGTGAAAAATAATTGCGGCCTGGTATCTTCCACTGCGGTGTACCAATGGCCACAAACTTACGGAATGCCTCCAACTCCACCAGCTTGTATGGTAATAGCTGGCGAGCTAATAGTTCCGCCACGCCAGCTGTCAGACTCCGGGCAAGAGGGTGACTGGCAGACATTTGCTTCTTACGCTCAAATACTTCCTTCACGGACTGGTACTGCTGTGGGCAGAGGAGAAGGAACCGCTGAAGGGAAGAGGCGGTGTGGAGGAGGGTGGCTGTGAAGGTGCAAGGGAGAAAGTGGATGAAGATGATGCACCTGAAGGAGGAAGAGAAGAAGGAGGGTGGCTTGTCTTTTGAGGGGTGCTGCTTTTCCTCAGGTGTTCTTGCCATAGCTGTTTGTGCCTTCTCTCCAGGTGCCTTCGTAAGGCACTTGTCCCTACGTGAGAGTTGGCCTTTCCACGGCTCAATTTTTTTCTGGCAGAGACAACAGAAGGCTTTGCTCCGATATGAGACACACGTGAAAAAATTTCCAAACCGCTGAACCCCCCTGGGGTGATGCCGCTACGGTGGCATCAGCAGCTGACGTTTAAGGGCATGTTGGCTGGCTGGCCATAGCTGGTGATACAATGGCGCCGGACACTGCCCCCAGCTGTTTCTGAGGACGCGCTCCCTCTGCTTCTATCATGGAGTCGTCTCCTCCTACTCCTCTCTGACTCCTCCTCTGAACTGTCCCCCTGGTCATCTCCTCTACCGGGAACATATGTGGTATCTGTATAATCGTCATCATAAGCCTCCTGGCCAGCTGCGCTTTCCTCAGACACCTCCTCAAGTGCACCAACTTCAGGTGGTCCACCATCATCCCCATCCACACACGTTACGTCCACACTATTGCCACCTACCTCAGACGTATGAGGTGGTGTACCTGCGCCTTCTTGTTGTTGTTGCAGTAGTGGCTGGGAATCAGTGATTTCACCACCACCACCAAATAACTCCTGCGAAGTGTCAAATGCAGCGGATGTGGTGCTTGTTGTAGCGCTGGTGGCTGCGGGAGATGAGGTGTTCTGTGTTAAATACTCAAGCACCTCCTCACGATTTTGGGAAGTGATGGCACGTGCCTTCTTCTGAGCACTGTATTTTGGGGCAGCTCCGCACGAAATCACAGCAACACCACCTCGCACAGCCACAGACCTACCGGTGCCTGGTGGCCTTCCTCTGGGTCTGCCTCTACCTCTTCCTCTACCTGGTTTGTCCATTTTGTCCATCTCGGGGGTATGCTAGCTATTTGCAGTGAGGTGGGTTCTCACTCAACACAACAGGTAGTTAGATGCAGTGAGCTGGGTTCACTGAACAGTAAAGGTACTTAAGATGCAGTGAGGTGGGTTCTCACTCAACACAACAGGTAGTTAGATGCAGTGTTGGTGGCCAGGTAGGTTCTCACTCAACACAACAGGTAGTTAGATGCAGTGAGCTGGGTTCACTCAACACAACGCTAGGTATATGCAGTGATGAGGTGGGTTAAGTAAACACAACAGGTACTGGGTAGTTAGATGCAGTGAGCTGGGTTCACTGAACAGTAAAGGTACTTAAGATGCAGTGAGGTGGGTTCTCACTCAACACAACAGGTAGTTATATGCAGTGAGCTGGGTTCACTCAACACAAAGCTAGGTATATGCAGTGATGAGGTGGGTTAAGTAAACACAACAGGTACTGGGGTATATGCAGTACTGGGTAGTACAATGTGCAGCTCCCTGTCACACACACAGGTAGTCACTGAATGTGCTGGGCTGCTGGCAGTGGCACACACAATACCAATTAGCAAGGCTGTGCATGCAACAAAAGTGTCAGTTTGACACACAGAAAAAAAAAATATGTACAGGATGAGCTCTGAAAAGAGCTGTTGCTGGGTGCTTTAAAAGCAATAATAATCAGTCAGGAGCAAGCAAAGCAGCCTAGAACCTAACTAATCTGTCCCTAGGAGAAAAAGTCTGCAGCAGCTGTCCCTTTCCTCTCTCTAGCAGGCACACAAGTGAGGCTAATGGCCGCCGGACCCTGCCTTATATAAGGGGGGGTGGGGCTCCAGGGCTTACTATAGCCTGAATGGCTACAATGTGCCTGCTGACTGTGATGCAGAGGGTCAAAGTTGACCCTCATAGTGCATTATGGGGCGAATCGAACTTCCACAAAAGTTCGCCTGGTGCAGGCGAACGTGAATCCCCTAAGTTCGCCTGGAACCGTTCGCTACATCTCTAATCAGGAGGACAGGTACAAAGGCTGTAAGGAATACTGCAAGAGTATGAGTACCTTACAGCAGCCTGAGACTCTCCCGCATGCAGGAGTCAGACTCTGAGAGGGAAGGACCAGAACGTGAGTGACACCAAGGAGGATGTCACTGACTGATCTGCGAACTATCTCTTAACTGGGGAGATAGCTCTCAAGGTCGGACAAGCCAGGTCGGACATACGGACATACACAGTACAAAGGCAGGAGACAGATTCAGAAATCCTAGGACATGCAGAGTGTGGCAACAGAATATCAGATATAGCGAAGTGCCAAATCAGTAATCAGAAGAGTGGTCAGGAAAGCAGAAAGTCATAACAGATAATAAACAATGCCTAGTCTTGGTGTGAGCTCCGTGATCATCAACACCCTGGAACTAGTCTGGAGTATAACAGAAAGGTAATACAAGTTCCTAATCTTGGGTGTGAGGTCCTTGATCATCAACACCCTGGAACTAGTCTGAAGTATAAGAGAGTAATAACACAGATTCTCTCCGCGTTCAGCCATACTGACAGATGTAGACCCACGCGTGCAAACCGCCGCATTGGATGCGGAATCAGCCGCCTTGTTCTGAGCGCACACGGCGGCTTTTCTGCATTTTCTCACATTAATATTTTTAATTACCCCCCCCTTATCAGCTGGTCGAATAATAATTGTAGAAACTAATTGTATTTATATTTTAAATAGTCTTGCTCCACAAGGACTTAATATGGACGTGGAATTGTTTGCCTTCACATGAAGAATGATTTATCTGCAGGTATATGCGGAATAACATATGCTTGTATGCAGTATAAGTGTATTGAAGCGAGCAGCACAAGGAGGTAGGCGGAGCTATGTAGTTAAAAGAAGCTGGTGAATCAGTGAGAGCACGCCCTGAGGAAGATGGGCGTGCCTATCGAAACTAGTCGGCATTGGGTATCTCTAAGAGGTGACTTCGCCCTCAAAGTTCCGGTTCAGTTCGTAGAGCAAGTAACCAGCAACCCGCTTCCATTGCGACAGCCGGAAACAACTATACACAAGCCGCCGGCCGGGGCTTTTCGCTGTCAGAAGCATGCTGTGGGACTACTAGTCCAAGTCATCAACCGCTATCCTCTATGTGCTGCTGTGGGACTTTAAGATCTAACCAACTGCTGCTATCCCCTGTGTGATATGTGAGTTATTGAATGACACTAAAACAAAGCATATCTATGCGGAATAGTGTTTACAATTGTGCTATTTGAAGCATTGAACTTTCCATTACGATATCTTCCATTAATACTGAAGTGGAAACTGGAACTTTTCTTTTATTGAAAAAGGTTTTTATCAGAAGCAGCGCTGCTATAATAAGGTGCAATTTGTGGCCACATATGTTCCAATGCATGCATTTTTATGCTAAGTAATGAGGTTAACTCAGCGGATCAATCTATAGGTATCTGTTGTGGTGTGGGCCAGGCAGTTTACTATAGGAGGGTAATACTGAGAAAGTTAACTAGTGTCTGCTTGCATTTTTATATACATATATTTTTATTTACATATATTTGTATTTTATGAGCTTTATTGAATAAATTATCCATGCGGAATAGAGTTTACAATTGTGCTATTTGAAGCATTGAATTTTCCATTACGATACCTTCCATTAAAATTGAAGTCGAAGCTGCCACTTTTTTTTTTTTTTTTCTCTTTAGAAGCAGCACTGCTATATTAAGGTGCAATTTGTGGCCACATACGTTCTGATGCATGCATTTCTATGCTAGGTAATGAGTTTAACTCAGCGGATCACTTTATAGGTATCTGTTGTGGTGTATGCCAGGCAGTTTACTATAGGAGGGTAATACTGAGATAGTTAGCTAGTGTCTGCTTGCATTTTTATATACATATATTTGTATTCTATGAATTATATTGATTTTTTTAAATGAATTATGTGTTGATACATAAGGGCGCATGAGTGTTTTTACATTTTATTGACTATTAACGGTGGGGGTGTGAACAACCCCATTCACTTTTTGCAGCCATTTAAAATCATTGCCTTCCAATTAAGTGGGCGCAGAATCACTGGTGTTTGTATTATTTATATAGCGCCAACATTTGCTGCAGCGCTGTACAGAGTATATTGTCTTGTCACTTAATGTTCCTCAGAAGTGCTCACAATCTAGTCCCTGCTATGGTCATATGTCTTTGTATGTATCATGTAGTGTATGTATCATAGTCTAGGTCCAATTTAGGGGGACGACCATTAATCTGTGTGTTTTTGGGATGTGGGAGGCAACCGGAATGCCGGGAGGAAACCCACACAGACACAGGGAGAGCATACAAACTCCTTGCCGATGTTGACATAGCAAACACTGGTCCAAATGACAGCCCATGGGCCCCAGGTCTCTCTCACTCACTGGAGCCCCCAAACCACCATGCGACACCTAGAGGGAAGTGCGGGCAAGCCCTGGACCTCTCACCTCCAGGGAACTCACCCCACCACCTCTAAACTGAATGCCAACTGCAACAAACACAATTGCTAACTTCCAGTCAGAGCAATATCCTGCCTCTATCTGGCCAGCAGACGCTAGTCAGCCAATCAGGTGCACTGTCATACACCCTTTGCCTGCTGTACCATACCTAGCAGGAATTACATAGATTAGCATTCAGGTGGGAGGCTTCGGTTGGACGCAATCGTGAATTTTTTGCAGCTTCTAGGATGCGGTTGACAGGTGAATGGTTAGGGAGGGGACCGTGTGGGAGATGTGCCTACACGGGGCGTCCTTGTAAACGACGCAATTCACGATTGCGTCCAACCGAAGCCTCCCACCTGAATGCTAATCTATGTAATTCCTGCTAGGTATGGTACAGCAGGCAAAGGGTGTATGACAGTGCACCTGATTGGCTGACTAGCGTCTGCTGGCCAGATAGAGGCAGGATATTGCTCTGACTGGAAGTTAGCAATTGTGTTTGTTGCAGTTGGCATTCAGTTTAGAGGTGGTGAGTTCCCTGGAGGTGAGAGGTCCAGGGCTTGCCCGCACTTCCCTCTAGGTGTCGCATGGTGGTTTGGGGGCCCCAGTGAGTGAGAGAGACCTGGGGCCCCTGGGCTGTCATTTGGACCAGTGTTTGTGATTTTAAATTTATTTTTTGCAGCTTCTAGGATGCGGTTGACAGGTGAATGGTTAGGGAGGGGACCGTGTGGGAGATGTGCCTACACGGGGCGTCCCTGTAAACGACGCAATTCACGATTGCGTCCAACTGAAGCTTCCCACCTGAATGCTAATCTATGTAATTCCTGCTAGGTATGGTACAGCAGGCAAAGGGTGTATGACAGTGCACCTGATTGGCTGACTAGCGTCTGCTGGCCAGATAGAGGCAGGATATTGCTCTGACTGGAAGTTAGCAATTGTGTTTGTTGCAGTTGGCATTCAGTTTAGAGGTGGTGGGGTGAGTTCCCTGGAGGTGAGAGGTCCAGGGCTTGCCCGCACTTCCCTCTAGGTGTCGCATGGTGGTTTGGGGGCCCCAGTGAGTGAGAGAGACCTGGGGCCCCTGGGCTGTCATTTAGACCAGTGTTTGTGATTTTAAATTTATTTTTTGCAGCTTCTAGGATGCGGTTGACAGGTGAATGGTTAGGGAGGGGACCGTGTGGGAGATGTGCCTACACGGGGCGTCCCTGTAAACGACGCAATTCACGATTGCGTCCAACCGAAGCGATGTTGACATAACAAAGAGTGCTAACCACTGCACCACCGTGCTGCCCAGTAGCAACAGAACACGTTGCTAGCTTTCAGGCTAGTGACACGTTCTGCACAGTGCTGGCCCTGCAATGTCGTCTGAGGGATTGGGGGGGGCCCAACCAAAATTTTGCTATGGGGCCCCATCATTTCTAGCTACGCCCCTGTCTGGAGGTTCATTTTATACTGTACTTGCAATCTCTGAAGGTAGCTTAAAGAGGAACTCCAGTGAAAATAATGTAAAGATAAAGGTGCTTCATTTTTACCATAATTATGTATAGTGGCTTGTAAAAGTATTCGGCCCCCTTGAAGTTTTCCACATTTTGTCATATTACTGCCACAAACATGAATCAATGTTATTGGAATTCCACATGAAAGACCAATACAAAGTGGTGTACTTGTGAGAAGTGGAACGAAAATCATACATGATACCAAACATTTTTTACAAATCAATAACTGCAAAGTGGGGTGTGCGTAATTATTCAGCCCGCTTTGGTCTGCGTGCAGTCAGTTGCCCATAGACATTGCCTGATGAGTGCTAATGACTAAATAGAGTGCACCTGTGTGTAATCTAATGTCAGTACAAATACAGCTGCTCTGTGACAGCCTCAGGTTGTCTAAGAGAATATTGGGAGCAACACCACCATGAAGTCCAAAGAACACACCAGACAGGTCAGGGATAAAGTTATTGAGAAATTTAACCACTTAAGCCTAACCGAAAATTCTCGTCCAGTTAGGCTGCGCGCACTCCCGCGGGTCGCGCACGCTCCCGCTGGGCCCTACCCCGTACGCGCTCCCGCAGCCTGCTGTTAGCCCAGCGATCAATGAAAGGGATTATAGTTCCCTTTCACTGATCAAAGCCCCCCGGAGAAAAGCCGATCGCATCTCTTCAGACGCTGCGACTTTTCTAAACTCAAAAAGTTCCCCTGCATTACTCTTCTTCCTGGGAGCGAGCTCAATCGCTCCCAGGACTTTTTGACTGTGGCCATCTTGTGGCCAAATAGTAAAACTACACCCAAAAAGCACTTTACATGAAATAAATACATTTTTTAACATTTAAAATTAGCTGTTTACATCCCACATAAAAAATACCCAAATAAAAGTTAATTAAAAAAAAAATTTTCAATAAAAAAAACAAAAACAAATAGTTACCTAAGGGTCTAAACTTTTTAAATATGCATGTCAAAGGAGTATATCAATATAATTTATTAAATTATGTGCTTTTAAATAGTGATGGACGCAAATTGAAAAAATGCACCTTTATTTCCAAATAAAATATCGGCACCATACATTGTGATAGGGACATAGTTTAAATGGTGTAATAAGCGGGACAAATTGGCAAATAAAGTACATGGGTAGCATGTATTAGTTTCAAACTATAATGGCCAAAGGCTGAGAAATAATGATTTTTTTCCATTTCTTTCTTAATATTCCTGTTAAAATGGATTTAGAATAAATTAATTCTCAGCAAAATGTATCACCCACAGAAAACCTTATTGGTGGCGGAAAAAACAAGATATAGATCAATTCATTGTGATGAGTAGTGATAAAGTGATTGGCAAATGAATGGGGGTGAAAGTTGCTCAGATGCAAAAACATTTCAGCCATGTGGGCTTAAGTGATTAAAGCAGGCTTAGGCTACAAAAAGATTTCCAAAGCCTTAAACATTCCACGGAGCATTGGTCAAGTGATCATTCAGAAATGGAAGGAGTATGGCACAACGGTAAACCTACCAAGACAAGGCCGTCCACCTAAACTCACAGGCTGAACAAGGAGAGCGCTGATCAGAAATGCAGTCAAGAGCCCCTTGGTGACTCTGGACGAGCTGCAGAGATCTAGAGCTCAGGTGGGGGAATCTGTCCATAGGACAACTATTAGTCGTGCACTGCACAAAGTTGGCACTTATGGAAGAGTGACAAGAAGAAAGCCATTGTTAACAGAAATGCATAAGAAGTCCAGTTTGCAGTTTGCCACAAGCCATGTTGGGGACACAGCAAACGTGGAAGAAGGTGCTCTGGTCGGATGAGGCCAAAATGCAAATCGCTATGTGTGGCAGAAAACTAACACTGCACATCACTCAGAACACACTATCCCCACTGTCAAATATGGTGGTGGCAGCATCATGCTCTGGGGTTGCTTCTCTTCAACAGGGACAGGGAAGCTGGTCAAAGTTGACGGGAAGATGGATAGAGCCACATACAGGGCAATCTTGGAAGAAAACCTCTTGGAGTCTGCAAAAGACTTGAGACTGGGGCAGAGATTCACCTTCCAGCAGGACAACGACCCTAAAGATAAAGCCAGGGCAACAATGGAATGGTTTAAAACAAAACATGTCCATGTGTTAGAATGGCCCAGTCAAAGTCCAGATCTAAATCCAATCGAGAATCTGTGGCAAGATCTGAAAACTGCTGTTCACAAACGCTGTCCATCGAATCTGACTGAGCTGGAGCTGTTTTGCAAAGAAGAATGGGCAAGGATTTCAGTCTCTAGATGTACAAAGCTGGTAGAGACATACCCTAAAAGACTGGCAGCTGTAATTGCAGCAAAAGGTGGTTCTACAAAATATTGACTCGGGGCTGAATAATTACGCACACCCCAATTCCAATAAAACTGATTCATGTTTGTGGCAGTAATGTGACAAAATGTGGAAAACTTCAAGGGGGCCAAATACTTTTGCAAGCCACTGTACAAATGATTTAGTCAGTGTTTGCCCATTGTAAAATGTTTCTTCTCCCTGATTTACATTCTGACATTTATCACATGGTGACATTTTTACTGCTGGCAGGTGATGTAGCTGCTGCTTGCTTTTTTTTCAGTTGGAAGCAGCTGTAAACCGCTATTTCCCACAATGCAACAAGGTTCGCAGACTGGAAACTGCCAGGACCATGGTCCTCAGTTTCTTGTGGGAGGGGTTACACCACTATATCAGCCATACAGAGCCCCCTGATGAACTTACCTGGGGCTTCTAATGGTCCCCCACAGAAGTCCTGTGCTCGCACAGCCACTAGAAGCCCCAGGTAAGTTCAACTTTTTTTCCCCCTACCCCCCTACAGTAGTGCTTTAAACAAATCTCTCCTCTTAGTAGGGCAGAAAATGAATAAGAATGGGCCAAACCACTTTAGTGTGGGAGGGAATTGTATGATCCAATATCTATGCAGTCCCAATTAGCACTCTGGCATTAACTATTTAGTTAAGTATTTATATATCGCTGACATATTATGCAGCGCTGTACAGAATATATTGTCTTGTCACTAACTACCTCAAAGGGGCTCACAATCTAGTCCCTACTATAGTCCTATGTCTATATACTGTATGTATCATGTATCATAGTCTAGGGCCAATTTAGGGGAAAGCCAATTAACTTATCTGTATGTTTTTGGTATGTGGGAGGCAACTGGAGTGCCCAGAGGAAACCCACGCAGACACGGGGAGAACCTGCAAACTCCTTGCAGATGTTGACCTGGCTGGGATTTGAACCTGGGACCCAGTGCTGCAAGGTGAGAGTGCTAACCACTATGCCACCATGCTGCCAATATGTAATGTGCAATATGTCTCTAAACTACAGTAAATCCGTCAGAATAATTAAAAAAAAATCCTCACACATATAAACTCACCTAAAGGATTATTAGGAACACCATACTAATACGGTGTTTGACCCCCTTTCGCCTTCAGAACTGCCTTAATTCTATGTGGCATTGATTCAACAAGGTGCTGAAAGCATTCTTTAAAAATGTTGGCCCATATTCATAGGATAGCATCTTGCACTTGATGGAGATTTGTGGGATGCACATGCAGGGCACAAAACTACCATTCCATCACATACCAAAGATGCTCTATTGGGTTGAGATCTGGTACAGTGTACTCATTGTCATGTTCAAGAAACCAATTTGAAATTATTCGAGCTTGGTGCATTATCCTGCTGGAATTAGCCATCAGAGGATGGGTACATGGTGGTCATGAAGGGATGGACATGGTCAGAAACCATGCTCAGGTAGCCCATGGCATTTAAACGATGCTCAAATGGCACTAGGGGGCCTAAAGTGTGCCAAGAAAACATTCCCCACATCATTACACCACCACTACCAGCTTGCACAGTGGTAACAAGGCATGATGGAGCCATGTTCTCATTCTGTTTACCCCAAATTCTGACTATCGAGACTCATCAGACCAGGCAACATTTTTCCAGTCTTCAACTGTCCAATTTTGGCGCGCTCATGCAAATTGTAGCCTCTTTTTCCTATTTGTAGTGGAGATGAGTAGTACCCGGTGGGGTCTTTTGCTGTTGTAGCCCATCCGCCTCAAGGTTGTGCGTGTTGTGCCTTCACAAATGCTTTGCTGCATACCTCGGTTGTAATGAGCGGTCATTTCAGTCAACGTTGCTCTTCTATCAGCTTAAATCATTTGGCTCATTCTACTCTGACCTCTAGCATCAACAAGGCATTTTCACCCACAGGACTGCCGCGTACTGGGTGTTTTTCCCTTTTCACACCATTCTTTGTAAACCCTAGAAATGGTTGTGCGTGAAAATCCCAGTAACTGAGCAGACTGTGAAATACTCAGACCGCCCCATCTGGCACCAACAACCATGCCACGCTCAAAATTGCTTAAATCGCCTTTCTTTCCCATTCTGACATTCAGTTTGGAGTTCAGGAGATTGTCTTGACCAGGACCACACCCCTAAATGCATTGAAGCAACTGCCATGTGATTGGTTGATTAGATAATAGCATTAATGAGAAATTGAACAGGTGTTCCTAATAATCCTTTAGGTGAGTGTATACACATAATTGCTTTTAAATTAAAAAAAAAAGTGTGTGTGTGTACATATAATTATGTACTGAAAAGTTAGTAGCTTAATTGTAATAGATTTACAAGATAAAGTTTTACTTTGGGTGAGCACATGCAAGTTGTAGCATAAATTGAAATTCTAATGCAAATCCATAACAATGGCCTCAATCAACCCCACTGTTCGTAATTTTTATTCATATGGTAAAGCAGTGCATGTACCTTTAATGCCACTCCCTTTCAGGAATGTGCCAGTTATTAGTTATGTTACATTCCCTCCCATAAAAATATGGAATCACTACTCTTGTACAATGTTCAGTCAGTTGCTTTACTTTGCAGTAAAAAAAACAAAACTATATGATAGCAAGCTTTTTATGTAACAGCTGAATCATCCTGTCATTTGCATTTCTCAAACTCAAACAAATGTCTACTACACAAGTCTGTTAATGGTAGTCTGCAGCTAAAAGAGAGTGCTGCTTCAGGATGATAATGCATTTTGCTACTGAGCAAAGAGTGTAATGCTAGGTACACAGCATTGTGCATACCTAGCATTACAGTACAACTTTTTTTTCCAGAAAGGCATGTCAACTGCATCCCAGCAAAAGGAAAAAAGTGCATTACCACGTTACAACAAAGTAGAAATTGTTTTTGTTCTTTATGGTATAACTAGTGACCTTAGCCCGTTTAAAAACGGGCTAGGACTGTCACAAATCCGCTGTGCGCCGTGCCGCGCACACACACACACAAGCCGCCCCTTCTGGCCCCGTCCTCCTCCAGCTCTCGGCAGTGTCTCTGCGTCTGTCCCTGCGCATGCGCAGAGCAAAAAAGCACTGACACAGGGACGGACGCAGGGACACTTGGAAATTATATATAGAGATTGTTCACCTCAACGTAGAGCGACTCCATATTTTTTTTCCTCTCCTTGATCTGGAAAAAGATGTGCCATTAATTACGACAAGGGGTTTGATTCACAAAGCTTTTTCACCTGTTTTCCTCTGTTTTCACCTGATCTATGTTACTTTTTTAAGCTCTCAAAAAGCAAGAATATAATGTAATTAGGTAAGAAAATACTGAAAATAACTTAATCAGGAACAACTTTTTTTGAGTGATTATTTCCCTTGTAAATGTGCTGAAAGTTTATTCTTATCAATTAGGTGATAAATAAGTCATTTATGAGAAGTTTTGTGAATAGAGCACTGACCTCAATTCACTAAGGTCATGCTGGAGATAATAAGGCAAGAGAAAACTTACCTCACACATTGAGAGAGTTATCTTATCTCTTCATTCCTTGCGTTACCTCCTCTGTAGTTAATTTACCTTCTCTGTAGTTAATTTACCTCCTCTGTAGTTATTTTCACACACAGTTATTTAACAGCCTGCCTTTAACTCTGGAGTTATTTTAAGGATTGGAGAGTTAACTTAAAGACAGAAGAGTTAACTTTAGGTTTGCCTGAGGTAAAATGTTTCCTGAATACTACATGCCTTATTACCATGGTAACAACTCTAGAAGAGTTATTAAAGAGAACCCGAGGTGGGTTTGAAGAATATTATCTGCATACAGAGGCTGGATCTGCCTATACAGTCCAGCCTCTGTTGCTATCCCAAACCCCCCTAAGGTCCCCCTGCACTCTGCAATCCCTCATAAATCGCAGCCACGCTGCTGACAAACAGCTTGTCAGAGCTGGCTGTGTTTATCTCTATAGTGTCAGTCTGCTGCTCTCCCCGCCTCCTGCAGAACTCCAGTCCCCGCCTGCATCCCTTCCCTCCCTGCTGATTGGAGGGAAGGGACAGGGGCAGGGACCGGAGCTATGCAGGAGGCGGGGGAGCAGCTGAGACTGACACTACAGATGTAAACACAGCCTCACAGCATGGCTGTGATTTATGAGGGATTGCAGAGTGCAGGGGGACCTTAGTGGGATTTGGGATAGCAACAGAGGCTGGGCTGTATAGACAGATCCAGCCTCTGTATGCAGATAACATTCTTCAAACACATCTCGGGTTCTCTTTAAGGACAGGAGATAAGCTTAGTGAATTGAGGCCAATGTCATTTACTTTTTTTTGAGATGTGTTACAAAAGCCATAATTTTCTACTGTAGGATAAAATGGTTTTGCTTCAGATCTGTGATTTCCTTTTTTGACTACAAAACAAAACTGACAGTAAAATCACCAACCTTTCGTGCAGCAGGCCTGGTGTCACTTAGCTTAACAACAAAAGACATTAACTTAAGACATTAAAATTTTTAGCTTTTAAAGCACAAAGTAAGACTGTGGGATTTGAGCAAAGTCTAATTTAGGTTTAGGACAGTGATCTGCAAACTTGGCTCTCCAGCTGTTAAGGAACTAAAAGTCCCACAATACATTGCGGAAGTCTGACAGCCACAGTCATGATTCTTAAAGGCAAATGCATCGTGGGACTTCTAGTTCCTTAACAGCTTGAGAGCCAAGTTTGCAGATCACTGGTTTAGGACTATAGATACAATTGTTTCTCATTTTATTTTTAGTTCAGGTTTGCTTTAATCATTTCTGAAGTAATCACCTTGAAGAAGTGTATAAGTGTCCTGACGACATTCTGCTTTTCCTGATGAGTATTAGAACTTGAGGTTCATAATTACAGCCAGGCAACCACTATCATCTGAAGAGATCAGTGTTGGCCACTTCCATATTTCTATCATGACTTTTTTCAATAGGAAAGCTTGCAAGTGCTTATACATTGCTACTGCAGTTGAGGAAAAACCACTTCAGTGTTCTCCCTAGGCTCTTTTAGCCAGGTGCTCCACCCGTCTTGTTTTGGTGAGAACCCGGCTGTCGGCTCACCACCTCCTATGCTGTAAGCATAATTGCTCACAGAACCACTGGCCCTGCATTCTCTCATCTCGCCCCACCCAGCTACTTTTTCATGCCGCCCGGTTACTATTTCATGCCACCCGGCTGGAAAAAAATTTCTGTGGAGAATACAGCACTTGTAAAATATTAACTACTTAAGGACCTTAGTAGTTGAAATCTACTCCCTGTTTTGATGGCTATCTGGCTGTCAGGGTGTAGATTTCAACTCACTGCTGCTGCTCGCATCCGCCATTTTCGTTGCTCCCGTAAATCTCACCACTGAATTGCCGTCTCCTCTTGCAGCTCACTCGCTCTACCTGTCTGACAGCAGAGCTTTCTGAGTGGGTCAGGAGCCAATTTCATTGGCTCCTGGCCCTGTCTTGCGATGTAAGCAACTCCCATTGGCTTACATTGAAAGACAAGGTCAGGAGCCAATGAAAGCGGCTCCTGATCGGCTCACAGGAACTCTGCCATCATAGAGATGGCAGAGTGGGTGGCCCAGGTTCCCGACATACGGAGGTTATGGCGGGTATCTGCGACGATCATCGGGATTCCACCATTTCTGTACTAGCGGTCTCTGGTCCTTAAGGGGACAGAGACTGCTGGTACTTAAGTGGATAAACAGGAACCTAAGCATTGCTTTTTAGTCGGAGGGATTTTTGGTCTCTTTTAGTCCCCTTTACTCTCCTTGTGGTTTTGGGTCACCCCGAGCTGCTTTGTTACTGAATTAAACAGGAGCATTAGCCTTCATTGACTTAAATCTCTGATCACTTTTTAAGAGCCAAAGGAATATTCACATAAAACGACCCAATAGTGAACGTGAGCAACATTACCTGTACATGATCAAAGGTTACCTACTGTGCAAATTGCATTACAAAACTATTTTTCGTTATTGAGCTACATCCAATACTTCAGTTGTTATGGAATGTTCGTAGAAAGTCAGTCAACTCTGACATTTTTAAGCATTATCATTTAATGAAATCCTGTAATAAAAAAATACCCCTCTTGGGGATACTTACCTCGGGAGGGGGAAGCCTCTAGATTCTAACGATCGATGCATTCTAACCCGATCGATGCACTCTCATGCGCAGGCGCAAATCCTTTTGTGCCTGCGCAGTGGAGCGGATATGATCAGGCTCGGCTATTTTCACCTAGCCCGAAGGAAGAGCGGCAACTGTGCTTGGGCTGGATCCCGGGGAGGTAAATAAATGATCCCTTGTTGGAGGAGGATTGTGGGAGGCTTTGGGGGAGCCAGTGCTGGATTGCCTGCAGCTACAGAGATGGGGGAAGCCTCATTAAAACCCTGAGGGTAGCGTTGGGCTCACAAGTCCCTAAGGACTCAAATACCTGATTCAAATGAGGCTTAATTGCCTCAGCTGTGTGACTCCGAGAGAGGGGGTTAGTTGCCCATAACCCACGTCTTGCACGACACGTGGGATTCGTTGCAAGACTTACTACCGAGCACTTCTTCCTTCAAGCCAGGATGCGTACAAGATGTTTGGAACGCAGAGAAGACAACGGACTTATGCATAACTAACCTCCCCCCCCTCTCCCAGCCGTACAGCTGAGGCAATTAAGCCTCATTTGAATCATGCTCAACGCTGCCTGAGGCTTCCCCCTCCCGAGGCAAGTACTCCCCAGGGGAGGTGTTTTTTTTATACAGAGTCTCTTTAATGTGACAGATGCTTTCACTGCCCAATAGGAAGTTCACCTTATTGCACTAAAGGACCCAATAGTTGGAGGTAAAGTTTTCAGGTGTGAGTGTTTTACAGACACATGGCTCAGCTACAGCCAAGGCATATTGCAAGTGCTGTTCAGTATAGAGGGGAGGCGGAACAAGGGTGCAGCACACGATGGAGCAGCTCCTGGAGGATAAGGGGGCGCTTTGAATCTGGCTCACAGCACCCTTTGACACTTCAATCGGTCTGAGGAAGTGGACGTAGACCGAAGAAATGTGTTGCCAATGCATATAAAAAAATATTACATGATTTTGTCTTCATTGAGGTAAGCCACGTCATTGTTTCTTATTTTATTTGTTTTTAACAGTTTTATTATATCTTTGGGCACCTCTTTCCCCCATTGGGGTAAGAAGGAGTACTGCGACTTCATTCATTGCTGTTAGGACTACATTCATAGTGGTGTGGCATAACAGCCACTTTGTAATATGACTTGTCCCACTTCAATTTTTCACTTTTTTTTTTTTGTTTACATTTTTCACTATAGGTAGCACATGATTATGTACTTTAACATCAGTTTATTTTATCCAAGTTTAACTCCGTTTTTACTGCACGGCATGCCACGTTCTACACAAAACAAGATACTGGCAGGAGCCCAGAATGCACAGGTCAAAATACACAATCCACGTAGTGACATTAGCTATTCCTGATAGATGTGGTTACTAATTATGCACTTATTTATCATGCACTGACATTTGCTTTAAAGAGGAACAATATTAAAACCAGAGCCTATAAGGTAAGGCTCTCTGTCAATGCTATCAGGATTGGCAGGTGTTAGCAGCAATTGCTCGCCTGCAAATCATTGGAGAATTGAAACTCCGCCACCTCCATTGCCAAACCACAGTGGTGTTTTTTTTAAAGTCTTCTGAAGCTATGGCCGGGGTAGGGAGCCTGAGAAAGGGCGATAGCCCGAAACGTCATGCTGGCTAGTATACTCTGTACTACGGCAATATTGGAAGCAATAAATATTAATGAATAATAATCAGCTGAGGGTCAAGTCCTTACTGGAAATACTGTGTCTACTGGGGTAGGGAGCTGGGCAGCTGCGGCCTAATAGGTCTAATGATTAACGGACAAGCAGGTGAGTTACTTGCCTTACAAAAATGCAACCATCATCAGTGGATGTGAAGAATTACTGTCCCCACTCTGGTATGTGGGAAATCCCTGGTGGCAGGTCGCTCTCACTGGAATGTATAGAGAAACACACTTTTGCCAAAAAACAGGTTGTTCTCACCTAAAAGATACAGGAGAATAGCTGTAAGAGAGATGGGCCCATATGCAATACACTTTTTCACTTGAGTTTTCTCCTAGGTGATATTTTCACACCTTATCATAAAATGCCCCTTACATCACCAGCAAGCAAGAAAATACTCAAAATAAATTTGATAGCACTCGTTTCACTAAGTTTTAGGTACTTTTTCAATTGAAAAATTCTGAAAAGTTATTTTAAAGAGACTCTGTAACAAAATTTTGAGCCGTATTTCTTCTATCCTATAAGTTCCTATACCTGTTCTAATGTGCTCTGCCATACTGCAGCCTTTTCTAGTTGCACTGTCTCTGTAATAAATCCTATCTTCTTTCCACTGTCGGCTCTGTCGGGCTGAGGCTGGAATGTGTGGAATGTGCAGCACTGCTTGTGATAGGCAGAAGCTTTACACACCCTCTCCAAGCTCTCCTCTCAGCCTATCACACTCTGGTTAGCAGCCATGTCTTTTGTTTGTAAACACTGCCTAAAACTGGTAATTACATGCCAGGATTGCAGCAGGGAGTGGCAGAAACAGCACAGAGGGGCACAGGAGAACATAATGAATAGAATGGTATGCTTTGTATTGTAAGCATTTTATGCTTCATACACACTTGAGATAAAAGTCTTTGGAAAAGGCAAGATCACAGACCAATTTTACCCCCTTCCATGTAGTATGAGAGCCATACTCTACACAGTCTATTCTATGGAGCTGCACTCCCCATCAGAAAAAATCTTTGCAAGATGCTGCACACAAAGATGCCCGTACACACTCAAAAGATCATTATCTGCAAAAGATCTGTTCCTGCAAAAAATCCATTCCTGCAAAATGCATTCATAGTCTATGAGATCTGCAGATCCTCATACACACTTGGTTTAACAGACTTCATCTGCATATCTGGCAATCATCTGCAGATCTGAAGATCCATCCTGGTGGATCTGATCTGCAGATGATTGTCTGTTAAACCAAGTGTGTATGAGGATCTGCAGATATCATAGACTATGAATGCATTTTGCAGGAATGGATCTTTTGCAGGAACAGATCTTTTGCAGATAATGATCTTTTGAGTGTGTACGGGCATCTTTGTGTGCAGCATCTTGCAAAGATTTTATCTGATGGGGAGTGCAGCTCCATAGAATAGACTGTGTAGAGTATGGCTCTCATACTACATGGAATGGGGTAAAATTGGTCTGTGATCTTGCCTTTTCCAAAGACTTTTATCTCAAGTGTGTATGCAGCATTAGAGTACAGATTCTCTTTAAAGGGAAGATGAAAATTATCTCATAGGATTAAAAAATGAATTGCTGCCATGCTGTAATTTTTGATGCTATACAAAATCAGGGCAGACATTTGATATACAGTTTAATTTTAGATAGCCAAACACAAAAATATTCTGGAACTCACCTCTTCAGGCAAGCATACTCTCCTACCAGCTACTGACCACCATTTCTACCATCTCATACACAGCTTTCCTTTATATACTGTCCTATCCCTTAAACCTTTAGACCAGTGGTCCTCAAACTAAGGCCCGCGGGCCGAATGCGGACCCCTGAGGCTTTTTTCTGCCCCCCCCCCCCCACACACAAAATGTATTACTTATAGATGCGGTCAGCTAATCTTTAAATATTGGTGGTCTACAAATAGAATAGCAGTGCTGGCACCACCCATCCACATGGAAGCCAGAAAGCAGTAATTTGCTGGTTTCCAATCAAATTTCACATCAGATGACACTGCTGTCCAATTGGACTTCAGGTTGTCACATGGGTATGCTTTACTGTCTGGCCCGCAAAGACATCATCTTATGTATACTCCGACCCCCAGCAGTTTTAAGTATGTTGACCTCGACCCAAAACGTTTGGGGACCTCTGCTTTAGACTGTAAGGCTTTTGGCCAGGGCTCTCTTCCCCTTTTCACTCTCATGATTCCCGATGGTTGCGATCAGCGCGTTTATAAGCACTGTATGGCAATCGCTCCGGAATCACGAGAAAATGCTGCAGGCAACACGTTTTGCAATTGCCGTTAATCGCAAAACTCCCACGATTGGCGGCAATCGCGGCAGTGAGATAACTGCCATATGGTTACAATCACCGGCTAATTGCCCTAGTGTAATTGGCCCCTCAGGAACATAGTATGAACTGTGTTGCCATTATGCATGCCCTTTTGGCTGGTAATCTTGCTGACAATATATATTTCAGCACAGAGACTAGTGTGTACGTATGATCTGCTTACCTTAACAACTTGGGTTCCTAATAATTAATTAAAGTGGACTACAGACTCTAGTTTCAAGTCCTATGCTGTAAAATAAAGATAATTATAGTTGTTTTATAACTTTCAAGTTAATAACAACTAGTTAGTTATTAGGTAATTGTTGCTGAAGCATTTTCGTTTTACAGTTTTAACCTGCTCTGTGCATATAGTTAAATCCCAGGCCCAGGCACAGTTTTTAGAATGCATTTAATCAAACAATATTTGAAATAAAGAGGAACTTTAATGACATTCAGTCGAATGTAATAAATGATTCAGGATACTCATTTTTTCTGGTTTCTTATATTTCAGACAGCCTTCTGTTCCAGAGCAGGTAATGTACCTGTTCACTTCACAGACCTCCCAAAAGATATTACATATTAGCAGTAAAGATACCAACATCTGTAATGAATGTAATTCAGAGTGAGAAAAGGTTTTACTATAGAAAAACAATGTTAGGCTATAGTTGCAAATCTCACTATGCACACACACACAAAAATAAATCTCTCTATATTTTTTTTCTACATGAGTATACAACACTTACAAAAGGCTTAGCAAACAGCAGATTTTGGTGAAAAGACACATGCTGTTTGATTACAGATGCTATAAAAACGATGTACTGTACATATGGAAAAAATACAATAAAATATAAAGGAAACACTATATAATGTACAATAAATATAAAGAAAAAACACTTAATAATGTACAAAGTCAGAGAGGTGTAGCACTGGATGACCACACAGACAGCTGGAGAAGATCTGCTGTAATTTTCAGTTTTTGCCAACAATCAGCACTTGAAAGGTTTTGTGCTGATCGCTGTAGTGATGTGGTGAACATCCTCACATAACTTTCCTGCATGTTAAAGAGTTCTTAGCAGCTCATGGTTTCAAATAGCTGAAAGGGCTGCCATGTTTGAAAAGTTACCACAAGGAAACTAAAATTACCAACTAGTGACATGAATTACTGACTTATGAGGCAAATACCTCATAACATATGCAGTAAAACAAGTGAGCTGTTTGGTATTATAGCCTGGAGCTGTTGGTAAGATAAAAAAAAGGCATTTGAATTGTGAAGTTACAGAAGGGTGTTTCAAAGATATGAGAAGGTGAAACAGATGGTAGACCTTTTTTTACTAATTTCATTTTAATATTGTGTAGTAATTAAAAATCTATATATAATAAATAAAAAAATGTATGTATGTATGTGCCGCGATCACTCAAACGCCTTGACCGATTTCAACAAAACTTGGTATACAGATTTCTTACTACCTGGGATGATATATTCTGGGGTCCTTGCATCCCCCATGCACACCTGGCCAGAACCACAAACAGCCAATCAGATTTCACCCATTCACATCAATGGAAAAAATGTAAAAGACTGCCATTCTCACAGTAATAAATAAATCCAGAGTCCCCAAACTTGGCACAGTTGGTTACTTGGTGACCGAGGTTATAAATTCTGGAAGAGTGGGTGGAGCATAAAATAGCCAATCAAATATCAGCCGTTCATTTTAAATGGGAAAATGTAAACTGCAGCCATTGTTAGAATGCTAATCACAGGGTTTTCAACCTTGGCACACTTGTCACTGGGTGACTGGGATTAATATTCAGGAAAGTGGGTGGAGCCTACACCAGCCAATCAAAATTCCCCTATTGATTTTCAAGGGGAATATTTAGCCTCTTAAGCCCCAGAGGTTTATATCCCCCAGTGAGCAGGCCATTTTTACAATTTGGTACTTCACAACTTAAAGGAATACTATCGATACCTAAGTGTTCTAAAATGACAATGTACAAATAATGTCTAAGTAGCTGTGTAAACATTTTCCTACTTTGCATATTAAATATCAGAGGCAAAAGCTGTAATTTATTGAGGGTAGGATTTAGCTATATTGGGACAAATCAATTGCAGAAGGGGCGTCTGCTTCAATGCACAGCCAGAGTTGCATATCAGACTACAGAAAGCAAATATCAAACATATCAAACTCTGAAAGCAAAAACAGTATGAAAAAGCTGTGACCATTAGTTACATTTCCTCTGCTCTCTTCAGACACTTCAGTCAGAAACAGAGCTCCCAACAGCTGCAGCTCCTGTGTCCTGTCTCTCTCTGTCACACACAGAGCTACACATAGAGTTAACTGATCAAGTGTGGGGGGAATTTCCCCTCTCCTCATGGCTCAGCCAGCCATCAGTTTTGGCGTCAGTAAACTTTGAATGTATTTTGCTAACAGTAAACAAAGAAGTTACTACTAAAATGTATACACCAGTACTTAGCAGCACTTCCCAAACAATTCCTGTGTCAATTGAAAAAAAAATATGTGAATCGATAGTATTCCTTTAAACAGTGTATTACCTCTTTTCTTCTCACAAATAGAGCTTTCTTTGGGTCCTATTTGATTGCTGCTGCTGTATTTAGTTCTTTTTATGATATTTTATAAAAAGAAAAAAAATACAGATAAGTTAATTGGTTTCCCCCTAAATTGGCCCTAGACTACAATACAATCACCACTCTATACATACATAGACATATGCCTATGGTAGGGATGAGATTGTGAGCCCCTCCGAGAGACAGTTAAGTGACAAGACTATATTCTGTACAGCGGTGCATAAAAGGTCCGTGCTATATAAATACTTTTATTATTAAATACTAAAAAAAAAACAGCCTGCCAGCACTGATCAATCGCTGGCAGGTTGATCACTGGGGCCTACTGCGTAGACTGACAGGAGCTCGTTCCTCGCAAGATAAACCCTAAATGCATTGTGGAGGAACGAGAGAGCCGCTCTCCCACCACCATTCTGCTTTAAGTGGTTGGGAAGCAGTAAAACTGCTACCATTCTTACACTGTTAATGGCAGAGGCCTCAAGCCTGCTAGTCAGTCATTGGCTCACTGGGGTTCAAATTCATAAAAGATTGATTTGCTGGATAAACTGCTCCCAATCACACATTTTTGATGCCAGGAACCCTAAACCTCACAAAGTTGGTCATTGAGTGATTGTGTGTCAAGGTTACCAAAAGTGGACAAAGACAAAAACACATTTCACTGGGAAAATGTAAACTGCAACCATTCTTGCACTGTTAATCGCAGGGTTCTCAAACTTCACACAGTTGGCCATTGGGTGACTGGAATTAATATTCAGGGAAGTGGGTGGAGCCTATAACAGCCAATCAAAATTCACCTATTAATTTTCAAGGGAAATCTTTACATTGTTGACATTCTTACACAATTAATAGCAGAGACTTCAAACCTGCTACAGTCAGTCATCGTGTAAATGGGATTCAAATTCAGAAAAGGGGACTGAGCCACAAAAAGCCAATCAGATTTGTTTAATTTCTATGGGAAAATTGAAATTATTGATGCAGAGGAACCCAAAAGCTCACAAACTTGGTCATTGACTGTCTGTGTGTTAAGGTTAGAAAATGTGGGTGAAGCCAACAACAGACAAACACCCAGGCAATGCCAGGTCTTCTGCTAGTGGCTAATAAGATACTAATACATTTTAGCTGATACAAAACTGTTAATTTATGCAGCTTAACCTCCCTGGCGGTAAGCCCGACACAGTGTTGGGCTAGCCGCCGCAGGGGATCACATAGCCCCGGGAGGATTTTTTAAAATAAAAGTAGCTCTATATGTTTAAGCTAGCACTTTGCTAGTTAATGATGTCCCCCAAGTGCCTCCGGTCCCCACCGATCGCCCGCAAACAACGCCGTAATACATACCCCCCAGGGATCCCGCGATCGCGCAGCCGCAGCCTTCACCTCCAGGCTTCGCTATGAGGAGGATCGGGACTGCGCATGACGTCATGTCCGATCGTCGCCATAGCGACGAGTGAAGCTGGATCGTGAAGCTGCGGCTCTCGCGGGATCGCGAACGGGTAAATATTACCGGCGGCGATCGGGGTGTTCAGTTAGGTGCCGGGCGGCTCGGGGGACATAATTAGCTAACGTAGTGCTAGTTTAGGCATATAGAGCAACTTTTATTTTTAAAAATCCTCCCGCAGACGCAGCCTCTAAAACTGCGTACCGCCAGGGAGGTTAAACTTGCTCTTTACTTATTATAATACAAATGCTATCTGTATCAGATTTGGCTTCCATTTTCCATGCACTTATGAGGTATACGAAGGGTGTTAAAGTGAATGTGAAAAGTTCCTAAAAAAGGCAACATTTGTAGAAAAATGCATGCAGCGCTTTTGTGATTTCATCAAATTGCAAATTGCTGGCTATCACTAAGTGTGAACACTGAAAAAGCTGATAAAATCGCTAGTAAAACGCTCCAGCGTAAATATAAGAAATTGCAACTATAAGACACTTTCCTAGCAGAAAATGGCTTCTGAGAGCAAGAAAGAGGTAAAAAGGGGAATTTCTTATCAGTGAGGGTCACATTGTAGTCACTTCCTGTCTGAGTCAGGACTGAGTCAGCCACTTACATACCTGATATTTAACTTTCAGGCAGAGAAAGAAAAAAAGGAACACAGCATAGTTATTTGTGTGCTAGGCACTGTACATACACATTACTATCTCATCATGTCACTTCTGGTATCCTTTAACCTCTTGAGGACCACAGTGTTAAACCCCCCTAAAGACCAGGCCATTTTTACTGTAATGGGCCACTGCAGCTTTAAGGCCAAGCTGCAGTGCCGCACAACACACAACACAAGTGATCCTCCCCCCCCCCTTCCTCCCCACCAACAGAGCTTTCTGTTGGTGGGGTCTGATCGCCCCTCAGATGTTTGTATATTTTTTTTGCTAATATTTTTTTTTTCCTAATACATTTTTGTATTTTACTTTAAATTTTCAATCCCTTCCTCCCCTGGCCAGCCTATCACAGCGATCAGCTGTGATAGGCTTCAGCCTATCACTGCCAATCGCTTTCTTGTGCCCCAGGAGGACAGTGCTGCTGCAGATCGCAGCACTGTACTTAGTAGAAAGACGGCGGTTTCGCCATCTAACAGTCTCCCGCTCGGAGACTGAAGGCGGGGCGGAGCTCTGCCCCCGAGCAGGAGATGTGCGCGCAGAGGTAATTGTTAGCTCTAAGAGGTCTATTTCCTCCATGTAGCCACAACGAAACCCAGGTAGATGGCTCAGTCTTGCGCAGAAGGCCCCCAGCCGCGGACGTCACACAGCTGCTTACCGGAGCAGATTGCGGCTTAACAGAGGACCGGAGGAGTCTGGCAAGGGACGCATCCGTGCTTCTGGGGCTGGGGGAAGCCCCGGGTAAGTAAAAAAAAAAGGGTTTTACTCATCTCTGGGTCACTTTAAGTATTGAAATATTCATTTAATTGTGCAGTAATCAGGGGCATAACTAAGAATAAAAAAAAAACTAAGAATGACTAGGCCACAAAAGTTTGAACAGGCTCCCCCTCCTACCACAGCCTAGCCCAGCTCACATTTCTAGGTTTGCTACCACACCTCCTTAGAATTAGGTACCCATTGTGTCCTCCATATATGCAGAGTAGCCCGAGGAACAGTATACATTATCTGATTTCAGCACTGGATCACATCCGCTCTTTTGTCTTCATAGCACCACTCAGTTGTGTCACATGCCATGAAAGTCCTACATTCCATTTTTACTCTCATAAATAAAGCTGCTATTTCACCAACCTGGTGCCGGCTGTGTGACAAACCTTTTGGACCTTTTCTATTATATACAAGGGTTGTTCAGAAAGTAACAGCCATCTGCTTTTATCTGTCACGCAAGGTATTCTTTCAGTTTAAAGAGGAACACCAGTGAAAATAATGTAAGTAAAAAAGTGCTTCATCTTTACAATAATTATGTATAAATGATTTAGTCAGTGTTTGCCCATTGTAAAATCTTTTAAAATCCCTGATTTACATTCGGACATTTATCACATGGTGATATTTTTACTGCTGGCAAGTGATATAGCTGCTGCTTGCTGTTTTGGCAGTTGGAAACAGCTGTAAACCGCTATTTCCCACAATGCAACAAGGTTCACAGACAGGAAACTGCCAGGAGTACCATGGTCCTCACAGTTTCTCGTGGGAGGGGTTTCACCACAATATCAGCCATACAGAGGCCCCCCCATGATCCGTTTGTGAAAAGAAATAGATTTCTCATGTAAAAGGGGGTATCAGCTACTGATTGGGATAAAGTTCAATTCTTGGTCGGAGTTTCTCTTTAAGTTAATTTGCATCTCTCCAGTTGATCCACTTTTCTATTTGCACCACTTGTCACATGACTGCAGAATGACAGTAAATGTTTAAAGAGAAGATGAAAAATATCTCCTAAGAGAAAACGGACAATAAAAAGTTGATTGAAAAGGTCCAGTGTGTCTAAAATAATGTATATTTAATGTTTCCTTATTTGATTGAATGAAAATGGATGTTACTTTCCTGATGACCCTGGTATATACAACCGAGGTAACCAAACTGCTAAATGAAGAATGCAAGATAGTCTTTAATATTTGGCTTTATACTCTACATATTCTTGCAAAGTCTGTTCTAGAAATCTGTTCTGACTTTCAACAACAGACACTTGCTGACGTGGTAGGAAATGAGTCGGGTACTTATTTTACAGTATATTTACTTAGATTTTGACCAATTTTATTGATTTATTGATTGAATAATGTCAATACTATGACTTGTAAGGAAGTTTCATGTCTTGATATTATTGTCTCTTAACCTGATGGTGTCACTGTTGCCATTATTGTCTATGACAAATGATCTTGCAAAGTACAAGCAAAGTCTTGTATATATCCTGTGATTACGTCATAACCAATTTTTTTTAAAAGAAAACCGGTAATTCACAGGTATCCTCTATAATAAAACCCTACTGTCTCTGCGCCCCATGTCCCTGTGTGTGTGTCCCACATGCATCTGCGCATGTGCAGGGACGCAGAGACATTGAGGGAGAGTGACGCGCGGCGAGCGATGACGGGCGAGGGGGCGGACGGGCCAGTGGGAGTGGGCGGGCACGGTGACGGAAATGTGCGTGCGCGGCGGGCACATGCGCAGTGACAGACCTAGCCCATTTTTAAACGGGTTTAGGTCCACTAGTGATGTTATAATGATGCTAATATCTAGTCCAGATCACATTGCGACATCTAATAACGATCCAATATGTAATATTAAAGAGACTCTGTAACAAAATTTTGAGCCTTATTTCTTCTATCCTATATGTTCCTATAGCTGTTCTAATGTGCTCTGTCTTACTGCAGCCTTTCCTATTTGCACAGTGGCTGTATTATCTCTGTTATATGATCTAATCTTCTCTCCTCTGTCGGGCTGAGGCAGTCAGGCTGGAATGTGCTGTGCTGCTTGTGATTGGATATAAGCTATACACACCCTCTCCAGGCCCCCTGCACACTCTGTATGACACACACTGAGCTACTCTCAGCATATCACTTGCTATGTCTTTTGTTTGTAAACACTGCATAAAAATGGCAATTACAAGCCAGGATTGCAGCAGGGAAAGGCAGAAACAGCACAGAGGGGCCCAGGAGAACATAATGAATAGAATGGTATGCTTTTTATTGTAAGCATTTTACAGTACAGATTCTCTTTAAGCAGAGGAACTCCCACAAAGAACAGAGGAACTCCCACAAAGAAAATACTAATAATTGCTCATTACTCACTTATCTTTTTTTAAACTATTTTTATTATTCTCAGAAGTATTCAAGAAACAAGAGTATAGCATTGTCCACTATACAGTAATAACATCATAAGATAACATTCCATAGTATTATATCCATAATAACTGGAAGACCAACAGTCCCCTGTGGAGGAGTTTAAGATATTACCAATTGACTGGAACAATGCGGAGACCTTCAGAAAATACAAATAAACAAAACTAAAAAGAAAAAATAAAAATAAATGAAAATAAAATAAAAGAGAATAAAAAAAAGAAAAAACATACTAAAAGCCATGAAGCCAATTTTGCCGTAGCCAGACGCGTCTTAAGTGGTTAGGGTTGGGGTGTAGAAGGGAGGGGAGAACACAGAAAGACATCTCAGGTGTTGGACATTGACCAGACTGTCCAAGGGTCCCAATCCTTTTCAAAGGCGGTGTGGTTTCTCTAATATAAGAGGTCATCTTCTCCAGGATGTAAATATGTTGAATTTTGTTAATGAGCTCCGACCTAGTCGGGGGAAGAGATTTCCAGTATTTAGCCAAAAGAGCCTCTGAGGCACCACAAATCTGCCCGAGTAGTTTATTTTGGTGTCTAGAAAGCTCTGGGATGGGTTTGTGAGAGAGTGCCAACCAAGGATCAGGTTGTATCGGTCTCCCAAGCACCTCCGAGGCCAGAGAAAAGGACTGGGACCAAAACCCAGCAACTAAGGGACAAGACCACCAACAATGTGTTTGGTCTGCCGAGACCCGGCAACCCCGGAAGCAATTGTCTGACGGAATTAGGTTCCATTTAGCCAGCTGGACTGGAGTCCTAAACCAGAGTAATCTATAGTTTCTCTCTTTAGTTAGGGTATGTCTGGAAGAACTAGCAATAGCGGAGAAGATGACCTCCCACTGAGTCTCATCCGTAAGAGCCCCAAGTCTATCCTGCCATTTGGCCGTTGCATTAGAGTGGCCTACAAATTTAGCATACCAGAGATCATAGTCCATGCTAGAGATGAGGCCTGCCGGTAGAGGAGTAGAGCAATATTTAGATTCCAAATTAGAGAGCATTAATCAGAGCCCTCCTGCACGTCTATGCTGTAAGAAATGGTGGATTTGCATGAATATAAACACATACAAATTTGGAAGACTAAATTTTTCTTGTAATCGAGGCCAAGAGGAGATGAATCCCTCCGACAAAAGGTCCGCTATTGAAACAATCCCCCAAGCCCTCCACACACCCCAGGCTAAGCCACAAACCCTGGGTTGAAAGTCTAAATTATAAAATATGGATTCAAGACTAGAGGAAGAGGCCAATTGAGGCAGAATTTTACCTAGGGACTTTTTAATGATTCCTCGATAGGGAGCATTGCGGAGTTGGGGCCTAGGCAGGGCTTAGGCGTCCATAGAGGGCACTTAATAGGGAATGGGTGAACTAATTCCTGCTCCAAGTCAACCCATCTAACCGTGCCTCTAGGGGAAGACCATTGGAACAATTGAGAAATTCTAGCTGCATAAATATAGTGCAGACCACCCTAGAGTTTATGCCTAGCCAGATTAACATATTTAATACGAGGTCTGCGACCAGACCAAATAAAATTCGTTATCCTTGATTGCAATACCTCCAAGTCCCTTCTAGAAATTCTGATGGGTAGGGCCCTAAAAAAGTAAAGTATTTTAGGAAGTAGTGTCATCTTTACAGCATAGATGCGGCCAAGGAATGACATCTGATAATGCTGCCATTCATCTAAGAGGTTGTGCAATTTTCTGATTATAGGAGTATAATTGAGCTTATAAAGGTCCCCAAGTTCACTAGAGATCGTCACCCCCAAGTACTTAATCCCCCCAGGTCTAAACTTAAACCCGAAAGTATGGGAAAGTGTTGCCTGCTGGGCATCTGTAAGCTCAAAGCTCCAAAGCTTCAGATTTGGAGTTGTTGATTTTGAAGCCAGAGTATAAACAAAAACCGTCAATCTCATTGAAAAGGTTTGGCACTAAAATTAAGGGATTGGTTAAAGAGAATATTGTATCATCCACAAACAAATCGGTCTTAAATTCAAGTCTACCCACCGATATTCCCGAGATGTCCGGAGAGTGCCCCACCCTAATGGCCAAAGGCTCAATACAGAGAGCAAATAGCAGGGGGGAGAGAGGGCACCCCTGCGTAGTGCCATTCCTGATGGGAAAGGAGGGAGAGGTTAAGCCCATATTACAGCTATATGCTGTAGGGTTAGTGTAGAGACTCCTGACACCATTTAAGAATTCCCCCCTAATGCCGAATCTCTGCAAGACCAAACGAAGATATCTCCAGTCCTTCCTGTCGGACGCTTTCTCTGCATCCAAAGAGAGGAGCAGAGAAGGTGCCCGACAGTGCTTCATCCTGGCAATTAGACCGACAATCCTCCTGACATTGTCAGTAGTCTGTCTGCCCGAAACAAAACCTGTCTGGTCTGGATGGATAACACTCGGTAAAAGTGGATTTAATCTGTTAGCTAAGACTTTTTTTTTTTTTCCAAATAAGTTTTTATTGAAAAAAAATTGAAGTTTAACAGCATTGAATAATAACAAGCGATTGAGAAGTAAACGATTGAAAATTACAGATCGTACAGTTATTGCAAATGATCTCAGAGACAACTTGGTCACGGAGTCCAGAGGAGATATTATTTATGAGACACCAACCAGAAGCTGTCAAAAAAGTCCGTTAACCTAGTATAGTTTATGAGTTTCAATAGTCTGAGAATTGAGGGTTATGTATGGCAAACAGCGGTTTGAGATTACCAATTGTATAGTGACTCCTTGTGTGTAGTGTAGCAAGGTCACCTGAGATAGACCTCTTTCTTCTTGTACAATCTGTAAGGAGAGGGTGAGTGAGGAGAGAGATATAAGGACAAAGGACTAACAGTGGGTAAGGGTAGGAGTAGGTAAAGGAGGAGAGGGGGGGGGGGAGCGGAGAGGGCAGGGGTCCAAAACGTATCTAAGATCAATTACACATTAGGGTTTTATATCAATAATGAGAAGATTATTTGTCTCTATATTATTGTTCGTGCAAAGCAATCGCCTCAGCCAAGTCTCTAAAGTCGACCCAGACAGCCCATTTTGCTACAAACGCCTCAGAATTGTCTTGGGCAGGGGTGTATAGGTCCTCCATGCGCATAATGAGGTTAATTTCTTTGAAAAGTTCAGTCATACTGGGGATAACAGTTGATTTCCAGTGGCGGGCTATGAGGAGCCTAGCTGAAATTAGTAGTGGGGGAGTAATTGATTTTTTGATTATGGACGGTCTGCCCGGTAACAACGTGAGGAGAGCTGTCGAGGCCTTCAGGGGCAGAGGCCTGCAGTATAGGTGCTGGTGGATCCCAAAGACTCGGCTCCAAAAGGACTGTATCATAGGGCATTCCCACCAGATGTGGATGTAGGTACCCCGTGATTGGGAACATCTCCAACATAGGTCTGAAGTGTCTTTATTAAATTTGGCTACTTGAGTTGGTGTGCGGTACCATCTGGCATAAATTTTGAAATTTCTTTCTTGGATATTTAGGGATGGGGAGGATTTATGTGTCAGTTCAAAGATTTTTTCCCAATCCTCAGAAGAGAGGGGTTGGCCTAGATCTCCATCCCAGGTGTCAGTTAATTTAAGTAGATCCTTTCGCTATTGGCACAAGCCAGGAGTGAGTATATTAGGGAGACTTTGTGTTCAATAGAGGAGGATGTGGCGCATAGGCGTTCAAAGGGTGTCAAGTTTCTAAGGATATTGGCTTTACCTGAGATGGATTTATAGAACCACAAGAATTGATACCATGAGAGCCAGTCCAGTTTGGGGGGGTTATCTGGGTTACCTATAATTTCTCTCGCTAAGAGGCCTCTGCTCGAAGTGATATGTCTAATCTGGGGCCAAAAGTCTCTGTTCCAACCCAGAAGAGAGTCCTGTCGCAGTCCTGACGCAAAGAGGGGGTTATCGAATAAAGCAGATAAAGGGCTATGTAAAGTGGAGAGTTTAAATTTGTCCCTAATCCACCTCCATTTCTTGAGTACTATCTGAGCCCAGTACGCAACTGGGCCCAAGGCTAATCGGACATTGTGGGGTATCCAGAGTAGAGCTCTTGGATCCAGATGGGACAGGGCCGATTCTAGGGTGACCCACTGTTTGTTTTTCCTGTCTTGGAACCAATTTAATATGTGTGTTAGGATTATCGCGTTATGGTAAGCCTTTACATCTGGGAGTCCCATACCTCCCTCCAGTTTAGGTCTAGTAAGGAGCCTGAATTTAGTTCTGTGGGTTTTGTGTTTCCAGATGAATTGCAGGATCATGGATTGGACTTTGAGAAATGTGGCAGGTAGGTCCACGGGTAGCGCCTGCATTGTGTACAACATTTTTGGGAGAGTGTCCATCTTGATAACATTAATGCGGCTCGACCAGGAGAGCTGAAGGTTAGTCCAGTTGTCGAGCTCTTTTTGGATTTTAAGAAGGAGAGTGGGGTAGTTAATTTGGAAGAGTTTAGTGAGGTCGTTGGGAATCCGTACGCCAAGGTATTTAATATGATTAGGTTGCCAGCGGAATGGGAAGGAGCTTTGGAGGGTGGCTACTGTGGTGTCTGGGAGGTTGACGTTGAGGATTTCCGTTTTGCTAATATTGATTTTAAAGTTGCTGACCTCTCCAAATTTTCCTAGTTCAGAGAGGATATTAGGGAAGGCTATATGTGGGTTGGAAATGTATAGTAGGAGATCATCAGCAAAAATTGATAATTTAAAATGTTGGTCTTTTGTATGGATTCCTTGTATTGAAGAATTTTGTCTCAGGGCGACCGCCAAATGTTCCATGCATATTACATATAACAAAGGGGAGAGAGGGCATCCCCTATCTTGAAGGCGTCCGACAGGGTCCCATTAATCCTAATTCTCGCACTAGGGTGTTTTATATAGAGCCATTATCTTGTGGATGAGGGTTGAACCTAAGCCTATCTGTTCCAACGAAAGTTCAAGGAAGAGCCAGTGGACCCTGTCGAATGCCTTCTCAGCGTCTACCGACATAATACAAAGTGGGGACCCATTTCTGTTTGCGCGGTGTATTAGGGAGACCGTTTAAGGGTATTGTCCCTTGCCTCTCTGCCAGAGACAAACCCCGACTGGTCAGTATGGATGACATTAGGTAGTATGGGTTTAAGTCTTACGGCTATCAGCTTGGCATAGAGTTTTAAGTCAATGTTAATCAAGGAGATGGGCCTGTAGCTGGTGCAACAGTTAGGGTCCTTCCCTGGTTTGGGGATCACCGTGATATGTGCTGTTGAGGTTTGAGGGGTAAAGAAATGAGTATCGTCTATGGCGTTGAAGGGTTGTAATAGCAGTGGTGTCAGAAGGGTTGAGTACTGTTTATAGAAGGATCCTGTGAAACCGTCTGGGCCTGGGCTTTTCCCCTTTTTAAGTGCTCCTATGCATGTAGCCAATTCAATTTCGGAGAAGTCTGTCTCTAGTTCCTTTTGGGTTTCAGGGTTTATGGTGGGCAGGGGGGGTGGATTTGATATAGGCTTTTATTTTATCTTTCAGTTTACCAGGGTCCATGTCATGAAACTTGCCTTTGAGGTTTTAAAGGGATGTGTAGTAGTTATTCAATTCTTTGCCAATTTCAGAGGTTTTATTTTTAAGTTGGCCTTTGGCATTTTTAATGGAGAGAATATTGGTCTGGGACGCGATAGGATGTAGAGTTTTTGCCAAGAGTGTTCCACATTTTCCTCCCTGATGGTGTAGGATACTGGAATATCTCTCCCTGGCTGAGAGTGTTTTCTTGTCTAGGATGGATAAGAGTGATTGCCTAGTGTTAGATAATTTGAGGTCACATTCTGCTGAATAAGAGTTCTTCAGGGTGCGCTCTAATTCCTCAATCTCCAGGAGGAGTTTAGAAATTTGTGCGCCTCTTTCTTTTTTAAGGCGAGAGCCATGGGAGATGAAAACCCCCCTTAGCACACATTTCAATGCTTCCCATTTTATTGCTGCTGGAGAATCATCATGTGCATGGTCCTGAGTAAAGTTTTCTAGTGCTTTTTTAATTTCCGCATTGCATAAGGGATCCTTGAGAAGGTTGTCATTTAGTCTCCAATGGCTCTGAAAACCTTTTTGTCCTCCAAGGGAGAAAGAGCAGTACACGGGGGCATGGTCGGTCCATAATCTATTGCCAATACTGGCTTGAATGTCCTGATCTAGAAGTCTCTGGGAAGAAAAAACAAACATAGTCAATTCTACTGTGTGTGTGGTGGACCGTGGAGAAGAACGTGTAGTCCCGATCTGTGGGATAGAGTGTTCTCCAAACGTCCACGAGGCAAAGCGAATTTAATTTTGATTTTAGTTGGGAGAGGGTGGATTTTGGGAGGGATGATCTTTGCGATGAGGAGTCCAGCAGGGGATTGAAGCATAGGTTAAAGTCTCCCCCCAGGATTATGGAGCCCTCCGCAAATTTGGTACGTTTGGATAGGTATGAGAGGAGTGTACGACCCTGGTTTTGGTTGGGGAGGTAGAGATTTGCTAAGGTATATTTGGTATTGTGCATCTGGACTATAAGGAATAAGAATCTACCCTTCGGGTCTGAGAGGTCCTTTATGACATTAACATTTAAACTTTTATGGAACCCGATTGTGACCCCTTTAGACTTACCTTGGGGGTTTGTGCTATGGAACCATTTGGTATAATATCTAGATTTGAGTACTGGAATTTCAGTAGTTTTAAAGTGCGTTTCCTGGAGTAAAAGGATATAAGCTATCTGCTTGTGGAGATAGTATAGTGTCTGAGATCTTTTGTTAGGGGTATTGAACCCTTTTACATTATATGAGACAATATTGCATCTATCCATGGTGTAGAGTATTTATGTTGATAAAGCATATCCCTGATCTCGTGCTGTGGACCCCAGCCCAACCCCGGAGAAGAGAAAGGAGAGGGGCACGACAAGAGGATAGAGAGGGTGGGGAAAGGGAGGTATAGAAAAGGATAAACAAACTAAATTTCAGGTAAAAGGGATACCTGAGTACAAAGTGCGTGGCACTTGAGGAACACCACTTAGGCGCTGTATAAGACACCATCGTGGTGAACGATTTAGTGGGGAGTAGAGGCCTACAGCCATGGTCAATGGCTCCCGACAGCCAAAACTATAATGAACATAACATGTATACGTTAACAGCTTAATCTAACTAGAACTCTACCAAGACCTGAGATATGTTGGACTAAATAGGGAGGTACAGATGTCCCTGCAAAGGTATAGATAGTCCCTGATTGTTATAGATTCAGATTGAACTTGACGGGCAGATATCTAATTTCAACCCAGTGAACCCTGCAGGCTATGTAACGATTAGGTGTATAATATTACCTTAACCTTTGGTCTAAAGGTGCATGGCTATCTAAAACTTATATATGTAGCTCTAATTTCTTGTCAGCCGAATGGGGGGCGACCTAGCCGTCCAAAGTCACTGCTTGTATGTAATTTTAGAGGTACTTTACTACGCCAACCTGTGAGGAGGGATGGGTAAGCACCAGCATATTGATTAAGCATTGTGGGGATCTCAGAGGAAAAACTCCCAGGTCGCTCCCCTCGGCTTTTGCATAAATGTAATCAGGTGAACATACCCATTATTAGGTTAATAGGGACATTTATACCTCGTTTCAGAATATTCAACTATATAACTGAGAAACCCAAAACATCATAAAACATCATAAATCAGGGACTTTTGTCGTGTCTCATTCACGGCAGTGTACCTAGGGAAATAATATTTGTTATTACAGCATAAGTATCAGAGTAATGGAGTAGTAAAGGGCAGTAAAAATATATATATCATTGCATTATATCGAGAGGGACCCTGCACGAGCAGAGGTTTCCGGTTGTGCATATTGAGTGCCCAGCTCATGGGCCTGAGCGATTGTGTCTCCGAGGTCTGCCACGGGAAGGACGCTTTTCCATCTTTCTCTCTGTGGCATAGCTAGGGTGGATGTATGGATTGGCCACTCGCCCAGAGTAATATCAGGGAGGTCAAAGTTATCTCTGACTTTTTGCAGGTCTTTGGGGGAGTTGAAGACCACTGATTTGCCATCTTTCGAGATATTATCTGCAAAAGGGTATCCCCATCGGTATATGATGTCTCGTTCACGTAAAGCATCAAGTAGGGGTCGCGTAGCTCTTCGTAATTGATGGGTTAAGCTGGAAAGATCCGGCAATAAGTGTATTTTTGCCCCATCAAAGTCAATTTTCCCTTTTTTGCAGGCAGCTGTCATGATAGCATCTTTCTCTTTATAGAAGTGGACCCTACAGATAATGTCTCTTGGTTTGTTGGGGTCATTGGTAGGTGGGCGAGCTGAGCGGTGGGCCCTGTCAAGTTCAATTTTATTATCTCTCGGTGCGTCTAAGAACATGTTGAAGATCGCCATTATGTCAGGGGCTTTAGTAGTTTCAGGGACCCCCCTCACCCTAATGTTATTGCGTCGGTGGCGGTTCTCAAGATCATCAATTTTCATATAGAGGGCCGCAATGTGGCCTGAGTGAGCATTGACCGTGCTTTGTTGAGATTTAAGTGCTATGTCAGTCTCATCTTGGCGTTTTTCAATCTCCTCAAGCCTATGGGTCACGTGGCTGAAATCTTGTCTGAATTCCGCCATTTCTTGTTTATAATTGTCCATTATTCTGGTGACACAGTTCTCGAGGTCTTGTTTCGTTGGAAGGGATCTGATATATTCATGGAGGTCCACCTCTATATATGATTCAGCCCCTTCGGACAAGTTGGGAGAAGTGGGGCCTGTATATTGTCTGGGTGGAGAGGGAGAGCCCTGCAGAGATGAGAGAGTGCTTCCGCCATTATTTGTAACTCGTGGGGAGCGCAGGGTGTATGCTGGCAGGCTCTGCAGCCCTTTGCTAGTGGTCTCGGGTGGTTGCTGCAGGTTTGTCATGTCTGCCTCATGGTGGGGGTATTCACGCTGTGCGGCCCCGTCATGTGTGTCTGGGGAAAGTGAGGCAGGGGAGGCGGTGGGAGAGCCGATGGCTTGATTTCCTCCAGGGCTGCAGCCCAGGGGCACTTGCGAGCCTGTAACCATCTGGATGGGAGAGGGCGCAGTGTGTGTCCTTGGAGTAGGGACATCGTCACTGTAGCAGCTCGCGCGGGGAGACTGGGCGTCTAAGCCGGACATACCTGGTGTTGTCTCTGTGCCGGCTTTGGGAGACCGCTTCCTGGATTTCTGATCTGGTGGGCTCTCGGTCTGGTCCGGCGATGCGGAATTATGTGGCTCCGGAGCCTTCAGGTCTGTGGGTGAGTCTTTGCCCTGTGCTTCCAGGTTGTGTTTCGCTCCGCCGCGTGGAGATTCCCCCATGCTCATGGCCTCCTGGTCTTTTAGTCTTCCTTCTAGAGGGCGAAGGAATCGCTTAATTTGCGACTGAGAGGTCTTATTCTTCTTAGTACTACCTCCCTTCTTTCTGCTGCTGCCCATGGGTTATTTTAGTGTCGAGAAGGGCTGTAACGGGTCGTAATTCTGTTAAGACTGCGGGAGCTCAGAGAAGGAACAACCTCACACGGCCATTGGCAAGCCACGCCCCCATTACCTAAGACTTGAGAAAATGTTCACATCCACGCTAATGAGTGAAATGGGTCTGTAATTTACAACTTCAGTTAAGTCCCTTCCAAGCTTGGTATGACCACTATCGCAGCACAAGACATCTCTGGAGGAAATTCCTCTTCCCCTTTGATGATTTTATTGTAGAGGGCCAAGAGCTCTGGCGCTAAAACCTTTAAAATTTTTATAATAGGAGGCGGTGTATCCATCCGGACCAGGAGCCTTGGAAGATTTGAGTTTTTTTAATAACCGTAAGGACCTCTTTAACCGTAATTGGGGCGTTGAGAAACTCACGATTGCTGTGAGAAAAGGTTGGGACCGAAGTATCATTCAGGTATTCCAAGATGTTGACAGCAGATACTTTAGTTTTATCTGTAGTAGTGCCATCATATAACGAGGCATAATAGAATTCTCGAATAATTTGAGAAGAGTCATGTGAGAGCTTCCCATTCCTATCTCTAACAGGGTTAAGTCTGTTTAAGGTCAACCGATTGCTAAGTTTCCTAGCTAACATAGTGTCAGGCTTATCCCCTTTTTCGTAGAATTTTTGTGAGATTAGTCGCAGGGCTCTATCAGCTTTTTGAAAAAGGAGAGCTTTGAGCTCATTTCTTAGGGAATTAATCTGTGTTAATAGCGTGGGGGAGGGTCTCAAAGCATGCTGGAGCTCCAACCTTCTGATTTCAGATTTAATATTGATAACCTTGATCAGAGCTTGCTTACGTCTAGTAGAGGAGATTTTGATGAATTCACCCCTAATAGTGGCCTTGTGATCCCCTGAGAAGTGTCCCCGACCTGATTATGTCTGAAAAATGAGGTAATTTCAGAAGTTAATTGTGATTTAACCTCCTGATCTACCAAAAGGGTTTCATTAATGCTCCATTTGCTTGCAGAATGTGGAGCGGAGGAGGAGAAAGCAGCCTGGACACATGCATGGTCCGACCATGATATTTCCGAATGCTCAGCACTAACAACCTCTGACAGTAGGGAAGCATCCATAAACACAAAGTCAATTTGTGAATATGTATCGTGAGGGTTAGAATAGAAGGTGTGCCCCCCCCTCCCCCGGGTGAAGCGCCCTCCAGACATCCCACGTACCGTGTCTGCCAAAAACTTTAGAAAGCACTTGGGGGGAGATCTGGCGTGACCATGGGGATCATCCAAGTCAGCATTAAAATCACCAGCTATGATAAGTTTACCCTCCCTGTGGGAGAGAATCTTAGAGGAGAGTTTGCAGAGGAATGGGCGCAGGCCCTCAGATGGGGCATAAACAGCTACTAAAGTTAAACGTAAACCGCTGGACTCACCAATCAAAATCAGAAATCTGCCCTCGGGATCTCTGAGCGTCTTTTCCACAATAAAGTTAAGTCTCCTGTGAAAGACTATTGCCACGCCACATTTTTTTTGATGAGATGAAGCAAAATAGATTAGTGGGTATTAAATATGCCAGAATTTAGGTTCTTTATTGTACACATAATGGGTCTCTTGCAGAAATACGATATCTGCTTTCTCTTGTTTGTAATACTGGCAGGCAAGACGTTTCTTCTGAGGAGCATTTAGGCCCCTTACGTTATGAGTTATCACAGTAAGGGGATTAATACGCTCAGCAGGGAGGGATGGGGGAAGGGCTACTCTAGAGTAAGAAGTAGTCATGGAGTGTGTATATAGTGGCGCAGCCATAGTCCCCCGCTCGATATTCCCGCAAAAAAATTAATAACCCACAGACACAACACGGACACATAACCTTAATCGAACTCCCACAACCCCAGTATATAACATGCAGGCATAGAAATAAAAAAAAGTAAAGTAAATGGCAAGACATGGCATAACAATGCAAAAACAGGCTGACTCATAATTAAACATGGAGTAGATGAGATGGTATTCAGCATAACCGAAGAAAACAAAAAACTAGAATCCACAAAAACAGCAGGGATTGCTAGAACAAAAAGAGAGGCATAAAACCGAATGCCTTGAGTATTCATCAAGTGCACTGCAGTAATAAACAGCAGACCAGTTCGGAGCTACAGCACCTGCTCAGACTCCAGCCACACATAGCAGGAGCCCCGACCATAAGTGCCAAGTATAATAGAGATACTTGTGCAGGCAGACAAGTCTAAAAACGCTGTTAAACAAAAAAGAAAACACAGCCATAAAAAATTGTAGAGACATAGGCAGTAGATTAGAAACTTCTGCAGGTTACAGGACCAGGTAAAGTCATCCCGGGTTAGAGGACGTGGAGATTGGACTAGTAGGGCTGGTTGGAGGATTTCCATTCTGTTCGGGATCCCCTTAGACAGATGTTGGGACTTTAGACCAGACAGGTTGCGGTGGAGGTAGCCTCCTAGGGGGGGAGGAAATGGACGAGGAGCGGAGTGGTTTATCCGGCTTCAGTCCCAATTTTTGAAGAATTTCTGGGATGGATTGAGTGTCAGTAATGACTAACTGACAACCCTTATAAGGAATAATTCATTTGAAAGGGAATCACCATTTGTATCTGATGTTATATTTAGCCATGACTGTGGTGAGTGGTTTCAAGCTCCATCTCCTGCTTAGAGTGATTGGGGAAAGATCTGGGTAGATGGAGATGCTGTACTCCTGAAAGGTGACCTGAGAAAGGTTGCTAGTAGCAATAATAATAGCCTCTTTTGTGCTATAATAGTGCAATTTTGTAATAATGTCCCTGGGGGGGGGGGGGGGGGTGTCCCCTCCTTAGGTTGAGGTTTCAGAGCTCTGTGGGCTCTATCCATGCGGAATTCCGCTTCAAGGAGGTCGGGGAGAAGATGGTGGAACAGGCCTGAACTTCAGGGACAGACTCAGGGACTCCTTTGATCCTCAAATTACTACGCCTGTCCCTGTTCTCCTGGTCTTCCCTGGCATCATATAATACAGCGATGTCTGACCGCATTTCCTCTGTGTCCACCTGCTTACAGTAAGCCCTGACCCCGTCCAACCCCTCCTCCGTGGCATGCACTCGCTCACCCAGCGCGGCCAGTTCAGAGCTTATTTCTCGAACAGTCTCGGCATTGGATGCCCTGATAAGCTTCTCTAAGTTCGCATAGAGCTTCTGCAAATCTGCTTTAGTGACCCCCAGGGAGTCTGCACGCTTACCATCTTGCGCTGTATTATCCGCGAGAGCGTGGGCGCCATCTTGAGAGGCCACTCCCTTCTGCTTACTGGCGAAGAGTTCCGGGATTCCGGGGTCCGGATTCCCCTGATTTTTTTTAGGAGGCATCTCAGAAGACTCAGGGAGCGCTCACCAATGCTCCTGCCGAAGAGTGAGAGGAAGAACGGGGCTCGGGAGAGCTAAATATGGCAAAGTCCGCCGGAGCTAATCCGCCATGTGTCCGACCGGAACTCAGGTAAGGCGCCCCCCATTACTCACTTATCTTAATGCAATGGTATGATGAACAGGTGAATAAAATACCTCAAGGTTTTACAATGTTACTTCCCTATTATTATATACAACCTGTACAGCCACCAATCACCACACAATACACCATACATAAGTGCAGTCAATTAGAAACAGAGATGGGGGATATGGCGCATGAGATTAGTTCCCCTCTCTGATCCTATGTTGGTAGGAAAAACAACATATTGTGAAAATAATACCTTTTAATGAGTGAGAAAGGTTCATAATTCAAGTTTTACAGGGAGCTAGCCACATTGGCTATCATTCATAAAAGTTTGTTCGGTAAAAAAATCTGGGCGGGAAAATACCGCATTCGGTATTTTAGACCTTTATGTGCTAATTCATAAACATTTTCACAGCTGCCTTTGAAGGTCGGTAAATTACCGCAGCCCATTGAGCGGTACAGGAGAAGTGTGGTTATCTCTCTTTTGTTACAAGCTGTAATTATGGTTCCCTGCACAGACTCACACGGACTTCGGCTCCCTGCACAGACTCGAACAGATTGACTCACACAGACTTTAGCTCCCTGCACAGACTCGAACAGACTGACTTGCACAGACTTCGGCTCCCTGCACAGACTCGAACAGACTGACTTACACAGACTTCGGCTCCCTGAACAGACTCACACAGACATCGGCTCCCTGCACAGACTCGCAGAAACTTCGGCTCCCTGCACAGCCTACTTTGCTCTTATCCGCATGCTTATCGCCTCCTCCAAGCATGCGGTATTCTCCGTCCCAATACCGCCTGCTCTAAACTTTATGAATTGACATTTTGTGACATGTGTTGAGATAATCACCGCACAAGGCGGTAATTTACCTCACTGCTCGGTAATTTGAGCTTTTCATGCGGTAATGCTTTATGAATGATAGCCATTGTGGGCAAACTTTTCCAACCGAGCCATTAAAGTATTATTCTTCAGTGGCGTAGCTAAGGCACTATGGGCCCCAGTGCAAGTTTTACACTGCCCCCACTCCAGCACTCTACAGTCCTGGCCAAAAGTTTTGAGACTGTCAAAAATATGAGTTTTCACAAATTTTGCTGCTAAATTGCTTTTAGACCTTTGTTTCAGTTGTTTATGTGATGTACTGAAATATAATTATAAGCACTTCATACCTTTCAAAGGCTTTTATTGACAATTACATGAGATGTATGCAAAGAGTCAGTATTTGCAGTGTTGGCTCTTCTTTTTCAGGATCTCTGCAATTCGACTGGGCATGCTCCCAATCAACTTCTGGGCCAAATCCTGACTCATAGCAACCCATTCTTTCATAATCACTTCTTTGAGTTTCTCAGAATTAGTTGGTTTTTGTTTTTCCACCCGGCTCTTGAGGAATGACCACAAGTTCTCAATGGGATTAAGATCTGGGGAGTTTTCAGGCCATGGACCCAAAATGTCAATGTTTTGGTCCCCGAGCCACTTAGTTATCACGTTTGCCTTATGACACTGTGTTCCATCGTGCTAGAAAATGCATTGTTCTTCACCAAACTGTTGTTGGAAGAAGTTGCTGTTGGAGGGTGTTTTGGTACCATTCTTTATTCATGGCTGTGTTTTTTTGGCAAAATTGTGAGTGAGCCCACTCCCTTGGATGAGAGGCAACCCCACACATGAACGGTCTCAGGATGCTTTACTGTTGGCATGACACAGGACTGATGGTAGTGCTCACCTTTTCTTCTCCTGACAAGCCTTTTTCCAGAATGCCCCAAACAATCGGAAAGGGGCTTCATTGGAGAATATGACTTTGCCCCAGTCCTCAGCAGTCCATTCACCATACTTTCTGCAGAAGATCAATCTGTCCCTGATGTTTTTTTGGGAAAGAAGTGGCTTCTTTGCTGCTCTTCTTGACACCAGGCCATCTTCCAAAAGTCTGCGCCTCACTGTGCGTGCAGATGCATTCACACCTGCCTGCTGCCATTCCTGAGCAACCTCTGCACTGGTTGCACTCCGATCCAGCAGCTGAATCTTCTTTAGGAGACGATCCTGGTGCTTGCTGGATTTTCTTGAATGCCCTGAAGCCTTCTTAACAAGAATTTAACCTCTTTTCTTGAGGTTCTTGATGATCCTATAAATTGTTGATTTAGGTGCAATCTTAGTAGCCACAATATCCTTGCCTGTGAAGCCATTTTTATGCAACGCTATGATGGCTGCATGCGTTTTTGCTGGTCACCATGGTTAACAATGGAAGATCAATGATTTCAAGCATCACCCTCCTTTTAACATGTCAAGTCTGCCATTCTAACCCAATCAGCCTGACATAATGATCTCCAGTCTTGTGCTCGTCAACATTCTCATCTGAGTTAACAAGACAATTACTGAAATGATCTCAGCAGGTCCTTTAATGACAGCAATGAAATGCAGTGGAAAGGTTTTTTGGTGATTCAGTTAATTTTCATGGCAAAGAAGAACTATGCAATTCTTCTGAACACTCCTCATAACATTGTTGAGTATATGCAAATTGCTATTATAAAAACTTAAGCACCAACTTTTCTAATTTCCAATATTTTTTGACAGTCTCAAAACTTTTGGCCAGGACTGTATACATAATAATTGATATGGCACACCAAAATCTGCCAAGGAAACCACTGTGGAGCAAGAAGTAGATGGGAAACAGTTTGTTAATGGTTACTACTATTCAAAGCATCTATAGAAGTGACTATTACCAGCACAGGACCAATAAAGAGTTAATAATGCAGTTGAGGAAGGGCCCCTCTGGTGCAAGGCCCCCAGTGCGATCGCAACCACTGCACCCCTTATTGCTACTCCACTGTTATTGTTACTATATTTGTTTCTCCTGCCTACATACTGTAGTCCTCTTGGCTACAGTACATACCTTTTTAAATAATTATGCATATCTTGGCGGATAAAGAGCTTACATCTGACTATCTTCTCAAAGAAGAGGACTCCCTGAAAGCTTGTATTATAAACAACCATTCAAATGTATTTTTACAAAATCTCGTTTTTCCTGCCTGTAGGCAGAAAAACAGGTAATTTGTATTGTATATGAGCCTATTTTCCTGTTTACTTTAACTCATTGTTCGGAGACATTCTTCATGTTCTGCAAGCGGCAACAATACTTGAAAACTCTACCTGCAAGGGAAGGGCTTTCTCCCTTAGTCACTATGAAATGTAATAATTTATCAACTCTGCACTAAGTATAAGTGTCTGTATTGTGCACCTAGGTTTGTTTCTTGCTTTGTACACTGCCACATAAATCGATGGTGCTACAGCAATAAATAATAATAATAATGAAAAAGGCAAACTATTTGCAGGCACATTGCTGTTAATTTTGTGTTTTGAACATGTCTTCTTTAGTGAGATTTATTCTGCTTCAATTTTAAGCGAGACCTTGCTTTCATTACATTATATTGTTAAACCAATGGAAGAAATGTTTGCAACTACTTAATTCACACGTCTAGGTCCAATAAATTTCAAATCATCAAACGCTTCCCTGGGTCTAAGACCCCACGTAATCAATTTTAAACCTTTAGCAAGAAGGGAAGGAATACTATATTCAGAAGATCATAAAATTCTTTACTTTAATTACTTAATTATCAAAAGATAAAATATACACACATGTATAAAAAGACCTGATATAAGTAGCATATGGGGTTAAGCATGTGGCAAACAACCTCAAAGCATCAATGATAATCAATTCCACTAGATCAACTGGCCAGTTGTCTTATTGTAGTATGCGCATAAAGGGAGAGGAAAAGAGGCCTGTTAACGCCAAAGTTATCTTGATGAGGTAGATAGAGTTCATTTTATTGTTCCCTGTGGGAGTGATAATGTCGATCAACAAATCCATCCATATGTTATCATAGCATGTAGGCCAAAGACCATCAACATAGACAGATTGATAGAGAATTCTCTTCAAATAAAGCTTCAGGACAATAAAGATCCGCCAGGATGAAATCCTTATGCAGGGTTGTCCATATTAGATGAAATAACAAATTGCATGGGTGCTTATATCACTCAGACTTGTGTCATAGATAGAAAATCAGTTCAAGGAAACATCAACAGCCTAGGTATAATCATGGTCAGCATATGTAGTCCGCCAGGTTAGCAACCTTATGCAGTGTGATCCCAAGATCCTAGCCGTATTTCCCTGTAAAGTTATATGCGATGATAAGAGTCCACCTCCATGCAAATTGTGGCGGGTTGGCACATGATGAGTTATCTAATGGCAAAACAGTATCCCTTCCTCAGAGATATAACTCCATCTCCACATAGGCTTGTATGAGAAAAAACAGGTAAGTTCAAATGATACTCATCCGGTCGTTGCGTAGGTATTGATGGTGATGCCTTCCATGCTCTTTCCCCAAGCACTTAATCGGTCTGTGAGTGGGCCCAATAGCCGACCGGTTTCGCTGGTCAGAATACCAGCATCGTCAGGGCAGGCCCCCAAAGTGTGTCCTTCCGAGGAGAGATGCCGGCCTTAATGGCGCCGGGCGGCAACCTTTTGCGCAATTTTTAATTTTCGATTTTATTTGATTAGCTGCACCCAGGCTATGCATATACATAGGTTACGATTTAGTTAGTGTTAGGCCCCTCCCATGGAGAATCGACCTCCTAGCAGTGGGAGGGACAAGTACTTAATAGGTTGCATGCAAGCTGTTACAGGAAACTAACATCCTCCTCCAGTGGTAGACAGGTCATGTGTATGCTCGGTGTGTATTATATCCCACAAGTGGGGCTTGCACTCTTTTGCAGGTAGGCACTTGCCTGTTTTTAAGTAGCGCTGTTAATTTCCTTGCTATGTACTAATTTAATTCGTTTTTGGTCAGCTGCTCCCACTTAACAGCCATGCTTTTGGTGTATATGCAGAGCTTCTGTTTGGGTTCAAGGTGCGTTTGTAGTTTCTGGGGGGGCTCAGCGCACCTCTGATTGGAGGCATTTGTGGGCGGCCTGGTGTTGCGCTGATCCACCTTTTGCGCAATTTTTAAGGTTGAATGCTCAGTCAGGGATTTTATCAGGGTTGGTAACAAGCAGGCTGAGCAGAGAATGAAGAAACAGAAAGCAGGGTAGGCGTTTTCTCTAATGTTCCCACTGATATATATGGTAAAATAAATGAGGGTGCTTCGTCTCTGGTTCACTTTGAGCCTCCTATCGGCTACTAAGTAGTGCTCTTCTCCTCCCTCCCTAAGCCCCTTTGGGTCCAAGGGAGGGAGGCGCAGGCGATTAAAGAGGAACACCAGTGAAAATAATGTAATTAAAAAAGTGCTTCATCTTTACAATAATTATGTATAAATGATTTAGTCAGTGTTTGCCCATTGTAAAATCTTTCCTCTCCCTGATTTACATTCTGACATTTATCACATGGTGACATTTTTACTGCTGGCAGGTGATGTAGATGCGGCTTGCTTTTTTGGCAGTTGGAAGCAGCTGTAAACAGCTATTTCACACAATGCAACAAGGTTCATAGACAGGAAACTGCCAGGACCATGGTCCTCAGAGTTTCTTGTGGGAGGGGTTTCACCACAATATCAGCCATAAAGAGTCCCCTGGTGATCCGCTTGTGAAAAGGAATAGGTTTCTCATGTAAAAGGGGCTATCAGCTACTGATTGGGATGAAGTTCAATTCTTGGTCACGGTTTCCTTTTAACTCACCCTTGTTGCTGCCTCTGTGCTGCTGTCCTCGACATTGTGTTTGGGCTCGCCAGGTACTTCCACCTTCACAGCTGGAGAGAAATAGCTGGTGAGCTGAAAAGTTGGGTTCATCGCACATCTAAGAATGAGTTTTGTTGCAGAATGCTCATCCCTACTGAAAAGCAACAGTGTGCATACCAGGGTAGCAAGGAGAAAGCCACTTTGCCCCCCACAAATTGCAGCCCATTGCCAGTTTGTGAGTAATAGCGGAGCCGCCGCCGTGCAGGACAGCGTGGCGGCGGCCTCCACATCCCAGCCGGCGGTTTCCGAAATGCTCACGGAGCCGCCGGCACAGAGCAGGGCGGCCGCCGCCGCGGCTGACAGGGTGGCGGCGGGTACCGCTGCTCAGCCGGCGGACTTCCGTGTGCGGGCGTGCACAGACCAAGGACCCTGCCTCTCAGTGATCTAGAGGCAGAGGGTCATGCGCACGCGCGCGAGGTGGCAGGATCTTTATTCACTTAGGAGACAGGTCAGCTGATCCGGCGATCAGCTGACCTTAGCCAGCCAATCACATGCTGACTTCAGCTCCAGCCCCCTGGGCGGGCTGGTAGAACTGGGCTTCAGCATTTAAGCCCATAGATGTCATTTACTCACTGTCTGCTGTCGTGAATACTTAGGTGTAAACGCTCAGACCTTAGCTCAGTTCCCTGGTGTTGATATCAAGGACATCACACCTCAGTCTAGGATTGAATTGTAGATTTATCTGTGTCTTGACTTTGGCTATTCCTGACTACTCTCTCCTCTTCTCGATTTTGTACCTTTGCCTATCTGATTCTTAGTTGCCGACCCTGCCTGTTTAATGGACTCTGAATCAGCCTTCTGTTCTTGTACTGCTACCGTCTCTCTGTTGCCGAACCTCAGCCTGTCTGACCTTTCTCTTTTCCCCAGCGGAACGTCTCCCACTGATGGGATATCTCTGAGGCTTGCCTCTCCAAGACGCCTGCCCTAGCAGACGATTACTGCCAGGTGCTGAGATCCCAATCTTCTCTTGGGCCGAGGATCTCACATACGGGGTTCCCATTCAGAGGTAACCACACCTCTGAGGAATCGCCGTGTGGTGGATATTTCCACAGTATTGTATATTGTATTTGTTTATTGTGATTCTTTCTGCTACAGTATCCAGAGGTTAGTTACACTTGCATTATCGGTGATTCTGCAGATCATCAATAATCAAGTGACTTCTGCATTATTGGTGATACTGCAGATCGCCAATAATCAGATTCTCTCTGCTTACTAACACCGATCGTTACACAGTTTGCTTAAAATCCTGCAGACAAACCAGAAGGACACTGGAGGAATGTTTTTTAAATGGATGAAGCCAAAAGATTTTTTCATGTAGATAACTCAGGCCAACAGTGCCTCAGCCAGCTAAACTCGGGCTGCCGCCCACACAGTACATGCAGTCAGAGTAGCATGGGGAGTGCTGTGATAATTACCTATTCCAGGTACTGAATCAGGTCTCTTCCACCACAGAGCGGCACTGTATCCGGATATCCTTCTTCGAATCCCGATCACGTTATGTCATGTGACCGGGACCTGAAAAAGGATGTCTGGATACAAAGCCACTCTGTTTTAGAAGAAGAGACCCAATTCAGTACCCAAAATAGCAACACTGTATGCGTACATCCACCTTGATCATGTCATATCATGTGACCGGGACCCAAGGGAGGATGTGCGCATACAGTTGTCACTCCATGGTGGAAACCAGATTTAGCACCTGGAATAGGTAAATACAAAAGTTCTCCCTGCATTTACTCTGCACATGGGGGGTGGCATGCTGCAGGAGACTGAAAAATACAGCGTATTTTTTTTAATTTTTTTAATTCTTGGGAAATAGAGGAGGTAGTGGTGGACTTACCTCCTCCAAGTAGACACACAACGACTATAGTAAAGACAGTCAATCTATTTTATTTATGAACTCCAAATATGCAGCGCGTTTTGCAGGGTTGATCCCGCTTCATCAGGCAATAACAACGGAGCAATAGCATATGTGGTCAGTAGAAGAGCCAGGCACCTCTGTGTCTGCAGACTGCATTCTGGTGGTGGCAGCAGCAGGCGTTGAAGGGCATGTTGGCTGTCTGACCCCAGGTGCCGATACATGCTGTCTGACAGTGCCACTAGCTCTTTGCAACAAGCTCCCCTTGCTTCCAACTTGTCTCCTCCTCCTCCTCTCTGTCTCCCCATCTAAACTGTCCCCCTGTTCTTCATCTCTTCTTGCAGGGACCCACGTGACATCCATGGACACATTGTCATTGTTAACTGCTTCACATGTATCAGACACCTCACAAAAGGAAGCATCATCATCATCATCATGACACCTTACGTCCATGTGTGTAATGTCACCTGACTGAGACATATCAGGTGTAACATTATCTCCATCCTCTGGCAATAATTCCTGTGACACATCAAGTGAAGTGGCTGTGGTGCTAGTGGTGGTGGCCACCGGGTGAGTGGTAAGTTGTGGGGTCCGAACTAGAGCAGGGGGAGGATGTGTGCGGCAAGGTTCCGAGCAGAAGCTGTAGAAGATTGGGTGTGCTGTGTAAGCCAGTCAACAATGTCCTGAGAATTTTGGGAGTTCAGGGTATGTGCCTTCTGAACACTGGGCTTTATTCTACCGCCGCAGGAAATCACAACAGCACGAACCCGATGACCCTTGCGGAGTGGCCTGCCTCTGCCGGTCATTTTTTTTTAAATTTGGCTCTGGATGTCAGTGAACTGGACTGTCACACACAGACAAATGCTATGGTACTATCAGAATACAGTGAAAAATAATGCACTGGAGCGGTACTATGCCTGCAAGTTTATGTGGCAACAATAACAGTAGTGTGCACAGCTCTGGATGTCAGTGGGCTGGACTGTCACACACAGAGAAATGCAATTGTACTATCAGAATACTGTGAAAAATAATGCACTGGATTGGTACTGTGCCTGCAAGTTTATGTGGCAACAATAACAGAAGTGTGCACAGCTCTGGATGTCAGTGGGCTGGACTGTCGCACACAGAAATGCAATAAAAAAAAAACAAAAAACAGGAGACCGATGTACCAGCCCTCAAAAAGGCTATTTGGGGTTCTTTCAAAGCAAGTAAGTCAGTGAGGACCAAGAACACAGGCCTAACTAATGCTTTCCCTTATCTCCAGCAGCTCTCTTCCTGCTCTCACTCACACAGCAGCCTCAGAATGAGCTTTAGATGGCTGCCATGCTATAGGGGCAGGGAGGTCTGGGAGGGGGGTATGCTGATTGTCTGCCATGTGTCTGCTGACTGTGAGGTAAGGGGTCAAAGTTTGGCTCCATAATGATGTATAGGGGGTGGGTCAAACACACCATGTGTTTGCCTGTAGATGCGAACCACGCGTTATTTGCCAGGAATGAATCGTTCGGGCCATTTCTTGTAGACACCTTACAGCCTTATGAACTATATTGGGAAAACTGGAAGAAATGTAGTTTTTTAGAAGACAGTAACACTCTCCGTCTTTCTTTCCAATTAGAGCTGACTCCTACATCCCATAATAGTACTAAAAATGAAAAATTATGTATCCCTTATTAAAAAAAAAATATATATTCACTTATATACATAGTTTCCAACCCTGGAGTATGCTACAGAAACCCCTACTAAAACTGTAACCCAAAAGTAAACAAAAACAGGCTAGCGGCCTCAATATGAGGTTAAATTTAAACCCTTACAGGAATAACCGAGTCATATGGGAATGTATCATATCCTAAATCCCTACTGCACAATGTAAATCCAAGTTACAAGGCTTACTGGACAACCATGTGCATACTAGAATATAAATATCACAAGTGCAAAGAATATGTGGTAAAGGCAAAAAATCAGAGTGATATAGACAAAAAATAAACAGATGTTCTCATAATGATCTTGACAAGCATTATAATGTGACTTATTCACAAATGTATATAAACATTGTGGATTGGCAGCACAATACAGGGTCAATAATAACAGTATACAATAAAATTTAAAAATATGGGCAGCCATAAAGTATAGCAATAGGAATCTGAGGCAAAGTCAGGGAAATAATGTAAGGTCATGAATTGCTTCTGGGATAAATATTGTTTCTCTCTCTGGGTCTGGATGGATAACTTTATCTGTCTTGATTGTTACAAAATACTAGTCAGTGTTGGGAAAAATGAAAGGAATGTTATTAAGCTAGACCAGATAAGACTTTGTGTGAGAAAAAAGAAAGTTGTTACATTTGTGTCCTTTCCAGCACCTCCTTGGTATGTTTGGGTTATGAGCAGTGTTATCTACCTTGAATTACATAAAGAACCATTTCATGGAATGGAACATAGCCTCAAGTACATGCATACACAGATGTCTGAAACGACTGATCTTTTCAGAGATCATTCCCTGCCTATTGTGGTCCTCTTATGCAGGAATCTGATGTTTGTACCAACTTCGGAAAAGAGAAAATACACAAATGTTCAAATGATTTTACATAGTTGGAGGAATTCCTTTCTGACATATCTGGAGAGCTGGAGAGAAGAAACCCTGGCTTCCTCCAATGTGATAAAATACAAAACGAAAGAGGACATCAAGAGCACAATATAGTGTAGTAAGTCATGATACCAAAGGCAAATAAAATAAAGTAATGTAAATTAATACTCACAAGCCAGGGTTACCACAAAGGCAACCACTGTAATGGCAGGTGGGGAGATTAGACCTGACCCCACTCAGGTTAAGAAGCCGCTCTCTGTAGATCGGAAAGATGGGGAAAAACTCCTCCACCAAAAGTAGACTAGACAATAGACTGAACTCTATCACAGAGGTGCCAGAAAATTATAGACCTGTAAGCTTAACATCAGTTGTATGCAAACTATTTGAGGGGTTACTAAGAGATACTATACATGACTTCATAGTAGAAAATAATCTTATTTCTCAGCATCAACATGGGTTTACTAAAGACAGGTCCTGTTTGACTAACATGCTCAGCTTTTATGAGGTAGTGAATGCTAATATGGATATTGGGAATGCTGTAGATGTGATATACTTAGACTTTGCTAAGGCATTCGACACTGTTCCCCACAAAAGTCTGGTGCAAAAGATGAGGATGCAAGGACTGGGGAAGAGTCTGTGTGCTTGGATAGGGAACTGGCTAATGGACAGAAAACAAAGAGTTGTGGTCAATGGATCATACTCAAAATGGGAGACTGTTAGCAGTGGGGTCCCACAGGGGTCTGTACTGGGTCCAGTGCTCTTCAATTTATTTATTAATGACCTAGTGGATACAGTAGTGAGCAATGTTGCTATTTTTGCAGATGATACAAAATTGTGCAGAATCATCAACTCTGAGGAAGATAGTGTTATATTGCAACAGGATCTGGATAGGATGGCTATATGGGCACATACATGGCAGATGAAATTCAATGTTGACAAATGTAAAGTCATGCATTTTGGTCGTACCAATGGTCTAACACCATACAAAATAAATGGGATACAGTTGGGGACATCAAACTTGGAGAAGGACTTAGGAGTACTCATCGACAACAAGTTAAATAATCGTACTCAATGCCAAGCCGCTGCAGCTAAAGCTAACAAAATTTTGGGATGCATTAAAAGGGAAATAAAAACTCGAGATGCTAGCATAATATTGCCCCTGTTTAACTCTCTAGTAAGGCCACATCTGGAATATGGAATTCAGTTCTGGGCACCACATTACAAAAAAGATATTGCAGTTTTAGAGCAGGTGCAGAGACGAGCAACAAAATTGATACGTGGGATGGAAGGTCTCACTTACCAAGAAAGGTTAGATAAACTGGGTTTATTTAGTCTAGAGAAAAGACGCCTTAGAGGAGATCTAATTAACATGTATAAATACATCAGAGGGCAATATAATAGCTTGGCGGATGAGCTTTTTGTCCCTAGGCCTTCTCAAAGGACTAGAGGACATGATCTGCGCATGGAGGAAAAACGTTTTAGCCATTTATTTAGGAAAGGGTTCTTTACAGTAAGAGTGATTAAGATGTGGAATGCATTGCCACAGGAAGTCGTTATGGCAAACTCTATACCTGCATTTAAAGGGGGCTTAGATGCTTTCCTTGCGTTGAATGACATCCATGGCTACAATTACTAGGTAATGCCAATGATGTTAATCCAGGGATTTTATCTGATTGCCATCTGGAGTCGGGAAGGAATTTTTACCTCGTAAGGGTTTTTTCGCCTTCCTCTGGATCAACAGGGATATGTGAGGGAGCAGGCTGGAGTTGTACTTTGTACTGGTTGAACTCGATGGACGTATGTCTTTTTTCAACCAAAGTAACTATGTAACTATGTAATAGTTTAAAAGCGATTAAAAACCATTTAAAAAGAGGAGGTAGTGATGGACCTACCTCCTCCAACAAGACACCAAAAATCGTTGTTTTGTAATACACAACAATTTATTCACAAACACTACACAATTGCAACGTGTTTCAAAGGTTTGGTCCTGCATCATCAGGCAGTAGAAGGATCAATAACAAGACTGGGTCAGACAGAGGTACTTGGCTCTACTACTGACCCAGTTGTGAAACACGTTGCAATTGTGGAATATTTGTTAATACATTGTTGTGTATTATAAAACTACAATTTTTGGTGTCTTCTTGGAGAAGGTAAGTCCACCGCTGCCTCCTCATTTTAAACTTTTTTAATAGCTTTTATACTATTGTGGCGCCTCTGTGATACAGTTCAATTTAGTGATAAAACACACTTGTCAGAAACCAGCTAAATCATTTTTAATGCTAATCTTACAGCAATGATAGAGCAGTGTTTCTCAACTTTTTTAAACCAAGTACCCCTTGTTGCTACTCCGTCTCCCCGAAGTACCCCCAGCGACTGCGCAAGCTATATGATGAAAACAAACACACATGCTTGGGAGGATAAGGGTGCTGGGTGAGTCTGGCTGAGGGTGCTGGATGGGGAGAGACTGGTGAGGGTGATCAGAGACAGGTGAGGTGGCTGGCAGAGGGTGATGGGTGGTGAGAGACAGGTGAGGGTACTGGCTGAGGCTTATGGGTGGTGAGGAACAGGTAAATGTGCTGGCTGCGGCTGGCAGAGGGTGATGGATGGTGAGTGTGCTAGTAGAGGGTGATGGGTGGTGAGAGACAGGTGAGGGTGCTGACTGAGGCTGGGACCTACCATTTTGCTGCTGACAGCACTGTAAAGTCCATGACTATGCTGAGTCCGGGCTACACGCAAGAAATATTTGCGCTCCTGTGACTGCTGTGCACAGTTCATTAAGACTGTACCTGCCCTTGTGCAGAAAGCTTCTGGCCTCTGAAGTGCGATAGGAGAGTGCACACAGCTTGAACCATGCATGTGCAGTAGTCCATGACCCAGCTGGATCGCGTTCTTCACTGGAGCACAATAGAGGGGACCAGAAGGATGGTGAGGGACCCTACAGGAGACTGGAGGAAGACCCAGGGAAGTAAAAAATATTTTCTTCCCATTAAAGAGTTATCAGGCATTCCAAAAGAAAATAAGTGCTACTTACCCAGGGCTTCCTCCAGCCCCAAGCTCCCAGCATGTCCCTCGCCACAGCTCTCCCTTCAGCCATTCGACGCCTCTGCCTCCCGGTCAGCGGTAATGACGTCAGGCCGACCTGCGCCGGGGACCAGGAGCGAGCTGCGGCGAACGGCTGCGGGCAGAGCTGTGGTGAGGGACATGCTGGGAACTTGGGGCTGGAGGAAGCCCCGGGTAAGTCCCACTTATTTTCTTTTGGAATGCCTGATAACTCCTTTAAGTCTCAGAATTACTTTTGACACATTTTTCAGTAGAAAATGTACATCAGTCCTGAAAGGAATAAAGAAGGATTGGGTCCTCCAAAGACAGACTGTCCCTCAGAAAAATGCTTGGAGCTCTGACTGCATCCAACTTATTACATCAGAATGTGTATTTTGTGGATTGCCTGGATGAATATTTTTGGAAAGGACAATACAAGATCTCATTCCAGCATGTGTCTGCACTGCTGAGGTCCTGTCTGTGTGTCCAGTGTGTAAACAGGAATCCCGAGGAGGGGGGTTTATGGCAGAGAAGGAGAGGCACAGAGATAAGGCAGTGACAGATGAGAGCAGCAGCTTTGATCTCTGGAGATGGAACTTTATATATATATATACTGTACTGGGTCATACTACAAAGTACTGACTCCCAGAAAAAGAGTGGACCAGAAGGCAAAAACAACAATACATACACTTCTCATAGCAACTCTCAGCACTACAAACATGTCCTGTCATTAACATACCACTGCAGACCAGCCGCTGATGCAGAGAAGGCAAAGCAGAGGGCTGGAACAAGCCTGGAACTTCACTGCGAGTCTGCCTGTCGGGGGAAGGGGCGGGGCCACATGCCTGCATCTCTAGTGCTGTGCACGGAGGAACAGGGAGACTGAGAGTGAGACTGCTAGTGCTACGAATATTTCAATGTAGCTTTAGACAATAGGGAGAGAACGATGCGAACCCCCTGCAGTGGTCTTGCGTACCCCCAGGGGTACGCGTACCACGTGTTGAGAAACCCTGTGATAGAGGACGTGATAGTCAGTTTAAGAGTAATGTTTTGTTTATATCACACTATGCAAATGATCCAAACAAAAAGTCGAATTTAAGTTGCCCGTACATCTAGCGATGATGGGCAGTTTCAACTAAGAGACAGATCTCTCTGATCTGTTGGTTGCCCATACACCGCAGGCTGATTGCGAATAGGTCCACCGACGATGCAATAAATATCTGCCTGGAGCTCATCAACGACCACCTCAACAGGCCAGGTGCATACGCCAGAATACTACTCCTGGACTTCAGCTTAGTGTTTAATAGCATCTGCCCACGCATTCTCCAGGAGGATCTGGCCACACTTGGCGTCCACCCAAGTCTACGCCTTTGGATCACAGACTTCACAAAAAAGAAAAAGCCATCCATATTGCATCTTCTAAGAAGGGATATGTCCCTAATAAAATTGTTCATATTACATGGACTTCATTTGTTATGAGTATTAACCATTGCTATATGGATGGCTTTTTCTTGTTTGTGAAGTTTGATTCAAATCATCCATGGCACTACTTGATATTATTGTTTGGCTCAGTTTTGTGTTTTGGCTTTGGATCACAGACTTTCTCACCAACAGGTCCCAAGTCGTCAAGCTGGAGGATATATGCTCACAACCAATGACCACAAAGACAGTTGCTCCTCAAGGCTGCGCCTGTCTCCACTGCTGTTCTCCCTCTACACAAATAATTGCAGATCAGAGACGAACTCTGTCAAGGTCATCAAATTTGCTGATGACACCACCATTGTTGGCCTTGTCACAAAGGACAACGTCGAGGAGTACTGTCAGCAGGTGGAGAGAATCTGTAACTGGTGCAAGGAGAACAGGCTGGTGTTCAACACTGCAAAAACGGTTGAGCTAATCATTGATTTCAGGAAGTCGGCTCCCGCTTCACCTCCAATTTACATTGATGGCACTGAGGTAGCTAGCGTTCCCTGTGCCCTACTTCTGGGCACTACCACCTCCAGTGATCTCAGCTGGAAGCCTAATATAACCGCCACCCAGCGGAAAGCCCAGCAGAGACTGTACTTCCTCCGCCAGCTGAGGAAGTTTGGCATGACCCAAGAGATTCTGACTAGTTTCTACTCCGCCACAATTGAATCGATCCTCTGCTCTTCCATCTTAGTCTGGTATGCTGGGGCCACCACCAGTGACAGGAACAGAATACAGAGAGTCATCAGGTCGGCGGAGAGGTTCATTGGGAGCCCTCTCCCCTCACTTGCCCTCTTATACAACAAGAGACTGTGATCTAGGGCACTGAGGACTGCCAACGACCCCTCACACCTAGGCCACCGCTACTTCAGTCTGCTTCCACTGGGGCGGAGGTTTGTGCCATTGCCACAAAGACCACTAGACACAGGAACTCATTCTTCCCCTCGGCTGTCAGCCTCCTAAATTTCCTCCACATACTCCCATCAGGACAACCCACAACCAGCTGTAGCCCGCGCGGGGACACGTGACTACTTGTTGGCAGCTAATTGTCATACTGGAACTATGATGTACAATGTAACTGATGTATAATGTAACCAATGTTGTCTGCTAGCTGTTTTCTATTTATGTCTTCTTCTTCTTCTTCTTGAGCCATTTGTATTGTGCCAAAATCAATTCCGGGCATGGATCCAGGTCATGCTTGGCGAAATAAAGATTTCTGATTTCAACATAAAATCTTTTGAGAATTGGCCTCATGACACAGCCTCGCCGGCCCTGTCCGTGTCTCCCCAAATGTTTTATGATCCCCCCAATGCTTGTGCATTAAGATACTTTACCTGTTCGCTGTCCTCCGAGCATCCACTGTACTACCACATTGGTACACCACGTGGCTGCTGGCATTATAGCACATGTGGGGTGTGTGTGACGTCACATACGCCCCACATGCTATATGTCAGTAGTCATGTGGGACCCAAATGCAGAAGTACAGCGGACACTCAGTGGACGGTGTGACAGGTGGGGCACATAAAATGTTTGGGAACGACAGTTTCCGGGGGTTCCGTCACTCTATTTATTCACAATTTTTGCACACTGTTACTGCCGCACACCCAATTGACCATGTCGGCCCAAGATTTTCCAGCATGCCTGATCGATACATTTGACCAATATTGTCCCAAACCGTCAATTGGGCATGCTTGTGGCGGCACTAATTTACTTCCAATTTGATAATAATTCTCGAATCGGATGGTCGATCGGCTGTCAAGTCGCTAAATTTATGTCCAACTTAAACCTGATATCCTCAAAAATAAGTAAAAGGTAAAAAAGCTCTAATCTGTCTAAGTAAACAATATTGATAAGGTTTTATTCACTTCTGTTTATTTCACATAAATTAGAGGCTGATATTACATCAGACTGTCATGGCTGCTGTTTAGAGTTCAGTCTTAAAAAATCAGATTGTAAAGGGAACCTAAGATATGGATTTTTATTTTTAAAATAATACCATTTGCCTGATTCTCCTGCTGATCCTGTATCTCTAATACTTTTAGCCACAGCCCCTTAACAAGCATGCAGATCAGGTGCTCTGACTGAAGGCACACTGGATAAGCTGCATGCATGTTTCAGGTGTGTGAATCAGCCACTTCTGCAGCCAAAGAGATCAGCAGGACTGACAAGCAACTGGTATTGTTTAAAAAGAAAAATCCATATTCCTCTCAGTTAAGGTTCCCTTCAAAGAGAACCTGGAAGGGGGGGATGGGACACAGAGGCGTGCTCCCTGCCTCATGACATGCCTCTGTGTCCCCCCCTATTGCCACTCTCTGCCCCTCCACTGCCGTGCTATAGCCCTCTGAAATTAGCGACAATGTTTGCCGCTATTTCGGAGGGTAATGGGAGAAGAAGGATGACCTGCTCAAAACGCCCACCAGGGGCGTTCCTGCAGGCTTTCCCCAGCTGCTATTGAGCAGCTGTCTCTCCCTGGCCATGCCCCCTACCACTCCCCCACCTCCCTGCACACTGGAAGAAAGTCTCTCCTTTCAGCGCGTGATCCCAGAGGTCACAAAAGTGAAAATCGTCCATAGCAGGCCAACGGAGTGGCAGAGACGGCATGGCTAGCAGCTATCTGATCCGTCCAGCCCCCTGGATCAGGTAGCATAGTTTTTTTTGTTTTTTTTTTAATTGTATGTGCCCACCTCGGGCTCTCTTTAAACTGTAAATAAAACTATGAAATTATGTTCTATGCTACTAATGTTCTATTTACCAGAAGTACTACACATACAATGAATTATCTCATAAGTTTATTTTCTGTTCAGATTTGCTTTAAGAGCAAATTACCTACTGTTATGAGTTTCATAAAAGTGAAATGTTTTAATGGTCCTTATTTGTAAAAAAATAGATTTGTAAAAATAGTTGCTGTTACGAGTCCAAGAAAAATGAAGTGCTTCCATGATTTTGTCTGTAGTAAAAGTGTGCTTTGAAAAGTAAAGCTATGTCAAGCCACATACACACGCCCAACAAAAGTATTTTACTATAAACAACTATACAAACGACTACAATTAAAAAAGTTGGAAAGCTACATCTTGGCATGCAAACGACTGTTATACATACAGAACGACTTGACGGACGACTTGATGAACAACTACAAATTTACATATTGTTACTCAACTGGCGAACAATTAATATGCTCTAGTTAGTAATGCAAGTTGTTGAAAAGTTGTAGTAGACTTCTGTACACATTGCCATGTTGGATACAACTTCTCTCAGGAAAATTATGTGAAAGAAAGGGCTGCTGCACATACACTCACCCAGCAATGGGAGCAGGGAGTCTAGACCAACATCAGATTGCACACAAAGGAAATCTCGCTGCACCAGTGAGTAAGGTGAAAAATTGAAAAATCTTTATTCCAAATCCAGCATTTCAGCATACAGGTAAAAAGGCTCACGCGTATCGGAGCAAGAATGGCTCCTTAATCATAGCTCCTCTCAGTCGTTCGTCAAGTCAATCCAACAGCTGGATTGACTTGAGCTACGTCTTATCAGTCGTTGGACACCTCTTATCAGTGATAACGCCTCGTCGTCTTTTACTTGACAAAAATCTTCAAATTGTGTGTATGAGCCTTTAGAGTCACTGTTAATGAATTTGGTAATGACACATTTCTTCAAAGTGCACACATAAAACCTGAGCCTCATGGGTGATGTTGGAACTGAAAGTATTTTATATCTGCATAATAGGCAGAAGAATTCAGATGTGCTTCCATGGATAGCACCTGTGTGTTTTAAATCAGCTTTCAATGCCTCCCTGAATCTGCATTTTGATGTACAAACAGCTAAGTGTAAGGACTAGCAGATCTCTTGCCTTCCTATACCTCAATCTGACATCACAATCTTCACCTTTAGACAAGCCTCCGCTTAAACAAGTGACAGGTAGCGTCTGCCTGACTTCGGTTGCCCCCAGAACATAGTCTGCAAGTTATAGAGACTGAGGCCGGGAAGGCAGGAGTACTTTCGAAGCCCACTAGGCAAAGATAAGCAGTGGGTTCAAATCTCAGCTCTCCCTGTTCAGTAAGCTGCACCTATTCAGCAAGGTGACCTTGAGCAAGACTCCCTAACACTGCTACTGCCTACTGAGTAAGCTCTTGTGGCTGCCTCACAAGCGCTTTGGGTCTGACAGGAGAAATGCGCTATCCAAATAAAGGAATTATTGTAATATCAGAAAGTTATTGTAATATAGAAAGCTAGCTTTGATAGCGTCTACATAGGAGGATCAGAAGGAACGTTGCTGTTTGCCCACATAGGAGCAGCAAATGTCTACAATGAAACAAGGCAAACAACAGTTATAGCTCAAGACCCAACAATGCAGTTATGACATAAGCTGTATGCTATCACAGGCAAAGTGGTCAAACAGAAAGAGGCTTTTATGTGAATATCCACCAGTGAGAGCAGACATGCAAATTCCAACACAGATGAATGGTAATTAATCAATCCTGTGCTACTCCGATGAACTGCAATTACTACAGCAGATTGAAAAAGCTGCAAGTAAAAATGAGGTCATAGTTATGGGCGACTTCAACTTTCCAAACATTGACTGGAATATTGAGGCTACCCATTCTGGTAAAAGTAGCAGATTTCTGGCATCACTACAGGACAGTTACCTGACTCAAATGGTAACTGAACCAACTAGGAAGAATGCGTTACTGGATTTGATCCTTTCAAATAGACCAGATAATGTATTGCATTAAGCAATTATAAGGAGTGCAATAAAAGTTGTAAAAAAGAAATTAGGCTGGCAAAGATTAGGCTGGCTGAAAATCAAATCGCTAGGGATATCAAATCTAACCCAAAGAAGTTTTACAAGTACATCAACTCTAAAAAAAGAAAGGTTGACTGTATTGGACTCCTAAAGGATGAGGGTGGGAACTCAATGGTGGATGACCAAGGTAAGGCAGAGTTATTAAATGCCTTCTTTGCTTCTGTCTTCACAAGGGAAACATCACTGTTGCAAATTACAGATGCAGAAGATTCTCAATCTTCCAATTGTAATATTAAATACTTAACGCAGGAAGAAGTGAAGGCAAGACTAAATAAATTAAAAATAGACAAGGCACCTGGCCCGGATGGCATGCATCCTCGGGTCCTAAGGGAATTAAGTCCAGTTGTAGACAAACCCCTTTATCTTATCTTTTGTGACTCTATTTAAACTGAAAGAGTCCCAGTGAATTGGCATACAGCCCACGTTTTCCCATTATTTCAGAAGAGCAAAAAATCTGATCCAGGAAATTATAGACCTGTAAGCTTAACATCAGTTGTATGCAAACTGTTTGAAAGGTTACTAAGAGATACTATACATGACTTCATAGTAGAAAATAATCTTATTTCTCAGCATCAGCATGGGTTTACTAAAGACAGGTCCTGTAACATGCTCAGCTTTTATGAGGTAGTGAACGCTAATGTGTATATTGGGAATGCTGTATGTAACGATGGGTGTCAGCACACAGAGAGAATCTGATTATTGGCGATCTGCAGTATCACCAAGAATACAGATATATACCTGATTATTGATGATCTGCAGAATCACCGATAACACAGATATATTGCTAACCTCTGGGCACCTGAAGCGTGTAAGTGTTTGGTGTAACAGTATGGATCGGACCACCGGGGTAGCAGGTGGTCCAATAAGTAGAAACAGACTCTACTGCAGTCAAGGACTCCAGGAGGGAGCTGACCTTGACTGGTTTGCAGCAGTGCCCCCTCTGAGAAGCAGGGGACCTCTGCAGAAGGACTGAGCACCCAAGGGGTGGGTGACAGTCAGACAGGTCAGGCAGGCCGGGTCGACAACACACAGACAGATAAAGTACAAAGACAGAAGGCTGATTCGGTATCCAAGGCAAGCAGGGTTTGGCAACGGAATATCAGAAGTGCAAGGTACCGAATCAGAGATCAGAGGAATGGTCAGGAAAGCAAAGTCATAACAGATATCAAACAATGCCTAGTCTGGGTGTGAGGTCCGTGGTCTCTACACCCTGGAACTAGTCTGAAGTATAACAGAATGATAACACAAGTTCCCTAGTCTGGGTGTGAGGTCCGTGGTCTCTACACCCTGGAACTGGTCTAATAAATAACACAGATGATACACAGTAAACTGGCTAAGTGTGGATTCCCAGGTCCTCCTGGTTCCACTACACTGAAGGATCTGACTAAGGTCTGAGTGCTAACACATGGGTATTCGCAACGCCAGGCAACCAGCAACTGAACAGCAAGAGATATATATAGTGAAGCGCTCCTCAGCGCCGCTCAGCTCCCATCAACCAATCATCTGCTGAGCTGGGGTCAGCTGACCGTCCCGATCAGCTGAACCTTCTCCTATTGGCATAAAGAGCCTGTCTTGTGGCGCGCGCGTAGCTCTCCATCTGTGTGCACTACTAGGTCCAGATAACCCAGACGCATGTTGCAGAAACCGCCGCCTCACTGTCAGCACAAGCGGCGGGTTCTCCGCAATCCTTCACACTGTAAATGTGATATACTTCGACTTTGCTAAGGCCTTCGACACTGTTCCCCACAAAAGTCTGGTGCAAAAGTTGAGGATGCAAGGACTGGGGAAGAGTCTGTGTGCATGGATAGGGAACTGGCTAATGGACAGAAAACAAAGAGTTGTGGTCAATGGATCATACTCAAAATGGATGACTGTTAGCAGTGGGGTCCCACAGTGGTCTGTAATGGGTCCAGTGCTCTTCAATTTATTTATTAATGACCTAGCAGATGCAGTAGAAAGCAATGTTGCTATTTTTGCAGATGATACAAAATTGTGCAGAATCATCAACTCTCAGGAAGATAGTGACATATTGCAACAGGATCTGGATAGGATGGTTATATGGGCACATAAATGGCAGATGAAATTCAATGTTGAAACATTTATAGGCATGCATTTTGGTCGTACCAATGGTCTAGCACCATATAAAATAAATGGGATACAGTTGGGGACATCAAACTTGGAGAAGGACTTAGGAGTACTCATCGACAACAAGTTAAATAATCGTAATCGTACTCAATGCCAAGCCGCTGCAGCTAAAGCTAATAAAATTTTGGGATGCATTAAAAGGGAAATAAAAACACAAGATGCTAGCATAATATTGCCCCTAAGTGTGCAGAAAGCCTATTAGAGGTGCTGCACACATGAGCTGGTAGTAATTTCAGATGCAGCCTTTGTGGTATGCGCTGGCCCTCTCCCTGCTAATATTGCCCCTGTTTAACTCTCTAGTAAGGCCACATCTGGAATATGGAATTCAGTTCTGGGCAGTAGGCACCACATTACAGGAAAGATATTGCAGTTTTAGAGCAGGTGCAGAGACAAGCAACAAAATTGATACGTGGGATGGAAGATCTCACTTAACAAGAAAGGTTAGATAAACTAGAGGGGATCTAATTAACATGTATAAATACATCAGAGGGCAATATAAAAGCTTTCCGGATGAGCTTTTTGCCCGAGGCCTTCTCAAAGGAAGAGGACATGATCTGCGCATGGAGGAAAAATGTTTTAGCCATTCATTTAGGAAAGGGTTCTTTACAGTAAGAGTGATTAAGATGTGGAATGCATTGCCACAGGCAGTAGTCATGGCAAATTCTATACCTGCATTTAAAGAGGGCTTAGATGCTTTCCTTGCGTTGAAAGATATCCATGGCTACAATAACTAGGTAATGCCCAGTGATGTTGATCCAGGGATTTTATCTGATTGCCATCTGGAGTCCAGAAGGAATTTTTTCTTTTTTTGGGATAATTGGACCATGCCTTGTAAGGGTTTTTCACCTTTCTCTGGATCAACAGGGATATGTGAGGGAGCAGGCTGGTGTTGTACTTTGTTCTCTGGTTGAACTCGATGAACGTATGTCTTTTTTCAACCCAAATAACTATGTAACTATGCAGACTGACTGTACATGGATGAAGCATTAATTGCAACACTCTGCAGCTGCATGCATGCAGGGAAGTCTGAACTGCCTGGCCGCAGCTCGGCTGTAACGAACAGAAGATGCCACAGGTGAGTTCATGACACTAAGAAGTAAGAATAATTCAAGATGTACACTAGAAGCCCTCAGGGTTGGGTGAACCTTTGCATGATTGCATCTAAATGTTCTCTAGATGAGCTATCTAAGCTCTCACGTGGTGGAATAACCACAGGTACTGACATCAAAGACTTCTAAGGACAATGTCGACACTGGAAACACAATTTATTTGTTAACCTGGCCTATGAAAAATGACTGATCTTACAAGAGATGAACCAAAAGCTAACATCAAAGACCAACAACTTCTAAGCACATGGGTAACTTTTGGCTACTATGGAGGAGAAAGTCTCTACTAATAACCATAAAAATTTAAAATTGCATGAGAGCTTAAAAAAGGAACTTAACTGCAGTATTCATTATAAGGTCACATGTTGACTTGGGTAATGTGGGATCCACACAATCCACTGCATTTATGTGAACTATTCTAACTACTGACAATGTATTATGTAACATTTTTTAATTGAGTGCAATAGCAATGGTGTTAAATTATTAAAATAATACAATGTTTAAAAGAAAATCTAAGAGGGGTTGATGAAGGAACCAATTATTCGGTGCTTTGCTATTGTTTATTTATGTTTACTTATGTTTTATAACGTCTTGTAGTTCCTTATAGCTCCTTGCATCACAGACAGGTGCTCTAGCAGAACAAGATTTCCATAAAAGACTTATAAAGCCTTGTACACACACACCGTATAAACGCGGGTATAAGCCGACCCGAGTATAAGCCGAACAGAACATTGTTTGGAGAAGTCGGTTGACTTGGCAGGGGGTTGAAGGGTCATGTGCACATGATGCAGAGTCAGAGCTGACGAGGAGATAAGGAAAGTGTGTGCCACCTCTGGATCTGGCTGCTCCCCTAGACTGCTGCTCTGAATGGCCGACTTTTGCCCTGGATTTGGCCCCAGGATACAGTAAAGAACACACACATACAGTAAACTTCTCTCACTGAGAATCACAGCAGTCACTGGCAGCAGCACCCTGAACTGTGTCACCTTGCAGACATGACACTTTGAGCAGACTGGAAGGGTGACATCAACTTTGCCCCTTGTTCCAAGAGCACAGAGTGACCCCCCCCCCCCCAGTGTACCCCCCACCGCAACATTTATAGAACCATGGAGCATCTTTAAATGAGCAATAAGTGTATGCGCCGTGTCCCCCCTCCTCTCCCTGTGCAGAGCGGCTTTTAAAGTACACTGGCCGGTGGGCATGTAAATTATTTAGTCCTGCCTTCACTTCTTCCTGCGTTAGGTATTTAATATTACAAGTGGAAGATTGAGACCCTTCCGCATCTGTAATTTGCAACAGCTTTGTTTCCCTTGTGAAGACAGAAGCAAAGAAAGCATTATGTAATACATTATTTAGTTAGTGTTTGCTCATTGAAAAAGCTTTACTCACTGAGATTTACATTCTTAACAAAATGTATTAATTTATCACAGATGGTGGCATATTTTCTTCTGGAAAGGTACATCACTGTGCAATGCTTGTTTGTTGTGAAGTGAGCAGAAAAAACACATGGTCACGCGTGCTTCGTAATACTATGTTGAGCTAAACAGATGCTTAGGGTCCAACATCAGTTGTATGCAAACTATTTGAGGGGTTACTAAGAGATACTATACATGACTTCATAGTAGAAAATAATCTTATTTCTCAGCATCAACATGGGTTTACTAAAGACAGGTCCTGTTTGACTAACATGCTCAGCTTTTATGAGGTAGTGAATGCTAATATGGATATTGGGAATGCTGTAGATGTGATATACTTAGACTTTGCTAAGGCATTCGACACTGTTCCCCACAAAAGTCTGGTGCAAAAGATGAGGATGCAAGGACTGGGGAAGAGTCTGTGTGCTTGGATAGGGAACTGGCTAATGGACAGAAAACAAAGAGTTGTGGTCAATGGATCATACTCAAAATGGGAGACTGTTAGCAGTGGGGTCCCACAGGGGTCTGTACTGGGTCCAGTGCTCTTCAATTTATTTATTAATGACCTAGTGGATACAGTAGTGAGCAATGTTGCTATTTTTGCAGATGATACAAAATTGTGCAGAATCATCAACTCTAAGGAAGATAGTGTTATATTGCAACAGGATCTGGATAGGATGGCTATATGGGCACATACATGGCAGATGAAATTCAATGTTGACAAATGTAAAGTCATGCATTTTGGTCGTACCAATGGTCTAACACCATACAAAATAAATGGGATACAGTTGGGGACATCAAACTTGGAGAAGGACTTAGGAGTACTCATCGACAACAAGTTAAATAATCGTACTCAATGCCAAGCCGCTGCAGCTAAAGCTAACAAAATTTTGGGATGCATTAAAAGGGAAATAAAAACTCGAGATGCTAGCATAATATTGCCCCTGTTTAACTCTCTAGTAAGGCCACATCTGGAATATGGAATTCAGTTCTGGGCACCACATTACAAAAAAGATATTGCAGTTTTAGAGCAGGTGCAGAGACGAGCAACAAAATTGATACGTGGGATGGAAGGTCTCACTTACCAAGAAAGGTTAGATAAACTGGGTTTATTTAGTCTAGAGAAAAGACGCCTTAGAGGAGATCTAATTAACATGTATAAATACATCAGAGGGCAATATAATAGCTTGGCGGATGAGCTTTTTGTCCCTAGGCCTTCTCAAAGGACTAGAGGACATGATCTGCGCATGGAGGAAAAACGTTTTAGCCATTTATTTAGGAAAGGGTTCTTTACAGTAAGAGTGATTAAGATGTGGAATGCATTGCCACAGGAAGTCGTTATGGCAAACTCTATACCTGCATTTAAAGGGGGCTTAGATGCTTTCCTTGCGTTGAATGACATCCATGGCTACAATTACTAGGTAATGCCAATGATGTTAATCCAGGGATTTTATGATCAACAGGGATATGTGAGGGAGCAGGCTGGAGTTGTACTTTGTACTGGTTGAACTCGATGGACGTATGTCTTTTTTCAACCAAAGTAACTATGTAACTATGTAACCTATCTTACTTGAGTGGGCTCATGTACTGTACATGTAAATTCTCTCTCTTATCTATTGTTTTTTTTGTTTTATACTGTAACTGTCACTTTTAAATAAAAACTGATGATATTTTAAGCTTTACAGTATAATCTCATTATAGTAAACTCTAATATAGTAAACCACTGGATACGGTAAACTAAATCCTTAGGTCCCGGAAAATGTGTCTTTATAAATATACAGTGGGATGCAAAAGTTTGAGCAACCTTGTTAATCGTCATGATTTTCCTGTATAAATTGTTGGTTGTTACGATAAAAATATCAGTTAAATATATCATATAGGAGACACACACAGTGATATTTGAGAAGTGAAATGAAGATTATTGGATTTACAGAAAGTGCGCAATAATTGTTTAAATAAAATTAGGCAGGTGCATAAATTTGGGCACTGTTGTCATTTTAATGATTCCAAAACTTTTAGAACTAATTATTGGAACTCAAATTGGCTTGGTAAGCTCAGTGACCCCTGACCTACATACACTTGTGAATCCAATTATGAGAAAGAGTATTTTAGGTAGTCAATTGTAAGTTTCCCTCCTCTTTTAATTTTCTCTGAAGAGTAGCAACATAGGGGTCTCAAAACGGTTCTCAAATGACTTGAACACAAAGATTGTTCACCATCATGGTTTAGGTTAAGGATTCAGAAAGCTGTCTCAGAGATTTCAGCTGTCTGTTTCCACAGTTAGGAACATATTTAGGAAATGGAAGACCACAGGCTCAGTTTAAAGTGACTCTGTAACAAAAATTACAATGTTTTTTCTACCATCCTACAAGTTCCTAAACCTATTCTAATGTGTTCTGGCTTACTGCAGCTCTTTCTACTATAACCATCTCTGTAATAAATCAATGTATCTTTCCCCTGTCAGACTTGTCGGCCTGTGTCTGGAAGGCTGCCAAGTTCTTCAGTGTTGAACTGTTCCTCTATGCACACTCCAGTGTGTGTTTTATTTACATAAGCCAGCAGCTTCTCTGCTATCTTATCAGTGATAGAAGAGAGCTGGATAAAAATCCTCCTCTGGAGGCTGTGAAAGGAGCTGGTCTGTCACATACTGAGGAATTAACGACATAGGCAGAGCTGTCTGCAGGAAGCCTGTAATGTTCAGTGCATGAGAGAAGCTGGGGACAGAAGGTAAACACACACAAGTGATCTCTTGAGATTCAGAAGTAAGGCTGTATACAGCCTGCTTGTGTATGGATGTATTTTCTATGTGTGGACATGCTGTACATCAACCTACTTCCTGTCTTGGTGGCCATTTTGTTTGTTTATAAACAAACTTTTTAAAACTGTTTTTGACTACTTTTAATGCGGCGGGGAGCGGTGAAATTGTGACAGAGGGTAATAGGAGATGTCCCCTAACACACTGGTATGTTTACTTTTGTGCGATTTTAACAATACAGATTCTCTTTAAGTTCAGGCTCGAAGTGGCAGACCAATAAAAATCTCGGATAGACAGAAGTGAGGAATGGCGAGAACAGTGAGAGTCAACCCACAGACCAGCATCAAAGACCTACAACATCATCTTGCTGCAGATGGAGTCACTGTGCATTATTCGGCACACTTTACACAAAGAGATGCTGTATGCGAGAGTCATGCAGAGAAAGCCTTTTCTCCGCCCACATAAAAATAGAGCCGGTTGAGGTATGCTAAAGCACATTTGAACAAGCTAGCTTCATTTTGGAATAAAGTGCTGCGGACTGATGAAAATAAAATTGAGTTATTTGGGCATAACAAGGGGTGTTCTGCATGGAGGAAAAATAAAAAAAGCATTTCAAGAAAAACACCTGCTACCTACAGTAAAATATGGTGGTGGTTCCATCATGCTGTGGAGCTGTGTGGCCAGTGCAGGGACTGGGAATCTTGTCACAGTTAAAGGACGCATGGATTCCACTCAGTATCAGTAGATTATAGAAACCAATGTCCAGTAATCCATGACAAAGCTGAAGCTGCGCCGGGGCTGGATCTTTCAACAAGACAACGACCCTAAACACTGCTCAAAATCCACTAAGACATTCATGCAGAAGATCAAGTACAAGGTTCTGGGATGGCCATCTCAGTCCCCAGATCTAAATATAATTGAAAATCTGTGCTGTGAGTTAAAGAGAGCTGTCCATGCTCGGAAGCCATCAAACCAGAGTTAACTGGAGATGTTTTGTAAAGAGGAATGGTCCAAAATACCTTCAAGCAGAACTCAGACTCTCATTGGAACCTACAAGAAGCATTTAGAGGCAGGATACTCCTCCTTATGTCTCCTACCTGTTCACACACTTCCATTTCCATACACCTAGCCCAGGGGTCTGCAACCTTTAAGACATAAAGAGCCACTTGGACCCGTTTCCGAAAAGATAAAAAAACTGGGAGCCGCAAAACCATTATAAAACAAATCTAACACTGCATATATTGTTTCTTACCTTAATGCTATATACAGGATCAGATATGACCCCAATATGCACAAATCGTTAGCAGATATGACCCCAATATGCACAATCCTTCAGCAGATCTGACCCCAATATGCACAATCCTTCAGCAGATCTGACCCCAATATGCACAATCCTTCAGCAGATCTGACCCCAATATGCACAATCCTTCAGCAGATCTGACCCCAATATGCACAATCCTTCAGCAGATCTGACCCCAATATGCACAATCCTTCAGCAGATCTGACCCCAATATGCACAATCCTTCAGCAGATATGAAAAGAAAAACCCATTTACTCACCTAGTCAGAAGACCTCCTGTCACGATCTCCTCCTGTCCCGACCTACTTGTGGCGCGCAACTCCCACGATCCTCTTCCTTCCCGACGTCACGTCCTGCCTGCATTACACTGCAGGGCTACGGGAAAATGGCCACCCTAAGCCCCGTACTGCACCGGTCCGGCGGCCTCTCTGATAGGCTGCCGGCCAGCGGCAGCACACATCACACGCGCGCCGCAGCTACTGACACACACTACCTGAGCCGCGGCCTAGGAGCCGCGGCAAAGGTGAAAAAGAGCCGCATGCGGCTCTGGAGCCACAGGTTGCCTACCCCTGACCTAGCCTATGGATCTGAGTGAACTCGACTTGCCTAATCTCCATGCAACCATCCAGTGACTAAGCATTACCTTGTACTCATACTGTGCTGCGTGATCTGTTTTTTCTTGTATTCCTGTATTGTCTTATCGCAGTATGTCACCCCTAAATATTGTCTGTAACCTTAATGTACTGCGCTGCGTAATATGTTGGCGTTTTATAAATACAATAAATAAATAAAAATAAGTGTATGACCAATTCTGATATAGTATACTTCTGATATAGTAAACAACTTTTCCTGATTCCTTGGAGTTTACTATAAAGGGATTCTACTGTATCAGTTTAACCCTCCTGGCGGTTTGCAAAAAAATCGCCAGGGGGCAGCAAATCTTTTTTTTTTAATTTTTTTTTTTTTTTTTCATGTAGCGAGACAAAGTCTCGCTACATGATAGCCGCTGCTCAGCGGCATCCCCCCAGCCCCTCCGATCGCCGCCGGCGATCGGAGATCCGGAGATCCTGTTCAAAGAACGGGATCTCCCGGAGGGCTTCCCCCGTCGCCATGGCGACGGGGCGGGATGACGTCACCGACGTCGTGACGTCAAAGGGGATTCCGATCCACCCCATAGAGCTGCCTGGCACTGATTGGCCAGGCAGCGCACGGGGTCTGGGGGGGGGGGGGCGGCTGCGCCGCGACGGATAGCGGCGGATCGGCGGGTAGCGGCGGCGATCGGGCACTGCACGCAGCTAGCAAAGTGCTAGCTGCGTGCAGCAAAAAAAAAAATTATGCAAATCGGCCCAGCGGGGCCTGAGCGGTGCCTTCCGGCGGCTTACCCCGAGCTCAGCTCGGGCTTACCGCCAGGAAGGTTAAATAGCTAGCATGCAAATTTACCTAATTTATATAGTTAAACAAAGACACACAGCTGTACATAAAGTTATTTAGTTTGTATTTTGATTTTGTTTTGTTTCTTGTTTTATTTTAACTTTGTTTCTGTAACAGGTTTTGAACTCCAGTTAAAAAAAACACCAGTTTTGTCTAAATATACAAAACATCTGTCTCTTAGAGTACCTTTGATTCATGACGCCCATTAGGGATCAGGATCCGATCTCCTTGGACGACATCACTGGGCCAGCCAGTACAGATGTGTGTGTGCGTTGTGTAGCTGACAATCCGCTCTGTTGCTATGCATCGGGGCGGAGGGCTAATGGTGCGGCGCTGGCGTGCTGTCATGTGGTGGGCGGGGGAGCAGTGTACACAAAAAAGTTAATCTGACAGATTACTTGCGGATTGGCGGTCAGGGGCCGCTGTACATATGCCTGCCGATAACGACTGCCTCGGCCCACTTTAAAGAGACCCAGAGAGAAGATGATACTAAATTTATACATACCTGGGGCTTACTCCAGCCCCATCAACCTGGATCGCTCCCACGCCGCAGTCCTCCGCTGACTCTGTCTGCCGGTACCGGGTCCCGTAATTTCGGCCAGTCGAGCCAGTCGCCGCAAGCGCAGTACGCTCCCTCCGTACTGCGCAAGCGCATGCGTACAGAGCTGGAGGGAGCCCCTGCTCATGCATACAACTGGTCGCGTCCGGCGGAAGTTATGGGACCCGGTACCGTCAATAGAGGCAGCGGATGATGGCGGCGTGGGAGCGATCCAGGCTTATGGGGCTGGAGGAAGCCCCAGGTATGTATAAAACCTTTTTTGATTTTTCAACTACCCTTCGTCTCTGGTTCCCTTTAAGGTGCGTACACACGTCTGATTTTTCCAAACGACCGGTCATTCAGACTTGTTGTTTGAACGTCAAATTGGGCGTGTGTACAAATGGTCGTTCAGCTGATAACGCTGGTTTTGACAGATCCGCTTGTCTTATTAGCTGATCGATCGTTTGTACACAAGCCCAATTTGACGTCTGAACGACCGATCGTTTGGAAAAACCGGACGTGTGTATACACCTTTAGTCGTGTGTGTGTGTGTGTGTGTATAAAAGGCTTTAAATTGAGTCAGGGTACTGAAACAATTATGTAGATAAGGACACAAAGGAGATAAGAAGTCAAAACAATGATCTGTTCCACGTCTCCTATCCCCTTTGGCTAAGTTCACACTGAATCCGTTGTGATCTGCATGCAGCACATTGCAATCAATTTCAAAACTGGTGTTTTGCAGCAACATGACCGTCTTAAAATGCAAGGTACCTCATCAGCAGTCATATGCAACACGGATGTAACGTGCAGGAACGCACACCTTGGTTTCCATTACCATGAGGGAGCCCAAGTAGGAGCTAGTGTTGCCTACTCATCCCTTTAATTACTGACACATATGAATTATACAGGTTTTGTGGCTAGGTAGATGCAGTTAAGGCACTGATTATGTGCAAATAGCCCCAGAACCTGTATAACTTGATGTGTCAGTAATTAAAGGGCAACACTGCACGGAGCTAATGTAATAATGTGAATGGGCCCATTGTGGGACCACTGCAGTGTGTTGCTCTGAGGTTATAACTTGTGTTATAATGCACCGTACAGGCTCTTTTACACTACATGCAATTCCAATTTTAATGCGATTTTACATGCAATTCCAATTTTTTTATGTGATTAAAAAAAGTCCTGCATGCTAGGTTCTTTCTGCGTTTTTCATCTTGTGTTGCTAGCATCCATAAAAAATTGCTAATCGGATTTGCAATTTGCAGTGTAAAAGAAGCCTAAGGGCTCTATTACAATACATGCAATTCCAATTTGAGATTTTGATACAATTGTACAATACAATTGTGATTACGATTTTTGATGCGATTAAAAAAAGTCCTGCCTGCTGCTTTTTTTCTGTGTTTTTCTTCTGGTGTTGCTAGCATCCAATGAAAATCACAGATCAGAATGGCGATTAGCACTGTAAAATAACGCATAGTGTGAATGTATCCTTACACTTCTGTTCTTTGATTCCATCTTTATACAGTACCAGTCTTTCATATTTCTCACATCTTTCTATGCTGCATTCTTCTCTGAACCACATACAAACCTTTTGTTTTACTGGAGTGTGTAGTAGTATATCCAGTATATCAGCATTACAATCTGAATTTTTACAAGCTAAGTATGGTAGTCTCCACAGCTCTCTAATGATAGGTGTTCTTTATCTGCATCTAAATCAGTTCCCATAAAAAGTGTAAAGACGTAATACATAATGATCTATTTATAAAGGAGAAAAAAGTTGCAAAAAATGTCTTGGATGCAGGGCATGCATTTTTCAGTCTGGCAGAGGCGGTGTATGCCTGTGCGATTAACCATTCAATTTCAACATGTGTTTAGGGATGCGCAGCCTTTCCCCCCACCTTTCCTAACTTTGTAACTATGTAACTGTCAGGTTAGCTGCTCCCAGCCCCTCCTCCTGAGTTTCCTGTTTGCATGGTACGTAGTAGCAGATTTGCATATGATTTGCATCTGAATTGAATGCGAAGTGTGCAGAAAATCTATTTAGGTGCTTCACACTGAGCTGGTGGTCATTTCAGATGCAGCCTTAGTGGTATGCGCTGGCGTTCTCCTCGCAATAAAAATGGCTTACCTCAAAGGAAGGGGCAAAGCCAATTTCAAACAAAAGGTTTATTATTCATCAGACACTATCAATGATAACGCGTTTCGCGAAACAGTCTGCTTCCTCAGATCAAATACAAAGCAGTGTCTTTATACTGTAGATAGTAAGTTCGAGTGCCTAAAAAAACTAAAAGTTTTAGTAGTAGTAGTTTAGTATTACTTAAAGTAGTATTAGTAATACAGGGGCAAGAGTAGTAATATCCAAGGGTCTGATGCATTAACTTGTTAATGCAGCATTACGCCTTCTTTACCTCATTGCATAAGCATTTTCTTGGGTTCAGTTTACCTCACCATATACTAACATTAATAACGTAATAGCAACATTTATTAGTAAATTAACATGTATTTATGTTTATAAATTAAGGTATATGAGATAATTACCCATAAAGTACATCATATTTAACAAGTGATTCATGAAAGCTTTCTCCGTGTGGAATAGCTGGCTTAATGGTTATTATAAGACCTGCCTGCAGCAGGCAGCTCGGGATAACACACAGAGCTCTGCTTAGGTTATGTAAAATAGACTTCCCAGCAACTAATAAAACAAATAAAATAAGGGTGTAGTCCCATTCACGGTCCTGCCAGCAAAGGGGACAGGGCTATTTACCATCTCTCCTCTGCTTTAATAAGCCCATCCCAAAAGCAAAGGGGCTGTAGCCCCTGAACACCGACATGGACCATTCCATTCCAAAAGATCCATAGCCACTGCTGCTGGTACGGGGGCTCTTTGGATGAATCTCCTTGCCTGGTGGTGTACCTTCTCATAGGGAAGAGGTTTTACTGGGCTATCACATTGCCTTGAATTTGAAGCACTTTTACTCCAGTTAATGTGTGTTGGAGTTTCCTGAGACCACATAGAATTTGCTTAAAGTGTGGAAAGATCCACAATGTGAAAAACAAAACAAAAAACTTTTATTCATCACCAGATTTTATTGCAGTATAGCTCCTTTCTTGTTGTTTAAAGTGTGTTGCTTAAAGCTTTTTCTGCTGCTTGAAGAGTATGTGTAGGGGGTTCCATCCTATATGAACTCTTCTTCTCAACTAGCAGGCTGCTGCTGGCTCCTCTTCTATAGACTAATGTCATGTATTAGACAGAGCTGGCGTACTCATTTGATTGCTCCAAATTTAGGAGAATCAGAGAACACCAAAAAGTATGTTGTTCCTCTAGCAGGCACCTCACCGGGCATGGGCATTTTTCTTCAGAGTCTCTATGCCCGTCAGTGGTGATAAATGAGTTCTTGGTATAGAGAGGGGCTTTGTTGCCTATCCAGTTCAGGGACCATACCCCCTCGACTGTGGAGATGTAGTTCTTGAACTGGAGATGGTGGATGTTATACCACCTGTTTTTTAGAGCCCTGCTTCACTGCTGGCAGACATGGGACTGTTTCAGAGACACAACGTTTTGTGTTTTGTTTTTTTATGGTACTTGCACAGAGCGGAACAACTTCAGCACCATGGAAAGCTTTTTGTGCTAGGAGTTACTACTGTATAGTGAATAAAGACTGAATGCAGGTGTGATGCCCATCAGCAGTTTTGTATGTGTATGAGGCCCAAAAAGACTTACAGTAGATATAGAGATGTAGATGTGCCTAATACATGGTCTGCACTGTTCCTCAGAGATGTCACACAAAATTCTACAAGTAATATTCTTGAATACATAATAATTCTTCAATTACCGAGATGTTACTAAGGATTTTGCATGATATTAAAAGGTTCTGGATTCCATCACACACCAGATATGTTTTCCACATGTTTTAATTGAGACTAGCATACACAAGTGTAACATTACCAATACTTTTGGACACTATTACATGTGCCCCTGTATGGAATTTTGGTATATTGATGTTCTGTGAAATATTTTTCTTTTATGGTTCAAAATCCCATTTTATAGTCTAACGATATAGAGGAGCTTCTGCTCTGCAGCCCTTGTCTCATTCTCTTATTTTGTGGTGTGCGTCTAGCATGGTCTTAATGCTTAACCACTTGAGGACACAGCCTTTACCCCCCCTTAAAGTGAACCTTAAGCCAGAAAAAAAAATGAATTTTACTCACCTGGGGCTTCTACCAGCCCCCTGCAGCAGTCCTGTGCCCTCGCAGTCACTCACTAATCCTCTGGTCCCCCACTGCCAGCTAGTTTCGTTTTTGCCGACAGGCCCGTCAGGACTGGCCCCGCGTAGCTTTTTCCGCATTCCTGACTGTAATCAGCGCTATTGCGGGCCGCAACGCGTACAAAAATACGCGTTGCCGCATATCTATGCGTGCGTAATGCGGCAACGCGTATTTTTGTATGGGTTGCAGCCCGCAATAGCGCTAATTACAGTCGGGAATGCGGAAAAAGCTACGCGTGGCCAGTCCTGACGGGCCTGTCGGCAAAAACTAAACTAGCTGGCAGCTGGGGACCAGAGGATTAGTGAGTGGCTGCGAGGCCACAGGACTGCTGCAGGGGGCTGGTAGAAGCCCCAGGTGAGTAAAACTCTTTTTTTCTGGCTTAAGTGTCTCTTTAAGGGCCAGCATGTTTTTTATGATCTGTGCTGGGTGGGCTCTGCAGCCCCCAGCACAGATCAGGTTGCAGGCAGAGCGATCAGATCGCCACCCTTTTATCCCCCCTATGGAGATGATGTGCAGGGGGGGTCTGATCTCTCCTGCCTGCCTGGGTGTTGCGGGGGGGGGGCACCTCAAAGCCCCCCTCCGCGGTGAAATTCCCCCCTCCCTCTCCTCCCTGTCCCCCCTGGTGATCTAGGCTGCACAGGATGCTATTCGTCCTGTGCAGCCAGTGACAGGCTGTCCTCTGTCACATGGCAGCAATCCCCGGTCGCTGATTGGCCGGTAATCGCCGATCTGCCTTACGGCGCTGCTGTGGCAGCAGCGCCGTTCAATGTAAACAAAGGAGACAAACGTCTCCTGCGTTTACATTTAGTCTGCGAGCCGCGATCAGCGAGCGGTCTTTCCTGATTAATTAGGGAGGCACCTGGTGATGCAGATGTGCGTTGCTGGTCCTCCAGCTACCACTTTGCCGCCGCACGGTATGAGTGTGCGGTCGGCAAGTGGTTAAATTATATACATATAAATAGGAGATGTGCTGAGAAATGTTAATACATCTAGAACTTTTGAATTTGCTGAATGTTAATCTTGATCTACTATTAATAAATATTTTGATTTTAAAGTTTACTCAATCTTATCATTCTGTTACCCCATTGAACCTCCTTGGCAGTAACCCAGAGTCAGGCTCAGTGTAAAATAAGAAAGTTGCTGGGCATGGTAATCCCAGGGAGGTAAGTTTGTGCAAAGGCTGCTGCGGAACTCACTGCAGTATGTCCTTTTCCAGCTTTCAAAACACATGACAAATTTCTACTCCTTTAAGACCCTAAAATTTAGAAAAGAATCATACCACCAGGGAGGTTAATTGTCAAATATATTTGGTGTTCAACTTTGTTTTTATGTTTTAGTTTCCACATACATAATTATAGATCATTTTTATAGTTAGTCCATCAACGGATGGGGGAACCAAGCATAGAATTCAATAGCCAAACAAATTCTAAAACTCAAGTCAATGGCCAGGCAAATTTTAAAAGCTAGAGGGTCTGCTTCTGGCCACAAAACGGATGGAAAAGTTGTTTAAAAGGCCCTAACGCCTGGACGGTGGCATGCCGGAGGAGGATCCATGGTAAAAGTTCCACAAAAAATTACATAGTTTACACAGAGCTGTGTTTTAATCTCTTAAGGGCATTCCTTAATTTGTGGAATGAAGTGCTTTAAAACATCCGGCATGTGTATACATCAATCAGGTATTGTAAGAATAAGGCTCGGTTCACACTGAGACGAAACGCCGCATTTACCGTACCATAAACAACCGCAAAGAGCTTTAATTTTATCTGATTTTGAAAAAAAAGGTTTGTTGCAGCAACAAACTGCTGCAGAGGACAAAACAATTTTGGCATTGGCATATACATTACTTACAAAAATTTTGTTTATTTTGAAGAAAATGGTTTGCAGCAGCCGCTATACAACAGGTAACAAGGCTCCTTCTGGTGGTGATTGCGACCACAACGCTTCCTCTTCCTGCTCCTGGTCATGCTGATCTAGGGCCTGATCAAGCACTGGTATTTTTGAAAAACTTAATGATTTAGGATTTTTTTTGTTTAGAAAACTGAATGACACTCAACTCAGGTGTCAAACAGTAAGGTTTATGCTTTTGTGCAGCAATCACCAAAAAATAAAAGCCCTGGTGGTAGTGGTGGGGCAAGTGGTACGTCATGGAGTGCCTATATCAGGGCATGATGAGGATGGCAAGGTTCCTAACAGAAAGGGGTAAAAGATGTGCTGTGTAAGCCAGTCAACTACGTCATCAGCATTTTGTGAGTTCAGGGTACGTGCCCACTGAACACTGGGCAATATTCTAGGGCCACAGGCCAGGGTGTGGCCTGCCTCTGCCTGTCATTTTTTTAACACAATACTACAATAGCAAAAATAAACCCCATGCCAGTGAGGAACTGATTGTCACTTCACACAGGTGACAGATAGCTTTCTGCTGTATGCTACAATCAACACACAATATAGGGAGGCCCTGACAGTGCGGCTTTATACAGGTCAGAAGTGAATAATATTGAGGACGGTACACTACAGGTGTGCTTCCTATCGTCTAAATGAGTGACACTTCACTTCACTCAGGTGACAGACAGATAGCAAAAAAGCCCCAAAAAACAGCCCTTACAAAAGCTAATGGGGAAGGTAATGTAACACTTGCAGTGCTGCACATCTGTCTCATCTCCTACAACAGCTGAATTACTCTGTCTGGACAGTGAACACACAGCACAGCAATATACGTATGGTAGCTAGAAAACAATAAACCAGCCCTTACATGGGCTATTGGGGAAGGTACTATAGCGCTTGCAGCAATGTGTGTACACCTGTCTCCTCTCCTAAAAAAGCTCAAGTGCTCTGTCAGGACAGTGGACACACAGCACAGCAATATAAATAACAAGAAAAACAATGAACCAGCCCTTATAAGGTCTATTGGGTGATCAGGCCACTGATACCAGCATGAAACTGCACTGGGGACACAGAATACAGGCCTAACTAATGCTATCCCTGTCAGCACAGCACAGCTCACTCCTTAAACTGCTTCACACAGCACACAGGCAGACTGTAAAATGCCTGGCTTTTTATGGGGGGGTGGTCCATGAGGGAGGGATAGCTGATTGGCTGCTATGTTTCTGCTGACTATGGGGTGAGGAGCTCCATCATGATGTATGGGGGTCGGGCCTTGTGTTCCCCTGTTGATGCAAACACACGTTATTCACCAGCAATTGTAAACCGGCAAACAATTTGGGATATCACTATCCATCAATATCAATAAAATGGATATTTCAGAAATAAGGGGAAAAAGGGGGATGGGGGGGGATTAGTGGGGTGGGAGAGGTAAACCAAGAGCCTATGTAGTACACTACATAGGCTCTTGGTTTTCAAATGTAGATACAAGAGATATACTCACAAGTGTGGGCAAGTGTCCATCGAATAGGCAACTGAGAAGAACAAACCTGACCCCACTCGGTTCAAAAAGTCGCTTTCTGCAAAGTTGGGCAACAGGTATTTCCCTTTCACCAAGGTTGAAAAAAAACAAAAAAACACATCGGTTCTGCAGAGATGCAAAAATACATAAGTAAAAAACAAAAAGTTTAAAAAGAGGAGGTGATAAAAAGTCATCCCCCTAATGTAAATAATATCTGCTAAGTCATCTTTTTTTAAACTTCATAAACCCCTGTGTAGGTATCATTTGTGATGCCATCAACCCATATGTCTACATGCTCAGTAGGCGCCACAAGTCATTGTCAAAATTACCAGTAACATAATAGTAAATTAGACTTAAAAATAAGATATGGTATGTTACAATAGGAAAAATAAAGCCTTGAGCATCTTGCCCACATAGTTACGGAATCACTGCAACTCGTTTCTAGGACTTTCAAAAGTTATATAGTTGTATATTCACAGGGGAATGGTTAATTTCTGTGCAGTAAAACTGGCAGGCACAGTGCACAGCACAGTACTGGTATTTACACAAGTAACATAGGACATGTTGCAAAAATAAGTGCAACCTGCACTATGTACAAAATGCACACATTGCTAACATACTGCATGTTACACCATTTGTGTAACAAATGTTATACTAGTACCACGGTGGCTGCATAGTGTACTGATTAAGGGTACCGCTTTTGACATAGAAGACCAGGGTTCAAATCTCCCATTCAGTACCATATACTTTACTCTCAGAGTTGTCCTTAGGGGCAGGCAAGGCAGGTGCAGTGCCTTAGGAGGTATAGCATGGGGTATGGAGGAAGGAAAAGTGGGGCCTAAGCAGAAAGTGCAGTGGAGCAAGAGGTAAATGATTCACATCTCGTAGCCAGGTGACCAGAAGACACAGGCAATTTCTATCTCTGTTTTTAGCGACCTGGTTTACATGGCTACAGGAAGACAGATTGTGTGCATCTCTCACAGCCCCCGATGGTGAAGCACTAACCCCTCACTCCACTACACTCTCTACATGATGGGGGAGGGGTCAGGCTACCAAAAACTTGGAATCATACCTGGCTACCTATACTGGGGGGGGGGGGGGGGGTCTGCATCTGGGAGAATTACATCAGGCTACCTAGTGCAATGGGCTCCTCCTCCTCAATACTGAGGGTCCCGTCTGGCTACTGAAACAGCCCTGTTTACTCTAAATGTCAGCCTTTATAGTAAAAATACCTTTCTTTGTACTCACCCAAGAAATTTGTTTAAATAGATATTGAATTAAAAGGCTTTTCACTAATAGGAAGTGCTAGATATGGTGTCACTTTACCAATTTGTGTTTTCCACACCTTGGGAAAAAAAGCTTTTTCAATATTCTAAAGATTTTTTTTTTTTTTTTTGCGACAAATTGTCACCAATTGTAACAAAAAGCTTCCAGGCACAGCAACAGTTTTTTTCCTCAGACGGTAGCCCTGTTTGTTGCAGAACCACACTAATTCTGAAACAGCTAGGACTTGAAAACATTATTGCACTGAGTTGGAATTGTAAAATCATTACTTCATCCCATTTTCCAAATATTTTAACTCCTATGCTGTCCTTGATTTGCAATTATCTATACTGTCTGTCCTTGTATCGTATTGTCTGTGTTTTCATTGCCATACTTCTTATTTTCTCTTTACTTTATTAGACTGTAAACTTGCATGGATAGGGTTCTATCCCTATTTTTTCTTGCAAATTCTGTTTTTAGCCATGGTCTGGATTAGTCATTATCGGCCTAATGCATCAACCTACCATAATATAGCTGTGCTCAGGCAGCTCCAGTTCACTCTCCTGGATTCTTTATGGCTAATAAATAAGATTATTATGCAACTATTCACACAGTTCTAATTTTTGATGCAGAAATTCCAGAAAAATCAGTGACATGACCTAGAGATCTGTGCATAAAGTACAGAGCTACCACTGGAATGGGAGTTTCTTCCTCTACACAGCGCCATCACCTGATCCCACCCAACTCTTCTATCTGTGAAGCACAAAGAAGAGGTGGGCAGGGTCAGCTCACTTAAAAAGACTGTCTGACATCTCCTCCCCAACTATCTCCTGTGAGTGATGATGGGATGGGAAAGATATTTTAAACTAGGAACTGGGGAGACAAAGAGAGAACTAAATTGTGTAGTTAGACAATGGGAGTCTGGAATTGTAAGAATGGGAGAGGAGGTGGAGTGAGCACTATGAGTGAGGAGTTGACCAAACTCTCATGTGCTCCATCTAGCATTATTTAAATAAAATGTGATGGTAAAAAATTAAAGGTACATGCTAACCAATGCAAGAAACCTAACAAATAAAAAAAGGTGACCTTCCAAATGGCTAATGAGAAATTAATACTATGAAATTATGGGGCCACCATTTGCCTCATGCAGTACAACACATCTCCGTCATATAGAATTGATCAGGTTGTTAATTGTGCCCTGTGGAATGTTGGTCCACTCGTCTTCAATAGCTAGCAAAGTCTAGTCAAATTCTTCCAGGAACTGTGTACAGATCCTTGCAATATGGGGCCATGCATTATCACAACAATGGGCTTCAGGATCTTGTCACAGTATTTCTATGCATTCAAAATGGCATCAATAAAATGCACCTGTGTTCGTTGTCTATAACATATGCCTGCCCATACCATAACCCCACCGCCACCATGGGCCACTCGAACCACAACGTTGACATCAGAAAATCGCTCATTGCCACAAACACTGTCTGCTATCTCCCCTGAACAGTGAAAACTGGGACTCTTCCGTGAACAGAACGCCTCTCCAATAGCATGCCTGGCACAGACGCCATTGAATGTGAGCATCTGCCCACTCAAGTCGTTTATGATGACGAACTGCAGTCAGGTCCAGGCCCCGATGAGGACGACGAGCATGCAGATGAGCTTCCCTGAAATGGTTTCTGACAGTATGTGCAGAAATTCTTTGGTTATGCAAATCGATTGTTGATGTGGCGGTCCGAGTGGCTAGTCTCAGACAATCAAAGAGGTGAACATGCTGGATGTGGAGGTCCTGGGCTGGTGTGGTTACACATGGTCTGCACTTGTGAGCAGGGGCGTAGCTAGAAATGACTGGGCCCCATAGCAATTTTTTTGTATGGCCCCCCCCATGACCTTTCAACCCAACGCACCTTTTGGACCTCCCACCCAAACATTCCTCCAGAACCCTCCACCCCAACATTCCCACACCCCTCCAAGTCACCAGAAAATAATCGCAATGTGGGGAGCATTCACCAGAAAATAATCGCTATGTGCGCAGCATTCACCAGAAAATAATCGCTATGTGGGGAGCATTCACCAGAAAATAATCGCTATGTGCGCAGCATTCACCATAAAATAATCGCTATGTGGGGAGCATTCACCAGAAAATCGCTATGTGCGCAGCATTCACCAGAAAATAATTGCTATGTGGGGAGCAGTCACCAGAAAATAATCGCTATGTGGGGAGCATTCACCAGAAAATAATCGTTATGTGGGGAGCATTCACCAGAAAATAATCGCTATGTGGGGAGCAGTCACCAGAAAATAGCAAACGGGGAACAGAGGCGCCAGCAGGGTAAAAGTGGATAAAACCTTTAAAATTTGCTTGGAGGAAGCGGTGGACTTACCTCCATAAAGCAGACACGAAAGACTGTCTGTATAATAGTAATCACATTTAATATATAGTACCCCAAAAGTGCAACGCGTTTCGCAGGCCACGCCGCTTCATCAGGCAATAAGCGTGGGGACAAACAGAATTTCAGAAGTAGCAGGAGCAGCGCTGAGTCGCTTGACTTGGGTAGTTCCTTGTATGACATAAAAGTTGTAAGATTGTACAATCAAGATTGTATCATTAAGGAGCACCTTACGCCTGCTACATACTATGATTGGCCATTTGCTGACCAATTTTACTACCTCCATGTAGTATGAGGGTTTACCTAAACAATCTGCTCATAGTATTCAACATCTGTTGACCCTCAGATTACGTGGAGTTGTTAAAATTGGTCATTGATTGGCCAATCATATTTGAAAGTGTGCACCAAGCTTAAAGGGTGCGTTCACATGATCATTCATCTTTGATGGGACAATTTTACCATCTTCATGTAGTATAAGGGCCAACAGTTTTTGAATACTATGAACAGATTACATAGGTAAGCAGTCATATTATATGGAAATAGTAAAATTGGCCAGTCATTGAGGTATCAATATTGGATGTGTGTTCACACATCTTTTATTTTCTTCTAAGTGGGTCAGTTCCATAAGAACTTCAGACTGAGGATGGGCATTAGTGGTGCGGCCACCTCTAAAAACATGCCTTCGGGGATTACCGCGTTACTAAGTGGTAATCTCTGCCTGGCAGCCGGCCAAGCAGGAAGTGATTTTCACTTCCCATGGCGATCCGATCACGCTCGCATGCGTGATGCGTAAAACTTGCAGCGGGCGTTCACACTGACACGCGCCGCCATAGACTTACATGATTTCCGGTCCGATGCACGTCGACGCAGAACTGCATGGTATCGTAGATCTGTCCATGCTTCGTGGGACGCAGCGAAAACGTCCCTTTCATTGCATCGAGCGATACCTCGGCAGTATGAAAGTCTCCATAGACTTTCATTGCCCTGTGGGGGGGTGAGGTAAAATCACTGCACCAGTGTGAAAGGGCCCTGATTAACGGCCAATGTGTCCCCCTTATTCAAAAAGGGAGCCAGAAAACGACAGACCTGTAAGCTTAACATCAGTTGTGTGTGAAATGTTTTCGGGTATCCCAAAGGACACTCTACAGAATTATATATCACAGAGTAATATAGTTTCATATCACCCATAAGATTACTAAAGAAGGGCCTTGTATGACTAACTTGCTCAGTTGTTTTATTAAGTGGTGAATGCAATCTAGATCTTGAGAAAGCAATATATGGAAGTAGGGACTAGGGCAACTGTACTACAAACAAACAGAGCACTAACCAAACCATATTCATGGATAGTAATAAAGACACTAATCAACAAAAAAGTGGCAGTAATAATATGGTAATCTTATGGTAATATGTAATCTCTACTGACATCACGCAAACAGTTCTTGGGTGCCATGCTAGCAGAGCAGAACCATTTACAGCTCATAAAAGGTTGATGCTTTTATCACTAGCTTTGTAAAATGTTTGAAGTGTGATTCTACCCTGGGGTGGAAACAGAAGCTGGATAACACACAACATATGCTACGCTGATGCTGAAGGCCTGTTGAGTATCCAGTGGCCTGGCTGACATCTTGTCTGACACCTTTCACTTAACCTACAAAAAGCCAAGTGGCCAGCACGGGGAACTGAAACTTTTATATTGCTTAGAGTCCTATTTTGTCATAATATATCTCTGAATGGAAGTCATTGAGTGTTACTAGCGGTCTCATATGGATACCATTTATGTGTATGTGTCTTAAAGCTATATAGCCTGGCAAGGAGCCACTTCTGTCTTACCTATATGCCATTCAATCCATAAAAAAAAAGAATTGGTGTGACTTTGAGCACTTACTCCTCCAGGAAAATCTTGCTTGATGCATGATATATGTATTCTTTTTATATGGTGGCGTCAACAGCAGCACGGTGGCGTAGTGGTTAGCGCTCTTGCATTGCAGTGCTGGGTACAAATCCCAGCCAGGTCAACATCTGCAAGGAGTTTGTATGTTCCATCAGTGTCTGTGTGGGTTTCCTCCAGGCACTCCAGTTTCCTCCCAAAAACATACAGATAAGTTAATTGGCTTCCTCTAAATTGGCCCTAGACTATATTACATGCACTACACCAGAGCTCCTCAACCCTGTCCTCAAGGCCCACCAACAGTACATGTTTTGCAGGAAACCACAAACATTCACAGGTTAGGTAATTAGTGTCTCAGCAGAACTGATTATCTAACTGTGTGGATTTTCACAAAACATGCACTGTTGGTGGGCCTTGAGGACAGGGTTGGGGAACACTGTACTACAAAATATACACATAGACATATGACTATGGTAGGGACTAGATTATGAGCCCCTCTAAAGGAACAGTTAGTTCAAAGACAATATACTCTGTAAAGCGCTGCGTAATATGTTGGCGCTATATAAATACTTAAAACAAATAAATATACAAGGCACAAAATTCCAATATTTTTCTAATTAAGGTTTGATGCATAACGTGTCTGCTTGCTTGATTAGTGCAGAATAGTGTAGTGACCAGTGCATTGGAGGAAACCATGATAATGGTTAACTTTGGTAGCTTAGTCTAAACCACTGCTGCAGTTCTTGTTTAACTAAGATACTCAATTCTAACAACATTAGTAGTATTGCTACCTATGTTACAGCTTTCTCAATGCAAAAGCTAAAGTTGATATTGGTATGTGGTATCTGGCACAAAAAGTTAGCAGCAGATCTATTAAGTCCTCTTATTAGTTAAGGTTGTACACCCATGGATCAGACTTATTTTCCAGCACATCCCAAACATAGGGAGATGCTAGGCTCCACAAAGTGTCAAGAATCTCAAACTTGATGTAGTAAAAAAAAAACCAAGAAACAAGAAAAAGGGGAACCACAACATAGTAGGAATTATACAAAATGAAGGTGATAAGGAGTGGTCTCTATTACTGTATTAATTTGGACCTAAAATTGTTTATGTGGGCGAGATGGGGATAAGTGGGACAGCAATCCCTACTGGGTTATTGTCTATTGGACCTTTGCTGCATGTGGCCGGACATACATATTTATTTTATTATATAATAATATCTAGGACACAGATTTATTGAGCTCTTTACACAGACTTCACACATATTTTCGGCCCCATAGTGTCTTAGTCAATTACTTTTTCCGGACAGTGTTATTGAGTTACTTTGTCTTCAATGGACTTGTTGTCTGAGAAAGTAGCTTTTTGGGGGGCCGTGAAATGTGTGTAAGGCATTACCAACAATATTATGAAGCCCCTCAGAATTCTATTTTGCATTTGACAGTGTTTGCTTACTGTTTCATTTCCACACTTGAAGTATAGAACAGTGTTATGTAATGTACAGTATGTACGATCTTTGATGCTGTTTGACGCTATGCCACACTCACACTATACCACACGAACGCCTATGCTTATTAACTATGCCAATTTAGGTTCATAAGTTTGCAAACCCTGGCAGAATTTATGACTTCTTATTTATTTTTTAGAGAATAAGAATAATAACACAAACACCTTTCTTTCACTCATGGTTAGTGTTTGGCTAAAGCCATTTATTGTCAAACAACTGTGTTTACTCTTTTTAAATCATAATCACTACACAAACTACTTAAATGACACTGAACAAAAGTTTGCATACCCCACTTCTTAATACCATGTATTGCTCCCTTTAAAGGCGCGTACACACGCCGGACTTTTTCTAACTACGGGTCGTCAGACCCGCCAGTGGGGCGGTAGTTTGTACTCCACGTGCAACTGTTGTCAGAACGGTCGTCAGACTGATAAGGCTGTTTTTGACTGATCTGCTTGGCGGATCAGTCAAAACCAGCCTCATCAGTCTGATGACAGCTTGTACAGTATTCATGTGCAACTGTCGTCAGAACGACCGCCCCACGGGCTGGTCTGTTGACCCATAGTTTGGGAAAGTCTGGCGTGTGTACGCGCCTTAACATCACTGACATCCTGAAGTATTTTGTGGTAGTTGTGGATGAGATTATTTTCTCAGACGGTAAAGCTGCCCATTCTTCCTGCCAAAAAGCCTAGTTCCCATAAATTCTTGGGCTGTCTTGCATAAACTGCACGTTTGAGGTCTCCTCAGAGTGGCTTAACAATATTGAAGTCAGGAGACTGAGATGGCCACTCCAGAACCTTCACTTGATGTTGCAGTAGCACAGGTCAAATTGGCCTTATATTTTGGATCATTGTCACGTTGGAATGTCCACGTACGTTGCTCAGCTTCCTGGCTGATGAGTGCAAATTTTCCTTTAGTATTTTTTGATAGCTTACTGCATTCATATTGCCATCAATTCTGACCAAATATAATGTGCCTTTGTAGCTCACACATCCCCAAAACATCACCCTTCATAGACCTTGTTCACTTCTCTCCAGATGTAGCGTTTATGATTGTGACCAAAAAATTCAATTTTAGTCTCTTCATTCCAAATTACTTTATGCCAGAAAGTTCGAGGCTTGTCTCTGTGCTGTTTGGCATATTGTAAGCAAATGCCATAAATTATCCACTTTATGGCATTTGCATAGTAATGGCTTTCTTTTGACAACTCTACCATGCAGCCCATCTTTAGTCAAGTGCCTCCTTATTGTGCATCTTGAAACTGCAATACCACATTTTTTCAGATAGTCCTGTATTTCACCTGATGTTATTTGTGGGTTTTTCCTAGCATCCCGAACAATATTTCTGGCAGTTGGGCTGAAGTTTCAGTTGGCCCACCTGAGCGGGGTTTAGTTTCATCAGGACCCATACTTGTAAATTACCACTTCTTAATTAGAATTTGAACACTGCTGATTGGAATTCTCAATTCCTTAGATATTTTCTTAAATCCCTTTCCTTTATAGAGTTCAACTAACTTTTTCTGTAGATCCTTTGACATTTCTTTTTCTTTACCCATTACATAGAATCCAAAAAAAGATCAGTGCAGCACTGGATAAAAGAGGGAAGGGTCTGTTAGTCCATTGACCTTATATACACACCCACTCATTTCAAGCAAACAGATCACAGGTGAAGATCGTTACTTTTAATAGTAATTAACTACCTAACGACCGTGTCACTGACAGGCGTGAAAGCAGTGGCTCCCCCAGGACCATGTTAAAACCTGGGGTCGTGGTTTGCAGGGGATCGCGAGCGCCGATGCTTCACTCCATCATCAGTCTACCAGCAGCGATCGCCGCTAGAAGACTGTTGGACAGTGATACCGCTATCTATTTACATTGTACAGCGCTGCGATCTACAGCAGCACTGTATTGGGAACAGCCGTGTCACTCAGCTGTCCCTTGGGGAGGCACAAAAGCCAATCACTGTCATTGGCTGGCAGGGGGAGGAAGGGAGGGTGAAAAAAATATTAAAAAAAAGACAAATGTATTTAAAAAAATTAAATAAAGAAAGAAATAACAAAAAACATTGCAGGAGCGATCAGAGCCTACCAACAGAAAGCTCAAGCTCACCATGTTGGTGGGCAGAAAATGGAGGGGGGGAATCACTTGTGTGCTGAGTTGTACGGCCTTGCAGCGAGCCTTTAAAGCTGCAGTGGCCTGAATTGTAAAAGATAGCCTGGTCACTAGGGGGGTGTAAGCCTATGACCTTCAAGTGGTTAAAACCCATTTGTGTCAACATATATGCATGTTATTGCTCGTCATTTAGGCCCCTTTACATCTTGTGCGGTGCCTGCAATGCAGGTGGTCATGCATCATATATAGCAAAACACAGCACTTCTGCTTATCTCTAATGCGCTGTAGACAGGGCCGGATTTGTACTTTTTACAGCCCTAGGCCTGCTTTCATCAGCTGCCCCCCCCCCCTACACACACACACACACACACACACACATCAATACATGGGTCCCTCTCTAGTCGAATAGGTTACTTCATTATGAGAGCATGTTTATACTGGACAAGCGCAAGTTAGGTCCGTGCATGCCTAGTAGAACTAAGGCGCTTAGATTTTTTTTCTCCATGAACAAGCACTTAATTTTACTGGGCATGCCAAGCACAGATACAGCCACGCTTACGCACGGAATAAACCGTTTCAGTGCTGTATCATTCTCTGTTTGAATAGGTGGGGTATAGGTAGATATGGGACGCCTCTAGGCTATCCAGAGGTTCCCCACTACTAAGGTAAGTATCCATTATTTTTTACATTTCAGGATTGCTAGGTTGGCGCTGTGTGTGCGCGCGGCGTGTGTGTGAAAGGAAACAGGCCGTTAGAACTGTAGGAGGTCAACTAGAGATGTATAAACACACACAGAGGTACCTGGCTCTTTTACTGACCACATATGCTATTGCGCCGTTGTTATTGCCTGATGAAGCTGAATCAAACCTGTGAAGCGCGTTGCATATTTGGAGTTCATAAATAAAATATGTTGACTGTCTTTACTACAGTCAGTGTCTACTTGGAGAGGGTGGGTCCACCACTGCCTCCTATTTACCAAGAATTTGTTTTTTAAGCTCATTTAGCTTCCTTTTGGTGCCTCTGTTCTCCTGCATAATAGAGTCCACCCTGGGTGGAGGGTTGAACCCCCTTTTTCTTATCTACAGAGAGCGACTTATTCCTGAGTGGGGTAAGGAAAATCTCCCCACCTGCCTTTACAGTGGTTGCCTAATGGTAACCCTGGTTTGTGAGTATTAATATTTACTCTATCTAGTAACCATTTACCAGTACATATTACACTATTGGGGCTTTTGGTGTTCTTTGTTTTTATAGAGATGTATAAATGCAAAGGGTGCATTTAAAATTGAGGGTGCAGAGGTCAACTCGAGTAAGGAATTGGGAGGGGGGGGGGCGGTGGGTGGAGAGGAGCAGTAACTGAAGAAGTGGTCAGGGCAAGAAGAGATCAGTGAGGTTGGGGTGAGGGAAGAAAAGATAAAGGGGGGCAGTCAGAACTGAGGTAAGGTAAGAATTAAGGGGATATCAAGGGCCAGCGTTTCCATAGCGGCAAACTGAAAACCGCTCCCTGCATGCCCCCCCATAGAGACAGATGCTAGCATGCCAATACCTCTCCACAGAGGCACCACAGCTCTAAAGATGCTCCTCCCCTTCCAGAGGCACTGCAGTTTCCAGCATGCCTCTCCATCTCCATATAGCACCGGGTTGACCCCCAGGGCCACAAAGCTGGCTACCGGGTCCCCCATTGTGAACAGTGGTTCCCCAAGGCCTCTGTAGAGTATTTGCAGTGGAGCATCTGTGAGGAACAATCTGGACAGGTGAGTGCGCACTGCTGTTAATACTCTGTAGAAACTCCGGGGGGGGGGGGGGGGACTAATCACTTTGGGGAAGACCAGGGGGGTTTGCCAGCCAGCCCTAGGGGACAATCCAATACTACATAGAGGAGGAGGGCATGCTTGGAACTGTAGTGCCTCTATAGAAGGTGGTGGGCTTGCTGGAAGCTATGTTGCCACTAAAGAGGGGGAGGTACATGCTGGGAGCAGTAGTGCCTCTATGGAAGTGGGGGGGGGGTTCTTGCTGGGAACTATATTACCTTTATAGAGGGGCATGCTGGGAGCAGTAGTGCCTCTATGGTGGTGGGGGTTTCATGCTGGGAGCTATGTAGTGCCTCTATGGAGGGGCATGCTGAGAGCAGTGGTGTCTCTACAGAGGGGGCTGTTGCAAGGAGCTGTGTGGTGCCTCTATAGAGGGGGAGACAAAAAGGACCACCTAATGGTGCTTCAGAGGTGGGGGTGTACAAACAAACATGCAGTAACAGCACTGACTCACAAGCATGCATTTGCAGCAGAAGTTATCCCCACTCAGGAAACAGATCCTCCAGCTTCCTGCATTGTGTGTGAGACCACTCCTCTGTACACTGGGGAAGGCTGCACAGCAGTACAGCATGCCATGCTTTTACCCATGTGAGCTTCAGACAGTCTCGATCAGCTGATCACTCTCTCCCTCCCCCGTGCTTTGCTGTTGGGACTCGAAGGGGAAGAGGGAGAAATAGCTGCTGTGGTCCTGATTTGCGTGCATGGAGGGCTCTGTATCTGGCTGCTCCCTGAGGGTTTCTGATCTGTGTTAGTCCCAGCGGCATAACAGAGCTTCATGCACATTGCAGATGCTGTTGCTTCCTTCTTCCTGAGTTCCCATCACCTGATTGGCTACTTTTCTTCCGGACTCCTCCGTAGCCACCCGCTGGCTGCCTACACGCACGGCACACAAGGACATGCTGCAGTGTGCAAAGCAGGCGGCTGCTGGTGGAGAGAACTGCGGACTGTGTCGCATTGTGGGGATGGGGAATGTCCCGGGTTGCTCCCCACCTGCCCCAAACATTCTTCCGCCCTAGGCAGTGACCTAGGCGGCCTGCCCATAAATCCGGCCCTGGCTGTAGATTCCATTCATTTATAATGAATGGGATTGTGTAGTGAAGTAAGTGAAGTGAGGAGCACCTTAGCAAAAGCAGGTGTGCCTCGACCCCGTCCCAGTGCCTCTTGGGACAAATGCAATTGGAGAAATGGATGGGTCGGCACCACCAAATAGTATATATAGCTCTTTATTAGGTCACATAACAGCAGTGACAGACGCTGTTTCGGGCTAACCAGCCCTTTATCAAACTGCTCACAACGTTGTGAGCAGTTTGATAAAGGGCTGGTTAGCCCGAAACAGCGTCTGTCACTGCTGTTATGTGACCTAATAAAGAGCTATATATACTATTTGGTGGTGCCGACCCATCCATTTCTCCAATGGGATTGTGTAGTGCACAAAAATGCATACAACCATATGTCGCGTTACCGCATCCAATCGCAATGCATAAGCGGGAACATCAGACAGTGCAGTCTATGCATTGCTGAAAATGTGCACGGCAACGCAGTAAGGAAGGGGCCTTTTGCGATCCAGAGCTGCATGCACACATTTTCTGGCAAGACATCACAGAATGAATTTTTCTCTTGTGTGTGTGTACGAGATTAATTCTCTACCTAGTCAACAATTTCACTATGATCTAATACAACCCACATGAAGATATAAGCATTGGACACCAAATAGCACACACTTTCTTTTTTTACAAGTCTAAGTTTGCTGGATTGTTGATATCCCATTTTGAAAGTTCAGTAAATAAACCCCATAAAAGTGTATCAAAACTGGCCTATTACTATAGCAGTCCTACACTGGATGACCTTTCCTTGAATTCCAAAGATGTGGTTGCATGACAGTAACAATTCATATAATAAGCTATTGTCTTCCAGTGTGGCTATGTTTACACGTGTCCTTGTCTAAACTGAATAGCTCACAACTGTCCCTCCTTTGGAAGCAAATTTCCCTGTTCCTTATTCCTCTTCTAATTTCCCTCTTGTCACCTTGTATGTAAAAGGTGACAAGAGGGAAATTAGAAGAGGAATATCTGTGTATATACAGCACCTACTAAAAAGGGACTGCATTATGCTTAATTTTATTTCATAAATCTCTAAATGACTGCATTACTCAGCTTCCTGTGCTCATGTTAAGGAAGTTTAGTGATGGAAAAAAGGACTGATGTGATTTGAAAAAAAAAAAAAAAAATTGGAAGATATCAACTGCTAAAGTGTTTTTGCATCAAAAGCGTCTTTTTTTTTGTTTTGGAAAGTTGGGAAAGAGAAAAGTAGAAAGCCAGAGGAAAGGAAAGTAACGGAAAAGGAGGCATGAAAGGAGAGAGAGGCGATAAAGGCAATGCTAGGGAAAGTTGTGGATATGAAGAGTGTTGTTATAAAGTGTAGATATGCACTTTTCAAGTCAACCTGCCCTTTTCAAATTAGACATTGCAGCCGTAATCCACATTCCACATTCTACATATGTCCCGGTCCTTACTGTCACCATCCCCTTAGTCCCCTGTCTCACTTCTCACAGCCTCACCCTGCCGGTATATTTTACAGCATCCGGGACTTCAATACCGGATATTGGAACCATGTACCATCCAGCAGGGTAACAGAAAACCGGTATGCATGCACATACAACCAATTGCTTGCCACCGCGTGTCTACCAGGGCATGATTTGAAAAGGAACAGTTATACAAAATAACCTGTTATTTAACCCTTTGCAAAACACAATGGGCCATATCCTATTGCTCAACTCGCCAGTGATAAGTTCTTAAATTAGGCCATGGGAACATCGTCTAATCCAATTAAACTTAACACCCCACTCGGGTGGTAAAGAACTCGCTTAGGCGATATCACCCAGCGAGTTCTTTACACTCTATCCTATTAATGATTTAGGCCGCTTTCACAGTGGGACGTTACAGGCGCACGTTAGAGAAGCCTGTAACGCAGCCCAACTCACAGTAATGAAAAATCAATGGGCTGTTCACAGTGCCCACGTTGCGTTACACTGTAACGCTGGATGTTCAAAGTAAGTGCAGCATGCTGTGCATTATAGGTGGTTTTAGCTGCATTAGACTGTTTGCAACTTTGCACATGCTCAGTAAGGGGAGAGTCCGCTATTGTTCCTAGCCACATGGCTAATTAATATTCACTGCACTGTAGTGTCATCCGGATCATCACAATGAAGGATTCGGTTCACAGTGGATGTCTGGAAGAAACAGGAACTGCAGCGTCTGTGCACAAGCACAATCTTCTTGCTGCATCTCTCCCTTCCCAATTAGCACCCTCAATGTGCCCTCATTCTCCTGCACCTCTCACCCTTCTGTACCCCTGCTTCCTGCTTCCCTAGTAAAATGATTCAAAGATTCGGTTCAAAGATCTGGATCTTTTCAATGATCCGATTCGAATCATCCGAATCATTGAAAAGATCCCAACTTCCCAGGATAGCACCAAGAGCCTCTTAACGCGGCTCAATCTGACGTCCAACTTTAACACCACCATGCGTTGCGTTAGGGGCACGTTATGCGACCTTAACGTCCCCTAAAACTTCTTGGTGTGAAAAAGGCCTTAATGCTGCTGGGAAGCTCTAAAGGTTTAAACCAGCTAATGCACGTCATTGCTGCTGCATTTGGGGGTCTCCTTTAACCACTTCCACACCATGAAATTTTATGCTGATCTGTGCAGCGTGGGCTCTCCAGCCCACAGCACAGATCAGCTAGCAGCCAGGGCGATCAGACTTCCCCCCTTTTTTCCCCACTAGGGGGATGTCCTGCTGGGGGGGTCTGATCGCCGCCGGCTGCTTGCGCTTGCGGGGGGGGGCTCTTCAAAGCCCCCCTCCGCAGCGCTTCCTGGCCTCCTTCCCCTTCCCTCCCTCTCCCTCCCCCTGTGAGCGGCGCAGGACGGAAATCCGTCCTGCGCCTGATGGGATAGGCTTTAGCCTATCAGATGCCGGTGATCCCCGGCCAATCAGAGGCCGGGGATCGCCGATCTCCTCTACGGCGCTGCTGCGCAGCAGCGCCGTATACATGTAAACACCGGGGAAGATCTTCCCCGTGTGTTTACATTTACCCTGCGAGCCGCCGATCGGCTCGCAGGGTGTTCACGGAGACACCCTCCGTGAACTGACATGGAACGGCCGCTCATACGAGCGGCCGTTTCCATGGTATACACTTCTGGATTCAGGGGCGTGTATATACGCTCCGAGAATCCGGAAGTGGTTAATAAGGAGACCCCCAGATCTCCCTGCCTGGCTGCCGCTAATCGCCGATGCCCCCCGCATCTGCGCCGGTCACACCTGAGTAAATTACCTGCCGCTGCTAGACATCTGCCGCAAGTCCTGATGCTGTAATTATGGTATCTTTCGCTGTAATTGTCTCTTGGAGCCCTGGCAAATCCCCTACCAGGGCTCCCCATTGGTCTGGACCATTTTCATTGGGATGACGGGAAGGTAAATATTTACATTGCCGCTGTTCAGGGGCTGTCAGCGCTGGATCCCGGAGGGTGAAGAGGACAGATGAAAACTCATTAGGATCCAGTGGCTTCCCCCTCCTGAGGTAAGTACCCCCCAGGGGAAGTTTTCTTTATTACAGATCATCTTTCAGAAAGTAAAAATAGGGCATGAAAATACACATCTCAGTTGCAACTGGACATTATGATATTTGTACAAAGGGTATAAGGAACAGAGGGAGTCACTGTTTACAGTGTGAGTACATTAATACTGCTGTATTCAGGTGTTACCCTTTCCAGTGGTGGGGATACTTTGTTGAGAAACTTTGTTCATTAGTTGGCTAACAGCACAAATATAACAAAGTTGCAGTATGCATTTGGAAAGAGTGATGTGTTGCCTGATTTCTCACGCAACATCCAAATGGTGAAACTGCAATAAAAGGAACTGTCTGATTGCACCAGTTAAGCTGAACCTCCTATTCCCATAAGCCCTAAGCAATTTCCACCTCAAGGAACAGGTGTTTCCCTTGTTACTTTTTTCCCATACATCCCATGTCATCATCTGTGTTCACCATCATTACTAAAAATGGGCCATCATTCCTCACAAAATCAGTTTCATTCTGACATTGGCAAAAAAAATTCTGCTAGTATTGCTTTAGCTGAGAAGGGGTCATTCTAGCTAGAATAAGTACTTGTGAGGAAAAGAAAAACCATACTGCATTTGTGCCCCTATTTTCTTTGTGCACTTTACTGCTGGAGGGAAAATCACTGTGCGCAAAGGGCTGTATTGAGCATATATTGGAGGAGGTGATTGGTGGGCGATATAACTATGCAAGAAGTATTTCACCGTGCTAAGCCTGTAACTGTGTGTGTGTGTGTGCGTGTGTGTGCGGAGGGGTGGGAGGGGGATTGGGGGGGGGGGGCGGTCCCTGGTCATAATGAGGGTAGTTTTGCACTTTCATATGGACAGCTTGAGGGGGCAGAGTGGGTGTCATTGTCTAATTGACTAATGAGGACTACATTGTGCATGCATTTGGAGGTTAAAGTTAGTGTGCTAAAGTTTTACTGTGCCCAAAAGTACCCACAGAACCTACCCCAACTTTGTCCATAAAATACAGTATTTTTTGTCCTTTTCTTCAAAAAATGTCTCTAAGAAGTCTCCTCTTGGCTATATCTTTATCTCTTATGGTAGAATGAAGCAAGCATTGTTTCCAATGCAAGACCACTTCAAGAATATGGTGTTGGTACTTACCATTGAAAATATGTTCTTTTAAGCTTTGTCCTCCTCTTCAAGGATCCTGGTGCCAGAAAAGTAGCTGTATAATCTCTAAAGTGGCGTCTCAAGGTTCTCCTCCCCTCCATTGATGCTTGTGTGGACACTTCCTCCTTCTACCTTCATCTTTACGCTACTGTGGAATACCACAGAGGGCGGAGTGAAGGAGCAGCTTGGCATGGTAGTAGTAGCATATTACGATTGCTTTATGCACAATTGCTCAAGTGCTAGCATAGCCATATAGTACATGGCCCACTGCAATCTCGGGAGCGGATGTCTGTAGTTCTGTCAGATGACTGACAACACACCCAAGACCTTTTTCTAAAGAGGCGGGGGGGGGGCAGTAATGCAATAGATAAAACCATAAACGGTACAAACTGGCATATGTGGACAGATCCACAGGAAAACGTGGTGCCTTTCAACATGTTCACTGGTCTGCTGCCATCTGCTCCTGGAAATGGTCCATTGGCAATTGTGAACTGAGGCCTACTAGGCTGCGGACTAGGAAAGAGTGGATTGCAGCCCTCTTGCCGTACACAGCAGTACCATGATTTATGTTTTATATGTAAATCAGGGTGCTCATTTCCCATATGCACAATTCATTTTTTCCCGGAGCGCAATCGCCGGCTGGCATGATTCTTTGTGCGATCACATTCCATTCCTGATGGCTTCACAGTGCAAACGCAGCGAGTGTACATTGCGGTGTTGCTATCGCACTTCACCGTGGAAAAGCGCCCTAACTGTACGGCTCTGTCAGTACTGGATACGGCATCACCATGTAATATTTATCCTTCTGCAGCTTGCTCGCTATACTGTGAACTTTGTCATCATTTTCAAACAGATGGAATTTGTGAAATAAGCAGACAGGGTAGTTGTATGGGTGAAAAATAGATGGGGAAACAGATTTTTATTGTATGTTGTACCAAGCTGCAATTCTGCTTTAAATTTACCATGTGGAGATAATGCAAAATATTTTCCCCCTAACCACTGAAAGTGTTACAACGTCCCCATCCTGTCCTAAGGGCCCTTTTACATTTAATGCATGCATTTTTTCCCCCTCCATAGCAGTGCATTGTGAAAAAGCTTTTCAGCAGATAGTGTTAAAAAGCCCATAGGGAAGCATGGACACTGAACTGCACATCAGTTGTCCTTTCAGTTACAACTGACAGCAACTGATATAGTGTAAAAGGACCCTAACTGTCAGGACAGTCACTATTTTAGCTAAAGGAAGCAATGTACTCTATATCTAAAATCTATATCACACGTGTTTATCGACATGCGCACAGTGTACTCCCCAGCTTTGTAATATTAATAGCACATATTATAATAATGGAAACGGGAAACGCTTTGTGTGCCAAGCACAGGGCGGCTTGCTTCATCTCTTGTTTTGTAACAGCAGTGAGTATTGAGTAAATGTGCTGTGTCACTAGCAGACAGTATGGACAGATGGGCGGGGAGAGCTGGGCAGGGAAAGTAAAAGCAGCACTCAGCAGCAACTTCAGAATCAAGGAAAAGTCAATGGGCTGGAAACGTAGGAGCAATATATATTAATGAAGATTGAATCAAAATTGATGTGTTCAGCTTTGGAAATTTCTTGCCTAACTTGGGTGATACACTTAATTAGATCAGCAATGACAGGGACAACTTGTGAACACATAGAACTTAAAGGCTTTTAAGCAGAGCAAATTGTACAAATGGTGTTGATTTAATGGAAGGAACGTTAACTCGAGAAGATGTACCTGTCCATTCCATCCTTCAGTCTGTGGCTCTGTGCGGATAGATCACAGACTGTCATTCCAGCCCCCAGCCTGTGTCTGACGGCTCAGTGAAGAGGGAGGGGAGTAGGAGGAGGCAGGAAGGAGAGGAACGCTGTGTGCCTGTGTGATTCCTTGTCGCTGTAGCAGACAGTCAGAGCATTGCAGCAGTGAGCTGTATTTTATAGACCCTTCTTATGGACCACGTGTACAGGGGAAATATATCACTTTATCTGCGGGCTGTCAGTAAATGTACTGACAGTTGGGGACACTGGACGCCGGACTGATGCTCTCATTCGATCCTGAGAATATCTATTGTATAACAGAAAAAGGTTGAACTCCGCCCTTCTTATATTACTTCTCACCGGGGGAGTGACTTCATTAATAACATGAAACGAACCCGGTGATCAGCTCTGCTCACCTCTTGGCCTAGAATACATCTGCCCTATCTGTCCCTCAACCAGCCATGTATGACTATGACCAGGCTATCGCCTTCTTAGGAGATTGGGGTCCTTTCCAGCTTATCATCTTTTTCCTTCTTAGTGCTAGCACTATTCCCAATGGCTTTAACGGGATGTCAGTGATGTTCCTGGCCGCTACCCCCGAGCACCGGTGCTGGATACCTGAAAATGCCAACCTGAGCCAGGCTTGGAGGAATGTCAGCATCCCCTGGGAGGAGAAGGATGGGGCGCTGGTGCAGAGCAGGTGCTGGAGGTACAAGCTGGACGACCTGAGGACATTCTCTAAAGAGGGACTCCTTCCTGGGCTGGATGTCAATGTCACTGCCTTGGAGAAGGAGAAGTGCTTGGATGGATGGGACTACGACACGGACATTTACCACTCTACTGTGATCACAGAGGTCTGTCTATGTAAAATGTGTCTTACCTTCTCAACAACTGTTTAATTGGCCCTCCTACTTTTTACACAACTGCTGTTATGTACATTATCATAATTTATCGTTATGGGTGCTGTGATATAAACTCCAGACACCATGTGGCTTTTAGACAGACATAATTTAACAAATAAACTATAGACAGTAATGGGAACTATAGACAGGACCTGAAAGTTATTTTTTTTGCAGGTGTTTTTTTGCAGGTGGCCCCTACGGCGCCAACTACCATGATGGCCCACAAAGCTTGGAGAGTATGTGCAATCCAGATTGCATTCAAATGTGTCTGATGTTAGATGCATCTGTCATAAGGTTCATATCATTTCTAAGTTAGGACTGGTAAATGGTGTGTGAAGTAGTTGTGCCATGACTCAATAGGAAACATACCTGTTGTGAGATGTTTTGTAACATTTTATTCCTATAGTTGCATGACCGCATTTTTGCTAACCTTTGATCGGTTCTGTTTAATATGACCCAGGTGAGAGTTACTTTTCCCACCTAAGAGCAGATCTTTTGTAATATAGTAGAATCTCTCTTGTTATAGTAAACTCTGATATAGTAAACCTCTGGCTATAGTAAACTCAATCCTCAGGTCCCAGCAACTGCATCTGTATAAATATACAATGTATAAACAATTCTGATATAGTAAGCTTCTGATATAGTAAACTGCTTTTCCTGGTCCCTTGGAGTTTACTATAAAGGGATTCTCCTGTAGTTTCCATTTGAAAATGACTGGATCACACATATTCTCTACTTTATTTTTGCCAGGGCCCTTCCACACTAAATTCATTGCGTTAAATCACAACGGACAATATCAACACATAGCAAAGCAATGCAATGATATTCCTATGGGGCTTTCACATCTAGCGTTGTGCAGCTGGTTAGGACAACATGTGCATTTACGTGGCAGTGAGGCATACTTTCATTGTACTGTATGGCTCACTGTAGGGTCGTTCTTCAGCCCTGTAGCATTGCAATTTGATAGCAACTTACACAGTGTGAAAGGGCCCTTAGTCTCCGTTCCCACTTGTCTTCCGCATCACGTGCGGCCAGCGGGAGCGGACAGTATAATATCCGCTTCGATGCTCAGCAGTGATGCAGCTGGAGCCTGGGGCAGATGCGCTCCCCCATAGACTATATGGAGGAACGCATCTGCCTGGTCCGGGGTTATCGAGGACTGCACAGAAGTGCGGTTTGCTTACTGCAATGGGTCCCGCTGATCCCTGGCAGCTTGAAAAGTGTGAACGGCTCCTGTGTATAACACGTTCACTTTCCACTTAGCAATACGCCAAAATCAATTCCGGGTACAACTCACGTTGTACTTGGTGAAATAAATTCTGATACTGATTCAGGAAGGACAAAAAAAGTCCGCTCTCAGCTCAAGTGGGAACAGAGCCAGAATGTGCACCAAGCCACTTTGAAGATCAAAGTTTCCTCTGCCAAGCTTGCCCCTACACTACTCCACACCAATCATCACAGCAAGCTAACAATTTTTGTATGAAACCTTAAAGCACACCTGAACTAAGAGAAATATGGAGGCTAATTTATTCATTTCATTTTACATTGCCTGGCTGTCCTGCTGGTCCTGCTGATTCTTCTAATACTTTTAGCCATAGACACTGAACAAGCATGCAAATAAGGTGCTCTGATTGAAGTTCGAAAGTATTAGCTGAATGCTTGTTTCAGGTATGTAATTCAGAGGCAAATAAAGCAGCACATATAGAGCAGCAGGAATGAAAGGAAACAGGAATTGTCTAAAAGGAAAGAAATATGGCAAAAACCATGCATACATGGTAAAAAAAAAAAGGTGCCCGGTAAAAAAGGCACCAGACATAGCCACTATTAGAACATCTGTAAGATTATCGATATTCTAGAACCGCTTTTAGAATATTGGTAAAATTACTAATATTCTACTAGCTAAAATAATTTACTTATATTTTACTACACCCTCACCCTACTCTCACTCAGAGCTCTCCCACTACTGATGCCTAACATCCCCCCCCCCCCCCCCTCAGTGGTGCCTAACCTTAAAGAGACTCAGTCTACCGAAATGAGTACCCCCCAGGGGAACTTTTTTAGTTACAGAGGCCTCCGGATCCTATCAAGGCTTCCCCTGTCCTCCTGTGTCCCACGGCGGGCCCACGGAACGCACAGCCGACAATTTGTCAGACTGTGCAATAGTGACCTTTTCTGGCTCCAGCGTGGGCTCTGTTGCGGCTCTCCGCTCGGAAATAGGAAGAAATAGCCGATCTCTGTCAGGTCCGCTCTACTGCGCAGGCGACTTGCGCCTGCGCAGTAGAGCGGACTAACGGAGATCATCTATTTCCGACCGGAGAGCCACTATTACGCCTGCGCTGGAGCCAGGAAGGTAAATATTTACATCCCGCTTTTCGGAAGGGCACATCGAGACCGCCATGGGACACAGAAGGATGGCGGAAGCCTCAATCGGATCCAGAGGCTTCCCCCTACTGAGCTGAGTACCCTCCAGGAGATTGTTTTTAGTTACAGATCCTCCTTAACCCTCACCCCCCCCCCCCCCTATCACATCTAAACTTAACCCGTACTGGTGGTTCCCGACCCTAACCCCTCCAGTGAAGCCTAGCCTGCTGGTAGCTTACCTTAAATCACCCCCTCCTAAGCATAACCTTAACCCCCTATGGCGGTGCCTAACCTTAACCCCCCATCGGTGGTGCCTAATCTAAAATAACACCCCCCCACCACCACGCCTGACACTAAACCTCTCCCCTGCCCACGGTTATTATTATAAAGAGGTGCCCGCTATGCAGTAGCCCCTGGCGCCTTTTGTAATAATTATAGCCTCAAGTAGATAGGTTTAAATAGGGCTTTTCACACAGTATTTGTAGCCGCCCTTTCATAGTGGCCAGCCCTGGCACCCACTATTTTATTGGGCGCCTCTGGCACCCTTTTTACTGCTGTTAGCTGTTAATCCCAACATTTAACATGTAGGTCTATGGCGGTGCACTTTTTGCCAGAGTGCCTTTCAGCACCCTTTTTTCTGCTTCGACCACCATATCCCTCCCACTTCACGTCCCCTTTAAGCAGGAGTATACTGGGGCTCTGAACGTTTTATATAGATAGAGTACATGTTTTTAGCCAGTTCACATGATAAAATAAATGAAAAGGAACCATGCTCATATTCCAGGAATCTCAAACAGACAAGGACAGGTGCCGAGGGGGATGTTCTGTTTGCACAAATAAAACAACACATTGGAATATTAATCCTTAGCACTTGTGCCTCCAGAGACGAATGCACCTCCAGATACATCGCTGAACACACAGACCAGCTATCTTGTCTCTGCACACATAGAGCACACAGTATTATCAGAAGGGAGGGAATGAAGAGGGAGTTAGCAGAGAAACTCCTGGCACAGCTGCAGATCTAACCATGCTATGGTCAAGTTTCAACATATTTTTCATCTGACTGAACTAGGAACAGAATAAGGAACAACAACAACAGTACTTAGAAAGGCCTTTTATAAAGAGGACACATGACACTTGCACATCAAACCAAATATTCTAAGAAGCAGTAATCTCTCACATTAAAATACAAGCTCACATGCACCCTATGTTCTTTAATAGCATAGTGATAGGAAAAAAAACAGTTCTTAGTATGAATAAATATTTCCAAACAAATTGAACTGTGCTGGTCACACACAGTCAAATAACACAATCCAATATTAACCCCATTGCACTCCAAAATGGTTTGCTCTCTTGAAAAATAGTTTAATTCATGCTGTATGTGCCTCATTTGTGAAAAGCTCGGATTCACTGACTGTACTGAGTGGTGCAGAGAAAACCATGATGTTAGTGAACTGATCTAGCACAATGACTACATTCTTTTTTTCAAACTATGATCCTCAATTACTAAAGCTCGTAGGGGGAATAGTTTTTGTTGTGGGCCTATAGTTTCAGTGGGAGCAGGCTGAACCGTCTTTCAACTCACACTGTGCCCCCTCTGAACGTAGACAAAATAATACATACTCAATTTTTATGCAACCTGCTCTGGGCATGAATTTTGCTGTGCACATGGTTGATATTGATATACAGTATATTGTTTGATTTAGCCAAATAACATAGCATTTTTTTATTGCTCTCTATTACTGGCTGATGTGTCCATAATTATCAGAGTGTCAAGAGTTAATATTGGTATGGCATATTACCATTAAATATGAGTTGATACAATGTTAAGTAACTCGAAACCGTGAATATGTAACTTATGTGAAATCCTTTACTTTGCCACTTATTTCACATTCAGGCTGCTTTCACAGTGGGACGTTACAGGCGCACATTAGAGCAGCCTGTAACGCAGCCCACCGCACAGTAATGAAAAATCAATGAGCTGTTCACAGTGCCCACGTTGTGTTACATTGTAACGCTGCACGTTATATGAAAGTGCAGCATGCTGTGCGTTATACACGGTTTTAGCCACGTTAGACTGTTTGCACATGCTCAGTAATGGGGTTTTTTCATTTTATTAATGCAGGAGAGGAGGAAGGGAGAGTCCGCTGTTCTGTTTAGCCACATGGCTAATGAATATTCACTGCAGTGGTTTCTTCCTGGAGCGGACGCTTATTGGCTGGCGGGACCACGTGATGCGGAGTGTTCCGATCCCGTGGTCTCAGCAGACTATAGAACAAAAAAGGCGCACCAAGAGCCGCATAACGCGGCTCAATCTGGCGTCCTCCGTCAACACCACCAGGCATTGCGTTAGGGGCACCTTATGCGACCTTAACGTACTCTAAAACGCAACGTCCTGATGTGAAAGAGGCCTAGGACAACTGAAGTGAGAAGAATATGGAGGCTGCCATATTTATTTACTTTTAAACAATGCCAGTTGTCTGGCAGCCTGCTGATATATTTGGGGACAGTAGCAGGGCTGTGGAGTCGGTACAAAAATCATCCGACTCAGACTCCTCAGTTTATGAAACCACCGACTCCGACTCCTCGACTCTGACTCCTTAGTCTAATACTTACCAGGGCTGTGTATTTGGTACAAAGATCATTCGACTCCCGACTCTGACACCTGAGTTTATGAAACCACCGACTCCAGGTACCCAAAATTGCTCCAACTCCCGACTCCATAGCCCTGGACAGTAGTGTCTGAATAATACCAGAAAAAAAAGCATGCAGCTAATCTTGTCAGGTCTGACAATAATGTCAGAAACACCTAATCTAGTGCATGCTTGTTCAGGGTCTATGGCTAGAAGTAGAGGCAGAGAATCAGCAGAGCTGGCAGGCAACTCATTATTATGTAAAAGAAAATAAATATGGCAGCCTCCATATTTCTCTCACTTCACATGTCCTTTAAACTTGTGGTCCTAAAATAATCTTAAAATTCTTGACATGCTTGGGCATACCTGTTTTCTTTAGAGTAACATTAACTGCCTGTATGACTGTATGCCATAATTGTCATGTATGTGCTATGCAACATGCACATGGGGGCAGTTTAATAATCTGTGAATATTTATAGCGTTATAACTTATTTGCTTCTTTAGCGTCTTAATGTTTACATTGCTAATGTTTTTAAGCTTACTTAGCCCTTATGGGACAATATGCACAGGTGACGGGGCCTTTTTATGAACAATTCACAATACACAATGCATGGACAAACGCAATTTTTTTTACACGCGTTTCTCGGTGCATGGCATGCACTGCAGTGTATATTATTGCACGGACGTCACTGCAATACAGTATAGCCTGACAAGAAAACTCATTTCGGGACGTGTTGCATTGCAACGCGAGGGAACAGTGACATGCAGATTGCACACGTGCCATAAGTCACAACAGACAGCACCCTACATAGTGTGTTTGAGCCCTAAAGCCTTGATGTACGAAAGTTTGAGAACACTGGACAGACTCTGCGATCAACAAAATATACACATACCTAAAGGATTATTAGGAACACCTGTTCAATTTCTCATTAATGCAATTATCTAATCAACCAATCATATGGCAGTTGCTTCAATCCATTTAGGGGTGTGGTCCTGGTCAAAATCTACTGAACTCCAAACTGAATGTCAGAATGGGAAAGAAAGGTAATTTAAGCAATTTTGAGCAGGGCATGGTTGTTGGTGCCAGATTTTCACGCACAGCCATTCTTAGGGTTTACAAAGAAGGGTGTGAAAAGGGAAAAACATCCAGTATGCAGCAGTCCTGAGGGCAAAAATGCCTTGTTGATGCTAGAGGTCAGAGGCGAATGAGCCGACTGATTCAAGCTGATAGAAGAGCAACATTGACTGAAATAACCACTTGTTACAACCGAGGTATGCAGCAAAGCATTTGTGAAGCCACAACAAGCACAAGCTTTAGGCGGATGGGCTACAACAGCAGAAGACCCCACCGGGTACCACTCATCTCCACTACAAATAGGAAAAAGAGGCTACAATTTGCACGAGCTCACCAAAATTGGACAATTGAAGACTGGAAAAATGTTGCCTGGTCTGATGAGTCTCGATAGAGTCAGAATTTTGCATAAACTGAATGAGAACATGGATCCATCATGCCTTGTTACCACTGTGCAGGCTGGTAGTGGTGGTGTAATGGTGTGGGGATGTTTTCTTGGCACACTTTAGGCCCCTTAGTGCCAATTGGGCATCGTTTAAATGCCACAGGCTACCTGAGCATTGTTTCTGACCATGTCCATCCCTTCATGACCACCATGTACCCATCCTCTCATGGCTACTTCCTGCAGGATAATGCACCATGTCACAAAGCTCGAATCATTTCAAATTGGTTTCTTGAACATGACAATGAGTTTACTGTACTAAAATGGCCCCCACAGTCACCAGATTTTAACCCAATAGAGCATCTTTGGGATGTGATGGAACGGGAGCTTCATGCCCTGGATGTGCATCACACAAATCTCCATCAACTGCAAGATGCTATCCTATCAATATGGGCCAACATTTCTAAAGAATGCTTTCAGCACCTTGAATCAATGCCACATAGAATTAAGGCAATTCTGATGGCGAAAGGGGGTCAAATACCGAATTAGTATGGTGTTCCTAATAATCCTTTAGGTGACTGTGTGTGTGTATATATACCGTATTTTTTGGACTATAAGACGCTCCGGACTATAAGACGCACCTAGGTTTAGAGGGCAAAAACCCAGGAAAAAAAATATATACTAAACTTGGTGTGCCTATGGTGCAGGGGTGTCTTATAGATATTCTCCCCCCAATCTCCTCCTGTAACCCCCATGGTGTCTTCCTCTTGTCCCTCTTTGTGTTCTCTTCCTGTCCTCTGTGTCCTCTCCTCTCTCCCTTTGTGTCTGCCTCCAGTTACCCTGAGTTTGTCACCTTTCCTTCTCTGTGTCTGGCTCCTGTCCCCCTGTGTCTGTCACCTGTCTGCCTCCTGTCCCCACTGTCTGTTGCCTGTCCCCCCCCCCCCCCTGTGTTTTTCACCTGTCCCCCCTGTGTCTGTCAAATGTCCCTCTCTAAGTCTGCCTCCTGTCCCCCTGTGGCTGCCATCTTTCTACCTCCTATGCCTGCCTCCTGTCCATCTGTGTTTGCCCCCTGTGCCTGCCTCCTGTCCATCTGTGTTTGCCCCCTGTGCCTGCCACCTGTCCATCTGTGTTTGCCCACGGTCCACCTGAGCCTGCCACCTGTCCACCTTTGTTTGCCCCCTGCCCACCTGTGTCTGCCTCCTGTCCCCTTCTTTGTCTGGCTCCAGGTGGCCCCTCTTTGTGTTTTGCTCCCATGCCCCTGTGTCCTGCCGTCAGCCTGTAGGAAGGAATCAGCGGCAGCCGCTATCACTCACCTAATCCATAGAGTGCCTGCGGCGATCAGCTGCTGTTCCCTCGTCGCTGGTGCTCTCCGGGTCCCCGATGTCCTCCTCGCCCCCGCACTGCAATAAGAAATCAGCGGCGGTAGCCGCAGGCATTACTCACTGTCACAGGAGCCCTAGTGGCTGACCGCACTTAGCCTTCTAAATGGTGCCAGCGCACAGATCGTGCGAACTCTGGTCGCAGTCAATGCGCAGGAACCGTTAAGAATTAGCCGCAGACAACTCAGAAGGGAGCCTGTGAGACACGGGTAATTACAACGTACACACGATTCCACGGTATCTGCCACCACCACTGGTATGGGCCAGTGGACCCGATTTACTGACCGACTAGTCCTGCGAATAAAACGGTTAAACACACGGTATTCTGTCTAGCCAACAACAAACAAACAGTAGCGTATCTTCAGAGACCCGGGATCAGTTCTGTGTGTGCTGATAAGCAGGGTAGCGGAACAGTGAATGACTTGGAGGAAGTCTTTTATTCACAGCAATATAAATAATTAATATATACAGACAATTATTAAAATCAACAATTATTAAAACAGTAATAGCCAGTATAAAAAATAAAAGAAGGGAGAAAAATACTTAGTTCCTGGAAAGATGTCCTTTTTGTGGGAAAAATCAGAAAGATGTCCTTTTTGTGGGAAAAATCAGAGTTCTGGGTTTCAATCAAAGTTCAGAGTTCAGACCAGGTGGATGCCAGCATATCCTCAAGCTGGCACAGATGAGTTCAAGATGTTTCAGGGTGGAGGACACTGAGTTTGGCTCCTCTGCCATTCTTATGCCCCTGATTCAGTAGGAGGGAGTGAGGGTGGGCCCACACACCCCCTTAGAACATGAGATGAGTCCTCCCCTTGTCCTGGGAACCAGAAATCATACCTTAACCATATATGGGCTCTATCTCACAGAACCGTACAGGTCAGGGCAGATTTACTAATATTTTCAGGTCTGCCTCGATGTACCCAGCAGCCTGATCCCAAACATGAGGGGTGGGACCCTTGTGGTATCAGCAGGGCACTTTAGAACTGCCTAACTGGCAGTCTTTCCCTCAGAATGGTCTGAAATTTCTTCAGAACCAGCGCCAGATAGGGCCAAGCATGCTCTGTTAGTTTGGAGGGTCTGCCAGCCTGGCAACACAGAAAATATGATACATATAGCAGTTTATGGAATATGAGATACCCCTGGGATTGATAGCAGGTCATTCCCAGGCAAAGGCTCTTTGAAGTTTGGGGCAGCTAGCTAGGTGTCAGCTCCCCTGCTGGGAGGGAGCCGTAGGGTCTGGCTTTTCTCCCAACTAGATTGCTTCTGTCATGGTCTCTACCTGATGGATGGGCCATCAGCACAGCTTGAAGCCAGGGACTCTCTGGGCCCAGGCTCATTAGCATATCAAAAGAGCCATCCAGCAGTTGGGCTGGTGCTATCTCTCTGCTGAAAAAAAAGACTTCAGCTGCCCCTACACACTCAACCCAGATTGTATCGATTTGAAGCGCAATCGATGCAAAGAATCGAGTGCGATCGCTTTTCTTCACGGGCGGTTACAGGACGCGCCTGCGGCCCCGCAACCGTCCGTGACACTCACCTCATCCGGCGGCGATCGGCTGCTGTTTCCTCCTTGTCGCTGGTCTTCTCCAGGTCCCCGATGTCCTCCTCACCCCCGCACTGCAAAAAGAAATCAGCGGCGGTAGCCGCAGGCATCACTTATTTCATCCAGCGGCGATCGACTGCTTCTGCCTCTTTCACTCCTTCTCCTTAGCGGCTGGTCGCGTCTGACCAGGAAGTGCTGCCGCTAAGGAGAAGGAGTGAAAGAGGCAGAAGCAGCCGATCGCTGCTGGATGAAATGAGTGATGCCTGCGGCTACCGCCACTGATTTCTTATTGCAGTGCGGGGGCGAGGAGGACATCGGGGACCCGGAGAAGACCAGCGACAAGGAGGAAACAGCAGGTGATCGCCGCAGGCACTCTTTGGATTAGGTGAGTGATAGCGGCTGCCGCTGATTCCTTCCTACAGGCTGACGGCAGGACACAGTGAATACAGGGAATCCCCGAGGTTGCAGCGGGTCGGTGGTTCCTCTCGGCGGGTGAGCTGTAGGTCAGGGATTCCCTGTATGTGGACTATAAGACGCAGGGACTTTTTCTTCCAAATTTTGGGGGAGAAAAATTGCGTCTTATAGTCCGGAAAATACGGTATATATCGGCATATAAGACGCACCCAGGTTTAGAGGGCATACATCAGGAAAAAAAACTAAAACTAAACCAAGGTGCATCTACAATGCAGGGGCATCTTATGGACCTTTTCCCCCTACACTGCCTCTATCTAAGCTACACTGCCCAGCTACACTAACCCCTGCTGCCCCTCCCCCTAATCTACATTACACCACACTAACTCCTAATGCAATACCAGTAACACTACAGTGCACTACATTAATCCCTACTTCTCCACCACCTACATTTCTATCACTACCTACACTAAATACAAAAGCATTTTTCATGTATGCTTACAAATTAGATTAGGCTGCTGCAGGTCTGGCATGATGAGAATCCCAGATCCCTTGCAGTTTGGATCAGAGCAGGGCAGCACTGTCCTGCCGATGTCCTGGAGATGGATAAGCTGTGACATCAGTGGCTGGATCCCTCTTGGAGCCAGAGCCGCTGCGGTGTCCAGAGTCACACGGGCAGCTCCAGCTGATGGCCCGCATGATTCAAAGTCGACGAGCACAGAGAGTGCACTGTGGTCCGGGGAGCCCAAGTGACGCTGCAAGAGAGACTCTGTGCCGCCATCCAATCTGCCCGCCAATCCTCTGGTCCCCAGGGAGAAGAGCTGGAGCCGCTGCACTAGCCAGAGTCACGCGGGCAGCTCCAGCTGATGGGCCCAAGTGACGCTGCAGGAGAGCCAATGAAGCCGCACAGAAGGAGGAAGCAGGATGCAGGACTGGAGCCCGCGAATGAATAGGTGAGGGCTTCCATTGCGTCCTACACCTGCTTTTGGGGGACATTTGGCTGTGTGTGTGTGTGTATGTGTGTGTGTGTGTATGTGTGTGTGTGTGTGTGTGTGTGTATGTGTGTATGTGTGTATGTGTGTATGTATGTGTGTGTGTATGTATGTGTGTATGTATGTGTGTATGTATGTATGTGTGTATGTATGTGTGTATGTATGTATGTATGTGTGTATGTATGTATGTATGTGTGTGTGTGTGTATGTATGTGTGTGTGTATGTATGTGTGTGTGTGTGTATGTATGTGTGTGTGTGTGTATGTATGTATGTGTGTATGTATGTATGTATGTATGTATGTATGTGTGTATGTATGTATGTGTGTATGTATGTATGTGTGTATGTAAGTATGTGTGTATGTAAGTATGTGTGTATGTAAGTATGTGTGTATGTAAGTATGTGTGTATGTATGTATGTATGTATGTATGTATGTATGTATGTGTGTGTGTGTGTGTGTGTGTGTGTGCGTGCGTGCGTGCGTGCGTGCGTATGTGTATATATATATATATATATATATATATATATATATATATATATATATATATATATATATATATATATATATATATATACACATATATACCCATAATTATTCTTACAGCTAAAAGTTACTTTTATTCAACCAGCAAGTCATTTGTTGACAGGAAATGACATAGGTGTCTCCTAAAAGATAATACAGTGTACAAGAGTCATTATTGTGGGAAAAAAAAAAACACTACTCGGCTTTTATTTACATTTGAGCAAAAAGTGTCCAGTTCAAAATTATTCATACCCTTCTCAGTAATCAATAGAAAAGCCTTTATTGGCTATTACAGCAATCAAATGATTCCTAGAATTGCAAAAGGCTCGCTCACTGTAACAAAGAATTTAAGGAGAATATTTAAATTGCTGCCATTTTAACATTGTTATTGGCAGAGACCTCAAACCTGCTACAGTCGGTTGTTAGGTGACTAATGCTGGGTACACACGTTGAGATTTCCCGCTCGATTCGCAGGATCGAACGGTTCGATTCGATTATTTCAAACATGCTCGATTGGATTTCAATCGTTTTTCTCATGATAGGTATGCAAAATCGACGGCAAAAACGATCAAAATCCAATCGAGCATGTTTGAAATAATCGAATCGAACCGCGAACCAAGCGGGAAATCTCAACGTGTGTACCCAGCATTAGGCCCCTTTTACACTTAATCAGTTGCTCTCAGTTATAACTGAAAGAATACTGATTTTCAAAGTAATGCCCATGCTTTCCTATGACATCTTTTTTAACTGAAATCTTTTTCACAATGCACTGCTATGGAAAAAAACGCATACTAACGCGTACCGACGCACACTATTGCACACCAACTGATTAAATGGGCCCTAAGGGTTCAAGTTATAAAAAGGGTGACGGAGCCACAAACAGCTAATCAGATTTTTTTCTTTTTAATGGGAAAATTTAAATTATTACTTCCAAGGACCCCAAAGCTCGCAAAGTTTGTCATTGAGTTACTGGGTGTCAAGGTTAGAAAAAGTGGGCGGAGCTGACAACAACCAAATACATACTCGGGCAGCGCCATGCCATCAGCTAGTATAATATAAAATATGTGCACTGCAGGTGTGCATACATGTAAAAAATGTGTGTGGAAAAAAGGCCGCCGGGTTTGCTGGTAGTAGAATCTTGCTAAGATTAGCGATATTCTACTACTAAATATCCATAGTAGAATAGTGGTATTATGTACCGATATTTTACTATTGCTAACCCTACTCTCACACAGAACCTTCCCCTAACACCCTACCGGTGGTGCCTAACCCTAAAATCCCCCTGGCGGTGCCTGACCCTAATGCCCCACTGGTACCTAGCTCTAACACCCCTCCCCCCCCAATTGGTGCCTAAACCTAACCTCCCCTGGTGTTGCCTTAACCTAACCCCCCTGGTGGTGCCCAAACCTACCCCCCCCCCCCCCCGGTGATGCCTAAACCTAACCCCCCCATGGTGCCTAACCCTCCTGGTGGTGCCTAACCCGCCGCAAAGCCGCGATACGCAGGTGATTACCGCCATGAAGGCGCTCAAATTTATCTACATAGCCGCATATCGCGGCTTTATGGAAGCTGCGACTTGCGGCAAACATGGTAAGATTCGGCGCCCGCTAATGGCAGCCGTCATGCGCCCAAATTACCTCCTAATGCCGCTAAATGCGACTTTTAACATGGGCACCTATGGCGGTGCTGTTTTTTCCATAAGGGCTCCTGTGCCCTTTTTACCTGCTTCGCTGCAGGTGCTGCAAGTGACTCCAGTTGCATATCTTCTACTTCCACTAACGTTTTAGCAGTCTTCTATGATCTGATATGACACAAGAAAGGACAACAAACATTGAAAGCCAAATAGCAGACTTTTTTAAAACAATCTTCCTGTGTTTGTTGGATCACACAGACTAATTCCTGCTTTCCAGTCTTTGTAAATGATGGCTGAAGTGTCTGCTCAAAAGAATATGAGCTCCTGATTTCTTCCCAAGCTAAGCTGCAGGCCTTGGCACACTGACTGACATGAACCAGGAAATGCTTAGGACGGAACAGTTTATAGAGGGATTGGATGACTGGAGTTATCTGGGTCACCTCTAAATGGTATGAAAGAGGCTGCAGATAATTTCTGCATCAAGCCTAGAGCAACTGATACTGCGAGGAAGGGGTTTAACCATTTGCTGGCTTTCATTGGCTGTCATGAATGATAACATTTATGATAAATATTCCTTTTTGTTGACAGAATAATTTGTTTTTGACAATTATTTGACAAAGGCGATATCCATTTAATGCTAATTGATAACCTTTGCTAAAAACCTACACATACACCAGATTTACTAAACCGTCATCTTAAACTTGCCGTAATCTGCAGACATAGAATATTACAGACATAGACCATTAAGGTACCCATACATCTAGCGACTAGTGACCATCCAATTTGATAATTATCGAATTGGATGAAAATTGGTGCCGCCAAGTGCATACCTGATTGACGATGCGACTAATTTTGGGTCAAACATATCGATCGGACATGCTGCAAGATGAGATAAAAGCTAAAACAGACATTGTAACTAGTTCACCACTATGAGGTTTTTCCACTTATGGACCAGAGCAATTTTCACATTTCAGCGCCCCTCCCTTTTATTTGCCAATAATGCTACTTATCACTACAAAATGATCTTTATCTTGTTTTTTTTCACCACCAAATAGGATTTTTTAGGGTGGTACATTTTGCTAAGAATTATTTTATTCTGAATGTATTTTAATGGAATAATAAGAAAAAATGGCAAAAAATGAATTGTCTCTCAGTTTTCAGCCATTGTAGTAAAATAAAACGTGCTACTGTGGATAAAACTGATACATTTTATTTGACCATTTGTCCCAGTTATTACAATGTTTAACATATATGCCTAGTAAAATGTATGTCAACAATATTTTATTTGGAAATTAAGGTGTATTTTTTTAGTTTTTGCGTAGGTCACTAATTACAAGCCCTTATTTGCAAATATTACAGTAATATACCCATATGACGTACAAATTAAAACAAGTTGAGTCCCTAAGGTAACTTTTTTTTTATGTATTTTTTTTAAATGTCATTTCTTTATGTATTTTTTTAAATGTCATTTTTTTAAGTATACAAATGCTTTATTTTTGCAACTGTGAATAAGTGGGGTAAGTAAGGGGGATTTATTTAATTTATGTATTAGGCTGTATTTTTGCTATTTGGCAACTATATGACACGCCCCCTCCCCCCTCATTGATGCTGGTGATCATTGATCACAGGCACTTTGATCTGTGAATGGGAACTGTGTTCCCATTCACTGATCAGTGTACTGACGGGCGGGTTAAGTGTGCTAAACATGCATATCAGTGTTGACGGCATGTGAATGCAGCGATGTACGTTTATCTACACAACTGAGACTTTAGATGAAGTCCTGCCTCGGGGACACTAAATAATTAAGTTAATATTTCACTCTTCCTAAAAATTTGCCATAATCATGTTTCAGTACTGCACTGTACAAAGGCTTTGCAGTTTAGTGTTGTAAATTGTTTAGTGTTGTAAAGACATTTCAGTTTGCAACAAGATATTAATTTCTATACCTAACCGTAATCCCAAGTTGCATTGTTTATCTAGCCTGGAATCTGTACTTTGTGCTGTGCTGGTTTTCAGTGTTCTTCTTCTTGTTAGATAATAGCTCATTCATGTAATACAAGTGCATGGAAAAAAAAGCATGCAGAGAATTGTAGCTAGTAGAATATCTGTCAAATTACTGATATTCTACTACCGAATTCCGATAGTAAAATATCGGTAATCATTACCGATATTTTACTATACGTTAACCTAACCCTACTCTCACACAGAAGTCTCCTTCTACCGATACCTAACCCATAACCCTTCCTCTACCTGTGCCTAACCATTAAGCCTGCTTGGCGGTGCCTAAACTTTACCAACCCCCTTCCCGTGGCAACTAATTCTTAACCTCACCACTGCCCCAAAGCCGCAATTTGTGGCAATGGAAGTAAATTTAAGCACACGAAGACGCTCAATAAAATAGCGGGCACCAAGACGTTCTGTTATGCAGTTACATACGGTAGTTACATAGTTATTTGGGTTGAAAAAAGACATACGTCCATCGTTCAACCAGAGAACAAAGTAAAACACCAGCCTGCTCCCTCACATATTCCTGTTGATTCCGAGGAAGGCGAAAAACCCTTACAAGGCATGGTCCAATTTGCCCCAAAATGGAAAAAATTCCTTCCCGACTCCAGATGGAAATCAGATAAAATCCCTGGATCAACATTATTGGGCATTACCTAGTAATCGTAGCCATGGATGTCTTTCAACGCAAGGAAAGCATCTAAGCCCCCTTTAAATGCAGGTATAGAGTTTGCCATAACTCCTTCCTGTGGCAATGCATTCCACATCTTAACCTCCCTGGCGGTCAATTAAATTCGCCAGGGAGGCAGCGCAGCACTATTTAATTTTTTTTTTTTTTTAAATCATGTAGCTAGCCTAGCGCTAGCTACATGACAGCCGCTGAGCGGCATCCCCCCTCCGGCGATCAGGCCCGTCAGGAAATCCCGTTCTGAACGGGATTTCCATTAGAGCTTCCCCCGTCACCATGGCAATGGGCGCGATGACGTCATCGACGTCGTGACGTCAGAGGGAGTACCAATCCACCCCTCAGCGCTGCCTGGCACTGATTGGCCAGGCAGCGCATGGGTCACCCTCTGACGCGGCGGGTAGCGGCGAATCGACGCGGAGTGGCGGCTATCGCAGGTAACACGCAGCTATCAAAGTGCTAGCTGCGTCTATAAAAAAAAATTATGCAAATTGGCCCAGCGGGGCCTGAGAAATCCTCCTGCGCGGCTTGCCCCGTGTCCAGCACGGGGTTACCGCTAAGGAGGTTAATCACTTTTACTGTAAAGAACCCTTTCCTAAATAAAAGGCTAAAACGTTTTTCCTCCATACGCAGATCATGTCCTCTAGTCCTTTGAGAAGGCCTAGGGACAAAAAGCTCATCCGCCTAGCTTTTGTATTGCCCTCCGATGTATTTATACATGTTAATAAGATCCCCTCTAAGGCGTCTTTTCTCTAGACTAAATAAACCCAGTTTATCTAACCTTTCTTGGTAAGTGAGACCTTCCATCCCATGTATGTTGTTGCTCGTCTCTGCACCTGCTCTAAAACTGCAATATCTTTCCTGTAATGTGGTGCCCAGAACTGAATTCCATATTCCAGATGTGGCCTTACTAGAGAGTTAAACAGGGGCAATAATATGCTATCATCTCAAGTTTTTATTTCCCTTTTAATGCATCCCAAAATGTTGTTAGCTTTAGCTGCAGCGGCTTGGCATTGAGTACGATTATTTAACTTGTTGTCGATGAGTACACCTAAGTCCTTCTCCAAGATTGATGTCCCCAACTGTATCCCATTTATTTTGTATGGTGCTAGACCATTGGTACGACCAAAATGCATGACTTTACATTTTTCAACATTGAATTTCACCTGCCATTTATGTGCCCATATAGCCATCCTATGCAGATCTTGTTGCAATATGTCCCTTCCTGAGAGTTGATTATTCTGCACAATTTTGTATCATCTGCAAAAAGACTCAGTGCCCGCTATTCTATCTGACGCCTCCGTGCAACCAAACTTCCTTACATTGCTACAAATCACAACTTTCATAATGGGTGCCTATGGCGGCACCCTTTTCCCTGCTTTGGATAATAGCTTGGGGTTACAGCCTCCTACTGACACAGTTCTCTAGGTTAGTTATACTGTGTTATTAACTTAAAGGAAACCAGAGACCAGATCTTATAAAAGTGTTATACATACCTGGGAGTTCCTCCAGCCCCATCCACACGGATCGCTCCCACGACGCAGTCCTCAGTCTTCTCCAGCGCCGAGAGAAGTGCGCCCTCTATGTATCTCTCCAGCGGCACACTTCTCTTGCGTATGACTGGCCGTGAGTGGCTGAAGTTGCGGGACCCAGTACCGGAGCTGGAGAAGACTGAGGAAGGCGATGTGGGAGCGATCCATGCGGATGGGGCTGGAAGAAGCCCCAGGTGTGTATAAATCTTTATATGATCTGGTCTCTGGTACACTTTAATGTCTCAAAAAAATGTACCTACTAGAAAATGTTGCCATTAATTTTATGACACTTTAGCTACCATGTTGTGACTCTAGATCTAAATGTCATAAGTTCCAAACTGTTGAAGTAACTGATTTTTTTTTTTTATTGCAGTATTTGCTGTGTTGCTAAACTAATAAAGTTTGTGAAGAAAACATTGACAAATGTTTTTGTTTTGCCTGACTTTTTACTGAAGGGCTTTTCCATAGAAAATACAATGAGCCTAATATACTACCTGAAGGATTGCAAATCTTTGTCATAATATAATGCAGTTAACACAATCGCCGGGTGGAATGTAACTACTACTTGTCTGACCTGCAGTACTGCGGTGATGCGAAACTGCAAACTACCATATCACTCTGCACATGAGCTTCAGTTGACTCTGTTAAAATGAATAAGGAATGTTACAATGCGTGCACATTTACCCTGTTCATCATTGGACATTGGATTGCATTTTGACTTTACTAAAACTGTGTGTACACTAAGGGCCTATCCTATTCCAGTTGATAAGTAGCTTGCAGATGCAAGCTACTTATCACCTTGCCATCGTGCGAGGATTACCAACAAATCCCATTGCCGGTTTCCTTCGTGCGATGGCCGATCGTTAGGGAGCATTACTCAGAGGATAGCCTGAGCAATGCTCCCTTTTACTGGGTGATCGGGAGCGAGGCTTTACTCTGTGATGCTGTCCTTCAGTACTACGGCCTCTCTCCTTAGAGATGCCCGCCCACACCCACCGAACATCGCCACCACCTTCTCCCGCTGCAAAAATTATTAAAAGGAGACCCCCAGTGCTCCCTGTCGGGTTGCCGTAGGTCCCCAAAGCCCCCCACACCATTTTCATTGGCTCAGAGAGTGGACCAATGGGGAGCCCTGGCACTAGCTACAAAGAGGCTTTGCCGGGGCTCGGATACACCGTAATTACAGTGAGAGTACACTGTATTTAATCAGCAGCACTTGAGGCTGAAGTTATTCGGCTGTATGCTAATTACTAGAGGGAGACCGGCGCAGCTTTGGGGGCTTCGGGGATCTGCAAAGATCTGATGGGAAGCTCAGGTGCAGCGACGACGACGTGCGTTAGCTGGTTTAGACCTGCTTTTTGCAGGTCTAAGCTAACACTCTTGTCTGCAGGGAAGCATCGCTTCCCGGAGGCATGAAAAATGTAATTGGATAGCGTGAGAAGAACTCGCTGGGTGATGATAATAATCCGAACATTTGTATAGCGCTTTGTCTCCTCAAGAGCCACTGGGACACGTTGAAGAGGCCACCCTGTAGTGTTAGGGAGTCTAGGGAAATACTGACCCTAGCCAGGATTCGAACTCAGGTCTCCCATGTGAAAGGCAGAGCCCTTACCCGGTACACTACGCATCACTTCCGCTCCCATTCACGTCACTTCTACAGCCCCCGTATGGGGCGGAATGCGGGCGTGTGAGAATCTGCAGCATGCTGCAGATTCTCTGACCGCTCAGCACCACTCCGGATAACCTGCACGCAATGGAAACTGTTCCATTAACGTGCTTTGTTTACAGTTCAGCCACAGTGCAATGTGGCTATGTAGCCGCATTGCACTGCATGTAGTGAAAACGGGCCCTTAAACTGAATTGGATTAGGCAATGGGAGCATTGCCTAATTTAAGAACTCGGCAGCACTTAGCGCTGGTGAGTTCAGCAATAGAATATGGCCCTAAAAAGGTGTGTAAAAGGTAGGACATGGGGCTCTTCCTATCTTACGGGACACAATTGACTGTTTTCGTGTGTGTTCTGCACAGAAAAACTGATTTAAACTGAGAACTCAGGTTTATCAATGAGCTAGTTCATACTTAATGTGTTTGTTTTTCGCGCACAGAAAAAAAAAACCTGACATTCTGCAGGGTAATTCTGCACATTTTGTCATTTTTTTCAACCAGATACATTAGCTGCTTTGAAAAAATGTGCACATTTTACTGCGTTCAAACACACATGGTGTGTCCCCTGTCATAAAGGACAACTATAGTGAGAGGGATATGGAGGGTGCCATATTTATTTCCATTTAAGCAATACTAGTTGCCTGGATATCCTGCGGATCCCCTGCCTCTAATACTTTTAGCCATATTTTGTACCCTGAACAAGCATGCAGCAGATCAGGCATTTCTGACATTTTTGTCAGATCTGACAAGATTAGCTGCATGCTTGTTTCTGGTGTAATTCAGATGCTACTGCAGCCTAATAGACCAGCAGGGCCGAGGCAGAGGCTGGAGAGGCTCCAGCCTCAGGGCGCAGTGTAGGAGGGGGTGCACAATTCATTCAGCTGTCATTCCCAATAGTGTTTGAAGCAGAAAGAAATAAGAAAAGGGGATACATGACAGTGACTGTAAGCCATATAACTAGAGATTTAGGTGCTGGGGAGGTTGGGGGCCTGGGGCACCTATTAGTCTAATAGCAATCAGTGTGTGATGGCTGGGGTGGGAGGGATGGGGGGGGGCGCACTTTGGTGTCTCAGCCTTGGGTGCTGAAGGACCTTGTCCCGGCTCTGAGCAGGGCTGCTAGGCAACAGGTATTGCTTAAAAGGAAAAAAATATGGCAGCCTCCATATCCCTCTCACCACAGTTGTCCTTTAATCCCCCCAAAATGGAGATGGCGTTAACCCATACCTGTTCACACGAAGGCTAAGGTCATACTTGTCCATACAGAAAAAACATCCGTTTTTTGTGTTTTTCCGTGTGTGTTTTTCATGCGTTTCCATTTGTGTTTGTATCAATATTTAACAAGTAAAATTAAAAAATTTCAAATTTTTAAAGTTTTTAATTTAGTTGGTTAACTTGTTGAGCGTTTTAAAAATGCATTGAAAAACACATAGTAATGCGTTTTTGTGCGTCCCATAGACTATCATTATGTGCATTTTTGCATCCGTTTTCTAAAACAGATGCAATTCAAATAAGTGTTACCCTGGTCCAAGGGGTTAAAAGGAACCCTTAGTGAGAGAGACATATAGAGGCTGCCATATTTCTTTCCTTTTAACCACTTCAATATCTTCAGTGAAAGCAGCTCTCAGTACTGGAGCAATTTTTGCCTTTGGGAGTGTTCCACAGCTTATAATTCCACAGCTTATAATTCTTCTGTACTTTTTTCCAAAATAAACAGTCTTGGGGCTTGATTCACAAAGCGGTGCTAACCTACTTAGCACGCCTAAAGACTTTTGGGCGTGATAACCATTGCACTAAGTAGGTTAGCACCATTTTGAGGAATAAACTCGCGCACAAAGTCTGGTGCACGCGGAAAGTCGCATAGGGTTTATCGGGCGCATAAAAAACTTTACGCATACAAAACTTTATGCGCACTAAACTTAATGCGCGCAAACTATTACGCGCGCATTAGCACGCAAAGAGGCAGTTTGCACGTGATAAGCAGCTTTTCACTGGCGTGCTAACAGTTAGCACGCTTTTGTGAATCAAGCCCATGGTATTGTTTTTTCAGAATGGATAGGGATTAATTCTAACGTTAAACATTTAATCCCACACATTACAACAAAACAATAAATACATAAAAACAACACAAAATTTTGAATAAAAAAACATGTTTTTTCACTTTGATGGTAAGTAAAGTATTTTAAAGAGGAATTGTCACCATAAAATTCAATGGTTTGGAGTTATCACATACCTTAGGAGCACTGGCCCTTTAATTGCCATTGCCATCGGCTGGCAAAACAGTTGCATGCTGGGGGATCTTTTTATCTATAATATATTCCTCCTCTTCCCTTTATTTCCCCCTCCTAATGACAAGTATAGACTTCAGCGGGAGTGTCTGAAGACTCTGGGAGGAGGGTGGGTAATGAATACACAATTAGCAATAGGAGAAAAAAGTGTGAGGCAGGAAATTATGTCAAGATTAGCTTAATTCAAAGATAGCCAAGATGGAAACTGCCTAGAATAGGATTCTCTGCTTTTTCTTTATTCAATTCACAGGAATCATAATGTGGACAGTGCAATACATCTGTTATGTAAGTAGAACTAGTATTTATCTACATATATGTTAAAAACAACTGAAAAGGAACAAGTGAGGTGGATTACCTCAAAGACTACATTTTTAGACAAAGAACTTTTAATAACAAAGCACAGGCATCGCGTTTCACAGGTCTGAGCCCGCTTCCTCAGGCCAATAAAAGTGCCGACAGTCTCTAGACAGGTAACTCAGGAAGGCTCCTTTTTAGTTGTCTTTGACGTATTTTATACAACCAGGGCGCCTCTTTATCCCCTATATGTGCTAAATCTACCTCTCAACATCCCCCGCTGAAAAGATATAAGCATTAGCCACAGTGTTTTTACACAAGTCTAGTGCTTTTTTTTTTTATCAAGGAGAGCGACCAGCTGAGGTCCTGACGAACCACCCCGAGTGGAGTTGGGTTTATTGTCTCCACCTGCTGCCAGTGGTGGGTTGCCCCTAGCAACCCACCTTTGTGAGTAGACCTTTTGCTTAATTCTTTCCACATATTGTGTTACTTTGACATACTGCACCATTGGGCTCCCATTGGGCCTGATGCAATTGTCAGACTCGCCAGTGTTAACCGGTTCAGCACCGCAGTCCGAAAATCTCATGCATCCGAGCAACATTCACCTCCCATTCATTCGCCTATAACTTTATTGCTACTTATCACAATGAATTGATCTAGATCTTGTTTTTTCCGCCACTAATTAGGCTTTCTTTGGGTACTAAATTTTGCTAAGAATAATTTTTTTCTAAATCCATTTTAACAGGAAGATTAAGAAAGAAATGAAAAAAAATCATTATTTCTCAGTTTTAGGCCATTATAGTTTGAAATTAATATACGCTACCGTAATTAAAACTCATGTATTTTATATGCCCATCTGTCCCGGTTATTACACCATTTAAACGATGTCCCTATCACAATTTATGGTGCCGATATTTCATTTAGAAATAAAGGTGCATTTTTTCAATTTGCGTCCATCACTATTTATAAGCTTATAATTTTAAATAATATAATAACATACTCTTGACGTGCATATTTAAAAAGTTCAGACCCTTGGGTAACTATGTTGTTTTTTTTTTTTTTATTGTATTTTTTTTTATTTATTTTTTAATAAAAAATGTATGTGGGTAATTTTTGGTGTGGGAGGGAAACTGTTTGTTTTACATGTAAAATAATAGTTTTCTTTAATTAAAAATGTATGTGGGTGCAGTTTACTATTTGGCCACAAGATGGCCACAGTGAAAAAATTCCTAGATGCGAACGATTTCGCATCTAGGAACTTAAGATCAGAGGAGTTGTTTCCTGGGGGCAGAAATACCGCGCTCTCTGGAGAGAAAGCGTCGGTATTTCTGCGGGGAGGTTAGATCGGTGAGTGGGAATTATATTCCCATTCACTGATCGGGGGGCGGCGGGTACGCGCGCAGGCGCGCGCCCGATCGCGCGCACCACGCAGGGGAAGATGCAGTGCCTATCTGGACGAGAAAGCTCGTCCAGATAGGCCGAACTGGTTAAACACTGGTGAGTCCGATAATCAGGCTACTATAAAGTCGCCTGATTCAATTGCATTTAGCCCTAGGCAGGGTGCTAAAAGAACTCGCTTGGGCGATATTATCGCCCAGCAAGTTCCTTACACCCTATCCTATTACACTTTGCATGCCTCCGGGAAGCGATGCTTCCCGGCAGACATGAGCGTTAGCTTAGACCTGCAAAAAGCAGGTCTAAACATGCTAACGCATGACATCGCCGCTGCATCTGGGGGTCTCCTTTAATAAGGAGACCCCCAGAGCTCCCCGTCGGGTCGCCGCTCGTCTCCGCAACCCCCCACAAAGTTGCAAAGCTACAAATTGCTTCAATTCCTTACCGCCGCTTAACACCCACCGGCCGCCGCATCTCGCCGCAAGTCCCCGCTGTGTAATTACAGTGTAGGAGTTACTGTAATTACACTCACTAAGAACAGAGTCCCGGCAAAGCATCTTTGAATCAGCCGCCGGGGCTCCCCATTGGTTCACAGGCTGGACCAATGAAAATGGCTCAGCCTGTGAACCAATGGGGCGGCCGGCGGGTGTTAAGCGGCGGTAAGGAATTGAAGCAATTTGTAGCTTTGCAACTTTGTGGGGGGTTGCGGAGACGAGCGGCGGCCGGCGGGGAGGTCTGGGGGTCTCCTTATTAAAGAACGAGAACCCCCGAAGTTCGCCGGCGAACCGTTCGGGCCATCTCTATGCGTCACACTGCATGAGAACTGAGGGCCCAGAATCAACTAAATGCATTTTGCATTTTTAAGAACTTAAAATCCAAAGCAGAATTTTTACATCATACTTTATTCATAGCGGTGCAAAAGGACCAAGACCCCTGAATACGCCCAAAAATTACCTCATCTAGAAGACGAGACCTCCCAATGTATCCGACAAATAGTAAAATTAGGGATTTGACTGTCTGGTCTTTTTTCGATTTTGATCAGAAGAAAGGGGTAACATTTTTCATTATTTTTTGGGGGGTCAAATATGCTAATTTGAAAGCACATAATGTCCACATGCTAATCACAGGCTACAAAATACATCATAAAACATATGCATCTACTTCTCCGGTGCATAGAGATACCAAACACTAATGCCTCGTGTCATATTGTTAGAGAACTGGGGGGGGGGGGGGGGAGAGCCTGGAGTGCATTTTGCATTTTTATGGACTGGACTGAAAATTGAAAGCAGAATTTTTTGCACCATACTTCATTTATAGCGGTGCAGAAGGACCAATTCCCCAGAATATCCCCCAAAATGACCCCATCTAGAGAATTAGGACCCCCCCCTCCCCCCCAACATATTTAACAAGGGGTATAATTAGAGATTTGACCCTCTAGTCCTTTCTCAATTTTGATTGGAAAAATGGGGTAAAATGTAAAAGTTTATTTTTGAGGGGCAAACAGGCTAATTTGAAAACACATAATATACACATGCTGTTTGGAGGCCACAAAATACACCCTAAAACACATTTCTCAACTTCTCCCGTGAATGGGGATACCAAATACCAATGCCTCAGTCGCATTGTTAGAACAGGGGGGCCCACAATCGACTGAGTATTTCCATGGACTGAAAATCCCAAGCAGAATTTTTGCACCATACTTCATTTATATTGGGGCACAGAGGGACCAAGACCCCTGGATATCCCCAAAATTACACGTCAAGTTAAAGTGCTGCATGCTGTACATTATATGCGGCTAAGCCGCGTTAGACTGTTTGCACATGTTCAGTAATGTTGGAGGAGGAGGTCTCCCCTCCTCCTCCTCGGCCAGCCACATGGCTAATTAACCACTTCCGGATTCTCGGAGCGTATATACACGCCCCTGAATCCTGAAGTGTATACCATGGGTTCCATGTCAGTTCACGGAGGGTGTCTCCGTGAACATCCTGCGAGCCGATCGGCGGCTCGCAGGGTAAATGTAAACACACGGGGAAGATCTTCCCCGGTGTTTACATGTATACGGCGCTGCTGCGCAGCAGCGCCGTAGAGGAGATCGGCGATCCCCGGCCTCTGATTGGCCGGGGATCACCGGCATCTGATAGGCTAAAGCCTATCCCATCAGGCGCAGGACGGAAATCCGTCCTGCGCCGCTCACAGGGAGAGGGAGGGAAGGGGAAGGAGGCCAGGAAGCGCTGCGGAGGGGGGCTTTGAAGAGCCCCCCCCCGCAAGCGCAAGCAGCCGGCGGGGATCAGACCCCCCCAGCAGGACATCCCCCTAGTGGGGAAAAAAGGGGGGAAGTCTGATCGCCCTGGCTGCTAGCTGATCTGTGCTGTGGGCTGGAGAGCCCACGCAGCACAGATCAGCACAAAATTTCATGGTGTGGAAGTGGTTAATATTCACTGCACGGTGTGACGTGCAGTGTTTACTTCCTGGAGCGCCGCCCTGTGTGGCGATTGGCTGGCAGGACCACGTGATGGGGATCACGTGGTCTCCGCATCCATAGCACAGAAAAGGCGCACCAAGAGCTGCATAACGCGGCTCTTGGTAGCGTCCTCCACCAACACCACCAGGCGTTGCGATAGGGGCACGTTATGCGACCTATAAGTCCCCTAAAACGCAACGTCCTGGTGGGAAAGCAGCCTGAAACAAAAATAATTTCTTTGTTACAGCTGATACAAATCCTAAAATAAATCTGCACGGTTTCTACTTCCTGCTTTCATGGAAGCACTGAAGCAGACATATTGTTAACAGCCTATGCATTCAAATGAGATTATCTGCCATCTCTGCCGTGGCAGTCAGTCAGGTGACAGAGGGGAGAGATCAAATTAGAGCTTGTGATTAGACACGTATGAGGGGGAATTAAACAGGCTAAGCTCTAAATACATACAGGATGCACTTCTCTGTTTCTATCCTTCTATCCTGTGCAGGAGTTCGGTCCACTTAAATTTTTTTTGTATCAACTAAAAACGATCTGTTCTCTCTATAGAGAAAAACAAAAGTTTGCTTTCTTAAAACAGAAAGAATTTGCGATAATTCAGGTTGGAGTGAGCTTGAGATGTCTCCCAGTGCAACACTGCTGAATATATGCAAATTAACCATTGTACCCTTAGAAGCTAAACACACCTCCAGAACCGCTGGAATGCAATGATGTGTCATCTTGTTAATTTGTACAGAGCCATAATAATCCAACATGCATACAGACTGTTTCGGATTGTTTGATCCTCATCAGTGCATGCCAGTCAGTGCAGTCTGCAGCTCCTCTATGATCACTGTGATCATGTGACCCCCAGAGCGCCAATTGGCTGCTCTGCTGCTAGCTATGGGACCCGGCTACAGTACAGATCCGGGTCCTGTAGTATATTGCTGGAAGGAGAGGGGCACAGAAGAATGTTACAGATATTACAGTTTAACAGTATGCTGACCAGGAAGCTGTTATGGGGTAATGGCCATTTTTAAAATGGATGACGGAGAATTCCATTGATAACAGTGGGCAAATGGGATGCAGGAGAGGAGAAAGTGATTGAGGAGTAGACTACACTGGAGGTAAGTATGACCTGTGTATGGTTATTTTGACTTTTTATTTTCAGTTCAAGTTCTCTTTACAGAGAATGGAACTTTATCCCAATCAGAAGCTGATACCCCCTTTTACATGAGAAATCTATTCCTTTTCACAAACAGACCATCAGGGGGCGCTGTATGGCTGATATTGTTAAACCCCTCCCACAAGAAACTGAGTACATACTCTTGGCAGTTTCCTGTCTGTGAAACTTGCTGCATTGTGGGAAATAGCTGTTTACAGCTGTTTCCAACTGCCAAAAAAGCATGCAGCAGCTACATCACCTGCCCACAGTAAAAATGTCACTATGTAATAAATGTCAGAATGTAAATCAGGGATTTAAAAGATTGTACAATGGGCTAACACTGACTAAATCATTTATACATAATTATTGTAAAAATGAAGCACTTTTCTTATTACATTATTTTCACTGGAGTTCCTCTTTACACACAGCAACAAACTGAAGCCAGCTGATGTGAAGAACTGGCAAAGTTCCAGAAAGGGTGGAGTCTTTAAATAAAAGAGGTGAAGACTAATTAATGTCAAAACAGCACACAGAAAGGCCACCTGCTGGTTAGAATATGGTAACCCAAGCACACATTGCCACCAGCAGTTGAAGCAGAGGGTAGCCAGGTACAAGCTTGCAGAAAACAACATCCTGGTGAGCAGAGGCAGTATAATAATCCAGGCACACAGTGCACCAGCAGGTGTGGCAGAAAGACTCGGGACTTCTAGTATAATTCATTTTCTTGAAGAAACCTGCCCCACTATGGTCCTTAAAACCACCCCTATACCCGTATGTCAATGCTAAACCCAGAACAGGTGCCCCTTGCCCCCAGGAGACCATAAGGACTGGCATCACAAAAGTAGGAGAAATCATAGTCTGTTTAGGAGCAATCTGTCCTACAGATATTCCTAGGGCTAAGTAAATTTGGGTTAGGACTGGTACCGTAAGTCTGACATCATTACCGGCAGAACTGGCAACAGGAAATGCTCTGTCCTGAAGATGGGAGAAGGGAACCCTAATGACGAGAGCCTGTAAAAAGACCTGAACAATCCCAGGCACATTGGCTCTGGAAGACCTCATGGTAACAGATAATTGTTGGGAGAGTCGCTTAATTTCAGCACAGAGCTAATGCCTGAAATTAGGCACTGCTGTAGAACACAGTATAAATTTGTGGCGATGGTGTGTCAAGTGATTAAATTGGGCACACGAGTTTGCTTATTATATGGCCAAACTCCGGCCATGGGGCGAGAGTGTGCAATTGGATGTTATATGGCTGAACCCCAGATATTGGCATCTGGCTTCACCTACTACAATATAGCTGAACTCTTGATTGGCTGAAGCACAGGTATAGCTAAGTTCTGTTACCAGATTCAAGGGAGCGTTATTGCTCATGGCCATAGAGGTACGTGTTGGGCTTATTGGAGGGTAAGTGTTGGACAATAGAGTCAGAGGTAAATGTTAATCATAATTATAGGAGGGTTCGTGTTCGGGGAGGGTAGATTTGACAGTGTTAGGAGGTTGGGGTTAATTTAATGTTAGGAAATGACAGCAATATCTTTTACTAAAACTAAGCTATTAGAATATGGTTAATGAATATTTATAATAATTGCAAACTGTTGCCAAATTAACATGGGTGGCAAACAAAGTAATTCATCAAGTGGAACTGGGCTAGAGTATAAGGGCCATCTGATAAGGCTGAAGTAATCAGATAAAGATTTAGAAGTAGCTGATGTCATCTGGGTAGGAGAAGAAGAATTAAAGTCAACCTGGATAGGACAGAACTCATGATTTTCTTACCCCATTAATTGAGCCCTCTCCCAACATATTGCTATCAACAACATTTCTATCTGCCCTGACCCACAAACTTGCTGCCTGGTTGTCACCCTTGACTCAACATTCTCCTTCACCCCCTCTCTCCCCTCCCCCCCACACACACTTCCACAACGTTTTCAGGTCCTGCCACTTCCATGTCCGCAACATCACCAACATTCTCCTTACCTAACCCCTGACACTGCCAAATTCCTGGTCCATGCTTTGGTCATCTTCTGTCTGGACTACTGCAATTTCAGCCTTTCTGGACATTCTGAGAACAGACTCCGACCCCTGCAATCTGTTATGAATGCAGCTCCCATGCTCATTCACTCCTCCCACCATTGCTTTTCAGCTGCCCTCTTCTCAAGTCCCTTCACTGACTCCTGGCCCCCTCAGAGTTACATTTAAACTAATCTGTCTGGCATACAAATCCATCCACAATACCTCCCCTTTGTCCATTTTGGGTCTTGTCCTGAGACACTCCCCTACCCACTCTCTTCGCTCTTCTAACACTCTTGTCCACCTCTCACATACCTTACAAGGCTCCAGGAAGGACTTCTCCAGAGCAGCCCCTACTCTTTGGAACGCCCTCCTCCCCATCAGGCTTGCCCCCACCTTTTACTAATTCAAGCAGGTCTTAAAGACCCATCTTATGTGTCCTTCTCTCCCACCCCTTAGTCTATTCGGCAGGGCCCTCCTCCCCATGTGCCCTTCTCAGCCACCATATGGACTCAAGGACCTGTCTGACATATTTATCCCTACATTGCATCCCTATTTTGTGTAGCATTAGTGAATGTTATACTGTCCCTGTGTATCATTGCTTAATGTTATGTCACCCCTATTTATTATACAGTGCTGTGTAGTATGTCAGTGCTTTATAAATAACGTTTATTAATAATAATAGATTAGGCTAGAATGAAGGTGAAGTTACTGGATTGGAATAGCAGAAGTTATCAAATGAGGGAGGATTGGAATGGCAGATGTAATCCGGATAGGTGGAGCAGAACTCATCACTTCAGGCTTGGTATGGGTGCCTGAAGTCTTCTGGCAGAAGAAGTCATCAGATGAGGCAGGAAAGGGATGGCAGATGTAGCCTAGCAGAGAAGGATAATCCACAATGCTACCCAGGCAAGTGCCTGGGGCCTAGTGGGTGTCAAGGGGCCCACCAGCCACCTTCTCTGACCTTTCTCCACTAGAGCTTACCAAAAAGATCACAAGGGCTCCCCAAATCTACTACCTTGCCTAGGGCCCCATTACATCTTAATCCATCTCTGTAGTTTAGTGAGCTTAAAGGACAGAGGATCAAGCTGCAGGTGCTTGAATGATGCATTTAGATGCAGGAGCTCAGAATCTGTGTAATATAGATGTTGCATTTCGTAAAACGTTTGGAGCTCTGGAGCAAGAGGTTGGCAAGGAGTACATTTGTGGCAATGGTGTTCTGGGCAAAGAGATACTCGTGACTCCATCTAATTTGTTAAGAATAATTCCTTTGTATTTAAATATCATAGGCCAAACTTTCAAACACTCACTTCTGACCTTTTGCAAACAGTTAGCTCGTAAGAAGGGTCATATGTGACCAAAACATTGCACAAGTTTGGTCTATGGGATTATTCCTTGTAAATCCAAGTGGAGGTCTCCCTTTGCTGGAAAAGGATGCTTAGGGCTCTTTCACATTAGGGCAGACTTTCTGCGTTAACGCAAACGGAAGCCGTTTGCGTTAACCAAGGTAAGATAAAAGTCCATAGACTTTCATTTTACCTTTCACACTCGACGCTGCGTTTCGATGCGTTGCAGTTCCGACGCACCCGGGCGCAGTTTTTCCTCCAACGCACCCGCGAGCCGGCGTTTTCCGTCGGGTTTAATTACCAGCTACCGCCGCTGATTGCGTCGCACCTCAGATACCCGACGACACGCCGCAGGCAGACAACGCGTGCAGGAGAACGGCTCCTGTTCGCGTTGTCTGATGTGAAAGAGCCCTTAGAACAAGGTCGCCAAAGAAAGAGACCGCACCACACCAAAAGTCTAACTATTAATAAGCTTTATTGGTACAAGAAAAAGAGAAAGCAAAGCTAAAATCAATCATACATTCTCTGGTGTGGTCATGTTAGGATCTTTTGTTTCTTTGGCATTCTAGTATATGTTTTTGATCTTTTTCTGCACACCCCATATTAATTTATTATTGCAAGAAATTTTGCTTACTATATTTGCTTGATGGTGTGTGCCCACCTAGTCTATGGAAAAACAAGCTTGCCAACTCAGAAATTTCAGGCTGTGTCTTATTATTATTATTTGTCAGAAAGCGTGGAAGCGCAGCCGCTCGCTCTCAGAGCGGGGCGGCTGCTTCCACATCCAGCGTGGCAGAGCACGGGGAGTCAGCCGCCTCCACTCAGTCTGAGGCGGCTGTCCCCGTGCAGGGCTTGGCGGAGCGCGGGAAAACCGTTGGACGGGGCGGTTAGCGCGCATGGCACTCTGGCTGTTACACGGCAGAGCGGTGTTGGGGTGGCTGGGACACGTAGTGCCTCTAGGTTAAGAATGACGCGCGCGCACTGAGGCAGAGCATATATGCCAGCCAGAAATGAGTCAGCTGACCAGGTTGGTCAGCTGACCCTGGCTCCCCTCCTGATTGGTCCAGCACTTAGGGAGGTGCTGGAGAGGCCTCCGTGTGTATATATACTGCCAGCTGTTCAGTTGTTGGGTGTCTGGTGTTGCGATCACATACGTGGGAGCACCCAGATCCGTAGTCAGATCCGCAAGTGTGCCGGGACCAGCTGGAGCTGTAATCCTACACTTAGCTAGATTTTGTTGATGGCTTAAAGTACTAGTTTGATTGTGATTATCTGTTATGACTTCCTGCTTGCCTGACTATCCTCTTGAACTCTGATCTTGCACCTCGATATTTCTGATACTCTGTTGCCGAACCCCGGCTCGTCCCTAGACTCTGTTTCTGCCTCCTGATTTTGTACCTCGATATATCTGATACCCCGTTGCCGAACCCTGCCTGCACTTAGACTCCGCCTTTGTCTCCTGATCTTGTACTGTATCTGTCCGTGTGTGTACGACCTGGCTTGTCCGACCTCGAGAACCGACCTTACCGTTAGAGGCGGTTCCTCACTCTGTTAGCGACCCTTCCTCGTGAGGGTTACTTTCAGACAATCCTTCCTGCTGTCAGCCCGACTTCTCCCGTCTTGGAGAGTCCGGGTCTGCGGAAGGAATCTGTGCAGTACTCCTGACTGCGCTGAGGCTTGTCCTCAAAGTGTTACTGTTACACCAAAACACTACACTCTACAGAGGTTAGCTGGTATATCGGATTATCGGCGATACTGCAGATCACTTATAATCAGGTATACATCTGTATTTCCAGTGATACTGCAGATCACCGGTAATCAGATCCTCTCTGTGCTTCACCGATCGTTACATTATTATTATGTTTATTTACAGAGCTCCAACATAGTCCATAGCGCTATACTACGTGCAAAACATAACAATAGGGAGCATAGAAGCATAGATACATGAGCAGTTCAACATACTGTACTATCAGAACAACTAGCGACACAAGTACCAATACATAGCAAAGTCTGGGTAAATGACAGACTCCGCAGAGTCTGGCTGAATAACGGGTTGGAAGATGGAAGAGTGTAATTGGACAATAGGCTGAGACTTGACAAATTATGGTCACACTATCAGGGACGGATCTAGACCAAGTTGGGCCTGGGGCAAGGTCAGGTTTTGGCGCCTAAAGGTCAGGTTTTGGCACCTAAACTGCCATTCATTTTGCCGCCTTTTTAAGAATTCAACAAACTGCGCCTGGGGCAAGAGACCGGCCTGCCCCCCCTAGATCCATCCCTGCACACTATATAGTCTGGGATTTGGCAGTCTAAATGGGCAGCAGATTGGAACTTTGCAGCTGTCTTTTTGTGGTGCTGGAGACAGGCATTTTGGGGGTACTGAAGAAAGGCCAACGTTATTGAATAGAGTCAATGTGGAAACCATTTTGCTTGGGCTTCATTTTACAAACTGATCTCAGAGAAGATGTGGCCATGTTGCCATTAAAGGAAGCTAAATTGCCATGGTCCTGGACCATTTGCTTGTAAGCTACTGGACGTGTTGTTGCTGTTCATTGTGAACTTTGAAGTGTAAGGAAGGTTAGCAGAAAATTTGAGAGGCAGAGTGTGAAACAGAAAAGATGGGAATCATGTTAAAGTGAATCTGAAGCATTAATGAAAAAAACGTTGGTTTGCTCACAGTTCCCTCGCTCCCCCGCAGGCTTCTCCGTTCAAGTCTCCCACCGCAGGAGTCTCAGGAACCCGAATCCTCCTGAAAACAGGCGGCTCTGTACTGCGCATATTTGAGTACGTGAGAGAGGTCGCTCGAGCGTGTACAGTATGGAGCAGCTGTTTTTGGGAGCCCAAGCGCTCTTGAAGACTTCCAAAGCCCACCAGAAGAGATCGGTTGGAGATTACCAACAGGGGACACAGCCAGAGAACGCAGGGACCAGGAGAGGAACAGGAAGGCTCTATAGGACCCAGAGCCTTCCCTCTCCTTAGGCAAGTATATTTTTATTTTTCGCTTCAGACTCCCTTTAAACCAAGTGAGATCCTCCTCATGAACACACACACACCCTGACTGACCAAAGTGTTAACTGATCTGATGCAATCTCTATAGCTCTCTAGAATGTACGTGGTAGGGGTGACACAGTGAAACTGTACCTTCAAAAATACACAAAGACAATGGGAGCCTAGATGGTGTTGTATATTAGAGTCAACTGGGGTACAGGAAGTATGAGAGAGATCCTTACAAAATGAGGTTTCAATTCAGGGTAACTAACCAATTAGGCAGGGGTGAGACTACAACTGTCTCCACTCGGTTATATCCGGGTCTCTCTATGTGCAGTCACTCTCTTGGAAAAAGGGGGAAACCTGTATGTGGCACAACAGTGTGCCAGAAGGAATACCATCCTCTAAAATTTACCTCTTTATCTTTTTAAGAGATGGATCAGGTATACTGATTGATTTGAATTGGAGGGAGGATAGCCACACAGTGCTAAATCACAGCGAAATTACCATAAAGGTTCATTTGTAGAGAGCATTCTTTCAACCGTCCTTAGCTGAAAGTAGAAAATAGTACACCTAATTAATATCTTACTAAATAATGCCGCTGTGCACAGGTCAGAAAAAGGCAAACTAGCATGCAGTGGTGTAGCTAGGGCGCTGTGGGCCCCAATACAGGTTTTACATTGGGCCCCCTCAAGGACTCTCTCTCTCTCTCTCTCTATAAATATATTCCACATAAAAGACCAACACAAAGTGGTGTACACATGAGAAGTGGAACGAAAATCATACATGATTCCAAACATTTTTTACAAATGAATATGTAATGATCTGCTCAGCTGCCTGTGTAGGCAGGCAGCTTTTTGACCATTGTTTAGGTTTGCATGCTGCAGGACTCTGGAAAGGAGAGCTTCTATCAGTTTTGCAGTTTGTGCTTGCTGAGGAATTTGCATACGTTGTCATGCAAATTGCCTGGCCACATTCATTGGAGGCGTGTACTATAAGTACTATGTGTTTTCCACAATGCTTGGCTGGTCATAAGGATTCCTTCCTGTGAAACACTCCTGGAGGAGTGTCAGCCTTACTCTTTGTTTGAAGATCAGCTTAGAGTAATCCCTGGAAACTGCACTGGGCATGTTTCCTTAGTGCAGTTAGGATTGCTCATCTGTTTTGTTTGTTCTGTTGCGATTGTGCTGTCCCAGCGGTGGTCGACAGGAAATCGTTCTGATCTCTGTTCTTGGAGTATAGCTGGTGCAGCGGTTGCTACCAGCTATCTCTTCTGATCTGTCTCTCTTCGATCGCACTAGCATCTTGCGCTAGCGCTGTGGATCCTTCTGTTCTGTCTCCTTGGATCGCACTAGCATCTTGCGCTAGTGCTGTGGATCCTTCTGTTCTGCCTTCCTTGGATCGCACTCGCCTTGCGCTAGTGCTGTGGATCCTTCTGGTCTGCTACTCTGTTCTGTCTACCTGGATCGCACTGGCATCCTGCGCTAGTGCTGTGGATCCTTCTGTTCTGTCTTCCTGGATTGCGCTAGCCACTTTCGCTAGTGCTGTGGATCCTATCTCTCGCTTGCTCCTGTTTTCGTGTGTCTGTCTTGTCCGCTACGAACGCTTGCTGGAGGCTCGGTGAGGTAACCGTTAAGCAAGCGCTCGGGTCCTCTGTTTCATGTTTGTCTGTCGGTGGTTAGTTAGGCGTGCTTGTCTCTATTGTGCTTATCACGTGGAGACCGCGCATAAACACGTGCACTGTTGCGGATGAGTGCGGTGTTCGCGTTCAGTTAGCGTTTGTTGTTTTCTTTACCTTCTCGTTGTATGATTTGCTGTGCCTTTGCGATCCTCGTATTCTGTTCTGATCTGCCTTGTGTCACTTCTGGCAATCGCCTTTCTTGCGGTTGCGTTTCTGTTTCGTATCTGCTGTTGTGTGTGCGCGGTCGCGGGGTGGCGACTGGATTGGCGCACACACATACAACCTGTCCCTTTGCTCGTTCTCATTCGCAATCGCTTCTTTTGCGATTGCATTCTGCGCTTCGTACAATTCCTGTCTGGCATTTGTGGAGGTACAGAGGATTGGTTCCTCTGCACTCCCCAGCGCCATCTGCCGACAGGAATTTCCCTCTACGGGTGCGTAGCACCTTTTGCTGGGTTCCTGCAATTATACGCTTGTGGAGGATTTCCGCCGTATCAGCGCACGCTTTGTGCGCTGATCACGGAGAAAGTTCCACAATCGTTACATAATAACTGCAAAGTGGTGTGTGCATAATTATTCGGCCCCCTTTGATTTGAGTGCAGTCAGTTGCCTATAGACCTTGCCTGATGAGTGCTAATGACTAAATAGAGTGCACCTGTGTGTAATCTAATGTGTCAGTACAAATACAGCTGCTCTCTGAGGGCCTCAGAGGTTGTCTAAGAGAATATTGGGAGCAACAACACCATGAAGTCCAAAGAACACACCAGACAGGTCAGGGATAAAGTTATTGAGAAATTTAAAGCAGACTTAGGCTACAAAAATATTTCCAAAGCCTTGAACATCCCACGGAGCACTGTTCAAGCGATCATTCAGAAATGGAAGGAGTATGGTACAACTGTAAACCTACCAAGACAAGGCCATCCACCTAAACTCACAGGCCGAACAAGGAGAGTGCTGATCAGAAATGCAGTCAAGAGTCCCATAGTGACTCTGGACGAGCTGCAGAAATCTACAGCTCAGGTGGGAGAATCTGTCCATAGGACAACTATTAGTCATGCACTGTACAAATTTGGCCTTTATGGAAGAGTGGCAAGAAGAAAGGCATGGTTAACAGAAAGCATAAGAAGTCCCGTTTGCAATTTGCCACAAGCCATGTGGGGGACACAGCAACCATGTGGAAGAAGATGCTCTGGTCAGAGGAGACCAAAATGGAACTTTTTGGCCAAAATGCAAAACGCTACGTGTGGCAGAAAACTAACTCTGCACATCACTCTGAACACACCATCCCCACTGTCAAAATGGTGGTGGCAGCATCATGCTCGGGGGTTGCATCTCTTCAGCAGGGACAGGGAAGCTGGTCAGAGTTGATGGGAAGATGGATGGAGCCAAATACAGGGCAAACTTGGAAGAAAACCTCTTGGAGACCGCAAAAGACTTGAGACTGGGGCAGAGGTTTACCTTCCAGCAGGACAATGACCCTAAACATAAAGCCAGGGCAACAATGGAATGGTTTAAAACAAAACATATCTATGTGTTAGAATGGCCCAGTCAAAGTCCAGATCTAAATCCAATCGAGAATCTGTGGCAAAATCTAAAAACTGCTGTTCACAAAACGCTGTCAATCTAATCTTACTGAGCTGGAGCTGTTTTGCAAAGAAGAATGGGCAAGGATTTCAGTCTCTAGATGTGCAAAGCTGGTAGAGACATACCCTAACAAACTGGCCGCTGTAATTGCAGCAAAAGGTGGTTCTACAAAGTATTGACTCAGGGGGCTGAATAATTAAGCACACTCCACTTTGCAGTTATTTATTTGTAAAAAATGTTTGGAATGATGTATGATTTTCGATCCACTTCTCACATTACACCACTTTGTATTGGTCTTTCACATGGAATTCCAATAAAATTGATGCATGTTTGTGGCAGTAATGTGACAAAATGTGGAATTCTTCAAGGGGGCCGAATACTTTTGCAACCCACTGTATATATCAACTGATATGGAACAACAAAACCTGCCAAGGACACAGTGTCAGAGGTGCAAGAAGGGGATGGGAATGGTTTAATGATTACTACTAGAACTTCAATCTATAGAAGTGATTATTACCAGCACAAGACCAATAGAAAGCAAATACTGGGTTGAGGGAGGGCCCCGCTGACCCAAGGGCCGCAGTGCAGTTGCAACTTCTGCACCCACTTTTGCTATGCCACTGCTCACATGTTACAGCTGCAGTGATCAGTGCACAGCTGCAACTTGCTGTTATGGCTGCACAGGCAGTGGAGCTAGTGATCATGACTGGCAGCATGAAAGGGGTTGCAAGAAAGCAAATAGTGTACTACTAACCATTTACTGTAATAAGATAAAAGTATATACAATTAAAAAATAAATAACCACATTGAAGTCAGCCTTGAACACAGCAAACAAAATAAAACCTGTCTTGCTACTGTACACACCATATACAATATGAATGTTCATTGAATACACAAAACCAGATGGAACAGCAGAATGAAGTAGAGACAGACTGGATTATAGCAACAAGGTCACATGACTTCTGACCTTGTTGCTTTGTTTCTTTGAGATCAAAAAGCAGGACTAGGATCACAGAACCACAGCGACAAACTGAAGCCAACTGAATAGAAAGATCTAAAGTCTTTAAAGTGTATACTTAAAGTGGGCCTGAGCTCTTGCACAGGACAGAATGAAAACAGAGAAATTCACACTGTATTTAGAGAGTTTAGCCGGTCTAATTCCCCCTCATCTGTAACTAATCATAAGTTGTAATTTGATTTCACAGCTGCCCCAGCCGACTGCCACAGCAGAACAGTAAATTTATAAACACAGGTTCTTATCAATATGTCTGCTCTAATGAAAGCAGGAAGTAGACACTGCAGATTTATTGCAGGATTTGTATCAGCTTTAAAAGAAATGTTATTTCTTTAAAGGTTATTATGCTGTTGATCATCTTTAAAGGTGGCCATCCCCTGGTCGATTCGCCATCAGATTCGACCAACAGATAGATCCCTCTCTGATCGAATCTGATCAGAGAGGAATCGTATGGCAACCTTTACTGCAAACAGATTGTGAATTGATTTCAGCCTGAAACCGATCACAATCTGTGGAGCATTTTTTTTTAAACGCTTGCAGGGTGAAAAACACTTGGCTAATGAAAGTGAATGGGATGGTGCACACCAGAGCGGTTCGTTTTTCCTCCAAACGCAAACTCGGGGGCTGCAGCATTTTTTTTAGATTTCTGAGGTGTTTCTGCCTCAATGTTAAAGTATAGTAAAAGTGGAAAACCGCTCTGGAAAACGGGCAAAAAGGGGAAAAAATAAATCAATCTCATACAAAAAAATAGAAGAGAGATCAAGAAACAGGGGCATGGGGCCCGAGGTCACATGGGTTGCAATTGCGACCGAGCCCGCAGTTGGGAGGTGCCCGTGCATGTCTCAGGTGGCTTGCGGCGGCAGCTGCATACTCACGCCGGGCAGTTGGATCGCATGCCAGAGTCCCGTTGTGTCGCGCCACATGACTGCTCCCCTCAGGGGCCGCGCCACTCCTCTATATATCTAAGATTACAAATTCTTTGTTTTCTACTACTTAGAGAAAGCATGCTTACAATGTGTGAAACACCTGATTTATTTTTATCTTTCTTCATAGAGAAAGGTTGAAACTATACACAAATATGTATCTGTCTGTGAAAAAATAATTTAATTAAGGGAAGCTGTAGCCAGCAGGGAGATTCAGTTACTGATTTGTATCTTAGGTGTGTTTTTCTTTAATTCCTGTAATGTACTTGTCATAAAGGTTAATCTTTTGGTATATAATTTACCTACACCTGTAATTATTTCATGAAATTTCTTAAGGCAAAGCTGAGTATAGACTAAATTGCAAAATCGCGTGAAAAGAGTACCGGCACACGGTAATTCTGTTCTGTGCGAACCCTTTCTCGTGTACATACTTGCATACTCATTTTATAACACAAAAAACAAAGACGTCAGTTGTCACAACACTGCTGACGCAGTTAATTCTGAAAAGCATAAGGCAGGGTACACACTTGCAAGTGCGATGTTGCAACAATTTTTCCATCTTGTTTTCATTTGCTTTTTCTGCATTCAATTTTTAGTTTCACTTACCATTTTTTATTTTATAGAATCAGAAGAGCGCAATATGGGGGGAAAATGGGTAGGGGATCCATTTGAATCTCTTTCCTGAATTCAATGGATCATGAGACTGATTGGACTATGGAAGTGGCAAATGGAAGCTGAAAAGGGCTGTGCTGCACACAGTGATATGTTTTAAGGCATAGGCAAACCAGACAGAGGTTCAGGTACCTTTAGGAAGGAGCACCACCAAGCTATTCGTAGCACACTATACTGTATGACATTATTTTACACAACTGCTGCTTAGCACGCACCTTGCTCATTTACCAAAGAAGGCTTCCCTGGAGACTGATTTTCCCTACCCCCCCCCCCCCCCCCCTCCTGCAGAGATCAGCAGCCGGTAGTTTGATCTCACCTCTCCCCATTCCAATGACGAAGGCTGCTCGCCTCTGACTAGAACTCCAACCAGCTTTGTACAGCTGCAAGTTTGTACAGCTTCAAGTACCGAATCCTGGCTTGATGACATACTGTACATGCGGCAATATGTGATTTTTTTTTTAGTATGTATTTATTTATTTTATACTAAAACAGAATAACCTATTAAATGTGAACTTCAGTCAAATGAAGACAGGTTCATGTATTAAACTACTTAGAACATTTAAAAATATACTGTCTGAAATGTTTTTTTAATGAATACAGAATTGGATTTAAAGCAAAATTGCAATGGGGATAAAAGTTATATACTTACTTCAGTAGATGGAACCTTCTGAATGGTCCACACACTCAATTATACCATGTTCTGTTTATTCAGAAAACGTGACACACCATTCCACAACCAATGAGTCGTTTCGGGGCCCCGCAGGGTCCCCTTTGTCAAGGCTACAGTACACCATTCTGTACTGTAGCCTTGACAAAGGGGACCCTGCGGGGCCCCGAAACGACTCATTGGTTGTGGAATGGTGTGTCATGTTTTCTGAATAAACAGAACATGGTATAATTGAGTGTGCGGACCTTCTGGAGCTTTTCGTGGATTACAAATATTGGTCCAGCACCTCGCCAGTGGTGTGCGACCTCATTCTCTGTGCAGCTTCTGAATGGTCCAGACGCTTCCCGGACGCCCATGGAGCCTACTTTTCCAGTGCAGGATCTCTATTCACCTTCTGACCACGCTCCTGACCATAGACGAACACATCCAAACTGGGCATATATGTGTAAGGTCTGCACATGCCAAGTTCAAAAAAGGCTCATTCTATTTGGCATGTGTGGACCTTATTTGCACATGCACAGTATGTATGCGCTTATCCAGGGCTGTGCTTGTGGCCAGTAGAAGCCTAATTGACTAACAGAGTTGGATAGGTGTTCAGGGACCTTGTCGGGGAATGTTGGGCTGTAGGAGAATCTAGGAAGCCTATTATAGGTAAGTATCTTTTTTTATAATTTACTTCAGGTACCCTTTAGAAACTCATGGCACTCATGATGCTGCAGTGCTGTTTCCATTCAACTACATTGAGTGGGATCACACTGCCCAGTGCACAGAAATGTATGCAGCCGTGTGTTGACAATATGCATTGCTGTGCAGTGCATAAGTGGAGACATCAAACAGCGCCATCTTTGTATTGTCTGATTGCACTAGCGTTGCTGTAATCAGAAATGCAATTTATAAGTTTGGACAAGCCCTTAATGGTGTATTTATGGTTTCCTAGAATTCTAATACTGCTAAGTTCCAAAATATTGAACCTTTTATTTCTGTAGGGCATTTTACTCATTCACCATTTTGTTTTACAGTGGAACATAGTCTGTGATGATGACTGGAAAGGACCCCTGACAACGTCTCTGTTTTTTGCTGGTGTTCTTACAGGCTCATTTATTTCTGGACAGCTCTCTGATAGGTAATTTTCAGTCCAAAAATTAAATATATGTTAACCTGTGTCACCAGTGATTTTGATCTAATGAACAATTTTTAGAACACATGATGCTTATAACACAACTATTGTTGTGTTACCATCTATCTGCTGAAATTCTCCCACTGGAAGGCAAGTTTCTAACATTTCAAGCCCCTTTCACACAATCGCGTTGTGTCACTCTGCTCGGCCGCTCCCATGTTACAGTGGCCATTAGTTTGTATGAAACTGGCCACATTACTCATGACACAGAAGCGATGCAGACTCTGCAGTGCGTTGTCGAGTTGTATTGCCTAGCACACAATTGCACTGAAGTCAATGGCACGACAATGATCTGAACAGACAGTAGCAGTGCAGCATGCAGGCGCCGATCATTAAAATGTTGGTGACCTTCTTCCTGTGCAGCAGGAAGCACATTGCTGATCAGAAAGTGGAGCTACGCAAATTACCCTGTCTACGCATTCTGCCGCAGGAAGATTTAAACATGAAATGGTGCAGTGCGTTTTTGTCCTGCCCCATGATCCCCTGCTGCAGGACAATCGCACCGCCCCATGTGTGAAACCAGCTTAACCACTTCTGGACCTCGATGATTGAAATCTACGCCCTGTTTTGATCCCCTTACCGCTGCCAGGGCATAGATTTCAATCATCCCGCCTCTACCGCTGATCATGTCGCACTCTCCCCGGTGCAGATCACTCCCCCTGCCATCTATATGATGGCAGAGCTGTGTGAGTCTGTCAGGAGCAAATTTCATTGGCGCCTGACCCTGTCATCACGGTAAGCCGATCCCATTGGTTTACATTGATGGACAGCATCAGGAGCCAATTAAAGCGAAGACAGGTGCCTGCGGGGATAGAGGAGCGGCGTGACTGGCGGGAGCTGCTGGCATGTGTGGCGATTCATCAGGAAGAGATGTTCTTTGATACCAGCAGTCTCTGGTCCTTAAAGGCGAATTTAACAAAAAAAAGCTTTACTCCAGCCCCTAGCAGCCGACTGTCCCACGCTGTCACCTCCGCCGCTGTCCTGGCATCTGTTCTTGGTCTGGAAGCCGACCCCGAGGTCGTCCGCACTGCGCATGTGCGAACCGCTGCTGTCAATCAAGCACACGTTGTACGGGGCTTACTGCGCAGGCGCAGTAGTTCTGCGGACGACCTCGGGGGTCGGCTTCCGGACCGAGAACGGAGACCGGGACAGCGGCAGGGAGTGGAGGTGACAGCGTGGGACAGTCGGCTGCTAGGGGTTGGAGAAAGCCCAAGGTGAGTACAGCTTTTTTTTGTTAAATTCGCCTGATGACTCCTTTAAGGGGGCAGAGGTTGCTGGTACAAAAGTGGTTAAGTATTAACAATTGATCTACTTTCTTAAACGCTTTTTTCTTTTATTAATATTAGACAGTAGGCAAAACACATTGGGGTTGAAGTTGTACACGCGATAGTGCTGCGTAGCATGCACTGGTAACTTACGCGCACTCCATTCACAAAACGGCCGATCCACTTATCTTATCCAGTTGCTTCCTAGGGCATGATCCCCGATTCCCGAACTTTGATTAGCCCAATAGACTGCCTGTCACTTGTAGCAAAATTGTCACAGTTAAGGGTAGCTATACACTAATAGATGGCCTCTAGATTTGATCATCAGATAGATACCTCTCAGATAAAATCTAACATTTTCAACAGATTTAAAGGAACACTATCAAGTAACATGTTTTTTAACCTATCTAGCATTAAATTTCTGCAGGATTTCTGTGCAAAAAATGGTTCAATTAATTTTCATGACATTTTTGCTTGCAACTTACTAAAATCTGTCAAGCAAGGGTCTAGTATCCATTTTGAGTATTATAATAGTTTAAAAACAAAATCTTGTCAAAAAATTAAATTAAAATTTCTAAAATAAACTTTTTAATCACACATAGAAGAATCCTCCTCAAATATGGATTAAGAAATAAACAGATGCAGAAATAAATACCGTACAGTGTTTATATCTCTCTTATGTGGTACAATAACTAAGGGCCAGTTCACACGCACATTTGCACGTCATTTACCGCCGTTTATGCAAAAGCAGCATTTTGACCTTTTCTTTTTTCCACTGTCTGAAAGCAGCAGGGTCTGGTCGTTCTGGGGTCTATTAGCGCCACACTGCTGTGTCCCCCTGCAGGATAAAAAAATGACGATCGCTTTGAATCGCTGCTGAAAGTCGACAAATGCTTTTCTGCACGCTTGAAGAAAAGCATTTGGATGAGACTCTGGGCAAGTGATTGAGACATCTGCCTGAACCAGCCCTAAAGGTCCATACACACGCTGGTCTGAACTCTGAGTGGTGCACCATAACGACTGACATGGTAGGGGTGGTCATTATGGTCAGACCAGCGTGACTACATCAGGCGCACAACGATTGCATGAAGATCCGGCAGATTAGATTTTTAGTAATGCCCGAGCACAGCACAATAGCATTTTTCTCGCTGCTCCCACCACCAGAAACTTCTCCATTACACACGCTCATGGTTTCTCCGCTCCCCCCTGCATAGCAAAAGATGCATCGCGTGCAAAGGCTGATGACACTTCTGTACAGTGTTAGTGCACTGTTGCCTTTGGCTGATGACGCCTCTGGCTGATGCATAGTTACATATAGTTATTTGGGTTGAAAAAAGACATACGCCCACAGAATTCAACCAGAGAACAAAGTACAACACCAGCCTGCTCCCTCACATATCCCTGTTGATCCAGAGGAAGGCGAAAAACCCTTACAAGGCATGGTCCAATTAGCCCCAAAAGGGAAAAAAATTCCTTCTGGACTCCAGATGGCAATCAGATAAAATCCCTGGATCAACATCATTAGGCATTACCTAGTAATTGTAGCCATGGATGTCTTTCAACGCAAGGAAAGCATCTAAGCCCCCTTTAAATACAGGTATAGAATTTGCCATAACTACTTCCTGTGGCAATGCATTCCACATCTTAATCACTCTTACTGTAAAGAACCCTTTCCTAAATAAATGGCGTGTGTGTGTGTGTGTGGGGGGGGGGGGGGGGTGGTGTGAAGGGACAAAAAGCGCATCTGACGGAGCGGCTCCCAGTGGGTGGGGAGGTACCAAGAACAATACCGTTGGGTCATGCCTAGGCATAGCTAAAGGTCCGACATGCCAGATCTTTAGGGATCATCATTGGGCCACTGTACACATTCTGGTCTGCTGCACAACTCTTAGCCAAGATTTACATCACTCAATCCCAGCCATTTTGACTATGTCACCCTGTGCTGATGTTTCTGCCCCCTGCGATTACCTGGTTTAAGTCCCCTTTATGTTTCTTCTTCACCCGCTGCCTACTAACTGTGACTGCCGGTTATTTCCTTGCACTCTTTCTACCTTCAAGCAACATCTAGGAACTATGCCTTTATTGCCAACAGGCTATATGGCATGGTCATTCCTCATCATGCCACTTCATTTTTTTTTATGGATTATGTTGATCATGTATGATCTGATCCCATCTGTTGGCCATACTTCCAGATTTACATATGTGGCACTTCACATGTCTCCTGCATAGCTCCAGCTTATTACTCTAATTCATATTGAATTGTATCTGTAATAATTTTATCTATATTAGACCACTAGCTATCGTATTATCCATGTTATGACTGTATAGCCTAACCTCTTTACTTTACAGCTATTGCTTGTCAGATGACCATTACTGAGCATAACAGGGACTCAATCTGAAAATAGTGGAGCAGGCTAGCCTTCTGTGACTCATCTCAGCCACTATTTGAGCAGCAAGTATCCCACTCACCAGGTTTTCAGGTGAAATTGTATAGGCTGACATGTGGCACAGGTTGACACTCCTCCCACTGAGTAAATGAGTTTGAAAGAATAATATCCAATACATTTCTATATATGATTTTGCCCCTTAATGGGGTATGCTTTTCAATGTTACGATATGTTATGCAGGCTCATTATGGTCCGGGTCCTTATTGTTGTCCAGAACACCAAGGCTAGGTTTACTAAGTGTGTACCTGTCACACTTCCCTGCCTGTTTTCTAGTTCATAATTTGTTATTGTGCTCTATATGTTTTTACTATTCATTGGTCTTCGTTATCACGGGGACACTACTAAATAAGGTATACAACTATAGCCACTCAAAAATAGTTAGATAATGGTTAAATACTTTCCCATAATGTGCATGGGTCTAATTCCCCAGGCAAAAGACACAAAGCCATCTTAGATATAATGAGACATTCTCCTGACATTATTTGTCTGCAAGAGACACACTTCTCTACCAAATTAGCCCCTCATTATTTCCATAGATCTTTCCCTACAATGTATATAGCCAAAGCTCCTAAGAAACACAGAGGTGTTCTCACGCTTATTAAATCTACTTTACCACTTACTGCCACATCCACTATAGCTAATAACCAGGGTAGATTCCATATTATAGCAGGTTAGCTCCTCAATAAACCTATTATTCTGATCAATGCTTATGCCCCTCCAGAAGCTGCTCTGCAGACAATTCTTGACATTTCAAACCATCTCCTCTCTCTCCCGAACTCTTTTATTATTTGGGCAGGTGATTTCAACCTAACAATAACTGAGGCCCTTGATAAATCCCACCCCTCACCAGACAAACTCTCCAAAAAGCTTCGGCAGAAATTTCTAGAAACACAAGTGAACCTTGGTTGATTCTTGGAGGGAGCTAAATTTCCAGAGGCGAGGTTATACCTTCTACTCCGCTCCCCACAATGTCTACTCAAAGATTGACCACATTTTGGTTTCTGCCTCTCTGATCCCCTCCCTACTCTTCATAAGACTAATTCCTGTTAGCTGGTCAGACCATGACATGGTACTCCTGTACATAGATGGCCTTGCACAGCCCTCCATTAGCTTTAGATGGAGGCGCAATGATTCCCTTTTAGTTCACCCCTTCACTAAAACTGAAATTGCCGAAGCACTTAGAACTTATTTTATCGAAAATGCCACTTCTGACACTTCCCCAATGACAATTTGGCTTGCGCATAAAGCAGTTCTAAGAGGCAAACTCATCCAAGTTGCAAAAAACAAATTAGCAGAAGAAACAGTAGTTCATGCACACAAAACGGTCCTCTTGAGAATACTTTCTAGAAAACACAGCTCTTGCAACTCCTCTGTGCCTCCACGTGTAAGATAGATCAGTCACAGTTCTATAAAGCAATAAAGAAGCACGTGGGCACCAGTAAAATGCACACCACTGTGTTTAATTTGATTCCACATAATTTCCAACAGATGTGACAATAGATTGGCAATACATCACCCCCTCCGGGTACACCCAGCATAGAGACCTCTTGGTCGACAATTGTTTTGCATTTAATATGCATCTTCTCGGACCGTTTATAGTCTCAGCAGCGAGGTATAGGGCTCCACGCTGCCAAACAAGCGCTTCCCTTTAAAGCACTTCCGGGTGCACTCTCCTGCTCCCGCTGGAAAATCCGCTTGCTCCATTCGCGTGACGCAATTAATGCGGACGTTAGTGCGCACGCGTGCGTGACGCATATTTCTGGTCTCCTGCGTCCCATGGCTAAAGGTGCGTTCCAAAGGGCGCACACTCACTCTCATGTGACCAATTATGCTGCAGACAGGACTATGCAAAACTATGCAAACAATTGGAGCAGCAAATCCACCGGGGGTGGGGGGGGAGCAGTTACCAAGCATAGGATATTACACAAGTATAGGGGAAAGGTCTACAATGTTATGCTTCATATTAAAAAAAGATACTAAAAATAGAGTAGAAAAGAGCCTCATTAGTGACATGAGGAAAAAAGGAAGACACCATTTAGACCCAGCAGAGAGGTTCAAGGTAGGAAATACTAGCTGGACAATTATCTATTATTAGTAACTATTAGTTTACATTTTATATACAAAGTCCTCCTCAAAATTCTAACCATCAGCTTATAGAAAGTATAGGAGCAAATATTTACATTTTATCTGAGAAAAAAGTAGTTTTTTTATATAACTTATCTCTCAAGGAACTCCCCAAGGTCATTCTTATCGTTAAAACGTAAGGGACCCATGGCTTCTGTTTCAGATATGAGATATGCTTCACGTTGCCGCAATATTCTCTTGCGGTCCCCTCCCCTCCTGGGACTTGGGACATATACCAAACCCGCCATTCTTAGAAGTGAAGGATCACTGTTGTGCACTGATCTAAAGTCCTCGACCAGTTTAGGTACACCTCCACCTTTACATATTGACCTGATGTGTTCCACAAGTCTCTCACGCATAGGTCGCGTGGTCTCACCGATGTAGTATCTAAGACAGGGACAGAAAAGCACATACACCACAAATGCTGTCCAGCAGGTTATGAAGTGTCTGACCTGGAATTCAAGGTGTCCTATCCTAAGATTTGCTGCTCTCAGCATTTGGTTACAGGTAGGACAAAAACCACACAGAAAACTTCCTATGGCTCTCCTACCACTTAACCAATTTTCTTGATGCTGCTGAACATGTACACTTTGTGTGACCATAGATCCAATGGTAAAGCCTTTTCTGTAGGCCATAGTTGGTGCTCTAAGCACCTTTTCCCCTAGGCCTGTATCTCGTTCTAAAATAGGCCAATTTTCTAAAATGATTTCTTTAATCTTCTCTGACATGGGGGTGTAATCAAATACAAAAACAAAGTTTTCGTTCCCTTACGGTTTTTCACTCACCTCGGGAACTCCTCCCACCTGTTTCATCAACTGGACTCTATCCTGTTTCCTAACTTTCTCCAATGCCCTATCAAGTATCGTAGCATCATATCCTTTATCAATAAATTTCTGATACATCTCACTTGACTGTATCTCAAAGTCCTATTGATTGGCGTTATTTTTTTTAACCTCATCCAAGTTGCAAGTAGGTTAAAAAGAGCTCACACACAGGAACACTAAACTCTTACCTATAAACTTCATAGACTTACCTACCTAAACCCAATATGCTCCCTCACGGTTTTTATCTAGACAAATAAAAGACTTGGCAATACAGCTGCATCTGGTCCTCGCCAGCATTGTCGAAAGGGCTATCACCTTGACCAAAGCTAAATACTTTGAAAAAGCCAACAAACTGGATACTTGGTTAGCTCGCAAATTACGACGACAAGAAAAAATTAATGCAACCTTTAGAATACACACCCCCTCTGGTGAAATCACTAGCCATCCTGGATAAGGTCCATGACGCATTCTGGCGATTCTACTCCCAGCTGTACACAGATCCTGCAACGTCCTCTATCAGACATCAAAACCTACCTAGACAAATTAAAACTCCCCAAATTAAATACTAAAGGCTGCAAGATCCTTAACACACCTATCATCTCTGAGGAGGTTGTGGCCACAATCAAAAAACTTAAATCTGGCAAAGCTCCGGGCCCCGACGGCTACTCCGCAACCTATTATAAAAAATACCAACATATCCTGACACCCTACCTCACCTCTTGCCTAAATCATATTATGACTAACCATGCTCCCCCCACCTTCCCTTATCCCTAAACCGGGCAAAGACCATCAATCTGTAAAGAATTTTCGCCCCATTTCCTTGCTCAACTGAGACTACAAGATACGTACATCAATTCTTGTGGCTAGGTTGAACAAGCTCCTCCCTGATTTAATTTCCAAAGATCAGGTTGGATTTATTCCAAACCGCCAGGCCTCAGATAAGGTTAGGCGAAAGGTACTCCTCATTAAACATGCTAATGCCACCAAAACACCTCTATCCCTGTTAACTGTAGATATTGAAAACCCCGTAGGTTCTTAATGCTACACAAGCTTGATGGAGGACTTTCTGTCCCCAACCTCTCTAATTACAAAGCCTCTCAAATTGCCCAAATCATGTCGATCTATGCTAATCGGCATACTCCCTCTTTGATTAGTATTGAAAATGATCTACTTTAGCCGTTTTCCTGGAAGGATATGCTTTGGTCTCTGGGACCCCATATGCCCCAAATACAGAAACTATCCCCTGTAACTGCCCATACATTGCGGGTTTTGAGAAGCTTAAGATTCCAATATAACCCCCAATCCCACACATCAATACTAACTGAACTCTTTGGTAACCCAGACTTTATTCCTGGCTTGGACCTCACAGCTTTTTATTGGTGGAAAATATCTAACCTCACTACTATCTCCAAATTACTAAACAGGGGCAAACTTCCTTCCTTGGTTGACTTAACAAGTGGTCTGAATGCTCCTTCCTCTGAAATTTTCAGAGGTCGCCAACTTCATCACTTCCTTCACTCTTTCCAAGAACCTTCTCTAGATGCCCCCTTCACATTTGTTGAAACAAACTGCCTTTATGACCCACTCATGCCAGGCTTAATTTCCTATCTATATTTTATACAGAACCATCCCCCTGACTCTTAAATATGCCTTTATGAGATCTTGGGAGTCTGATATGGGTGAGACTCTCACGTGGGAAGAGCGGAGGAAGTCCTTTGAGTCTCTATGAAAAAGGAGCCTTCAGATGACTGCAATGGAAGTTTCTCTCCACCTCCTTCATCATACTTATTTGTTTCCATAAAGACTAGCCCCGATGTTCCCCTCTACCTCTCACCTCTGCTTCAGAGGTTGTGCTGCTTCAGAGGTTGTGCTGCTTCAGAGGTTGTGCTGCCACCGGTTCCCTACTATATATTTGGTGGGATTGCCCGGTGGCTTCGCAGCTCTGGACAAGAATCGAGAGGTTGCTCAAATGTTCCTACTAGGTATCAAACCGTATGGTTTGAAACCTGCTGTCCACAAACTGTCTCAGCATATTTTAGCCTCGGCAAAAGTTTTCATAGCTTCTCAGTGGAAACAGACTTTGCTAGATTTTAAACGCGTTGAACATCTCATAGATTAAAAAAAATGATATATGAATGATATATGAACGTATTAATGCAAGAATTGCCGAGAACTGCCTTCCTCATTTTGAAAAGGTGTGGCAACTGTGGGTGGACTACTGGGAGGACCTAAATGTTTCACATTCTTAATGATTAAGTTCCCTGGAATGCTCATTCTTAGAATTAGCAGCCTCAATCTTCCTTTTGTGACCAAAACCTGTATTTCACAGTCCTTATATTTTCTAAGTATTTAAAGAGGAACTCCAGTGAAAATAATGTAATAAAAAAGTGATTCATTTTTACAATAATTATGTATAAATGATTTAGTCAATGTTTTCCCATTGCATCTTTTAAATCCCTGATTTACATTCTAACATTACATGGTGACTTTAGGTGTATGGTGAGTTCATAGAAGATGTTATTTTTTGTCACAAGTTTGTGAAAAAAAACAATAAAAATCAATGACCACTAAGTGTCATTTTCCACTAACTTGTGACAAAAATATAAAATCTTCTATGAACTCACCATACACCTAAAGGAATACCTTGGGGTGTCTTCTTTCTAAAATGGGGTCACTTGTGGGGTTCCTACACTGCCCTGGCATTTTAAGGAGAAGTAGTATAATGTGTTTTGGGGTGTATTTTTACACATACCCATGCTGGGTGGGAGAAATCTCAGTAAATGACAAATTTTTTTTTATTTATTTTTTTTTTTATTTTTTATTTTTTTTTTACACACAATTACCCATGCTGGGAGAAAATTCTCTGTAAATGGACATGTGTAAAAATACATCCCAAAACATATTATACTACTTATCCTTAGTACGGCGATACCATGTGTGACACTTTTTTGCAGCCTAGGTGCGCTAAGGGGCCCAAAGTCCTATGAGTACCTTTAGGATTTCACAGGTCATTTTGAGGCATTTGATTTCCAGACCACTCCTCACGGTTTAGGGCCCCTAAAAGGCAGTATAGGAACCCCACAAGTGACCCCATTTTAGAAAGATGACACCCCAAGGTATTCCATTAGTAGTATGGTGAGTTCATAGAAGATTTTATTTTTTGTCACAAGTTAGCGGAATTTGATTTTTATTGATCTTTTTTTTTCATGAAGTGTCATTTTCCACTAACTTGTGACAAAAAATAAAATCTTCTATGAACTCATCATACACCTAACGGAATACCTTGGAGTGTCTTCTTTCTAAAATAGGGTCACTTGGGGTCCTACACTGTCCTGGCATTTTAGGGGCCCAAAACCGTGGGGAGTAGTCTGGAAACAAAATGCCTCAAAATGACTGTTCAGGGGCATAAACATCTGCAAATTTTTTATGACAGGTGGCGTCTATTTGAAAAGGGCTCCTGGAAAAAAGGGCTTCTGGTGTAGCCCATATATACCAAATTCGGCTACAAAAAGGGCGCCTGGTGTAGCCCATATGCCAATTTCGGCTACAAAGGGCACATGATGTAGCCCATGTATGCCAACTTCGGCTACAAAGGGCGCCCACCTGGTGTAGCCCATATGCCAACTTCGGCTACAAAGGGCACATGGTGTAGCCCATATATGGCAACATTCGGCTACAAAGGGCGCCTGGCGTAGCCCATATATGCCAAATTCAGCTACAAAGTGCACCTGGCGTAGCCGAAAAAGCTAGTTTTAGTTTATTTAAAAGGATACTGTTATAAGCAAAATTTGTTGGGCTATAAAAGGGCTCTAGATATAGCTAAGAAAAGTGATTATTATGACCTAACTGCTCCCTACTCTCACACAGAACCCTCCCCTGATGGTGCCTAACCCCCTAGGTGGTGCCTAACCCTAAGACCCCCCCCCCCCATTTGGTGCCTAAGACTCCCCAGGTGGTGCCTAACCCTAAGACTCCCCTGGTGGTGCCTAACCCTAAGACCCCCCTTCCCCCCCGCTTGTGATGCCTAATCCTAACCTCCCCTGCACCCTCGAATCAAAAATCTCGGCTATAAAAGGGTGCGCTTTTGTAGCAGAATCAAAAACCTTTTAGCCAAATAAAAAATACGGGCTACAAAGGGGCGCCCTACTGTAGCCAAAAACCTTGTAGCTGAATAAAAAATTTGGGCTACAAAGGGGTGCCCTTTTGTAGGCGAAAACCTTGTAGCCGAATAAAAAATATGGGCTACAAAAGGGTGCCCGCTTGTAGCCTATATCAAAACTCAGGAGCCCTTTTCACCACCTTGTAGCCCATATTTGCAGAAATAACACTGATGTCTATGGAGGAGCCCTTTTCATACAGGCAGCTCAGGAGCCCTTTTCAACGGATCCCGACAGGTGGTCTATGAGGGGCCGAATTTTGTGGAACCGGTCATAAGCAGGGTGGTCTCTTAGATGACAGGTTGTATTGGCACTGAAGTGCAGGAAGCGCAGGATGTTCTCAAATTGTGACCTGGACATGGCAGTAGGGAACATGGGCATGTGATGTATTGGGTGCGTAGACCAATAAGACCGCAATACATTCTTTTTGAATAGACCCATGTTAAGGAGAAGGCCCCAAAAAATGTTACGTTCGGAAACTTGGAGTGGCTTCCACCGAAGAGACTAGGCATGGTAGTTTCTTGGATTGGCGGTTGCGTATTGTGTGGCATAACAGTTGGTCTCAGCCACAATTAAGTCGCAGAGACCAGCAGTGATCAGAAAAAAAAATTCTGTCACTGCGGTGGGGCGGGTGAGGTTTTGGCCGGGTGATTAGAAGCACGCAGGGGGAAGATTAGGGCCTGATCTGATGGATTGGAGTGATAGGGGGTGACAGGTGGTGACAGGAGGGGATTGATGGGTGTCTCAGGGTGTGATTAGAGGGCAGAATAGATGCAAGCAATGCACTAGAGAGATGATCAGGGGGGATCAGGGGGGGTCTGAGGGTGAGGGTGGGTGTTTGGGTGCCCGCAAGGGGCAGATTAGGGTCTGATCTGATGGGTGGCAGTGACAGGGGGTGATTGATGGGTGATCAGTGGTGGATTAGAGAGGAGAACAGATGTAAATAATGCACTGGGGAGGTGATCAGGGGGGTCTGAGGGTGAGGGCGGGTGTTTGGGTGCCCGCAAGGGCAGATTAGGGTCTCATCTGATGGGCAGCAACGACAGGTGGTGACGGGGCTACTGGTGAGTGATAGTTGATCAGGGTGTGATTAGAGGGGGGAATAGATGCAAGCAATGCACTGGTGAGGTGATCAGGGGGGGGGGGTCTGAGGGCGATCTGAGGGTGTGGGCGGGTAATTGGGTGCCCGCAAGGGGCAGATTAAGGTCTGACCTGATGGGTAGCAGGGACAGGGGGTGATTGATGGGTGATTAGAAGGGAGAACCAATGTAAATAATGCACTGGGGAGGTGATGAGAGGGGGTCTAAAGGCGATCTGAGGGTGTGGGCGGGTAATTGGGTGCCCGCAAGGGGCAGATTAGGGTCTGATCTGATGGGTAGCAGTGACAGGGGGTGATTCATGGGTGATTGATGGGTGATCAGTGGGTGATTAGATGGGAAAACAGATGTAAACAATGCACTTGGGAGGTGATCTGAGGGTGGGTCTGCGGGCGATTTGATGGTGTGGGCAGGTGATCAGGTGCCCGCAAGGGGCAGGTTAGGGTCTGATCTGATGGGTGGCAGTGACGGGGTTATTGATGGGTGATCAGTGGTGATTAGAGGGGAGAACAGATGTAAATAATCCACTGGGGAGGTGATCAGGGGGGTCAGAGGGCGATTTGAGGGTGTTTGGGTGGCCGCAAGGGCAGATTAGGGTCTGATCTGATGGGTAGCAGTGACAGGTGGTGACGGGGTGATTGATAGGTGAAAAGTAGGTGATTACAAGGGAGAATATATGCAAGCAATGCACTGGCGAGTTGATCAGAGAGGGTCTGGGGGGCTATCTGAGGGTGTGGGCGGGTGATTGGTTGCCGGCAAGGGGCAGATTAGGGTCTGATCTGATAGGCAGCAGTGACAAGTGGTGACAGGGGGTGACGGGGTGATTGATAGGTGATCAGGGTGTGATTAGAGGGGAGAATAGATGCAAGCAATGCACTGGTGAGGTGATTGGGGGGGGGGGGGTGTCTGGGTGCCCGCAAGAGGCAGATTAAGGTCTGATCTGATGGGTAGCAGGGACAGGGGGTGATTGATGGGTGATTAGAAGGGAGAACAGATGTAAATAATGCACTGGGGAGGTGATCAGAGGGGATCTGAGGGTGTGGGCCGGTAATGGAGTGCCCGCAAGGGGAAGGCTAGGGTCTGATCTGATGGGTGGCAGTGACAGGTGGTGACAGGGGGTAATTGATGAGTGATTGACAGGTGATCAGTTGGTGATTACTGGGGAGAATAGATGTATGCCGTACACAGGGGGGGGGGGTGTCTGGGGAGGATATGAGGGGTGATCAGGAGCCCCCAGGCGGCAGTTTAGGACCCAATCTAAAATATAGCATTGACAGATAGTGACAGGAAGTGATTGATGGGTGATTAGGGGGTGATTGGGTGCAAACAGTGGTCTGAGGGGGTGATCGGGGGGGGGGGGGGTCTTGGGGGTGCTGTGGGCGATCAGGAGGCAGGATCAGTGTGTGTGTGTGTGCTTTTACTAGAAGGGCTGCCTCCTGCCCTGGTGGTCCCTCGATCACTGGGCCTGTATAATACACTTTGTTAGCGTAACAAAGTGTATTATACACTTTATAAGCGGCAGATCGGGGGTTAACAACCCAACGGCGCTGCTAATTGGCCGGCGGGTTGACTTTGTGGGTGGGCGGAGCCTAATGCCGGCGGATGTGCGCGCAATCCCCGGCTATTCAGTCCCCCAGGTACCGTCGTCGATCGGCGTTACGCGGTCCTGGGGGTGCCATTTTGCCGACGCCCATAGGTAGTAGGCGGTCGTAAAGTGTTAATGGCTGTTAAAATGTGACACCCCCCTTTTTTTGTGCTTCTGTTCTGTACTTCAATAATTTTATGTATATTTGCATTTTCGCATCTCTGATTATTCTCGGATTATTCACTGTTTCAATATATTTGATATTGTAATTCAACAATTTTACTTCACTTGTCTTGATGATAACAGCAATTATGTCATGTAGAGATGACCCGAACGGTTCCAGGCAAACTTTGGGTGGTTTGCGTTCGCATGCGAACTTTTCCGGAAGTTCGATTCGCCCCCATAGTGCACCATGAGCGTCAACTTTGACCCTCTACATCACAGTAAGCAGGCCCGTTGTAGCCAATCAGGCTACACTATCTCCTGGAGCCACCCCCTCCCCTTATATAAGGCAGGCAGTGCCGGCCATTATAGTCGTTCGTGTCCCTGTAGCAATTAGTGAAGGTAAAGCTGCTGACAGACTCTCATAGGGAAAGATTAGTTAGGCTCTTGTAAGCTTGTTACCTTGCTCCTGGCTGATTGTTATTCCCAATACACCCCACAACAGCTCTTTTGAGAGCTAATCTTGTTCTTGTGTTTTTGTTTTTCCTCCCTCCCCTCCTCCCTCTCTCTCTGATTTTGTCTTCCAGGGATTTGTAGGCTATCAAAAGCAAGCTCACATACATTGGCCGGGAATCAAACCCAGGTCAACTAACATTACAGGCTGAAGCCAGCCATTTCACTCATCTCTTCAACTACAAGAAAGGCCCAGGAGTAGTCTTAGCTACCTTAATATCTATGTTACGGCAGGGCCCTTATTACACTTTCTCTTACAGAGCTATGGAAACAGTTTTGCCCATGCGATAAAGCGAGGTGCAAAAATTAAATCATGCCTAGCAGGGGATGGTTTCAATCCATGAACCTCTGGATTATGGGCCCAGCACACTTCCGCTGCGCCACTCTGCAGTCTGCTTACATTTGTATACAATCTTCAAATTTAAGAAGGGTACATTAGTTGAAATAGTTACACTACAATCTATGTTACAAAGGCCCTAATGACACTTTCTCTTAAGGATCTATGGCCGCCGATTGGCCTATGTGGTAAAGCAAGGTGTAAAAAACAAAGTACACCTAGCAGAGGATGGTTTCAATCCATCAACCTCTGGGTTATGGGCCCAGCACACTTCCGCTGCACCACTCTGCTGCCACACAGTGAATGCTTAATTGTAGGAAAAAGTGGTGTTAAACTTCTTGGACCAGACTTACTTCCTCCCTCCAAAAGACACACATACATCCCCATAAAATCATTTAGCAGCAACTACATACACAGTCTCTGTGGCACAATTGGTTAGCGCATTTGGCTGTTAACCGAAAGGTTGGTGGTTCAAGCCCACCCAGGGACGGCTTTGTGTTTTGTGAAGGGAACTAATGTACCCTTCTTAAACTTGAAGATTATATACAAATGTAAGCAGACTGCAGAGTGGAGCAGCGGAAATGTGCTGGGCCCATAACCCAGAGGTTTATGGATTGAAACCATCCTCTGCTAGGCATGATTTAATTTTTGCACCTCGCTTTATCGAATGGGCAAAACGGTTTCCATAGCCCTGTAAGAGAAAGTGTAATAAGGGCCCTGCCGTAACATAGATATTACGGTAGAGCAGAGTAACCAAGCAGCTTAGGGTGACCCAAACTACTAGGAATGTATAGGGGGATGAAAGGAACCAAAAAGCCCTCCTACTAAAAAAAGCAAAGCTTGGTGTAATTGCCTTCTTAAAACAGAAGGAAATTTGCAATAATTCAGTTATAAATGAACATTTGTGGTTACCCACAATGCACACCTACTAAATATGCAAATTATCCCTTTCCGCCCTTGTTAAGCCAAGCAAGCATCCAGAACCGCTGGTTTATAGCAAGCCTATAGCTTTAAGTTTTACACAGCCATATCAAACCCACATGTAGACAGTCTGTTTCGGACTTTTGGTCCTCATCAGTACATGGCAGGGATTGATAAGGCTGTATGAAATAGGGCTTGGTCGAGTACAACAGAGTAACCAAGCAGCTTAGGGTGACCCAAACTACTAGGAATGTATAGGGGGATGAAAGGAACCAAAAAGCCCTCCTACTAAAAAAAGCAAAGCTTGGTGTAATTGCCTTCTTAAAACAGAAGGAAATTTGCAATAATTCAGTTATAAATGAACATTTGTGGTTACCCACAATGCACACCTACTAAATATGCAAATTATCCCTTTCCGCCCTTGTTAAGCCAAGCAAGCATCCAGAACCGCTGGTTTATAGCAAGCCATATCAAACCCAGCTTTAAGTTTTACACAGCTATATCAAACCCACATGTAGACAGTCTGTTTCGGACTTTTGGTCCTCATCAGTACATGGCAGGGATTGATAAGGCTGTATGAAATAGGGCTTGGTCAAGTACAACAGAGTAACCAAGCAGCTTAGGGTGACCCAAACTACTAGGAATGTATAGGGGGATGAAAGGAACCAAAAAGCCCTCCTACTAAAAAAAGCAAAGCTTGGTGTAATTGCCTTCTTAAAACAGAAGGAAATTTGCAATAATTCAGTTATAAATGAACATTTGTGGTTACCCACAATGCACATATTACGCACAATGCACATATTCTGGTAGCTAAGACTACTCCTGGGCCTTTCTTGTAGATGAAGAGATGAGTGAAATGGCTGGCTTCAGCCTGTAATGTTAGTTGACCTAGGTTCGATTCCCGGCCAATGGTTGTATAGTGGTGAGCATAGCTGCCTTCCAAGCAGTTGACTTGGGTTCAATTCCTGGCCAATGTATGTGAGCTTGCTTTTGACAGCCTACAAATCCCTGGAAGACAAAATCAGAGAGAGAGAGAGAGAGAGAGAGAGAGAGAGAGAGAAAGAGGAAGGGAGGGATTACACTCCCTGATGGATGTATACACATGCAAGATGTGTGAAAGCACTTTAGGCCTGCAATTTTGCATTCAATGTGATTTATGCCCTTAACACGCTGCTTTGCATCAAATCTAGATTTTTCCTCAGGACTTTTGGAATGTATTCCACTCCGCCATGTCCCCCTCCAGGTGTTAAACCCCTTGAAACATCTTTTCCATCACTTTTGTGGCCAGCATATTTTTTTCTAGTTTTTCAAGTTCGCCTACCCATTGAAGTCTATTGCGGTTCGCGAAAGTTCGCGCGAACCGAACTTTTGCGGAAGTTCGCGAAGCGAAAAATCGGAGGTTCGGGCCATCTCTAATGTCATGTTGGGCATGTCCAGCTTTTCTCATTTTACTGTTCTTTTGTTATTATGCGTGCTCAAAATAAAGTTACTCTTGAACACTAAAATAATCATAATGCAGCAATGTTTCACCAGAAAACAACATTATACGTCAGTGTTTCACCAGAAAATAATCGTAAGGCTAGGTCCACTCTAGGTCCGTGACAGATCGCATCCGTTTGAAACGGATCCGGTTTGTTTTTGTTTGTTTTTTTCCCCTCCATTTCTACTTTTTGTGCTATTTTGGTGCATACATTTCCAGTGCATGGAAACGTAGGCCTAGGAGGAGGCCGCCATGTTGGAGGTTGATAGCAGGCAGGACGGGGATGACAGCGGTCGGCGGGAAGAGGGCCCCCCCTCCCTCACCTGGGTCCCTGTCCCCGCTACCCCTCCAGCTACTTTGGGCAAAGTAATTAAAATGTTGCTATGCGGAGAGCAGGAGCTTACCTTCACTTCCTCCGTTCGCGCGTCACCACCTGCAATGCCGTCCTCTATACTTCGGCAGTCCTGCTGACCGCTGTCACTACCCTCCTGGCTGCTATCACCCTCCAGCATGGCAGCCCCCTCTCCCCCCCTTCCCCAGGCTGTTACAGAGAAACGGATCCGTTTCTGTATCAAAATTTGCCTGTGTAGAGGGAAATTTGTTTCCCCATTGCCTGCCACTACCCCTGCTTGTATCAGGGTCCAGATCCATTGCGTGAAAATGCAGCAGATCCGGACCTTACGTACAGGTTTTGAAAATGGGTCCCTGCAAACGAATCAGTTTTTTTCTTGGGTAAAGACAGCTGTTATTTTTAACATTGCTATCCACGGCTCTGTTTTTAATCAGGGCTGAAAAACTGAGCCACAGATATATGTTTCCGGACCTAGTGTGAACCAGCTCTTATGCAGCAATGTTTCACCATAAAATAATCATAATGCAGCAATGTTTCACCAGAAAATAATCATAATGCAGCAATGTTTCACCATAAAATAATTGTAATGCAGCAATGTCACCAGAAAATTATAATGCGGCAATGATTCACCAGAAAATTGTAATGTGGGCAGCATTTCACCAGAAAATAATCGTAATGTGGGCAGCGTTTCACCAGAAAATTATCTGCACCTGTAAAAAAAAAAAAAAAAGCATTTACTCACCTGCAGAAGACTCCTCTCCCGGCGCAGCTTCCCAGGAAGATGGCACCCTGTACTTTAGACAAAAATAGTCTTCAGTGCAGGGCTTTGGACACCATCTTCCCGTAGCCCCTCTCTGCCTGCCGGAAACTACTGCAGGTCGAGGTGAGCTGTGGACTGCAGGTAGTGAACCACCTGGGGGGGTCACATAATCTGGCGGGGGGTTGGCGCGGCGACCACCTGGTTGGACTGGTGCATCAGGCGCCTGTGCTCACTATAAGACTGAATTGGTAAAGTTCATCTAAAGTAAAAGTAAGTAAAAAATAAATGTACCAGATATGAGGCTCAGGTCTACACTATGTCATACCATGGCTGTTTCTACTTAGCTGAAATAACAAAAAACCTCAGAGATCAATGACTAATATATGAAATACGTGTATTATGAAAATCACATCACATAAATTACACACAATATACCCATGATCCCCAATTATTGCACCATCCCTTTAAAACCCATGAAGTATACACCTGAGCATCTAACTGGACTAACATATGCACTATTATGTCGCTGTGATCACATTTCCTATGCAGTTCAAACAAACAGGGTTATGAGTTCTCTGCCTAACCAGCAGGTAATACTTATCACCTCAGCACAGACTGTGTGTAGCTCTGATTTCCCTAGCACAGTCAAAGAAGGTGCAGTTTATTGCTGGATACTGAGGTCCCATACAGAACTGCTTCACTGAAAAAAAGCACATGCAAAAAATAGTGGTAAGCATATGCAATTCATCTGGCCAGGATTGCTCATATATACTTCACAGCAGTGATTAAAAACATGCAGTGTGTCTCACCATACTTCACCATTCCCTGTGCACCCGGGAACAGCCTTTAACAAACTCTGTCCCAAGAGACCAAGCACCTCTTCAGTATAGCAGTGCAGTTGCAGCAACAGCCTGGCCCCAGTACAAATGTCCTCAGCACGGGCGTCCCCGTTGCTTCCAGGGTCTTACTAGCTGTGCACAAAGATCTTCCATCTCTCACTGCTGGGCCTCCATGTAACAGTAATCCCCACATATCCCTCTATCCCGCTAATGCAGAGCAGCACGAAGCAGAAGACCAGGCCCCAGTCTTCTTACAGCTTCCAGCTGCTCTGCTGCATTTTCCATAGCCTTCCAATGCGTGCAAATGAATTGATGTGAGTTAGGTGATACATCGGAAGCCTACATGGGTTGCAGCTAAGCAGCCAGCAGCTGTAAGAACTGAAGAAAATTAGTGTCAGGAGCTCTGGTAAGTGTCTTCCACTATGCCCTGCCCTACATTATTAAAAGAAAGAGGAATGGCCCCCATGGGTTCCAGTTAATCGGGGCTTACTGTAGTAGTTTGTTCAGACCTACTTCTGAATAGTGTTTAGGGGAGGGCTCTGAGGTCTGAATAACAGGAACTCAAGAATTAGTTAGGTGTAGGTATTTATTAAATTATCAAATAACTAAAGAACTGTATGTTGGCTCAAAAGCACTGTATGTAGACATACAATTCATTAGATGGATTTATCACTTTTTGACTAAAATGCGCTTTAAAGGGGACCTTATAGTACAGTGGTGGAGCATTGATTACATCTAAAACAGGATCTTCTTTGTATTCTTTTTCATGACAAAGCAAATCTAAGCTCATTTACATGGACAGACTCAGCCATCAACAATGGAAGATGTGCCTTTGTCTGAATTTAATAGGGTGCTTATTGAAGATCCATTCCAGTTAAAAAAAAAAATGACTATGCTGTTTAAAATGTTTTTTGATCAAATCACAAAAATAATTGCCTTTCTCATATGAGGGACTGCTTGACTGATGACTTCTATGGATGAGAAGGGGGTGGGGTGACTACGGTATGTTCCAGAGACCAGGGTTATCTTTGGATTTTCGACCTGGCAACGCTATTGTTAAACAATCTTGTCAGCTTGTTATGATGATTGAAATATATTGTTTTAATTTGCTAATTAGATATTTTACATTTTAGAGGCCATATTTGCTGCATGGATATGCAAGCTCCGCTTCACAGTTGTATATAGTTACTCCTCTTTTCCCACCAGCTCTGCCTGACTGCGAATAGTTCATTCTTTCCCTCTTTCTTTGTATAACTCCAGTTCAGCATTATTCTTAACTCATTAAATAGATATTATGTATATTTACTTTTACCTTTGTAACAAAATGTTCAGTGTTTTTTTCTCATCAGCACTAGACAAGTTTTGTTTTGCAGTTTACACACATCTCATTCTCTTTCTTCCAAAACATTTGGCAATCAGCTTTCATCATGCACCCTCCAGCATCCAACACCAGATGCTGTCATACCTGGCCCAAAGTCAGGATTACCAATTAAGTAGATAAAGAGCCTGATACAGAATAAGGCACATCAATGCTTGTTAGGTTGTAAAATGTTTTGAATGGTATTATATGCATTTTTTGGCTGATCCAATAAATGTATACAAACGTTTTTTTCTTGTTTTAGGTAACATCTACTATTATTTAAATACATGATGTATCACCAGGGCCGGATTTCCCATAAGGCACTGTGGGCGCGTCTACAGGCGCATTATGGGGTACAGGCGCCCTCCCCAACTGTCCCCCTGGTAACAGCTGTTGCGCTCCCCTCCCTCACAACAGATGTTTCCTGTTCCCACTTCTCACTTCCACCCTCTAGTGCAGCAGATGTCCCTTGTTATGCAGCTTCTCGCTCCTGTCCTCTTCCTACCTCCCTCCCATGTAGGTTTCAGACAGTCACTGACAGTTTCAGGCAGTCACTCGCCCTCTATTCCGTTGGCAGCATTGTGGTCTGCATTACAGTGACAGCATTCTTCTGTATCTTTAAGGGCCTCCATCAAGTGAGGATCCTTACAACACAGAAGCATGCCGTCACTGTAATGGATTGCCCAGCAAGCTCATGGTGAACTACTAGAACATCTAGGACTAATCACTGCAGACCACAGCCATTGCCAATGGCACAGAGGGTGAATGACTGCTGCTGCTTGAATACTACATGGGAGGGAGAGGACAGAGGCAAAAGCACAGCATGGGAGATATGCATCAGGGGGGGGGGGGGGATGGAGGAAGGGAGGAGAGGGGAACGGGGACATCTGATCTGAGGGAGGGAAGCAGTCAGGCAGATGATGAGCGTTTCTGTCTCCATATAACTGTGTGTGTTGAAGTATGTATGCATTCAAACATCTGTGTGTGGTTCTGTGTTTAGGTGTGTGTGTGTATATGCCTGTGGCAAAAAAAGGGGAAGGAAAGTGGCCAGTATAAACAGGACCAAACCAAACAAATAATTCTCAAAGTATAAGAAATTTTTATTGGGAACAATTTTCACATATAAAAACATTTCAAATCACCAACGGTGAAACAGCGGGGTGTAATTATTATATTATATCAAAAAGGTATCAATAAAGTAATCAAGTCCTCTGGCCTCCTTCAGAAGCGGGTCAGACCCGCAAGATGCATTAAGGCGCGCAGCGGTGGCGATCTTTGTCCTCATCCTCTACTTTACGTAAATCCTCTCCCTTGCCCGATCACTTTATTCATTCATCATTGCACGGGTTCTTTCCTTAATGATTTTCTCTGGCATATGCTGAGGTTCTCTCCGCCTTTTTCACTATATATTAATTACCTTTTACAGGTGCATTTTTATTTCTATTAATTATAAAATAATCTTATTTGGATCACTGTGATTATATATATATATATATATATATATATATATATATATATATATATATATATATATATATATATATATATATATATATATATATATATATATATATACACATATACACACACACACACACACACATATATCCTTTGGTATTCATGCTATATACTGTATGGACACTTAAAGCTTTGAATGTGACTTATGCATTAAAATATATTGTTCTACAAGATTTTTTGGAACGAATATGATTCACCATTGAGGTTCTTAGAGGCCTTGATTACTTTATTGATACCTTTTTGATATAATATAATAATTGTTTCACAGTTTGTGATTTTAAATGTTTTTATATGTGAAAATTGTTCCCAATAAAAGTTTTTATACTTTGAGAATTATTTGTTTGGTTTGGTGCTGATTATATTGGGCACTTTCCTCCCCCTTTTTTTGCTACATTATATTGCCCATTTAGTACATTCCTTCCTCAATTTGGTCCTGGTTTATATTAGGGACCTTATAAATTGTATGGATTATAGATGGTGCTTGTCCAAAATTGTTTTTTAGGTGTATATGCCTGTGTTCAAATGTGTATGTGTGTGCCTGTGTTCAAGTGTGTGCCTGTGTTCAAGTGTGTACATGTGTGTAAATGCCTGTGTTCAAATGTGTGTGTGTGTATGCCTATGTTCAAATGTGTGTGTGTGTGTGTGTGTGTGTGTGTGTGTGTGTGCGCGTGTGTATGCCTATGTTCAAATGTGTGTGTGTGTGTGTGTGTGTGTGTGTATGCCTATGTTCAAATGTGTGTGTGTGTGTGTGTACGTGTGTATGCCTATGTTCAAATGTGTGTGTGTGTGTGTGTGTGTGTGTGTGCCTATGATCAAGTGTGTGTGTGTGTGTGTGTGTGTGTGTGTGTATATGTTTAAGTGGGGGCCTTGCTGCCTGATGCCACTAACTGCCCTCAGGAGTTTACAATTTAATCCCTGCCCCATATCACTGACCTCGGGAGCTTACACCCCAATCATTGTCTCAGTGATTAGAGTGTAAGATACTAAGGACAGTTAGTGACATGAGGCAGGGATTAGAGTTCAGAATATTTTTACTTGGGGTTGGGGGTGTGGCCTGGTTTGAGGCATAGGCAAACACGGGGGGGGGGGGGGCTGGGGGGATTACAGCTGCCCCGAATCCCCCCTCAGACCAGGGCTGGTGCAGTGTCTGGGGAGAGGCACAAGTTGAGACACCAGAATATCTGCAGGCATCCTGCAGGACATGCACTAGCAGAAGCCAAGGCTCAAGGTACGTATATGATGATCCAACAATGGGTTGTTAAGAATAGGGCTAGGTTCAGGCGAGTTTGTGTCATGGAGGAGAGCCACTGTCACCGTTCATGGCTGCTTAGTTGTTTCCATTGCATCAGACATTTCTTAGATAGCATGCTATCTATGACATGTTGAAATTCCGTATAGTATCTGTAAAAATTCATGCAGGTTGAGACTGTACTTCATTCATTGCAACAGACACCAGACATGCTAGCACAGGATCCATCGACATGGCTGATTGTCCGCTGTGGTCCATTCTGTGAAATTGACCATTTTGAGCACTAATGTGAACCTAACCTGAGTGAGGTAGAGAAAGTTAGTAGTAGCAGGCATAAGTATCTAAAGACGCAAATGTTAGCCCACAAGTATAGATAGTCTGCACACCTTGGCAGGATTGAAACCTGCCAAGGTGTGCAGAAAAGGTTAATAGTTCCAATACAGTGTATTCACAAAACATTTGTAAAGCTCTTAACACAACAGCAGTGAAAATATAGGAGGTTAGGATTGAGAGGCATGGGTCTTTAGTGTTAGGAGGTGTGAGTGTGGGAGGGGTCCCTAGGGGGTTAAAGTTAGGCACCAGGGAGTGGTATGTTTAGGCATGGGGACGGGTTTAAGGTTAGGCATTACCGGGGGGTTAAGGATAGGCACTACCGGGGGGGGGGGGGGGGGGTGTTGAGGTTGGACACCACCGGATTAAGGTTAGACAGCACCAGAAGAATCTTAGGGTCAGGCATCGGTTGAGAGAGGGTTCTCTGTGAGTGTCGGTTTAGGTTAGGTCATAGTAAATTATTGGTCGTAGAAGATTTGTAATTTTACAGATATTCTACTAGTGACTAACTCAGGTGCCCTTTTTACTTGTACGTAATATAGTCATTGTATCTATAATGCAAGTTATGCTGTTTGTCTAAATTGTGTAGCCCAGTAATCTTAACATCAGCATGTGAAATCCTACCACTTTGCTGCTTCACAATTCCATTTTCTGGTGTTGTCAATAAAACTAACTTCATCAAGGTCATGTTTTTTAAATGTATGGTTTTTATGACCAATTAAAGTTTACACTTAATACCAGTCTCTGTATTTATGGGCATTATATTGTGCTGAGCCTTCCCATTATCTTCAACCCCACCTAATTTCCGCCCCCTTCATTTTCCCCATCTTATTACCCTACCCTGTCACATTTCCTTCCCTTTCCGTTCTGTCCTTGATGTAGCTACTTTCTTGTGTGGAGATATTCACTGGACTGTACGCTCCACACCTGAGGACTACTCAATTGTAAGATGCTAGAATACCTGTTTCATCAGCCTTAGGTACTTGCTATTGCACTACAGCTGACTTCCACCCCTCACTGGATTCAGCTGCTGGGTGGTTCCGTCAGGGGTGACCTTATGACATCCAAAGTAGGAGGAACAATAGATGCCAGGTGAGATTTTCCAGCATTCCTGAACTACAGTAGAAAGTATGTGCATGAGCAGATGGGACTTGTAGTCATAGGAATTAGGTATTGAGCAGTTGTAAGACCTCAGTTTGGTAAAAGAGTAAAACCACTTCTGCATGGAAGGAGAGCAATACACAGTCAATTTGAGTTTTAAAAGTTATTTTGTAAAGGTAATGTTTATATGTTATACTAATGAACATAAATGCTCTCAAAATGGCTGTAAAGGGTACATTTTAAATACATTCCTGGTTCACCTTTAATGGACCACAATAGCAAAAAGATGTAAAATACATGTAAAGACCTACAAATAAGAAGTACATTTCTCCCAGAGTAAAATGAGCAATAAACTACTTTTCTCCTATGTTGTGGTCGCTTACAGTAGGTAGTAGAAATCTGAGAGAACCAACAGGTTTTGGGCTAGTCCATCTCTTTATGGGAAATTCTCAGCATGGCCTTTATTCTTTATAAAGACACTACCTGAAAAGGATTTATACAAAGATGTTGGCCAGCCTCCCTCCTCGCTGTAAACTGTTTTGGCGGTTGGACAGAGCAACTGCCTTCACTTAGTGCTTTTGAAAATAATGAAAACCTTGAGAACCACCCCATGAGGAGATGGGCTAGTCCAAAACCTGTCAGTTCTGTCAGATTTCTATTACCTACTGTAAGTGACAGCAACGTAGGAGAAAAGTAATTTTACTCTGGAAGAAATGTACTTTGTATTTGTATGTGTTTACATGTATTTCAAATTTTATGATTTTTGCTGTAGTGGCTCTTTAACCATTTATGCCACCTGGACGTGATCCTCACGTCCAGGCGGCTGCTGTGCTGCTGATGCGTGTTTCGGCGCGCTCCCTCGCTGCCCCCCGGTAGCCCAGAGATCAATGAATGGTTCCCAAAAATAAAAAACAAGTGTCAGCGCCAAGGCAGAAGGCGACCGCAGCCGAGAAGGACAATGTCCAAAAGTCCACACAAGCAATGAATATATAAAGTCAGCGCAGGTCTATAGTAATACAGCTTTCATCATTTTTTGGTATACAGGATCTTCGAACAAAAAGGTAAAGAAGCAAGGCTTACCAGATTCCAACAACCCACATTATAAGGTTGTAAACGAGTTTGATAGGTGGTCCGCAGAACTTTCAAATGGTGTCGTTTCCCCAGCGATGTTGCACACTACAGATTTCTCCGGAATATAGTAGATATCCTGAGATCGCAGAGACTCACCAAAGGGGAGTCCAGTAGGATAGTGACATGAAAGAGATGTACGGCACATCTAAGTGTAAACCGTCTTTATTACATAACAAGTAAAACAATTAAAAACAAGGATAAAGGAAAACTCACATACGGGGCCCGTGCACTGGGAACCCCGAAAAAGTAGCGCGCATAAAATGGTCAATAGAAGACCTCAAATAAAATGGTGCCGCCTGTCGCCTTCCCGACCGGTTTCGCAATCTTGCGTCATCAGGGGAGAAAGGCGACCAGGCGGCCAGCACCAACTTTATAACATTTTTGAATTAAAAAGTGGGAGTGGTTAGGCTCCACCTTATTCAGACTACACTAGTCAAAAGCAGAAAGCATCAAACATGAAATAAAACATTGTGACAAATTGCATTGTGTCAGAGAGACAGTAGCAAAAGATCTCTCAGATAGTGTGAATAAAAAGAGGTGAATGCAATATTACCTGCATATTCAATTCGTAGTAGGCTAGTTAAGGCTAAATTAAAAGCTAGATTGATTACTCTGCCCTAGGGCATATCTTTCCAATGTAAAAACTTCTTTCTAGATGAAAAGCAGGCACTTTCTGTACCAGAAGTAGTCACTGGAACTCAGGAAGTAGCCTTGCACTTCACCAGGGTCAAGTGGAGCACAAGTTCTTCCTGTGAAGGGAAAAAAAAAATTAAAAAAAAAAATTCAATGCGTATGCAATGACGCATACGATCATAAAAACGTAAACAATGAAGCACATAGCAGTGCAGTGCGGCTATAAATATGCATGAAGTGTACTCAGGTGTGCAATGAAAAGCGCGTCTAATGTACTATACTAAGAAGGTGCATAAATCTGTATGCATAGTAAAAACAATGAAATGATAAAACAGCCTCCATGGGAGCTCCAGGGACCTTAAGTGGTGAAAGTGAAGAACATCCATAGTGATCATGCAAGACAGATCCCATAGGTATCCGATAGATGGAAATTATGCAAGGTTATGCAAAGCAGTGTAATGCGGCTATGATTACGCATAAAGATTACTTAAGCTTGCCATAAAGAGCACATCTAAAGTGAAAGCGGTCTCTACTACAATGTAGAACACGCATGCGGCAAAGCATAAAACAACAAAAAGCGCACATAGGGACAAAAATCCACTGCGAGCATCTAAACCGACATATGGAACAATAAACAAAAATAATTGATCTTATGCTGCAATGAAGTCGCATTTAGTAAAAAAAAAAAAAAAAAAATCCCAGGAGATCTTCATTAAAACTGATCTTTTTCCTCAATTACTGTTATACAAGAGGTACATAGATGATGTGGTGGTCATCTGGAGGGGGGATTTAAATTCTTTACAACCCTTTATTCAACATATTAATAATAACACGGATAATTTGGTCTTTAACTGTGTCTGTAGCTCCTCAGAGATAAATTTTTTGGATTTAGTGATTTCTCTTGACAACAATCAATTTACTACAAAAACCTTTTTCAAAGAGACTGACAGAAATAGCTTTATTCCTACTACTAGTTGTCACTATCGTCCATGGCTTAAGGGGGTACCTAGGAGTCAATTCCACCGTGTGCGTAGGAATTGCTCCTCCCAAACTGATTATTTTATCAAAAGTGACCTTCTTATCTCTAGATTTAAAGATAAAGGCTACCCGGCCTCAGACCTTGTATCTGTGAGGGATGAGATTGGTCAGGAGGTCCGGTCTTTCACCAAGAGGAATAGAACAGTGGATACTACTAAACATAATGGCATTAATTTTCTCACTCAATATAATATCCAACACAAAGATATAAAAAAAGTTTTGTACAAGAATTGGCATCTCCTGAGGAGTGATCCAGTGATTGGTCCTATGCTTGCGGACAATCCGGGAGTTATCTTCAGGAGAGCGCCTAATCTTAGAGATCGCCTTGTACATAGCCATATAGATCCACCTAAAACTGCCTCTGCCCATTTATTACCCCTAAAAGGTTTTTTTCGATGCAAGAAATGCAAAGGTTGTAAGGCTTGCATTAATATGCCCAGAAAAATTACTTCCTTTGCTGGGAATGATCACCGAAGTCCCACACTGCAGATTAGACGTCTTTTCACATGCGAAAGCACACATATAGTTTATCTTTTAGAATGTCCTTGTGGACTGAGATATGTAGGTAGAACCACTAGAACCTTTAAAGAAAGATTGGGAGAACACGTCTACCTTATACGTAAAGGGTTTAAGGATCATTCGGTCTCAAAACATTTTGCCCTCCATCACGACAGGAACCCTTCAGGCTTGAAGTTTTGTGTTATCGATGGTACTAAAAGCTGGAGGGGACAAAATTTAGAAAGAGATATATCGAGATTAGAAACTGAATGGATCTTTAGACTGAATACCCTCAGTCCAGTTGGTTTGAATATTGAACTGGATGTAAACTGTTTTATCAATAATTCTTAATGCTTTATCATATATTTTTTATTTTCCATACATTTGCATGCTTTTTTGTAAGGCCCGCATATACTGGTCAATTTGACTGCATTTTTAATATTTTTTAATAATTTTTAATTTTTTGCATAAATTTCACTGTTTCCTTTGGGGCCTGTCTTGCACGATTATTGTGACTGTTTCTCATTTCACCACTAGATGCCCTCGGAGCTCCGTTTGAGGCTGTTCTATTCTGTCACTGTTTTTTCACCAAGCATACAAATTTATATACCCTCTTAATTTTGATAGGATATATTGGGAGGTCGTGGTCCCTCTTTTTCCCTTTGTTGCTCCCTACCCCACAGAGTGCTGTCTGTTGTCCTCTGTTATCGGTGCATGGAGTTTTCTATGCATAATCATAGCCGCACTACACGGCTGAGTATATGAATTTGCATAATTTTGCATAATTTCCATTTATCGGATACCTATGGGATCTGTCTTGCATGATCACTATGGATGCTCCTCACTTTTACCACTTGAGGTCCCCAGAGCTCCCATGGAGGCTGTTCTATCATTTCATTGTCTCCACTATACATACAGATTTATGCACCTTCTTAGTACAGTATATTAGACGTGCTTTTCATGTCACACCTAAGCACACTTCATGCATATGTATAGTCACACTGCACTGCTATGTGCTTCATTGTTTACGCTTTTATGATCGTATGCGTCACTGCATACGCATTGCATTTTTTTTTTTTTTTTTTTTACTAAATGCGACTTCATTGCAGCATAAGATCAATTATTTTTGTTTATTGTTCCATATGTCGGTTTAGATGCTCGCAGTGGATTTTTGTCCCTATGTGCGCTTTTTGTTGTTTTATGCTTTGCCGCATGCGTGTTCTACATTGTAGTAGAGACCGCTTTCACTTTAGATGTGCTCTTTATGGCAAGCTTAAGTAATCTTTATGCGTAATCATAGCCGCATTACACTGCTTTGCATAACCTTGCATAATTTCCATCTATCGGATACCTATGGGATCTGTCTTGCATGATCACTATGGATGTTCTTCACTTTCACCACTTAAGGTCCCTGGAGCTCCCATGGAGGCTGTTTTATCATTTCATTGTTTTTACTATGCATACAGATTTATGCACCTTCTTAGTATAGTACATTAGACGCGCTTTTCATTGCACACCTGAGTACACTTCATGCATATTTATAGCCGCACTGCACTGCTATGTGCTTCATTGTTTACGTTTTTATGATCGTATGCGTCATTGCATACGCATTGAATTTTTTTTTTTTTTTTTTTTTCCCTTCACAGGAAGAACTTGTGCTCCACTTGACCCTGGTGGAGTGCAAGGCTACTTCCTGAGTTCCAGTGACTACTTCTGGTACAGGAAGTGCCTGCTTTTCATCTAGAAAGAAGTTTTTACATTGGAAAGATATGCCCTAGGGCAGAGTAATCAATCTAGCTTTTAATTTAGCCTTAACTAGCCTACTACGAATTGAATATGCAGGTAATATTGCATTCACCTCTTTTTATTCACACTATCTGAGAGATCTTTTGCTACTGTCTCTCTGACACAATGCAATTTGTCACAATGTTTTATTTCATGTTTGATGCTTTCTGCTTTTGACTAGTGTAGTCTGAATAAGGTGGAGCCTAACCACTCCCACTTTTTAATTCAAAAATGTTATAAAGTTGGTGCTGGCCGCCTGGTCGCCTTTCTCCCCTGATGACGCAAGATTGCGAAACCGGTCGGGAAGGCGACAGGCGGCACCATTTTATTTGAGGTCTTCTATTGACCATTTTATGCGCGCTACTTTTTCGGGGTTCCCAGTGCACGGGCCCTGTATGTGAGTTTTCCTTTATCCTTGTTTTTAATTGTTTTACTTGTTATGTAATAAAGACGGTTTACACTTAGATGTGCCGTACATCTCTTTCATGTCACTATCCTACTGGACTCCCCTTTGGTGAGTCTCTGCGATCTCAGGATATCTACTATATTCCGGAGGAATCTGTAGTGTGCAACATCGCTGGGGAAACGACACCATTTGAAAGTTCTGCGGACCACCTATCAAACTCGTTTACAACCTTATAATGTGGGTTGTTGGAATCTGGTAAGCCTTGCTTCTTTACCTTTTTGTTTGAAGATCCTGTATACCAAAAAATGATGAAAGCTGTATTACTATAGACCTGCGCTGACTTTATATATTCAATGAATGGTTCCCGTTCATTGATCTAAGTCCCCAGCAGAAAAAAAAAAAGTTTCCCTTCCTCTTCTCGCTTCCTGGAAGCAAGAAGGACGAAAAAAAAATCTCAATGTGGCCATCTTGTGGCCAAATAGTAAAACTACATCTACATACATTTTTTAATACAATAAACACACATTATTACATTTAAAATTAACTGTTTATTTCCCACACCAAAAATTGCCCAAATACATTTTTTAATGGAAAAAAATTACAATAAAAAACAACAACAAATAGTTACCTAAGGGTCTGAACGCTTGTAAATAGTGATGGACGCAAAACTGAAAACCAAATAAAATATTGCCGCCATACATTGTGATAGGGACATAATTTAAATGGTGTAATAACGGAGACAAATGGGCAAATAAAATACATAGGTTTTAATTATGGTAGCATTTATTATTTTAAAGCTATACTGGCCGAAAACTGAGAAACAATGAATTTTTTACATTTTTTTTCTTAATATTCCTGGTAAAATGCATTTAGAAAAAATTAATTATTAGCAAAATGTACCACCCAAAGAAAGCCTAATTGGTGGCGGAAAAAACAAGATATAGATTAATTGTGATAATTAGTGATAAAGTTATTAGCGAATGAATGGAAGGTGAAAATTGCTCTGTTGCATAAGGTGAAAAATCCCCGCGGGCTAAAATGGTTAAAGCATTAAAAAGAATCTGTATTGTTAAAATCGCACAAAAGTAAACATACCAGTGCGTTAGGGGACATCTATTACCCTCTGTCACAATTTTGCCGCTCCTCGCCGCATTAAAAGTGGTTAAAAACAGTTTTAAAAAGTTTGTTTATAAACAAACAAAATGGCCACCAAAACAGGAAGTAGATTGATGTACAGTATGTCCACACATAGAAAATACATCCATACACAAGCAGGCTGTATACAGCCTTCCTTTTGAATCTCAAGAGATCATTTGTGTGTTTCTTTCCCCCTGCAGCTATCTTCCACTGAAGTGTCAGGCTGTTTCTTCCTGCAGAGTGCAGACAGCTCTGCCTGTATGTAATTCCTCTGTATGTGAAAGCCCAGCCAGCTCAGAGGAGGATTTATCCAGCTTGTAAAAGATAAGAGAGAAGCTGCTCTAATCTAAATAATACACAGGCAGTGTGCAGAGAGGGGCCTGAAAGGGGGGAATTCATAGCAGAACCACAACACTGAAGAACTTGGCAGCCTTCCAGACACAGGCCTGACAAGTCTGACAAGAGAGAGATAAGTTGATTTATTACAGAGATGGTGATAGTAGAACGTGCTGCAGTAAGCCAGAACACATTAGAATAGCTTTTGGAACTTGTAGGATGATAAAAAACAGGATGCAATTTTTGTTACGGAGTCTCTTTAACATTTTGATAAGCATGTTTATTATCATTGTGTTTCATTTGCACATAAACTTTTGAAAAAGGCTGGAACTCTACCTTAGTACTATGATATGCTTATATTTATTGAGTGTAATATTGACTATGAATTCTTTTCTTTCTAGCTTTGGGAGGAAGAAGGTCCTGTTTTTAACAATGGCTGTTCAGACTGGCTTTAGCATCATACAAGTGTTTTCCAACAGCTGGGAAATGTTTACAGTTCTCTTTCTCATCGTCGGAATGGGGCAGATTTCTAACTATGTGGCGGCTTTCATCCTAGGTATGAGTTTGACATTTTGTCTTTGTACAATAAGACCATATGTGATCAAGATACCGCTTGTGACATAAAATAACCATGTCAGAATGGTGCCAGAAATAATCTGTTCATTGATGAAATACCAAATGATATTGTGAATACTGGAACCATTTCAGCAAACTATTTTTTCTTCCAAGTAAAATGATGTTTCCATGACAGGGGCCAAAACAACTATTGGTGATGATTGTTGTATTCCATAATTACTGTGCATTTCACATGCCTTTTTCCATTTCTAAGCTCTGCCCCAAGCACGGTCTATTATGACCATAATATAATGGAAAAGCTATGCAGTAATCGGATCACACTAGTGGGAACGGAGTACCACCATTTATAGTAAAAAAAAAAAAAAAAGAAAGTGTACTTGAGACCTATAAAACATGCATGTTCTGACATCTAGGCCCATATGCGATTAACTTTTTCACCACCTGGGAGATCATTTTTATCTTATGTTTAAACTAAATTTTACAGCATTTTACAATTGAAAAGGTACACAGAAGTTGGCAAAAAAGTATTATTAAATTTATTTTGAGTATTTTCTTGCTTGCTAACAGCTTAAAGGATACCTGAAGTGACATGTGACATGATGAGATAGACGTGTATGTACAGTGCCTAGCACACAAAAAACTATGCTGTGTTTTTTTTCTTTCTCTGCCTGAAAGAGTTAACTATCAGGTATGTAAGTGGCTGACTCAGCCCTGACTCAGACAGGAAGTGACTACAGTGTGACCCTCACTGATAAGGAATTCCAACTATAAAACACTATCCTAGCAGAAAATGGCTTCTGAGAGCAAGAAAGATAAAAAGGGGAATTTCTTATCAGTGAGGGTCACACTGTAGTCACTTCCTGTCTGAGGCAGGACTGAGTCAGCCACTTACATACCTGATATTTAACTCTTTCAGGCAGAGAAAGAATAAAAGGAACACAGCATAGTTTATTTGTGTGCTAGGCACTGTACATACACATGTCTATTTCAGCATGTCACATGTCACTTCGGGTATCCTTTAAAGCGGATCCGAGATAAAAAACTAACCATAATGCTCGGGACACACGGTACAATGTTCCGTGTGATTTTCCGTCCCGATCGTTTTTTCTGCTCAATTCTGCGCTTGATTCTGTTATCTTCACTCAATTTTCTTATCTTTGCTCGTTTTTCTTATCTTTTTCCATTCACGTCTATGAGAAATAGAGTGCAGAATCGATCGGGAGTAATATCGGACATGAGGGATTTTATCAATCGGATGCATATATTGCACAGAAAATTGAACCGCGTGCACCCAGCATAACAAGTAACTTGTCTATATATTTTATCTAAAGTTTAGATAGTTTACACAGCAAATCTAGCTGCAAACAGTTTCAACAGTTTATGATTATTTATTCCTGTGATACAATGAGAGCGGCCATGTTCTGTTTGTCACATAACACATAGGCAAGCTCATCTGTATCTCCAGCTCTCAGCCTGTGAAAACTTATCTCCCCTCTGCCTCTGAAATCTCTGGCTAGTAACCTTCTCCTCCTGCCCAGACTGAGCTCCCATAAGCCCTTGCTACATGGGTCTGAGAGTGCCAAGGCACTCTGGAGAAGCTGTGGGCGAGGCTTGTTTAGTTTATAGGAAATTAGGGTATTAAAACAATGCAAAAAAAGTATTTGGCTTGAGAAATGCCCTATAAACTATATGAAAGGAACACAATTATGCAATGAGCAAAAGTTTACCTTGGATCCACTTTACCTTTTGGGGAGCACTGGCGTAAATCCTACGCCGCCCTTGTGGCCACCTAACTCTGACGCGGCGTAGGATTTACGCCACCCGCCTTTTCCGCTCCCGTCGATTGTGTGCACCCAAGAGGGGAGATTGAGCTGTCATATGACAGCTAACATCTCCCCTCAGTGATCAGACGCCATCGCATATGGCTTCTGATCACGTGTTCATTACGATCGCCGCGGATCGTAGTGATCACGGTTACTGGTTGAACTCGATGGACGTATGTCTTTTTTCAACCCAAATAACTATGATGCGGCGGTAGGGTGGGGTGGGGGGGAAGAAGAGGATCCACTGACCTTCCTGCTGTTCCCATGGCGATCGGCGCTCCCCTTCGCTATGTCATCAAGCCACGACCGGGACTGAGCTGCAGTACGAGCGGGGATGCCGGCCGGAGTGGAGGGGCCCACTGCAGCTCATCCCTGGAGCCTGGGAGGTGAGTAAATGCTGCTGGCTACAGGCTGGACATCTGGCTACAGGAGGGACACAGCCCAGCTGCCAAAAGTGGGGATCCAGCCCCCCCAAATGCAAACACCCCCCCCCCCCCGGCATGCACATTCATCTGACTGGATGCACATTCGCCTGGCTGGGGTTAGGCAGTCTTAATAGTGTCCAGTGTATATAAGAAAACAAGCTTACATCAAAATGGCACTAAAAACATATTTACTCAGTTCCTTATGGCCCTCATTAAACAAGTACTCGCAGTTTCCCTGGAGAGTGACCGGAGATTTGCACACTCAAAGTGAAGACGACTTCACTCTTCTTACTATAATTCTTCCAATTATATTGATATACTACACTATACTGAGCTCCTGTTTCTCTTTCCAAAAATGATTGGGTTACAGATATCTTCCAGTGCCTCACCTCTTTAGTGTACTGTATATAAGGTATTTTATATAATATGAGGTATATAGATATTACAAAGTTATAATATATATATGGAAAGAAATCCATGTAAGGTTTTATGCTGCCAAGGAATTGCTGATGCCTGCAAAGCGTTTCGCTAACTTAAGCCTCTGACAGGGATTCCACAGGCAAGATTACAATTTGCCAAAATCACAATCGCACAGCATGCATCATTTTCAAAGCAATTTCATTCATTGATTGCAGGGTCTATATCACAAAATCCCCCAAATCACACCCGGAAAGCACTGGTTGTTGAGTGCAAAAATCACTATAAAAAAACTAACGTTTTTGCTAGTGATTGTCTATCTGTAGTGGGTCCCATCCTTTAGTCAAAGGGATTAATATAATAAAGAATTGCAGTGAAGAACAGCTGTGCCCACTTCAAGCATCTAGTCATGCACAGAATAACTAGTGTTTGTTTTATAATTTCCCTGTGCATGACTGGATGCCTGAGGTGAACCAGACATCCCCTTCAGCAAATTACCTCAGAAAGATATTATCCCTCAGTAATTATAAAACTGGTAGAGTACAGAACATACCTTTTTGTATTTTATTAGTGTTTTAATGTTAAAGCTGAATTATTAATGCACAAATAATCAAGCTATAAGATATTTATAGTGTTTCATAGATTTGGGAGTCACTGTCAGTAGCAAGTTGCTTTATTTACGTAAAGCCCAAGTTCAGGCAGAGAACTTTTTACAGATCTGTGTAGGCACACAGTTGCAGGGCTTGTTTGTGTCAATGAATGACATGAACCGAATAGCTGATGCCAATGAAATCATTTGTGACATACTTGGTAACAAGCCCAGAAGCTTTATCCACTACTCACTGCCAGTTGTATAGACTGCACTCTTCTCAGACAAGCTGAGGCCGTGCCAGCCTCCTTCCAGTCTGAATAGTGGAAATTATGCAATCCATATACAAGTAGAGCCGGTTCTCTCATGAAGCAAGGTGAAGAGATTACAGGGACAGCATGTTTGTACTATCTGTTTACACTTGCTGCATGCAGACAGAGTAGGAGGAGAAGCGAGAGGAGAGCGAGCGAGGTAAGGAGGTAATCATTAGGGAAAAGCAGCTTGTTGTGCTTTGTGATGAGTCTGACAGTGAGTGAGGAGGCAGGAGAGCAGCAGTGTTTAATTTGACTTGCACAGCAGAAGGGAGGAGGTGGCACTGCTGTCCTGACTGAGGAGGAATGGAGGACAGCCGATTGGCTGAATGTGAGCAGTTTGTCACAGACTCGCAGCCAGCTAGCGTGTTATTGTGTTGAGCTGCAGCATGTCATGTCTCAGGTTGTTGCATATGCTCCCCTGCTGACTGAGAACATTAGATGAAGCAGATATATTCCATGGCATAATAGTATTATGTAACAAAACTCACACCGCAGCTGCTGTATAACGTGCCGTGAAAATTGTCGGGTGCTGTGCAATTATTCCAAATCGAGAGGGGGGCATCATAACAAGTTTGCTACGGGCAGAAAAAAGTCTAGAACCGGCCCTGTATACAAGGAACAGCCACACCCATAGAGCCTAAATTGTGACACTAGCTCACAGCAGCTTCTGGTCATGTGATCAAAAATTCAAGACAGGATTTTTAATTGCATAAACCTCCTTTTACACAAAAGGATAGCATTTGAGCATTTTGATCAGTAAGGTTTTAGACCGATGTGCTCCCAACCCACCGCCAATCGAGGGATATCTTCAGTCTGGTGCGAATGACCGATTTGAATGATTTTTGGATGAAGATCCAAGCATCACTTGCAGCATCAATTTCTAGCAGATTCGGTCAGAGTGATCAAATCTGCTGGATATCGATGGAAAAATTGATAAGTGTATGACCACCTTTTAAAGCTATTTATTCTAGTAGGGATCAATAAGGACTGCAGTTTTGAAAATAGCTAGTATTGTGTATAACCCTTATACTGGGAATAAGTATCTTCAGGGAGGTCTGGTAGATGAATTTCAGGTTTGGAAACCCAGGTAGTGGTAAGAAAAGGAGACAAAAAGTGCACCAGGAACACCAATAGTGTAGTATTTCTGTGAAATGGAAAATATATCTGTCTTAACAAGGGAGGTAAAATAAATAATACATTATTGATCAGGGCCTTATTTAAATTATTTTTAACACACATAGGCATAAGGACTTTAAGATATTTTTTAAATGTGCTGTGAACATATCAGCGCTGCGTAATATATTGGCGCTTTATAAATACAATAAATAAATAAATCTATAGACCATTGGCTGCTCGTAATAATGCAGACATGTTGGTCTACAGGCCACCGTTTTACCCTGCATCATGTACTTAACTTCCATAAAGCACACCTGAAGCTAAATTAATATGGTTGGATGGAGAAAACAAAGAGTACAAGGTCGGCACTGCTGTAGACTGTACTTTATTCCAAAGGGTGGAAACACATTACATCACGTGCAGTAATGAATAGGTACACATACCATGAGGTGGAGGCTGTGAGCTGGTGGTGGGTGCTGGGCACAGGTTAGCCTTACCAGCCATTTTGCACTATGCGCTTCTACAGAGGCCTCCGTAGAAGCGCATAGATAGCGCGAAACAGCCGTAAGGCTAACCTGTGCCGAGCACCCACCACCAGCTCACAGCCTCCACCTCATGGTATGTGTACCTTTTCATTACTGCACGTGATGTAATGTGTTTCCACCCTTTGGAATAAAGTACAGTCTACAGCAGTGCCGACTTTGTACTCTTCGTTTTCTTCATCCAGCCACTGTTGATTTCTAGTCTGAGCACGCTGACTGTGCCAAAGGTCAGATAGGCTGTTTGTCCTGCCAGTTTCTCCCATTCTATGCAGATTCAGCTGTAGTGCCGACTCCTTTCCCCTTTTCTGTGCCTTCCCAATATTAAATGAATATGGTGGCTGACATTTATTTTCCTTTAACCAGTTCAGCCTTCAGTCGTTTTCACTTTATGCATCCGAGCAATGTTCACCTCCCATTCATTAGCCTATAACTTTATCACTACTTATCACAACTGGTCTATATCTTGTTTTTTTCCGCCACCAATTAGGCTTTCTTTGGGGGGTACATTTTGCTAAGAGCTACCTTACTGTACATGCATTTTAACAGTAAGAATAAGAAAAAAAAATGAAAAAATTCATTATTTGTCAGTTTTTGGCCATTATAGCTTTAAAATAAAACATGCCTCCATAATTAAAACCCACGTATTGTATTTGCCCATTTTTCACGGTTATTTCACCATTTAAATTATGTCCCTATCACAATGTATCGCGACAATATTTTATTTGGAAATAAAAGAGCATTTTTTCCCGTTTTGCATCCATCACTATTTACAAGCTTATAAAAAAAAAAAAAAAAAAAAGATAGAGAGAAATATTTCATCTTTACATAGATATTTAAAAAGTTTAGACCCTTAGGTAAATATTTATGTGTTTGTTTTTTTTATAGTAATGTTTTTTGTTTTTTTTTATTAAACATTTTATGTGGGAATTTTTGGGAGGGTGGGATATAAATAGTGTTTTATTTGGGGAAATATTTGTGTATTGTAAAGTTTTTTTTTATTTTTACTTGTAGTTTTACTTTTTGGCCACAAGATGACGTCACTCTAAGCGTACAATGTACGCCTAGAGGGACATAGCTTCAGAAAAAGCGTAGCTTCCGAGAGAAGCTGTCGCTTTTTCAGCGGGGGAGAGGAATCAGTGATCGGGCACCATAGCCCAATTCACTGATTGCCTGGCTAAAGAACCATGGGCCGGGATCGCGCGTTCAAGCGCGCGATCGGCCACGGACGCGCACGGGGCCTCCTGGACGTAGGTACTACGTCCTGGAGGCATAAATGGTTAAACAATGCAAATTGCCTGTCTGTCCCACTGATTCTCTGCCTCTAATACTTTTAGCCTTAGGGCTAGTTCACAGTGCTCAGTTGTGTTACAGAATCATTCTGCAGCTCATCTCACTTCTCATACAATTCTATGGGGCTGTTCAAAGTACTGCATTGTAACAAATCACATTGTTCTAACTCTCTGCATGCAAGGTTTGTATTAAAGAGAGCCTGAGGTGGGCTCAAAAAAATAAAAGTAGACTACCTGATCTGCAGAGCTAAGTGGATCAGGTAGTCGCAAAAAACCGCCGCTCCTGTGGGCCGCAATGGCCCACTTTCACTTGCGTGACTACTGGGTCACAACGCTGCGCTGAGAGACGGTGTTGTCTCTCATAGCGTGCAGGGAGGCGGGGGAGAGGCAGGAGGCGTGGCCAGGGGAGAGAGCTGCCCAATGGCAGCTCAGGAAACCCTGTAAGAACGCCTCTGGCAGGCGTTTTAAAGAGGGAATTCCTCTCCCCTCTGTTTACATCTGAGTTAGCGACAAATTTTGTTGCTAAACTCGGGGGCTATAGCGCGGCGGTCGGGGGACACAGAGCCGTGTCAATAGGCAGAGAACATTGCTCTGTGTCCCATCTACATCCCCCTCTCCCCCCCCCCCCCTTCCCCAAGATCGACCTCGGGTTCTCTTTAAACTCTATCATTATTATTGATTTATAAAACATTCCGTGACGCTGTACAAAGTAAGAAACAAACTTGGGCGGGGTACAAAATAATAGACAATGGTATACACCACTATATGAAATCTAGAGTTGAAACAAAATACAGGATTGGTAATTACAGTGACAAAATTAATATGAATAAATGTGTACCAAATTCCAAGACAAAAGGGTGAGAGAGCCCTGCCCTTGCAAGCTAACAATCTAAAGAAATAGGGAATAGTCTGTGTCCAGTCTCCATTGCAGTTCACACTTATTTGAACACGTGCGTTATGCCACGCATCACTGTGTTTCAGGTGTGTGATCCAGACACTACCAATGCCAGAAAGATCAACAGGATGCCTGGCAACTGGTATTGTTTAAAAGGAAAGAATTATGGCAGGCTTTGTCTGATGGCTCACTTGCCTTAAAAAGTTTTATAGCATGCCTAATTATTCATATAAAGTAACAGAAATGCATGCAGTAGCATATAAATAATCTAAATCCATAACGCTGAATGATTCATAAGAGATAGCTTTTTAGCAATGTATATGCTTTGCCAACCATAGGACGAACTGGGTTGGGAATGGGGGTGGGGGGGGGGGTATGGGTGCCCACATGCTAGACAGGTCTGTTCCAGCTTGGCATAAGCTTGTATGTCTGGGGACAGGAGTTAATATAAGTCTGCATGGAGCTACCAAGCTATTCTTTTTCATGACTAAATCATATTCAACACCTTACACAGCTCCTTCACTGTGGCTACTGAGCTGATGGGATCAGTTGACCTCATCAGATAATGAGTAGTACACCAGTGTTGAACATAAATCTCACATTATCAGTAGTGAATCAAGTGTCTTGTAAGTTAAAGAGGAATTGTAGTGAAAATAACTTAATAAAATTTTTTTCTTTTACAATATCTATTTCTAAATTATTTAGTCAGTGCTTGCCCACTGTAAAATCTTTACTCGCCCTGATTTACATTTTGAAATTTATCACAGGTAGTAAGATCTTTAGTCCTGTCAGGTACATCTCAGCGAAATGTTTGTTCACTGAGAGTTCTAAAGCCAGTAGAACATTTCCCTGGTCTCCCATAATGCTATGGGAGGAGAATTCAGCATAGCTAAACATCACTGGGAAGGCGGGGTTTCCATATCAATATTTATTTATTTATTTAATTTATAAAGCACCAACATATTACGCAGCGCTGAACATTAATTTAGGTTACAGACAATATTTAGGGGTGACATACAGCAATATGACAATACAGGAATAATAGAAAACCAGATCACACGGCACAGTATGAGTGCCAGGTAATGCTTAGTCATTGGATTGAGCATGTAGATTAGGCAAGTTAGGTTCACTCAGATGCATAGCATGGGTTCACAGTAATGGAGGTGCATGATCAGGTAGGACACAAAAGGAGGAGGACCCTGCCCAAAGGCTTACAATCTAGAGGGAGAGGTAAGGACACGAACGGTAGGGGACCAGAGTTCAGCTGTAGGTTTAGAGCACTTGTGAGGGGTAGTAGGCCAGAGTGAAAAGGTGAGTTTTGAGGGCTTTCTTGAAGATGTTGAAGGAGGGGGCTGCCCTAATGGGTGGAGGTAGGGAGTTCCATAGTGTTGGAGCAGCTCTTGAGAAGTCCTGGAGGTGTGCATGGGACTGGGTGATGCGGGGGGGGGGGGGGCTTAGGCGAAGTTCATTGGAAGAGAGGAGTGAGCGGCTAGGTGTGTACCTCTGAGTAAGATCGGAAATGTAGGTCGGACAAGTTTTGTGGACAGATTTGTAGGTCAGACACAGTATCTTGAATTTGATTCTGAACTGGATAGGAAGCCAGTGGAGGGATTCTAGGAGGGGATCTGCCGTGGTGGAGCGATGGGAACAGTGGATAATTCTGGCTGCCGCATTCATGATGGACTGCAGTGGGGCTGTTCGGGTCATAGGGAGACCAGACAGCAGGGCATTGCAGTAGTCAAGGCGGGAAATTATGAGGGCATGGATGAGGAGTTTGGTGGTGGCAGAGGTCAGGAAAGGGCGAATCTTACAGATGTTACGAAGGTGGAAGTTGCAGGACTTTGTGAGGTTTTGGATGTGGGAAGTGAAGGAGAGTGCGGAGTCCAGGGTGATACCCAGACAACGGGCTTGAGAGGTAGGGCGAATGGTAGTGTGGTTAACAGTGACATGCACATCTGGGAGGTTCGTGGATGGCCGGGGTGGGAAGATCATAAATTCCGTTTTGTCTAGATTTAGTTTCAGGAACCTAGCGGACATCCAGGAGGAGATGGCTGATAGGCAGGAGGAGACCTTGTCCATGGTAGTGGTGGATATGTCAGGGGTGTGGAGTTAGATCTGGGTGTCAGCTGCATACAGATGATAGTTAAAACCCATGGAGAAGATAACCTTGCCAATGGAGGATGTGTATAGCGTGAACAGTAGGGGGCCAAGGACCGAACCTTGGGGGACTCCCACCGAGAGGTGGTTGGGGGTGGACGAGGACTCATTGAAGGCGGTCGTGAAGGAGCGGTTGGAGAGGTAGGATGAAAGCCAGGACAGGGCGAGATCGTGAATGCCCAAGGACTGGAGGGACTGGAGGAGTAGGGGATGATCTACTGTGTCAAAAGCTGCTGAAAGGTCAAGGAGGAGGAGAATGGAGTATTTACCTTCAGCTTTAGCTAAGGCAAGGTCATTGACCACTTTGGTGAGAGCAGTTTCGGTTGAGTGGGCAGGCCGAAATCCAGATTGCAGTGGGTCTAGGAGTGTGAGTTGGCATTGAGGTACTGGGTCAGGCGTTTGTGAACCAGACGCTCCAGGAGTTTTGAGGCAAAGGAGGAGGAGGGAGATAGGGCGGTAGTTAGAGGGTTGCGAGGGGTCGAGGAGGGTTTCTTGAGCAGGGGTAGTACAGTGGCCTGCTTGAAGTCTGAGGGGAAGGTGCCTGTGGATAGGTAGAGGTTGAACAGGGTAGTGAGGACTGGGGCCAATTCCGTGAAGTGAGGCTGGAGTAAATCAGAAGGGATGGGGTCAAGGGGCGAAGTAGTGGTATGGGAAGTCTGCAGTAGGTGGTTGACTTCCTCGGTGGTAGTAGGAGTGAAGGATGTGAGGGGAGAATAGGGTGGAGGAGGAGCTGGTTGGGAGGGGGTGGGAGGTGAAGATTGGAGATTGGATATTTCTTGGCGGATGGAGACAATTTTGTTGGTGAAGTGGGTGGCTAAATCTGTGGCAGAGAGGGAGGAAACGGAGGGTGGGGGGGGGGGGGGGAGGGGTTTAAGCAGGGAGTTGAAAGTGGCAAAAAGACGCCGGGGATTGGAAGCTTGTGCTCCGATAAGCTTGGTAAAGTATTCCTGCTTCGCATGAGCAAGGGCAGCGTGGAACTGCAGCAGGTTGGTCTTGTACTGTAGGAAATCCTGGTTAAGTCTAGTTTTTCTCCATTTCCGTTCAGTGGCACGTGTTTTCCTCTGGAGGTTGCGAGTATGGGTAGTGCGCCAGGGCTGGGGGTTAGGGGGTCGGTGGCGGCGAAATATTGGTGGAGCAGCTTTCTCTAGGGCTGAGGAGAGAGTTTGGCGATACTGAGCTGCAGCAAGATTAGGACAGGTTAGGGTGGGGAGAGTGGAGGAGAGGGCATGGAGGGGGTCAGCAAGGACGCTAGGGTTGAGCTTGCGTAGGTCTCGCTGCCATCGACCGGGTGGGTGGGTAATTTGGAGGTGCTTTCCGTGAGGAGGTTGAAGGTGAGAAGGTGATAGTCTGAGGGTGGAAAGGGTGCGATGTCAAGGTCTGCAATGGTGGTGGATTTAGTGAATATAAGGTCGAGAGTGTGACCTGCAGTGTGAGTGGGGGTGTTGGCGTGTTGTACTAGTCCAAGTGAGTTGGCAATGGTGAGTAGCCGGGTCACAGCGGAGCTCTGGGCTTCATCGATGGGAATATTGAAATCCCCAAGGATGATGGTGGGGAGGTCAGAGGAGAGGATGTGAGGGAGCCAGGAGGCAAGGTCATCGAGAAATTGTGGGGTAGAGCCCGGAGGGCGGTATAAGACCGCAACTATGGCAGGGAGGGGTGGTAGACTCGGATGGTGTGGGCCTCAAATGATGTGAATTGTAGAGAGGTAGGTGGGGTGAGGACACGGAAGGTGCAGGATGGTGAGAGTAGCAGACCCACCCCTCCCCCGGTTCTATTGTCTGGTCTGGGGGTGTGACTGAGGTGAAGCCCCCCGTAGGAGAGGGCAGCCTCTGCGGCAGAGTCAGAGGGGGTGAGCCATGTCTCAGTGAGTGCGAGGATGGTGAGGGATTTGGAGAGGAAGAGGTCGTGGACTGCTGTAAGTTTGTTGCGGACGGATCTTGCATTCCAGAGTCCGCAGGGTAGGGGGAGTATGTGTTTGTGGGTGGGATGGATGGAAATAAGGTTGGGGTGAGGATGGATGTTGAGGTTATTTGTGGACAGAGGGCTGTGAAGTGTATGAAGCAGGTCAGCAGGGGATGCTTGTCTGGCAGCAGGCTGTGGCCCAGGATTGGGTGATATATCACCAGCTGCAAGTAAGAGTAGGAGGGAGAGAGTGAGCAAATGTGAATGGGATTTAAATATACAGCAATATATAGATATAGGAAGTGTTTCTGATGCTGAAACCAGGAAAATTAACATAAAAAAGTGTGTATCCTCCTGAATAATGTACTGCATTCAACAATATGTCACTACAGTTCATCTTCAATGTACTGTGCATGGTTCCATTAATGTTGAGGATTCCATAGCCTTACAAAACACATAGAAATCATCCCCAATAATTAATGCATTGTCATCTTATGAAACTTACCCTAGTTTGCTCAAGTTTTGAAAATATATTTGAGGGGGTTGGCTGCTTGCTATGCTCATTAATTGTAAAACATTTATTGCACTTTAAATATAACCTTTTAAAAAATTAAATTTGCCGGTAGAGAAGGTAACTTTAACCAACTCAATGTACCATCCAGGTATCAAACATAAGAAAACATGGGATGAAAGCTTAATAGGAGTAAATGTTGTAATTGTATACCAAGGTACAATTATGAGGTACCAGAGCAACTAAAAGTCTGAGGAGTGCCAAAATGAATGTAAAAAGGTAGTTACTGAAAAATCAAAGAAAAGTACAAATTTTGGCCTTACAAAAACATGCTGCATAAATCTACATTAACTTGAGATTGTTTGCACCTCATTGCCCTCCCCTTATCATAAGTGATCCAATTAGACATTTTTTCGCCAATGGTCATTGTCCAAGACATTTTCAGGAGAGGACCAGTTGTGATAATCTATAAAGTCTGATTGAGTGTGCGGAGATGGAAAAATCTCTCCACTGGTCTACATACAGTGCTGCCCATAATTATTCATACCCCTAGCAAATTTGACAAGAAATGACATAGTTGTCTCCTAAATATAATAAGATAATGTAATAGAGGCATTATTTAGGGGGAAAAAAAATCTCATCTTTTATTTACATTTGAGCAATAAGTGTCCAGTTCAAAATTATTCATACACTTCTCAATCAATATAAAAGCCTATTACAGCAATCAAATGCTTCCTATAATTGCAGGCCAGCTTTTTGCATGTCTCCACAGGTATTTTTGCCCATTAATCTTTAGCAATGAGCTCCAAATATTTCAGGTTGGAGGGTCTTCTTGCCATCAACCTGATCTTTAGGTTCCTCCACAGATTCTCAATTAGGTTCAAGTCAGGACTCTGGCTGGGCCACTCCAAAACATTAATGTTGTTGGGCTTGATTCTCTAAATGGCGTTAACTGTTAGCACGGGCGTGCTAAGCAGTTAACACGCGAAGTGCCGCTCGCGCACTTTTGCTCGTGCAAAGTCGCACGATCGCGGACATTTGAGCAATTTGCAGACTTTTGCGCACGCAAAAGTCTGCGTTATCGCACGCAAATGACTTTGCATGTTAACTGCTTAGCACGCTCGTGCTAACAGTTAACTCCGTTTAGAGAACCAAGCCCGTTGTCTGCTAACCATTTCTTCACCACTTTTGCTGTGTGTGGTGGGTCATTGTCATGCTGAAATGTCCACTGGTGCCCAAGGCCAAGTTGTAGACTGCCTGATGTTGTGTGTGCACTTGCACTGTGTGTGTGTGTGTGTGTGTGTGTGTGTGTGTGTGTGTGTGTGTGTGTGTGTGTGTGTGTGTGTTTGTGTGTGTGTGTATATCTATCTATCTATATATATATATCTGATGTTGTTGAGAATCCTCATGTAATGCTCTTTTTTCATGGTGCCATATACTGTGATTAGGTTCCCTGGTCCATTGGCTGAGAAACACTCCCAAATTATTAGGTTCCCACGACCATGCTTGACAGTGGGGATGGTGTTCTTTGGGGTGAAGGCTTCTCCATTTTTACGCCAAATGAAGGAAACATCATTGTGACCAAACAATTCAATTTTTGTTTCATCTGACCATAACACAGAAGACCAGAAGTATTCCTATTAGAACACCTTCAGGGCACATAGTTTCTATAAGTTTGTATACTATGTTTGAATTTAGACCTTTGAGTTGCATTCATGGGATCAATATTGATATTCTCTCTGTAAGATTGAAAATCTTTAAGAAAATTTGTTTAAAAAAAAAAAAAAATGAGGGGCGCATGCGCGGAGCCACCATGAGCAGACGCTAGGTGGCTGAGCTCCGTCTCCGGCTTCCTGAAACTAGCTGATAATAGCCTTACATCCACCAAAAGACGGCACCAATCCATCTGCCTTACTCTAGGAGATGTCCAGGAGGGCCAAGAAGAACTCCTTGTCCCGTTCAGAGGCCCCCAAGAAGCGAAACAAACAACACACGCTCACGGATCATTTCGGGCCTGCTGCCACGAGGTCCAAGATGGCTGCCGCGGCCTCAACTGCACCTCCTTCCCCGGAGCCTGGCTCGCCTACCTCCATACCTGAATCACCGCAATCCGCGGCGGAGGTCCCTCTCACGAGCCAGCAATCCCAACAGCTCTACAGGGACATCAGCAGGCTCTTTAAACGGGAACTGGCGGCCGCTGTGACGGATCTTTCCAACCAGATCAAAGAGGTGGGTGAACGCGTAGCTACCCTCGAAAAGCAAGCTGACTCACTAGTCGATGCGGTTGCGGCAGACAAACTCCAGATAGATGACCAAGACGAGAAGATCCAGTCTATGGAATTAAAACTAGAAGACCTCGAGAACAGGTCACGAAGAGCGAACATCCGCATACGGGGGGTCCCGGAGACTATCACTAACCTAAAGGAGACCGCTCTTAGTCTTTTCGCTGCTCTCCTCCCACAGATTGACCCGCAGGAATACAGAATTGTGCGTATTCACCGGGCCTTACAACGTCCCCGCAACACCGACCTTCCCCGGGACATCATCTTAAAAATGCAACATGAGGAGATGCGAGATGCTATTCTAATCGCCGCTAGGCCTCTGAAAACACTCCCAGGCCTCCCTAATTCGGCACATCTATATGCTGATCTCTCCCCCCTCACTCTGGCAAGACGAAGAGATATGCGACCAGCAACCCAAGCCCTGATGGCAGCCTCCGTTAAATACAAATGGGGTTTCCCCTTTTCTTTGTGCTTCCAATATAACAATAGGAACTTCGCTTGCAAGACTTTTGCAGAAGCAAGACTGGCCCTGGAGCAGTCGGGCCTACAACTGCCTCCTCATACTGTGGCGTCGCCTCCTCATACCTCCCCAAGACCGGCCAGAGTCTGGACTGAAGTTACCCACCGCAGCCTTCGCCGAGTTTCCGAGAATACCTCTTCTCCTCCTTCGCCAGCACTCTCTTCCCAGACAATCTGAATGAAGGTTATGGGTATCGTACAGATGGCCAAATGTTCTAATGTTTACATATGACAGTTCTTTTTGTTCTCCATGTTGGAAATATTGTTATCGACCTCTATGAGTGTATGCCCGTATACATCACGGAGCCCCCCCTGATCATATCTTATAGTCCTTTATCCCTACCCCCAAACTTTGCTACAAGGACTGCTACAGATAATCAGGACGTGAGGCTCCTCTCCTTCAAGTATACTGCCCTTTTTGGTCCGCATCACTCTCCCTGTTTGATTTGGCCGTACTGACTTACCTTGCCAGTTTAGATCCCACTCCTTAATACCGGACTGCCTATACGATCTCTCTAGAGTATGCTCATATGCAGACATTGCTTGTTAACCCGTTTTAATTTGGCTTCTCTCTGCACTAAGTGAGGCGCATGAAGCTTATAACTAACCTTTTACTTTTCAGGTATCCCGGAGACTGCTATGTTGACCCCCGAACAGATTCACACATGAGGGTCCCGTTAATATGGTCCCCTTCATCTGTGAATCGCCTGGAGAGGAATATTTTCCTCTATGTTTCTGTTCTTTTATGTATACTTGCAATATGTTATAACTCTACCTTGAGTACGGTACCTCCCTATATTCCGCTACCCACCCTCCTTCTGGGCCTATGTGTTTACTTAATTTTTGAAGCTAGACATTACATGATTGTATGGTTCATTAATATGCACCACTTAATCACTATCCATGTGTAGAATCATTTCCCACAATGTCCGGGGCTTTAACTCCCCCCCCAAAAGAAGGAAAGCCATGCAAAATTATCTGTCTCATAAGCCTGATATTATTGCTTTGCAAGAGACCCACTTCACCCAAGCCTCTTTCCCCAAATTTATTCATGCACAATATAAGCGAGTCTATTTAGCCTCTTCCCCCTCCGGGAAAACCCTCGGTGTTGCCTTACTCCTTCACAACTCATTTCCCATGGAGGTGGAACAGGCTATCCCTGATAAGCTAGGCCGTTTCCTTATAGTATTAGGAACGCTCTATTCAAGACGAATATGCCTAGTCTCCTCATACTCTCACCCGAGAGACCCCTTAACAACCTTTATGGCTTGTGCAAATTACCTCACGACCTTAACCTACGATTACATATACTGGTCTGGAGACTTTAACGCTGTTCTCACCCCCAGCCTTGACTCCTCTACTTCACAAGACTGTAGGCTCTCTCAGACGAAGCTAAAAACTCTCCATAAAATGTTACAATCCCTATCTCTAGTTGACGTGTGGAGGGAGTTCCATGGGCAAACAAGGGGATACACTTATTACTCCCCCCAACATCGCTCACACTCACGCATAGATCTTCTATTCACTAATACCAGTAGCATTCTCAACTTAACTTACGCTCGCCACGTGCCGTGTTCATGGTCAGACCACGACATGGTTCTAGCTACTTTCAACTCACAGTCCCCAAAAAACCTTAACCGCTCTTGGCGACTAAATGAATCCCTTTTAACTAACCCCACGGTTGTCTCTGACCTATCCCAACATCTTACTGAATTCTTTGAAATTAATAATACCCCAGGTATAGCCAAATCTTCCTTATGGCTATCCCACAAGGCTTATATCAGAGGGCAAATTATAAGACTTGCCTCACGTATCAAGAGGGAGCACTCTGAATCCTTATGTAACTTGCAACATAAACTAAATAAACTCGTAGCTGAACATCAAACCTCTCCCTCATATCTACACAAATTAATTAGCGACGTCAAAATACAAATTGACCTTCTCCTATCTCATCAGGCTGAAAAGGCCCATAGGTGGACTCAATCTCGCTGTCATAAATTACTTAACAAACCAGACCGATGGCTAGCAGCCAAACTTAGAGAGAAGCAACAACTAAACAACGTCAGGAAGATTAGACTCGCAAATGGCAGAGAAACCTGTAACCCAGATGAGATCCACGACCGCTTCCTCCAATATTATACTTCATTATACTCCCAACCCTCCTCTTCATCGGCCCAAGCCTCCCAGTCCTTCCTCTCCAATGTACCATTACCCTGTCTTTCGCCCCTAACAGCGAGTACTCTCAATCTTCCCATCTCCCATGATGAAGTTGAGGAAGTTATTAAACATCTTAAGTCCCATAAAGCCCCGGGCCCAGACGGCTTTACTGCCTCCTACTACAAAAAGTTTTCTGATATCCTAATTCCCCATCTAACGGCACTATTTAACTCTATATTACGAGGGCCTCTACCCCCCCTGAATTTCTTGCCTCATCAATAGTAGTCATTCCGAAACCAGACCGTGACCCCCTAAATCCTCCCAACTATCGCCCCATTTCCCTCCTTAATTCCGACTACAAAATCTTTACTTCAGTCCTTGTTTCCCGCCTTAACAAATTGTTACCCTCACTCATCCACAAAGATCAGGTAGGATTCATCCCCCAGCGTCAAGCCTCCGACAATATTCGTAAACTTCTAAACATCATCCACCATGCCCATCGCCTCAAACACCCCCTTGCAGTGCTCCTTCTCGATATTGAAAAGGCTTTCGATACCCTCTCCTGGCCTTACATGTTTCAAACACTACAAAAATTCGGTATTACTGGCCCTTTCCTCCAAGCAATCAAAGCTCTGTACTCTTTCCCCATGGCCTCCTTGAAACTTCCCTCCACATGTCAACCCTCAATCAAGATTGAAAGGGTAACACGGCAAGGCTGCCCCCTATCCCCTGCGCTATTTGCGCTGTGTATGGAGCCTCTTGCAGTCAAAATTAGACAGGCATCGGATATTCAGGGATACCAAATAGGTAAACGCTCCCATAAAATTTCATTATTTGCGGATGACCTGGCCCTAACATTAACTAGTCCCACTACAACAATACCCATCCTATTGAACCTCCTGTCAAATTTTAAAGACATATCTGGTTTGTCTCTGAACATCACCAAATCAGAACTCCTCCCTTGTAATATCCCTAACCTCACTGTCAACGCTTTGTCCTCCCAATTCGGTTTCCGGATCCAGCATAAATATATTAAATACCTAGGAATTAAACTTACAAAAAACCCCTCTGATATGTTTTCTTTTAACTATTCTCCACTGATATCAAACCTACTAAACCTACTTACCACCTGGACTAAGCTCCCAATCTCCCTTAGCGGAAGGATCCATGCTGTCCGCATGACCTTGCTCCCTAAAATCCTCTATTACTTTAGGGTCCTCCCCATCTCAGTCCCTAAGAATTCTCTAACCCCTCTTCAAAGAGAGGTCTCTAAATTCATTTGGGCCCACAAGCCTCCCCGAATCTCCTCCAATAGGATGCAACTTCCCAAATATGCAGGAGGCCCTGCTGTTCCCAACTTCTACAACTACTACATAGCTGCTCAACTAGCCCATATCCCCCCCTCCCAAGCCGGATCAAGTGCTTCTCATTGGGTCAGCATCGAGTCATCCCTCCTGAAACCCCTTACAGTTGAATCTCTGGTGTGGTCCTCGCTGTCACATCCTTTTCAGCTTCTCTCTGCTTCCCCTTATACCCTTCACACCCTAAAGTTATGGAAAAGATATCGCTACACCCTAAAATTACAGGCATCCCCCTCACTATCTACACGACTATTTGGTAACCCTGACTTTCCTCCAGGCTTAAAGCTGGACATGACGTGGCTAATCCCTTCTCATCATATTAATTTAGCCAAATTCCAAAGGCTAGGGACCATGATCCCTCCCTCCACACTATCTGACTCGCTCTCCTGTAGGCCCCACCAACTCTTCCACCTCCAGCAGATCTACCACTTCTGGTCATCGTTAGGTCCCCTAACCCCTGACGCCTCTTACACTTTCTTTGAAAACTTCTGCAAAACTTCACCCCTAGAGGGCGGTATCATCTCATACCTATATGCTCAACTGGCCACTCGACCCCAGGCTGCCATGGACCCTGTCCTGGAAAAATGGGAAGCTGACCTCAACTTCCACCTTACACCCAAAAGGTGGGCACACTGTTTTAAAACCCTTATGAAAGGGAGCTTATATTTTTCAATACTTGAAACAAATGTCAAACTATTACACAGAGCTTACCTAACTCCGGTGCGGGTCTCTAGCATCTTCCCTCAAGCCTCCGCCTCATGCTACAGGGGCTGCGGCTCTAGGGGTACTTTGGCCCATATGTGGTGGACATGCCCTCTGGTTACCAGATTCTGGTCACAGGTTGCCGATTTGATTGCATCTGTCCTTCAGATCCCATTCTCTCCCACCCCATCTGTTTTTCTAATGGGTGATAAACCAAATAATCTGAAACACCCAGCTCACAGATTAACTCAACATATCTTAAACTCTGCCAAAACATATTTAGCTTCCTCTCTTTAGACCACGTGATAAGTAAAGTCCATAGAGTCATGATACTGGAGAGAATGGTAGCTATCTCAGACGACCGGATGCTCCAGTTTACCAACACATGGTCCCCCTGGATCGATTATGCAGATAATAATGGCCTTCGCTACTCTATCTTCTTTACCTAACAGAGGCACTGTATATTTATATCTACCATGCCATACAATATATTGTCTGTGCTAGGCCCTAATACTCCCCTCTCCGAACCTGCACCTTTTGGTACTGTACCCCCAGTTTGTCTCAATGTTCTTGTCTATTGTATTACCTGTTCATGTTTATGGCTACTATTTTTCCCCCCTGCGTGGGGTATCCAGAGTTATTTACTCTTGTTCAATTTGCCTTCTTTAATAAAAACTTTTGAAACTAAAAAAAAAAAAAATGAGATGAGCATTTGCTAAGGCCAAGCGAGATTTTGTGTGCCTTCTCTGAAGAAGTTATGTCATCATTGGTCTGCATCCGTGGAACCCAGCAGTGTGCAGTGTCTGTTGGATTGTCTGCCTTGAGACATTGCCACCAGCAGTGCCCAGATTCACCAGGATGGCCTTGGAGGTGATCCTTGGATTCCTTATCACATCTCTCACAATCCTCCTGGCCAGCACAGGTGTCACTTTTGGCTTCCGACCACATCTTCTGAGATTTTCCACAGTGCGGAACATCTTGTATTTTTTAATAATACTTTGCACTGTAGCCACTGGAACTTGAAAACATTTAGAAATGGCCTTGTAGCCTTTTCCTGACTTGTGAGCAGCCACAATGCACAGCCGCAGGTCCTCACTGAGCTCCTTTGTCTTAGCTGTGACTGTCCACAAACCAACTGCAGAGAGCTGCTGTTTTTCACCTGCTGAGTTGATTAAAACAACTGTTCCCAATTAATCAGGGGTAAGTAGGATGCTTTAGAAGAGCTTGGACTATTTGGAATGGTATAGAACTTTGGATTTTCCCACATACTGTGACAGTTTGTGAAGGGTATGAATCATTTTGGATAAATAAAAGCTGAGATTTTTTTTCCATAAATAATACCTCTTGTACATTGTCTTATTATATTTTGGGAGATACCTATGTCATTTCCCGTCAAAAAATTACTTGCTGGTTGAATAAAAGTAACTAAGTCAAAATTTGCCAGGGGTATGAATAAGTATGGGTAGCACTGTACATCTACTGGTTGCATAGCCTGCCAACTTAATTCTGTGAGTATCCATTTTCAAAGGATGCTTCCCTTTCCCAAAATACTATGGGCCCGATTCATCAAATAGCTTCTGATTTCAGTAAATACCAAACATAACAGCGTGCGCTGCTATGTAAAGCGTGGATTAGAGAGCACTACGCTCTGCTAAAGCAGCACAGCTTAATAAAACAGGCCCCATATTTACACCTTGTTCCAAATTATTATGCAAATGATTGTGCAAATGTTTTTCTCATTTACTTAAAAAATGTTTTATCTGTTACTGTTATCATTAGGAGGTTTGCTCAATAACATTTGATTTGTAATTTGATAGTTGATAACATGAGAATTATGCTGACTGTTATTTACATAAATTATTTAGCCCAAAAACAGTGCACTGTTGCAAACGATTATGCACAGTAAATTTCAAAACACCTTATAGTTTGTGAAGAACTGAACATGGCCATTTGTTGAATTTGCAGTATTAGGAGATCATACAGTATTTACTGAAATCAAAACCTTTTTCAATTACAAAACATTTAACAGGTCAAGTTACATTTCAACATAGAACACCTTATTTGATAGTAGCTTTACAGTTCTTACATCTATTGAACTTGTGAAATTTTTGGAGAGTTTCTGCTTTAATTTCTCTACAGGATGTCAGAATAACCTTCCAGAGCTGCTGTTTGGATGTAAACTGTCTCCCACTCTAATAGGTCTTTTGCTTGAGTTCCAAAGGTTCTCAATAGGATTGAGGTCAGGGAAGGATGGGGGCCACACCACGAGTTCTCTCCTTTTATGCCAATAGCAGCCAATGACACAAAGGTAATCCTTGGAGCATGGGATGGTACATTGTCATGCACGAAGATGATTTTGTCACAGAAAATATGGTTCTGTTTTATGGAAGAAAGTGGTCATTAAGAAACTCCACATAGCTTTCTGAGGTCATTTTCACACCTTCAGGGACCCTAAAGGGTATGACCAGCTCGTCCTTGCTGACGTTGCAGCCTTGTTGGGACATGGTGACCATCCACCACTTCATCCTTTTGCATCATCCAGGGTTGCATGGCTCTCAACAGTAAATAAGACTATTTTTCATGTAGTTCTGGGCCCACTGCAGCAATTTCTGCTTGTGAGCATTGCTTAGAGGGGGACAAATAGAAGGTTTATGCATAACTGCAATCCTATGGAGAATCCTGCACCCTAATGCTTGTGAGACTGCAGAGGCACCAGCAGCTTCAAATATCTGTTTGCTGCTTTGTAATGGCATTTTAGCAGCCGTCTCTTAATCCAATGTATTTCTCTAGCAGAAACCTTCCTCATTTTGCCTTTTATTTGCACAAACTTGTGTGAGCCAGCCACAAAACTGTTAACAGTACAATGATCACACTTAAAGGAATACTATTGATTAAAACAAGTTTTTTTTTTAATGCTGTATGTTAGGGCACACATTACCACAAGTACTAGGAGCAATTTAATTCCTCACACAGCTCTACCTCTCTGCTGTAAAATCCTCCGTCAGTTTTAGATACAAAAGTGTTGGTCTCTTAACCTCTTGAGGACTGCAGTGTTAACCACTTGAGGACCCAGCCTTTACACCCCCCCCCCCTTAAGGACCAGCGCTGATTTAGAATATCTGTGTTGGGTGGGCTCTACAGCCCCCAGCACAGATCAAACAGGCAGAGCGACCAGATCACCCCCGTTTTCCCCACTAGGGGGATGATGTGCTGGTGGGGTCTGATCGCTCCTGCATGCGTGTGGGTGGCGGGGGGGGGCACCTCAAAGCCCCCTCCGCCGCAGGATTCCCCCTCTCCCTCTTCTCCCTCCCTGCCCCAGGGATAGGAGGCTGCACAGGAACGGATCTGTCCTGTGCAGCCTCTAACAGGCTCCTGCCTGTCATGTGACAGCGATCCCCGGCTGCTGATTGGCCGGGGATCGCTGATCTAGTACTACTGTTAGCAGCGTTGTAAAAATGTAAACAAAGCGGATTATTTCCGCTTGTGTTTACATTTAGCCTGCGAGCCACGATCGGCGGCCCGCAGGCCATTCACGGAGCCCCCCGCTGTGAAATGACAGGAAGCAGCCGCTCACGCAAGCAGCTGTTTCCTGATTAATTAGCCTGCAGCCGGCGACGCAGATGTGCGTCGCTGGTCCTGCAGCTACCACTTTGCCGACGCGCGTTGTGTGCGCGGTCGGCAAGTGGTTAAACCCCCCTAAAGACCAGGCCATTTTATATAAAATGGGCCACTGCAGATTTAAGGCCAAGCTGCAGGGCCGCACAACACAGCACACAAATGATTCCCTCCCCCCTTTTCTCCCCACCAACAGAACGCTCTATTGGTGGGGTCTGATCGCCCCCCCCCCCCCCGTTGTTGTAGTTTTTTATAAAATGTACGTAGTTATAATATTTTTTTTCCCTCCCTCCCTGCAGGCAGCCCAATCACGGCGATCGGCTCTCATAGGCTTGACCCTATGACAGCCGATCGCTCTCCTGTCCCCCAGGGGTGTCACACGGCTCTCCCCAGTACAGAGCTGCTGCCGATTGCAGCGCTGTACTATATATGAAGACGGTGGTTTCACTGTCTAACAGTCTCCAGAGCGGCAATCACTGCTCGGAGACTGAAGGCGAGGAGGAGCTCTGCCCCCCGAGCAGGAGATGCACGCGCAGCTTGCGCGCGATCACCTGCACACTGCTGCCCCAGGACTTTACTCCCATTGGCGTGACGCGGTCGGCAAGCAGTTAAGGTGAACCAGAGATAAAGCACCCTCATGTACAGGGTGGGCCATTTATATGGATACACCTTAATAAACTGAGAATGGTTGGTGATATTAACTTTCTGTTTGTGGTACATTAGTATATATGAGGGGGGAAACTTTTTAAGATGGGTGGTGGCCATTTTGAAGTCGGCCATTTTGAATCCAACTTTTGTTTTTTCAATAGGAAGAGGGCCATGTGACACATCAAATTTATTGGGAATTTCACAAGAAAAACAATGGTGTGCTTGGTTTTAACGCAACTTTATTCTTTCATGAGTTATTTACAAGTTTCTGACCACTTATAAGATGTGTTCAATGTGCTGCCCATTGTGTTGGATTGTCAATGCAACCCTCTTCTCCCACTCTTCACACACTGATAGCAACACTGCAGGAAAATACTAGCACAGGCTTCCAGTATCCGTAGTTTCAGGTGCTGCACATCTCGTATCTTCACAGATGCTCTAAAGCAGTGGTGCTCAACTTTTTTTGGCCCGAGAGCTGAACTTCAAATCGAGAAAAATCTCAAGGGCCGGAACACATGCATACAAAATTTCGATGTAAAACTTTTAATATTTTTCTAGTAACAGTTAACATGGTGTTGGAAATGGAAAGAAAATGACAATATAAGAATTGTTGTACTCACCATTTGATGCACATTTTCTTAATGAGAAGTTTGCGGCTGTTTTTCAGAAACCAATTTCTGGATATTTGGCTCCAAATTTGTAACATTTATTCTTAATACAGAATGCAGCAATGGTATCAGAGTCCAGTACTGTACCTGGGTGTATGCAGTAATGAGCACGTGGCCTGTAGTGTGCTGGCTGAGGAGGCTGTCAGCTCTGCTGAGGAGGAACAGAGGCCTAATTACCCACACGTGGCCTGTAGTGTGCTGGCTGAGGAGGCTGTCAGCTCTGCTGAGGAGGCACGGAGGCCTAATTACCCGCGGCCTGTAGTGTGCTGGCTGAGAAAACTGTCAGCTCTGTGTGGGGCTGAGGAGGCTGTCACAGCGCGTGCCCCGGTGTCTGCCCACGGTGTCCTGCGGAGGAGGAGAGGATCGGGTGGTATTGCGTAGTTATAGTATCGGCACTCAGCAGGTATTGCGTCTCGCACATACACCAGCGTGTGCTCCGTATTCAGCCCCGGGTAGCGCTGGGATAGTTAGAAAGCCTTGCTCATTGGTTACTGCAGGAACCTTCCTCCAATAGGAATTAGGCGGGACGCAATACCTGCCGAGTGCCGATACTACGCAATACCACCCGATCCTCTCCCCCTCCGCAGGACACCGCGGGCAGACACCGCGCGGGCCACAAATGGCCCGTGGGCCGTAGGTTGGGCACAGCTGCTCTAAAGGACCCAGAGCGTTTCCTCTCCTTAAGGATCTGTTTTTAATTTCGCTTCAGACTCCCTTTAAGCAATACTGGTGGCTTGGCTAGCCTGCTGAACTTCTGCCTCTAATAATTTTAGCCACAGACCATACACAAGCATGCAGCAGATCAGGTATTTCTGACATTGTCAGATCTGACAAGATTAGCTGCATGCTTGTTTCTGTTGTGATTCAGCCAAAGACACACTAGACTGAGTATAGTACAGGTAATAATCAATAAACACTTTTGTCTGTTAGGACCTGACCCTAAAGTACTAAAAATGACATGAGTTTGTCACACCCCAATTACCCCGTCGGACATGTATCAACCTGGGTTTATGGGTGGTACAGTATACAATAAATTAATAATGTAATAAAAATGCAAGTGCAGGGGGTGTCATTAATATATGTAGTATGGGGTCAATGTAGAATGTGTATCGCCCATTTAGAGGCACCCCCGTACTTATACAGTATATGACACACTGACAACCTTGCATATATATGTTTCTGTCTATGAGAGGTCCTTGCTGATCCCCCCCCTGTGTGTATAGGCTCACACTAGTGAATGTGTGAACGTCCCACATGCAGGGTGTAGCTATTCACGCTGACCAGAAACATATTTATCAAATATGTCGACTATTGATCAGTCTACAGTATAGCAGAGACAACTGGGATCTCAAGAGTCCATTCATACATAATCTACATAGTAGTGAGAAGGTATAAGGATTGCTGTGGATCCCTACAAGGGTGAATATACTGTGTATATATATATATATATATATATATATATATATATATATATATATATATATATATATATATATATATATATATATATATATATATATATATATATATATATATATATATATATATATATATATATATATATATATATATATACACACACACACATACGCACATATACACTAGTAGACGTTTGCACTTGCACTGTAGTATAATATATATATATTTTATACATATATATTATACATATATATTATACACACACACACACCACCCTTGTATGGATCCGCAGCAATCCTTATACCTTCTATGAAGGCCTTTCTCACTTCTATGTAGATTATGTACGAATGGACTCTTGAGATCCCAGCGGTCTCTGCTATACTGTAGACTGATCACATAGTCGGCATATTTGATACATATGTTTCTGGACAGTGTGATTCAGCCAAAAACCAGCAGGACTGCCATTGTTTAAAAGAAAAGAAAAAAAGGGCAGCCTCCATATTCTTCTCACGTAAAGGGATACTGTAGGGGGGTCGGGGGAAAATGAGCTGAACTTACCCGGGGCTTCTAATGGTCCCCCGCAGACATCCTGTGCCTGCGCAGCCACTCCCCAATGCTCCGGCCCCGCCTCTGGTTCACTTCTGGAATTTCAGACTTTAAAGTCTGAAAACCACTGCGCCTGCGTTGCCGTGTCCTCACTCCCGCTGATGTCACCAAGAGCGTACTGTGCAGGCCCAGTATGGTTTATGCCTGCGCCGTGCGCTCCTGGTGACATCAGGGGAAGCGAGGACACTGCAACGCAGGCGCAGTGGTTTTCAGACTTTAAAGTCTGAAATTCCAGAAGTGAACCAGAGGCGGGGCCGGAGCATCGGAGAGTGGCTGCGCGGGCACAGGATGTCTGCGGGGGACCATTAGAAGCCCCGGGTAACTTCAACTCATTTTCCCCCGACCCCTCTACAGTATCCCTTTAAGGTGTACTTTAAGCATTATTGTCATACAGTTCAAGGGAAAGTGTCCAGAGTTGAAGGTAGTGCAGTAGCTATTGGGCTTGTATTGATTACAATTTCCTGAAAATGTTCTTGTTCTTAACAGGGTCTGAAATTCTTGGCAAATCTGCTCGACTAATCTTCTCAACCTTAGGAGTCGGCATATTCTTTGCAATAGGCTATATGATCCTGCCTTTATTTGCCTATTTTTTACGTGACTGGAGGACTCTACTGTTGGCTTTGACTGTGCCAGGGCTCTTGTGTGTTCCTCTGTGGTGGTGAGTTCACCAGTGATTCCAACTCTCCTATTCCTTTACTTTTAGATCCATATTTTGTCTTACAGTAAATGTAATATGTAAGCATTTTATGTAACTTATTTCTTATAGCAACTGTTTGTCACTGATTACCACTATTCAAGTCACATATGTAGAGGTGATCATTACCATCATAGCACCAGTAAAAAGCTAATATAGCTGTTGAAAGAGAGCCCCTAGTGGTCCAGGGACCCTGTTGCGGTCTCTGTGAGGTGCAGGAGGGTTGGGTCAGAGGTGTGCGTTTTTCTACTGTCTCTGTCAAATGCAGGAGGGAAGGGGGAGGGGGGGGGGGGGTTCAGAGGTGTGTGTGTGTGTGTGTGTGTGTGTGTGTGTGTTTTCTTTAATGCCAGCCAATCAGTCTTTAAATGGTGCCTGAGATGATAAAAATAAAATTATACATACCTTGGGCTTCCTCCAGTCCCCTTCAGACTGACTGGTCCCTCACCGTCTTCCCAGGCCACCTGGATCTACTGCTAGGCGGCCTGGTAATTCTGTCATTCGGCGAAGTCTGGTCACTCACGATGCCCTGTCACCTCCAGTAACGCTCTGCGCCGGGCTGCGCATGCGCAGTACACGCTGAATAGTGAAATTTATGGCCGAGTTGCAGAGGATCCAAGTCGCCCAGGAGGACGACAAGGGACAGAGCAGCTTGAAGGGGCTGGAGGAAGCCCCAGGTATGTATCATTTTTTTTTTGTTTAACTGTCCCTGGTGAGTGGCAGCGATGATCTGTCTACTGTCCAGAGAGGGGGTAATCTGTCACCCAGCTAGGTGCCAAGATTGTTGGGAGACACCAATGTGGCATCTCCACAGTTTTATGGTGCCGGAGCGTTTAGTAGAAGAGAAATGCGCGTGCAGTGTGAGGAGATAAAAATGCTTGTAGCCTGGCCTGGGATCACATGGGGCCAGGCAGCCAGTGAGGGGAGAAGTGAGACTCCACCCCCTGCATGCCAGACTTGGAAACAATGGAGATGCCATAGCATGGACAGCAACACTTCCAGCCATCTCAGCATCACTGCCAGCCAGACCAGCATCTCCACCTGCCAGGCCAGCATCATCACCACCATCCAGGCCAGCATCACCGCCAACCAAGCCAGCACAGCCTCACCGCCACCCAGGCCTCAGCATCACTGCCAGCAAGGTCAGCACACCACCACCAGCAAGGTCAGCACACCATCACCGCCAGCCAGGCCTCAACATCACCGCCAGCCAGGCCTCAACATCACCGCCAGCCAGGCCTGCACAGCATCACCACCAGCCAGGCCTCAGCATCACCACCAGCTAGGCCTCCACACCACCACCAGACAGACCAGCACAGCATCACCACCAGCCAGGCCTCAGCATCACCGCCAGCCAGGCCTTAGCTTCACCACCAGACAGACCAGCACAGCACCGCATCACCACCAGACAGACCAGCACAGCATCACCACCAGCCAGGCCAGAACAGCATCACAGCCAGCCAGGCCACAGCATCACCACCAGTCAGACCAGCACAGCATCACCACCAGCCAGGACTCAGCATCACCGCCGGCCAGGCAGCCCAGCATCATAGCATCACCACCAGCTTGCCCAGCATCACTGCCAGCACAGCAAAACCACCAACCAAGCACAGCGCCCAGGCCAGCCAGCCAAGGATAAGACAGAAGCAAGGTGAGGGGACTCTGCCTATTTATGTGAAATGCTGCCTATTTATGAAAGTTACACTGCTTCTAGGTTCATGTGCATATTCACTCTGCCTTAGTGAGTTGATTGGTGCATTTTAAATGCCGGTTCATTGCTGCAATTCATTTGTGGGGCCGATTCATGCATTTAAAAGGTGGGGTAATTGCTGTACAGGATCTTCTCAAAAAATTAGCATATTGTGATAAAGTTCATTATTTTCTGTAATGTACTGATAAACTTTAGACTTTCATATATTTTAGATTCATTACACACAACTGAAGTAGTTCAAAGCCTTTTATTGTTTTAATATTGATGATTTTGGCATACAGCTCATGAAAACCCAAAATTCCTATATCAAAAAATTAGCATATCACCAAAAGGTTCTCTAAACGAGCTATTAACCTAATCATCTGAATCAACTAATTAACTCTAAACACCTGCAAAAGATTCCTGAGGCTTTTAAAACTCCCTGCCTGGTTCATTACTCAAAACCGCAATCATGGGTAAGACTGCCGACCTGACTGCTGTCCAGAAGGCCATCATTGACACCCTCAAGCAAGAGGGTAAGACACAGAAAGAAATTTCTGAACGAATAGGCTGTTCCCAGAGTGCTGTATCAAGGCACCTCAGTGGGAAGTCTGTGGGAAGGCAAAAGTGTGGCAGAAAACGCTGCACAACGAGAAGAGGTGACCGGACCCTGAGGAAGATTGTGGAGAAGGACCAATTCCAGACCTTGGGGGACCTGTGGAAGCAGTGGACTGAGTCTGGAGTAGAAACATCCAGAGCCACCGTGTACAGGCATGTACAGGAAATGGGCTACAGGTGCCACATTCCCCAGGTCAAGCCACTTTTGAACCAGAAACCGCGACTGAAGTGCCTGACCTGGGCTACAGAGAAGCAGCACTGAACTGTTGCTCAGTGGTCCAAAGTACTTTTTCGGATGAAAGCAACATTTGCACGTCATTCGGAAATCAAGGTGCCAGAGTCTGGAGGAAGACTGGGGAGAGGGAAATGCCTAAATGTCTGAAGTCCAGTGTCAAGTACAGGTCAGGCGCTTCTGCCACTGTTTCTGGTTCAAAAGTGGCTTTATCTGGGCAATGCGGCACCTGTAGCCCATTTCCTGTACATGCCTGTACACGGTGGCTCTGGATGTTTCTACTCCAGACTCAGTCCACTGCTTCCACAGGTCACCCAAGGTCTGATAACGGTCCATCTCTGCAATCTTCCTCTGAGTCCAGTCACCTCTTTTCGTTGTGCAGCGTTTTCTGCCACACTTTTTCCTTCCCACAGACTTCTCACTGAGGTGCCTTGATACAGCACTCTGGGAACAGTCTATTCGTTCAGAAATTTCTTTTTGTGTCTTACCCTCTTGCTTGAGGGTGTCAATGATGGCCTTCTGGACAGCAGTCAGGTCGGCAGTCTTACCCTTGATTGCGGTTTTGAGTAATGAACCAGGCTGGGAGTTTTTAAAAGCCTCCGGAATCTTTTGCAGGTGTTTAGAGTTAATTAGTTGATTCAGATGACTAGGTTAATAGCTCGTTTTATAGAACCTTTTCGTGATATGCTAATTTTTTGAGATAGGAATTTTGGGTTTTCATGAACTGTATGCCAAAATCATTAATATTAAAACAATAAAAGGCTTTGAACTACTTCAGTTGTGTGTAATGAATCTAAAATATATGAAAGTCTAAAGCTTATCAGTACATTACAGAAAATAATGAACTTTATCACAATATGCTAATTTTTTGAGAAGATCCTTTATGTCATTTGTGGCAGTGATTGATGCAGTTTAAATGTAAGATAACTGCTTAATTTCATGTGTGAAGATAATTAATGCATTTTAAATGCGGGTTAATAGAGGCTGTTTATGTGTGGGAGTAATTGCTGGATTTTTTTATATGGTGGGTAATTTCTGCATTTCATACGTGGGGTTGATTACTAAATTTTAAATGTAGAGTGGCCTTTAATGTATGAGTTTGTTGTCATTTTTTTTTTTTTTTTAACTAAAACCACAATATTCAGAATAAATTGCCATGTTTGCACTCTGGTGACAAAAAAGTTTTTGGGGTCACAGTTTGGGTACTTGGCAACTGAAAGGTTTGCCATCACTGCCCTAGGACACCCCGTGGTGGCGCCTAACCCCCCTTCCACCACCCGGCGGTGCCTAACCCTAAAACCCTCATGGCTGTGCCTAACCCCAAGACCTCCTGGTGGTGTGTAACCCCAGGACCTCTTGGTGGTGCCTAACCCTAAGACTCCCCAGGGGTGCCCAACCCTACCTCCTCCACCCCAGGGCACCTAGACCCACCCCCAAAACCTTAATTCCCCTCTGCCACAAAGCTGCAATATGTGGCAAAAAAGGTAAATATTGGCGCCAATAGGTGCCTGATTGGCGGCAGTCAGAGTAAAATACGGCACCCAATAGCAATGCCGGGGGCTTGTGGAAATGCTAATTGTGGCATTGCTGAAATTTACTTTGACTGACGCTAATTAGGCGCCTCTGGACGCCAAAATGTACCTTCCTTGACGCATATCATGGCCATTATAAAAGTTGTGATTTGAGGCAAAGAAGGTACATTTTGGCACTGGGAGGTGCGCAGTAGCAAGTGTCGCAGTTCACCCAATGTTCTGTCCTTTGCCGCAAATCTGGGGTTTTATGGTAGGCACCTATAGCAGCAGCGTTTTTTCTGTATGGGCTCCCGCGCCTGTTTTTCCTGCTTTGGTTGGAAATACCTTAATTTTTAGACCAGCAGCATGGTCATGAGTGTGCCATCTAAAACAAGAGTTGAAGGGGGCTGAATGTAATATTGCCAATGCTTTAGCCTTGTCTACTGATCCCAGAAATCACTATTTATCCTGGTCTGCTAACACAAAAAATGTAAATGTTAAAGAACTACAGGTAGGTGGAGCTAGCCAACAGGCAAATAAAAACATATTATGAAAGCAACGATGCTGATTAATGTAAATTATACAGTAATGCATACAGTAAGGTGGATTAATTCTCAATCCTTTCCATAAAATGGATATTTTTTACGGCACTGCGTGAAAAGAGGCAGGTCAGTGAACTAAAATGCAGCATTCAGGATTTTTTTGAGTGCATTTCCATGCCATACAAAATAGAAGAATTTACTTTGCTCCTGCATTTTTGCAGTGTCCTTAATCATCTTCTTTGAATATCATTTCATTTACACTAGCTTAGATTGACCTAGACCACAATTGACAATTAAGGAAGTGAGAAAATATGTATAAAATTAGTTGCTTTTAAGCACTGGTAATGCCATGTTATATAAGAGACGACGTGATAGTAAGCAGCTTTACCATTATGGTTTCCAAATTTAAAGTAATTTAAAAGTAAACCTTGCTCAAGCAAAAAAGTTTTCAGATCAGGCAGAACACCCATTATCTTATATCCTGTGGGGGAAGAACTATTCAGATTTCACTGCCACTTATTGTTTACATCAGGATGGGCTGGACTGACCTTGTTATTGGAAACTGCCTTGTCTGACACTAAAAGCTTTCTGTTGACATGGTTGGTGACACACAGCACTTCTGGCTGAAAATACGGTGAAATATCCGTGTTGAGTGCATAGAGCTAACACCAACAACAAGATGCCAGATCCCACGCAATCAACAGACAAATTGAAAAAAAATCAGCTATTTCTGATACTTCAAGATAGATATTGTCACATTTATATTAAGTCTACCTTAAAGAGAAACTCCGACCAAGAATTGAACTTTATCCCAATCAGTAGCCGATACCCCCTTTTACATGAGAAATCTATTCCTTTTCACAAACAGACCATCAGGCCTGGAACCCACTGAAATCAGCAAACGCAAAACGCAACCGCTAGCGTTTTGTCTGAGCGGTTTGCAAGCAGATTCATGCGCGTTTTTGGTCGTGTTTTGCAACATTGTATTTTTTTGCCCAGCGGGTGCGTAGCGTTTTGCGTTTTTATCCTGATTGGTCCTGTGAATTATTTTTAATTTTGTTACAGTGTGCTGAACCGCAAAACGCTAGCAAAACCGCTCAGTTTAGGTTTTGCTGAGCGTTTCTGCTAGCGTTTCAATACTTTACATTGAAGCGCTTAGGCCCCGTTCAGACTGCAGAACGCGGACCGCAACGCATGCGGACCGCAACGCGTACGAACGCACGCCATCCGCGTTCGTATGCGTTGCGTGGCTGATCCCATCACTGAAAAGTGAATGGGACAGCCATGCATTTTTACAAAAAATGCATGCAGCATGCGTTCCCGGACCGCACAGGTCCGGAACGCATGCAGTGTGAACATCAGACATTGCACTCTATGCAATGTCTGATGTTGTGCGTGTCGGCCACCTGCACGCGTTTCCAAAACGCGGCTGGAAACGCGTGCAGTGTGAACGGGGCCTAACGCTCCCAAAATGCTGCAGGTCCTGCGTTTGCGTTTCTGGGAAACGCAAACGCTCCTGTGGAAGTTGCCCCATCCATTAACATTAGCACAGCGTTTTGGCAAACTGCTAGCGTATCGCAGTGCTGCCAAAACGCTGCCAAAAGCGGTCCTGTGGGTTCCAGCCCTCAGGGTGTGCTGTATGGCTGATATTGTGGTGAAACCCCTTCCACAAAGAAATTCTGAGTACGTACTCTTGGCAGTTTCCTGTCTGTGAACCTTGCTGCATTGTGGGAAATAGCTGTTTACAGCTGTTTCCACCTGCCAAAAAAGCATGCAGCAGCTACATCACCTGCCCACAGTAAAAATGTCATCATGTAATAAATGTCAGATTGTAAATCAGGGATTTAAAAGATTTTACAATGGGCAAACACTGACTAAATCATTTATACACAATTATTGTAAAAATTAAGCACTTTATTACATTATTTTCAGTGGAGTTCCTCTTTAAGCAAAGGTTTGCCTCAAAGGGATCCTATACTGAGAAGGATATGGACTTTTTCTTTTAAAATACTACCAGTTGCCTGACTCTCCTGCTGATCCTGTGTCTCTAATACTTTTAGCCACAGCCCCTGAACAAGCATGCAGATCAGGTGCTCTGACTGAAGTGCATGCTTGTTTCAGGTGTGTGATTCAGCCACTACTGCAGCCAAAGAGATCAGCAGGACTGCCAGGCAACTGGTATTGTTTAAAAGGAAACAACCATATCCCTCTCAGTTTAGGTTCTCTTTAAGGTCACTTCAGGTTTGCTTTAACATGCTAAGTATGCCTCTTGCAGGGTTATTCCAGAATCTCCACAATGGCTGATTTCTCAAGGAAGGATAGAAGAAGCAGAAGCCATAATAAGAAAAGCAGCAAAAACAAACAAGATTTCAGCACCAGCTATTATCTTTAAAACTGCAGAGGTAAAACTTCCCCACCTCCATCTGATGTATTGCCTCTACAATGTCATAGCAAAAATGCAGTACATGGAACTCTCGTGGTTTAAGATGACTACTATATAGATAGGCCTTTTATCATTGGCAAATGTGTTCAGTCAACACAAAATGCATGCTATTACAGATTTCATGTCTGTGGTGATTTCCTTGTTCAACATGTCTTCTGAATAATCTGTGTTGGGACTCCCAATTATAGGTCCCAGTAAACCATACACAGACTCAAATTTAAGCCTCGTTCACAGTGGGGCGTTGTGATGTAATGGAGGCACTTTAACGTGCAGGATCGCAACGCATTCATAAGTCTATGCGACATACTGTACAGGGTGCATCCAGTGTGATGCGACAATGGTCTCCGGAATTCCAATGCTGAGAATGCAGTACATTACCGCATAACACACGAGTTAAGAGTGGCTGTGAAGCATACTTTTCATTGATTGTATGCTTCACTGTAAGCAATACAACGTGTGCATAACATGTGATGTGACTTTTCTCCTACATTGCGTTGTGTTCCTGTTAAAGGGCCTGTCCACACGTGCATTGCGGATTTCAGAAACTCAACACTTTCTGCAATCTGCAAGGACATCAGAAAGGGCATAACAAGCACTTTATAAAGTCTCCACTCATGCACTGTCCTGTGGTGCATTTAAGAAATGCACCACCAGGAGGATGCATTTAAAAAAATGCATATAATTTAAAGTTAATGCCTCATCAAAATACAATGTACTGCATTTTTAAGCTTTGTTTTTATCAATGTTTTGATACCTTTTTTAAAACTTATTCGTGTGGATAAGTTCTTACCAAGAGTGCAAACGTTTCCCACTGTGAACCGTAAAATCGATAATTTAACGTCATGTCTAAACTGCTCTTAAAGAGACTAACATCAGAAACATCCCCTGGGGGGTACTCACTTCGGGTGGGGGAAGCCTCCGGATCCTAATGAGGCTTCCCACGCCGTCCTCTGTCCCACAGGGGTCTCGCTGCAGCCCTCCGAACAGCCGGCGACAGACCCGACTGTAAATTCAATATTTACCTTTGCTGGCTCCAGCGGGGGCGCTGTGGCTGCTCTCGGCTCCGAAGTAGACAGAAATACCCGATCTCAGTCGGGTCCGCTCTACTGCGCAGGCGCCGGAAACTTGCGCCTGCGCAGTAGAGCAGACCCGACGGCGATATTTCCGCCTACTTCGGAGCCGACAGCCGTCAGAGCGCCTGCGCAGGAGCTGGGAAGGTAAATAATGACGTCATTTTGCACGGAGGGCTGCAGCGAGACCCCTGAGGGACAGAGGACAGCGTGGGAAGCCTCATTAGGATCCGGAGGCTTCCCCCACCCGAGGTGAGTACCCCCCAGGGGACGTTTTGAAGTTACAGTACCTCTTTAATCGAGATCGGGATTGATTTTCAGATCATTACTGCACAAAATCGATCTCGTTCTCGATTGGGAGCAGATTGGACATGATGATGACCTGTTGATCTGACGGGAAATTGCATGATATGTACCAGGTTATTAAACATTCAGGTATGCAAGTGACAGTTAGGACCTCACTGATAACGAATTACAGCCATAAATTTCCTGTTTTTCCATAAACAATCTACATTTATCCTTGTACAAGAAACAAAATCAACATTTATGGCTCGTTCACATCTAGGGCGTTTTTGGCCTTTTTTCAAGCGCAGGCGATTTGGAAAATCGCCCTCAAAACGTTTGTGCAATGATTCCCTATAAGAGAGTTCACATCTGAGCGGGTTGTTTCCGATCCGCTCAGCAAATCAGTGCCTGTACCATTTTTGAGGCGTTTTGCCTCAATGGAAGGTATAGGGAAATTGCAAAATGCTTGAAAAATAGCTCTGCATAGAGATTTCCCAGCCGCTTTTAAGAATAAATACATTGTATTGTATTTATTCTTTTCAGGTTTAAAGAGAGCAATTGATCTGCAAAAGCGCTTATAAAAGCGCTTCACAAAAACCGCAGCGCCCACCCGAGCGTCGGGAGGATAAAAAAAAGTTGCCCACAAAATCATAAATCGCTGACGTCAGCGATTTCGATTTTAGATGTGAACAGAGCCCAATTCATATATTGTCAAGTCATCACAATCCGGATCATCATCATCATAACTCTCCAATCTTGGAAATCATTCATGTATCTCTTGTGACTTAATTTCCTTTCACTTTCTATGTACTATGGAGCTTTCTGCTTTCTTTGGTGAAGGGTCTATATGTCCTGCTGCATTCTATTGCCAGTGATCTTACTTTTCATGTATAACACAGCTGCCTGGACACTATTTAAATTGACCATTTTATATACATGTTCCCTGGTCCTGATCTTCTATTTCCTACCTGTGATCGCTATGTGTTACAGTATAGCTTGTGTGGACATTCAAATATTGCCTGGATCAAATCTGATAAATTGATTGAGATATGCTCCTGAAAACTGTGCAGGAAACTATTTTAGTTTTTTTTCCCCCCGTCCATTATACAAACATCTGTTTTTATCTGGGCTGTGGAGTCGAGGAGTCAGAGTCGGAGCAACTTTGGGTACCTGGAATCGGAGTTGGATGTTTCATAAAGGAAAGAGTCAGAGTTGGGATTCGGGTGATTTTTGTTTCACATCCACAGCCCTGGTTAATATTAGGAATTTAGGAGTCGCTAAGTCGGAGCCTTTTTTGGGGTATCTGGAGTCGGAGTTGGAGTCCGAGTCAATGTTTTCACAAAATGAGGAGTCGGAGTTGGAGTCGGATGATTTTTGTACCGACTCCACAGCCCTGGTTTTTATCATATGCAAAGATCCTTATAATATTCCATATACAGTCAGGTCCATAAATATTTGGACATCGACACAAAACTAAATTTTTTAGCTCTATACACTTAACTGCAGAATGTCTGTTTTAATTTGAGGGCATTTACATCCAAATCAGGTGAATGGTGTAGGAATTACAACTGTTTGCATATGTGCCTCCCACTTGTTAAGGGACTAAAAGTCATGTGACAGAATACAAATCATAAATAAAACTGACTTTTTATACTTGGTTGCAAATCCTCCGCAGTCAATTATAGCCTGAAGTCTGGAATGCACAAACATCACCAGATGCTGGGTTTCATGGTCACTGGTGATGCTCTGCCAGGTCTCTACTGTAACTGTCTTCAGTTCCTGCTTGTTCTTAGGGCATTTCCCCTTCAGTTTTGTATTCAGCAAGGGAAATGCATGCTCAATTGGATTTAGGTCAGGTGATTGACTTGGTCATTGCATAATATTCCAGGGCTGTGGAGTCGGTCCAAAAATCCACCGACTCCGACTCAGACTCCTCAGTTTAGGATTCCACCGACTCCACGACTCCGACTCCTCTAATTTGCATATTACAATTTTGTTGATTAAAAGTATGTAACATGAAATTCGTCTCTTAACTGCCAACGCTTAGGAATTTTACAAGACAACTGAAGTGAGAAGGATATGTAGACTACTATATTTATTCCCTTTAGACTAAAACTAGTCCTTGGTAAGAGTACTTGTAAAAGGTACAAACCGGAACAAAGAACATCTATTAGGCCCTAGGTAATGTAAGTGTGGGTACATGTAAGAATGATGTGCAGGTACTCTGCAAGGGAATGAGGAGATTGTAAACAGACACCACCTCTGTGTTCAATGTGCACAACATTCTCAGTGGATTCCCTGCAGCTCTGTGGGGAGTGCATATGTAGAGTATAGTACTACTGTGTAACAAAGTAAACCTGAGACAGATGAAATTAAAGTTTTATACATACCTGGGGCTTCCTCCAGCCGCCTTCAGGATAATCAGTCCCTCGTTGTCCTCCTCCACCACCTGGATCTTCTGCTATGAGTCCAGGTACTTGAGCCAGTCTGGTGTAGTGCGCATGCACACACTCCGCCGCCAGGAGCATACTACACTTGTGCAGCACTATTGCGCAGGTGCAGAATGTTCCTGGCTGTGGGAGCGGCATGCGGCCGGACTGCGCTGACTGGCTGAATTACCAGGACTCATAGAAGAAGATCCGGGTGGTGGAGGACAGCAAGGGACTGATTAGCCTGAAGGGGGCTGGAGGAAGCCCCAGGTATGTATAAAACTTTACTTTTCATCCGTCTCAGTTACCCTTTAATTTGTAGTCACCAAACCAAATTTTAATAACATATCAAATTATTTGATTTCATCAGCAAAGGGAGTGCATACATTTGCATAAATCAGCATCAATGCGGAATTATTTCCATCTCGTTGACCATCTCTATTAGTGACACAGCTACACATCAGGCTTTATTCTTACAGCATAGAGGTTATTTAGTATATATAAGAGATTCCTGTGTACACATCATATATACAGTCACAATCAGATATGTATATCTGACCTTAAAAATACGGGGACTGCTTTATTGAAGCAGCACAAGTAACTAATTTTGATTGGTTTATTTCATTTTTGTGGACAAAGCACAGCTATTACTGTATATATACTGTATATATACATTATTTTTAATGACTATTATCTGAGAAATAGAACATTTTATCATATTTTCTATTTTAATTACAGTTAGAAATTCATTAGGAGTCGGAGTCGGTGCATTTTTTCCCGACTCCGACTCCAGGCACCCAAAATTGCCCGACTCTCCGACTCCGACTCCACAGCCCTGTAATATTCCACTTCTTTCCCTTTAAAGGGAACCAGAGACGCCGGCCACAAAAAAAGAAAAAACATTTCATACATACCTGGGGCTTCTTCCAGCCCTATAAGCCTGGATCGCTCCCACGCCGCCATCCTCCGCTTCCTGGATCGGCCGGTACTGGGTCCCGTCACTTCCGGCGGACGCGGCCAATTATCCGCATGATCAGGGGCTCCCTCCATATCCTTACGCGTGCGGCTGCGCAGTATGCAGCTGCACGCGTAAGGGTATGCTGGGAGCACCTGAGATGCGGACAATTGGCCGCGTGCTGCCGTCGACTGGCCGAAACTACGGGACCCGGAACTGGCTGAAACAGGAAGCGGAGGATGGCGGCGTGGGAGCAATCCGTGCGTATGGGGCTGGAGGAAGCCCCAGGTATGTATAACTTCTTTTTGCTGGCGTCTCTAGTTCCCTTAAAAAATAAAAAAAAATAAAAAACTTTGGTTGCTTTTCCAGTATGCTTTGTGTCATTGTCCATCTGCACTGTGAAGCGCCGTCTGATGAGTTTTGAAGCATTTGGCTGAATATGAGCAGATAATATTGCCCGAAACACTTCTGAATTCATTCTGCTGCTTTTGTCAGCAGTCACATCATCAATAAATACAAGAGAACCAGTTCCATTGGCAACCATACACGCCAGTGCTGGGCCGAAATTACGCATGAGCGTAATTACGCATCGTAATTCAATGTAAATTTACGCGTAAGCGCTACGCGTACCTTACGGTCTTACGCGTAATTATTTACACGTAAGCAGTTAAGTGGTATCGTAATTACACTGTCTACCGTAATTGCTAGGTATGCGTAATTTTACGAACACTTACGCGTAATTTTACGCGTAATTACTAACGTAAAAACTCCCCTTTTCTAAGAGTAGCCAATCAGTCAACATCCTAAGCAACCAATAGTATCTTCTCCCGCCCTTCAGTATAAGCGTACGTTGACGCATACGAATGATATGTATAACTGTCAAATTGACGGCTATTGTGTACACATCGTCCGTATGCTTCAAAAAATACGCATTAATGGCTATTACGGCACTACGCGTAACATCGTAGTGTAAGCGCCTACATTACCGTATCCTTACGCGTAACTGCGTAAGTTAACTCGTAATTACAGTGATGAACCGTAGATAATTTCCTACGCCGTAACCGTAATTGCGTAATGCGTAATAGCGTAAAATTACGCGTAATGATCCGTAAGCGTAGATTTTTCCATTACGACCAGCACTCATACACGCCCACGCCATGACACTACCACCACCATGATACACTGATAAGGTGATTAGGATCATGAGCAGTGCCTTTCCTTCTTCATACTCTTCTCTTCCCATCACTCTGGTACAAATTGATCTTGGTCTCATCTATCTACAGGATGTTGCTCCAGAACTGTGAAGGCTTTTTAGATGTTGTTTGGCAAACTCTAATATGACCTTCCTGTTTTTGAGGCTCACCAATGATTTACATGTTGTGGTGAACCTTCTGTATTCACTCTAGTGAAGTCTTCTCTTGATTGTGGACTTTGAAAATTGAGGTGCATTTGCGATTTTGGACGAAAGAAAAAAAATGGCCTGGAAAAGATTTAGAATTTTCGGGTCACCAAAAAAATTCACATAGCAGCACAATTACAAAGCGATATCTCTCTCGAGTGCATGCAAAACGCAGCAGATATGACAGTTGCGATCAGGAAAAATCACATTGCACACGCAGCTCACTAATGAAAACATCCCCACGCAGTTTCCATTTGTTTGAAGAGTAGCTTGCATTTTGTGACTAACAAGCGATCGAAATCAGATTGCAAAACGCTGATAGTGGAAAATGGCCTTTAGGCCTACAGTTTTTAATGTAGCTAATGTCTGATTATTTAATTTTCATCTTATGTGCTGTTTTTATTACCTGGGTTTGTGTTGAATGAGGTTCTGTACATTAAGACCTCAAAACTGGTGGGCCACATTACTCTGCTTTTGCCCTAAATGGATATATAATACTTCACTATTTTCTCTTGTGCAGATCAATGATGCTAAACAGAACCAAATCAAGCGTCATACCTTTCTGGATCTAATTAAAACGAATAACATGCGAATCATCACTATCCTTACTGTCCTCTTTTGGTAAGTTCACTGGAATTGTTGATTCTGTTTGTACATAAATTATTCTATAGTAATGTAACGAACATCAAATTTTCGGTTCGCGAACGCAAATTTTCCACAAAAGTTTGTGAGTAGGCAAATACCATGGACTTCAATGGGCAGGTGAATTTTAAAACCTATAGGGACGGTTTCTAGCCACAAAAGTGATGGAAAAGTTGTTGAAAGGGGCCTAACACCTGGACATTGACATGCCAGAGGAGGATCCATGGCAAAAGTCCCACCGGAAACTATGTAGTTTAGGCAGAGTCATGTTTTAATCTCTAAAGGGCAGAAATCCCAGTACATTCCTAAATTTGTGAAATTAAGTGCTTTAAAATGTCCAGCGTATTTACATGGCAATAAGGTAGTGTAAGGGTTAGGCTCGGTTCACACTGACAGATGAAACGCCGCTTTTAACACACACATGGGGCTTGATTCACTATGACAAATAGCATGCCTTATCAGAGTTAACACACCTTATCAGAGTTAACGTGCCTTATCAGAGTAGTATAGTGAGCGCTACAAACTTATGCCTGCTAATTGGCAATGACGAGGGCTCCACTTGTCCTGCCCTGAGCCCCTGCGGGTCCAATCACTTTAAAGGACATTATCCCCGCACTTTGATTGGTCCAATAGGCTGCCTGTCAAGTTTCCTGTCAAGTGAAACTATTTCTACCAAGTAGAGATTCAGTGAAAACACTTGAAGAGGGTACCAGTATTCATGCAATACATCTTAGGGACAAATATGTCTGGAGTACCTGCTATTAATAAAGGCTTCCTATCGCCCTCCATTACACTATATTTTATATAGCGTTGACCTTAGAGTGGAGATATATATATTTTTCTTTCATTACAGCTTTGTTACATGCAAGAAATGGAAATGCTGTGCTTACACACAAAAAAAAAAAAATCAATGTGCTCAAGCAGGGGCATAACAATAGACCCTGCAAGGGATGCCTCCGCAGGGGGGCCCAGAAGCTACAGGGGGCCCGTGGAGGGAAAAGTTTGAGAAACTGACAGCTAAGGGCATGGAGAGAAAAAACATATTCTGCTCTTGCACCATTGTTATATTGACTGCATGTGTCCACCGCACAGATAAGGAATCATACACACTTTGGAATTTGTACACTGTCCCTGCTCCCTAGGGTTCGTAAAAAACATCTGTCTCTCACTGCTGCAAAGTTCTGATGACTTCATGTTCAGCCTTACAAACAAAGGCTTCACATTTTGAAAAAAAGTTGTAGACTGTCCCTTTTCAGCAATCACTCCGAAGAGATTCCTAGATTCTTCTCACACACAGGCTAATGACCTTATGGTGTCTGATTACTTTTACAACACATTGGAGTGGGTAAGATTGATGTCTGACTGTCGCTGCCTCATTGAGAGCTCGTTGTCTCAAACTGAGTCCAAGATCCCGTAATGACAGTATCAATCAATGACATTCTGAATGTTTTGCCAAAGTTTCAGTAAATACTATATCTTATGTTCAGCATGTAATTGTTGTTCCTCCATATAGCATGTGCTCTCATGTAGTAAAATAATATGGCTGTGTGTGTGTGTGTATGTATGTACTGGGAGAAGAGCTGCAATGAGGGACATGTCAGCTGCAAGGGGCTGGAGGAAGCCCCAGGTAAGTAGATCTAGGGGTAGCATAGATTGCTTGACATTTCCTTTAAAGAGAGTCTGAAGCAAGAATAAATCTCGCTTCAGACCTCATAGATAGCAGGGGCATGTGTGCCCCTGCTAAACCGCCGCTATCCCGCGGCTTACCGGGGGTCCCTTCACCCCCAAACCCACCCCGTACAGAGCGGAATCTCTTCCGCATTGAGGCAGGGCTAACCGCCGCAGCCCTGCCTCCCGCGCGTCTATCAGACGCGTACCTCCGCCTCTCCTACGCCCCTCTCAGTCTTCCTTCACTGAGAGGGGCGGGGGAGAGGCGGCGATGCGTGTCTGATAGACGCGACTGGAGGCAGGGCTGCAGCCGTTAGCCCTGCCTCATTTCACGACCAACTTTGCGACCAAGTCTTGCGGGGGTGGGTTTGGGGGTGAAGGGACCCCCGTTTAGCGGCGCGATAGCGGCGGTTTAGCAGGGGCACACTACATTATTCTCACTTCAGAGTCTCTTTAAGTCTAAGTGTTTTTATCTGCATGGGGAAAACACATTGGTCCTCATTTTTCCTGTGCAGAAAGTGAGGGAGGTGGGGGTGGGGGGGGCCCCATCCAAAGTTTTGCAGGCGGGCCCCATCCAAAGTTTTGCAGGGGGGGCCCAGTGATGTCTAGTTACGCCCCTGTGCTTAAGTGGTGTGTAGATGATCCAGGTTTTTAATAAAGCAAAAAGGCATCCACAGTCTTCGTATACCAGTAAATTTATGCACACTATATCCAAGAACAAATACAGGTAGAAAAAGCCACAACCACCAACAGCCATTTGTGTACCGAGTTATTGTTGCCCAAAATACTGCCTGCAATCCCATATTCATGGCAGAGTTCAGTATAACTCACTTTCACCAATTCCTGGTACCGTAGGCCTCCTCACCAGAACAATTAATTCAAACAAGAACAATTGCCCATATGCAATTCACTTTTTCTCCTCAGTTTTCACCTAGGTGATAATGTTTCATCTTTGACTTTACAATGGACAAAGTACCAAAAAGTAGGTGAAAAGGGACTATCAAAATTATTTTAAGTATTTTTTTGCTTGCTGTTGATTTAAAAAGCATTTTATTGACACATTTGAAAATATCGCCTAAGAGAAAACTCAGGAGAAAAAGTAAATTGCATATACAATACAATACAATAACATTTGTAAAGTGCTTTTCTCCCGTAGGGCTCAAAGCGCAATGGGCCAATGCCTCTTAAAATCACATAAGCATTGGACACAATTATGAATACACTCCCTTTGAAAACAGAACTTCAGTGAAAGTGCAATAAACAAAATGTTATAAGCCCCAGCAGCCAATCAGAACTCACTTGATATCACTTTAGTAAAGTGAAATCAGTTTGGGTGCTTTAAAGAGAATCTGTATTGTTAAAATCGCACAAAAGTAAACCTACCAGTGCGTTAGGGGACATCTCCTATTCCCCTCTGTCACAATTTCGCCGCTCCCCGCCGCATTAAAAGTGGTTAAAAACAGTTTTAAAAAGTTTGTTTATAAACAAACAAAATGGCCACCAAAACAGGAAGTAGGTTGATGTACAGTATGTCCACACATAGAAAATACATCCATACACAAGCAGGCTGTATACAGCATTCCTTTTGAATCTCAAGAGATCATTGTGTGTTTCTTTCCCCCCTGAGGGGGGAGTGCAAAGCAGAACCACAACAACACTGAAGAACTTGGCAGCCTTCCAGACACAGGCTGACAAGTCTGACAAGGGAAAGATACATTGATTTATTACAGAGACTGTGATAGTACAAAGTGCTGCAGTAAGCCAGAACACATTAGAATAGCTTTTGGAACTTGTAGGATGATAAAAAACAGGATGCAATTTTTGTTACGGAGTCTCTTTAAGCATTTTAGCTATACTCTAAAGCTACACAGAGACTTCAAATGTCTTTTACTCGAAGCAATCTTTTGGGTTTGGTGTGGCTCTCTAAAATGTATAAGCACCAAGCTATTCTGTGCCTGACTTTGAGTGACAAAGAGATGATTTGCATATTCAGCAGTAATGAATCATGGGAGATCTTTGTTTACTGAATGTATATCAGACAAAAACCGTATTAAAAGATTTATACATACCTGGGGCTTCCTCTAGCCTCATCCGCACGGATTGCTCCCACGCCACTGTCCTCAGTCTTCTCTGTCTTCTGTCACCGGGTCCCGTAACTTCAGCCAGTCAAAGCCAGTCTGAGCAAGCGCAGTGCGCTCTCTCTAGCGGAGAATAGAAGACGGAGAAGGCAGAGGACTGCGGCGTGGGAGCGATCCGTGCAGATGGGGCTGGAGGAAGCCCCAGGTATGTATAAATCTTTTAATATGGTTTCGCTCTGGTTTTCTTTAAAGCTGAATTATTGCATATGCCTTCAGTTTTAAGAAGGAAAATTTATATTTAGCATAGGTTTTTTTAAGTAAGAGTGCATTTTGGTCTCTTTAAGCCTCATACTTTCCTAATGGTTCTGAGTTACCGTGAATAATCGTCCATGATTGTTTTGGAAAGCTGGCTGTACATACATCCCTTGTTCTCTGAAACTCGGTCTTCTGCAGTTGGTTGCAATGGCACAGCTTGAAACCACATTCTCCTTTCTCCAATACAGGCTGTCTTGTAGAGAGCCAAGTGTATATTTCTATATGGGAAAATACTGATACTTTGTCACCTGAAACAAATCTGTCAAGAGACGAAAAGATCAACTCTGTACATTGACTTAATATGCTCATACATCTCCAGCTTGGCTTGTCAGAATCTGAACATCCTATACATGTTTTTGCCATTTTAGGTTCATTGTATCAACTGCATATTTTGGGGTTTCTCTCAATACTCCAAATTTACATGGAGATCCATTCCTTAATTCTTTCCTCCTGGCTGCCATAGAAGTACCGTCATATATCATAGCATGGCAACTGCTCCGACTTGTACCCAGACGTTTTGCCATGTGTGGAACAATGCTCCTAGGAGGACTTGTGATGCTTCTCATTCAACTGGTTCCTCTAAGTAGGTTTTTTTTTTTATTTTCGTATCTACATATATACATTTTGATAAGTCAGTCCTTATTTGCAACAGAAGAATATCAATATCAATTCCACCCAGTAGAATGAAGCTTTCAGATACATTTGGCCAAAGTAACGCAGTGTAACTTGTGTGGACACATTTTTAATGTTTCATAATAATGTTGTGTTTACATGAGATTTCAACAGTTCTTAAAGTCTGTATTTATAATATGCACAGTATGTATTAAATTAAAGTTGATTATGAAATGTGCTACATTGTATCACCATGCAATAATCCGCTGAGGAGATATAAACACACACTATATTTTGACTGTCACTTGACCATGTAGCACTGGAATTAACAGGTACTAGAACTGGTACTTTTTTCTGGTGAAGCCTTTGTTTAGGATGGTGAAATATGTATTTTTTTGCCTGATTTTTGGTGTGGCAATATATTGTACTAGGTACATTTTATTTTTTTTCTATTTCAACGTATTTATTAAAAGAGTAAATTTGAACAATTGTAAAGAGACATAACAAGAAGTTTTGAATCAGGATGATACCATTTATAAAGAGACATAAGTATTATAATAAGGTCTTATAGCATATAATGGAGGGGAAAAAACAAGCTAAGTAACAAGGAATACATTAACGCTGTATGTAACATGGCCAATGAGAAATGCAAATCTTAAGATGGCAATACACTAATACATGGGCAACCAGATTTAACCATCGGATAGATCCCTTTCAGATGAATCTGATCTGAGAGGCATCAAATCCTTCCACACACTTTGCACAGATTTTCAACAGATTTCAGCAGGAATAAAAGCAGGTGCTCTGGATTCCAATACCTTCCCCCTTCTCCAACTAAGCCCATTCCACACATCAAGCACCTGTATCTCACAAAATATTAATGAATAGATAAATATTATATCCAGGGTTTCCAAATAAAGTCAAAACTATAATCCATCATTGTAGAAGTTTAATTTTCTAACAAGGGTATTACTCCTTATGCTGCTTGATAAGGTGCCCATGCATCAGGCCATGTACGGGCAATGAACCATGAGACAGAGCTCTCTCTAATCGAATCTGATCAGGGAAGGGATCTGTTGCCTGCCTATACACACCAGACCAATATATGATAGATTTCAGCATAAAATCTATCAGGAATCGGCCTAGTGATGCCGCCTGCCTGGCCATCTCCCAAGTGTTAAATGTCCCCACAGTGTCAGTGCGCTGTAATATTTCACTTATCTGCTCGTGCAAATCCTGGCCTCCTCTGCCGTCCACCATTGCTGCAAATGCATGTGCCACGTGGTGTGTGAAACACGTGTTGCATGTGTGACGTCGCACATGCACGCCTGGTGCCAGGTGATATAGGCACTCAATGGTAATGGCGGACACGGGGGTGATGGCAGACAAGGGGTGAGTTGCACCAGTGGGCAGATGAGAATTTAAAGAGAAACCGTAACCAAGAATTGAACTTCATCCCAATCTGTAGCCGATACCCCCTTTCCCATGAGAAATCTTTTCCTTTTCTCAGATGGATCATTAGGGCCTCTATATGGCTGATATTGTGTGGACCATGGTGCTGACATCACACTGTGGGAGTCTTGTTGCATTGTGGAAAATAACAGCTGTTAAATCTATGACCACATAGTGTGGTTCCACCCAGGTACAGCCCTATGGGAGTCTATGCCCAGGGACCGTGCACTGCGATCCCACTAATCACCGGTCAGTAATATTCTAATAATTTCTGTAATACTAGTCAATTGCTTTCTTCTTTGCAGTGTTCCTGCTCACAGCCTGGGGTATAAAGGGAAGTTTAGTGTTCGGAATTGTTGAGGAGTGAGGTTAGTGGGAGGCAGAGGCCAGGGGGAAGAATAGTGGGAGGTATAGGAGAGGTGAAGGAGTGGGCCGAACCACAGTGTGCAGGTCCCAGCCTAAGCTGCAGTGCGCTTTACACGACCAGACCATGATGGGCAGGTCCACAGTCTGCAGCTCTGATGCAACCAGGCCATGACCACAGCGCAAGACCCCAAGGTCTTGAAGGGGGACATTAACTGCTTCCGGATCAGCGCCGTTCAAATCTACGTCCTGCTGGTGGCTGCGCAGCTCTGACAGGACGTAGATTTCAAGATCACCCCCTTCCCCCCTGCGGTCCTACCGCTCCCGCGGCTCTATCCCCGCCACAATTGCATTGGCTTACATTGATTGAGAGGGTTAGGAGCCAATGGAAGCGGCTCCTGACTGGTGCACAAACCTCTGCCGTCATAGAGACGGCAGAGAGAGGGGCCTGCGGGAGCGGTGGATATGTGTGGCGATTCGCGGGAGGCGCGGTTTTGCAGTACCAGCAGTCTCTGGTCCTTAAGGGGCCAGAGGCTGCTGGAACGAAAAGCGTTAATGAATCAACTTGCTTGCTATAGTATTTATGTTTTAAAGTGATACTATTTAGCATTCATGTGAAAAAGGCGCCTGAAATAAAAGAGCAGGGGATTGTCACTAGAAGAATATTGGTAAAATTACAGATATTCTACTACTTAATTCCAATAGTAAAATATCTGTAATGTTTACAATATTTTGCTATGTCTTAACCGAACTCTATTCTCACACAGAACCCTCCTTCTACCGATTCCTGACCTTAAGATCTCCCTCTACCGATGCCCAAATCTTAACCCTCCCTCTACTAATGCCTAACCATTAACCCCCCCAGGGGGTGCCTAACTCTTAACCGCCTACCAACACCTAACCTAACCCCCACTGCACAGCCAAGTTTTGTGGCAAAGAAGGGAAATTTGAGCGCCTACAGGCGCCTGAACATTGCGCGTGCCGAGGCATGTCGATATGAAAATAGTTATGTAATGCTGCAATTTGCATATTGCCAAGCCTTGGCACCCGTGTTTTTATTGGAAACCTCAGGGCGCCCAAAATTTCCTTCTTTGCCACAAATCTCGGCTTTTATAATGGGCGTTTATAGCGGCACCCTTTTTTTTCGCAAGGGCTCCTGCACCCTTTTTTTCCACCCGGGAGTCGGGACTTATTCCTTCTGTGCCTACTTGACCAGCCAACATATAGGGCTTGATTCAAGCTGTGCTGCTAAAGCAGCGCAGCTTAATGTTCTGTAGTGCGCGCTATTGCACGCCTTTCATAGCAGAGCTTGCTGCCATGGAAAGAGCGTGCCTTCCTTAGTTACGTGCATTGCTTCCTTAGCAATGCGTGTAACATTAACTGCTGGTGGCGCTGCTCCTGTAAAGTATCGCTACCGCGATAATTCACTAGTGGCCGCTACTGCGTTAATTGACAATGTAAATTAACAGTAGCGGCCGCGAGTGAAGTATCGCGGTAACGATACTTCAAAGGAGCAGGACCACCCGCAATTAATGTTTCGTGCACTGCTTCCTTAGGAAGGAAGGCACACTTCTTACATGGCAGCGAGCTCTGCTATGTAAGGTGTGCATAGCGCGCACTACAGAACATTAAGCTGCTCTGCTTTACATCAGTAATAGGTCAGTAGTATGAATTTAGTGAGAGCATGGTAGTAGAATGGACAGCACTCTCACTTTCCAGTGTTAGGGTCCCAGGCTCAAATATGGGCCAGGACACCTTCATACAGTGTGTGTACGGTCTTCCCATGTTTTCATGGATTACTGAGCAATCTGGTTTCCTCCCCCATCCCAGAAACCTACAGATACATTATTGATTTCTACCTAAAATTGCATAAAGACCATGATAGGGATATTCGACAATGACTATAGTTAAGATTAGATTGTAAGATCCTCTGAGGAACGGTTGGTGACATGACTATATACCGGTACTCTGTAAAGATGACAGTGCCTTGTATGTGAATTCACAGTTGTAGTAATGGTAAAAAAAAAAAATCACCAACAGTGCATGGTATAAAAACTTTTGTTCTTTATTGCAGATTTACACATTCTGTCTACGTGTATGGTGATGGTGGGGAAACTAGGGGTAACAGCAGCATTTTCTATGGCCTATGTTTACACAGCTGAACTTTACCCCACTGTGATCAGGAACATGGGTGTGGGGATCGGTTCTATGTCTTCTAGAGTGGGAAGTGTCATCTCTCCATACTTTGTTTATTTGGGTAAGTACTTTAGAGTATCAGAGGCTTGCCTCTCAATGCTCTCTCATAAATAAGAAATGTTGCTTCTAGGTTTACACTAGTGATATGCAGCACAATTATTGCTACTGTATATGAAAACTGGCATAACCAGCTCCAAGAATGGAATTAATATTTCAGAGGTCTGGAAAAATCTGCAGCACAAAAACGGAATGTTTTTTTTAACACTGGTGCCCCGCAAGGATGCGTACTGTCCCCAATCCTGTTTTCCCTTTATACAACCACGTGCACCTCATCTGCCAACTCCGTCAAGGTTATAAAATTTGCAGATGACACCACCATTCTTGGCCTCATTGGCTGCGACAGTGAACACGCATACTGGAATGAGATTGAACGCATCTGCAAGTGGTGCAAGAACAACCAGCTTGTACTCAATGCAGCAAAAACAGTTTAACTGATAGTGGACTTCAGAAGGCGCCCTCCCACACCCAATCCAGTCTCCATCGAAAGGCGCCAACGTCTCCAGGGTGTCGAGCGTTCGCTTCCTAGGTGCCACCATCACAAATGACTTAAAGTGGGCTGAGAACACCTCCAAGGTCCAGAAGAAGGCTCAGCAGAGGTTGTTCTTTCTGAGGCAGCTGAGGAAATTTGGGATTCCGCGGGCACTGATGTCCACTTTTTACACTGCAACCATTGAGTCTATTCTTTGCTCCTCCATCGTCGTCTGGTACGCAGGTGCAACTGTGAGCAATAGACTCAAGCTTCAGAGAGTAATCAATGCTGCAGAGGATCATCGGGTCACCCCTTCCACCTCTGGACCCCCTACACACCCTTCCAGACTGTGGTCCACAGCGAACAGGATACGCAACGACCCCACCCCCCCCCAGTAGTCGCTACTTCGACTGCCTGCCATCGGGACCTCCAGGCATCTGAACACTTTCTTTCCTCAAACTGTCCTCCTGCTTTGCACCGCTGCCCAAATCATCAACCATCATGTTAGCAATCAGTTTGTGTGCTCGTTATGTTGTAATCTTTCTTCTTCCTGATTTTGCTGCCCAAATCATGTTTGCAATCTTTTTAGTATGCTTGTTATGTTGAAATGGTTCTGCTGTCTGTATTATGCTAACTCTTGTTTCTCTTTTTCTACTCTATACACTTGATTGTGCCCAAATGCCTCTTATCTGTAAAAACAGCTTTCCATGCCATGTGTACCACAAAAAATTCCGGGTGCGATATCTGTTGCACTTGGAGAATTAACTGATTCGGATTATGATTTTTTTAGTGCAGACATGACAGCAAAATTGAATGGCATAGTGGTTATGGTTACCTGTGTAAAGTCATTTGATGGCATCTGTGAACATTAAAATATATGTAAAAAAAAACTAAGCTTTGATTAATTTAGAAACAAGTAGAAATGTATAGAAAACCATCAGTTTTTTATACATTGGGACTCCCAGCTGTCGGGCTCATTTTATGGCTTCACAGCATGGTGATAAAAAAGACCTGACACACTACCTGAAATGATAAAGACATATGTAACAGGAATCAGTACAAAACTGAGGTCCTAGACCTTTGTTAGGAGCACGAAATAATTGGGCACGTGTTTGAAAGATTGTGCTGTTTTCTATGGTAGACAATAAAGGTAGGAATACCCCTGCATAACTCCATGTATTTTTGTACCGTTGGAGTATCACTTAGTTGTTGCCGGTTAGGCTTTGTTCAAATCTAAAAATCAAAAACGCTGACGCCAGCAATTTCTGTTTTTTGTGCGTTTTTCCCCCCCCTTCCGGTGCTCCACTGCGTGCTACGATTTTGTACAAAGCGCTTTTGTAAGTGCTTTTGCAGAGCGATTCCGTGTTTTCACTTCCTGACATCAGTAAGGAAGTGAACTCTTTCACGCGGAAATGAATAAATACAATGTATTTATTCATAAAAGCGTGAACACAGTCGCCGGATAAAGTGATTTGTGAGCGTTTTGCACTTTACCTATACCTTCCATTAAAGCAAAATCGCCCCGAAAATGGTACATGCAGCGCTTTGCTGAGTGGAAAGCGGACGAAACACGCCGATATGAACTGTCTCAAAAACTGTTTAAGGAGATTTTCAAAATTGCCTGCGCTCAAAAAATAACCTCAAAACACCCCAGGTGTGAGCAAGCCCTTAGACTTCCTGGGCCAATTAATCATTAAGGTATTGAGAAGGAGGTTACCGATCTTAGCTTGTTTCACAGCTTAGTGAGTCACTGACCCGGAGGCATGTAAGATGAAACTTTCACACCTCACCGAATATATATATTTTTTCATGGCTGTAACTTAAAGCAGACTTGAACTCAGAACTTCCTCTATGCTCTAAAAGATAAGCAACAGCAATAACAACTTTTAAAGAAAAACATTTCTTTGTTAGAGCCAATACAAATCCTGCAATAAATCTGCAGTGTGTCTACTTCCTGCTTGATGAAACTTAGTGTTCTGTACATGCAGATAGGCACCCAGAACAACAAGTTAGGACTCTTTACTGAGGAAAAGCATAATGAGATATAATGAGATAATGAATACACAACCATCAGGAAATGCAGCTTACTTAGAACAGAGAGGAACACACAGGAAATGCAGCTTACTTAGAACAGAGAGGAACACACAAAATGAATACTGGAAAACGCCATACCATAGAGATCATTGCAGTACTTTACATTTTACGGTTGCTTACTATACTGCAGTTTAGGTAATTGTTATTACTGCCAACACTGTTTTCTTGGAAGCAGATATAGGGTTAACAACCTGTGTTTACAAATTAGCTGTTCTGCTGAGGCAGCTAGCTAAGAGATCAAAATACCCTTGTGATTAGTCACAGATGAGGGGGAATTAGACAGGCTAAACTATTTAAATACATACAGGGTGCATTTCTCTATGCTATATTTCTCACTTTAACCACTTCCCGACCTCCCCCAGCCGATGGGCGGCGGCAAAGTCCGGGCCCAAACGACCGCAATACGCCCATCGGCGGGGGCGGCTGCGGGAGTGGCTATGCGGGGATCGCGTCATTCGTGACGCGATCAGCCGCTGGGGACTGGCTCCGCCCACCGTTCGCTGTAACCCGCCGGCCGTTCGGAAGCGCCGGCGGGTTACTAGCACCCGGATCGCCGCTGAAACATTGTATAATAGGCTTTGTAATGTATACAAAGCCTATTATACTGGCTGCCTCCTGCCCTGGTGGTCCCAGTGTCCGAGGGACCACCAGGGCAGGCTGCAGCCACCCTAGTCTGCACCCAAGCACACTGATTTCCCCCCCCCCTGCCCCCTGATCGCCCACAGCACCCCTCAGACCCCCCCCCTGCCCACCCCCCAGACCACTGTTTGCACCCAGTCACCCCCCTAATCACCCATCAATCACTCCCTGTCACTATCTGTCAACGCTATTTTTTTTTTTATCCCCCCCCCTGCCCACTGCCCCCTCCTGATCACCCCCCCACCCCTCAGATTCTCCCCAGACCCCCCCCCCCTGATCACCTGTCAATCACCTGTCAATCACCCGTCAATAACCCCCTGTCACTGCCACCCATCAATCAGCCCCTAACCTGCCCCTTGCGGGCAATCTGATCACCCACCCACACCAAAAGATCGCCCGCAGGTCCGACATCAGATCACCTCCCAAGTGCAGTGTTTACATCTCTTCTCTCCTCTAAACACCTACTAATTACCCATCAATCACCCCCTATCACCACCTGTCACTGTTACCCATCAGATTAGACCCTAATCTGCCCCTAGGGCACCCAATCACCCGCCCACACCTCAGAACGCCCTCAGAGCCCAGCCCTGATCACCTCGCCAGTGCATTGCTTGCATCTATTTCCCCCCTCTAATCACACCTTGAGACACCCATCAATCACCTCCTGTCACCCCCTAGCACACCTACCCATCAGATCAGGCCCTAATTTGCCCCGTGTGGGCTCCTGATCACTCGGCCAAACCCTCAGATCCCCCTCAGACCCCCTTCCGATCACCTCCCCAGTGCATTGATTGCATCTATTTTCCCCTCTAACCGCCCCCTGAGACACCCATCAATCACCTTCTGTCACCCCCCTAGCACTCCTATCCATCAGATCAGGCCCAATACATCCTGTCATCTAAGAGGCCACCCTGCTTATGACCGGTTCCACAAAATTTGCCCCCTCATAGACCACCTGTCATCAAAATTTGCAGATGCTTATACCCCTGAACAATCATTTTGAGAAATTTGGTTTCCAGACTACTCACAGTTTTGGGCCCGTAAAATGCCAGGGCAGTATAGGAACCCCACAAGTGACCCCATTTTAGAAAGAAGACACCCCAAAGTATTCTGTTAGGTGTATGATGAGTTCATAGAAGATTTTATTTTTTGTCAAAAGTTAGCGGAAATTGGATTATTGTTTTTTTCACAAAGTGTCATTTTTCACTAACTTGTGACAAAAAATAAAATCTTCTATGAACTCACCATACCCCTAACGGAATACCTTGGGGTGTCTTCTTTCTAAAATGGGGTCACTTGTGGGGTTCCTATACTGCCCTGGCATTTTAGGGGCCCTAAACCGTGAGGAGTAGTCTAGAAAACAAATGCCTCAAAATGACCTGTGAATAGGACGTTGGGCCCCTTAGCGCACCTAGGCTGGAAAAAAGTGTCACACGTGGTATCGCCATACTCAGGAGAAGTAGTATAATGTGTTTTGTGGTGTATTTTTACACATACCCATGCTGGGTGGGAGAAATCTCTCTGTAAATGGACAATTGTGTGTAAAAAAATTCAAAAATGTGTCATTTACAGAGATATTTCTCCCACCCAGCATGGTTATATGTAAAAATACACCACAAAACACATTATACTACTTCTTCTGAGTACGGCGATACCACATGTGTGACACTTTTTTGCAGCCTAACTGTGCTAAGGGGCCCAAAGTCCAATGAGTACCTTTAGGATTTCACAGGTCATTTTGAGACATTTGGGTTCAAGACTACTCCTTACGGTTTAGGGCCCCTAAAATGCCAGGGCAGTATAGGAACCCCACAAGTGACCCCATTTTAGAAAGAAGACACCCCAAGGTATTCCGTTAGGTGTATGATGAGTTCATAGAAGATTTTATTTTTTGTCACAAGTTAGCGGAAATTGATATGTATGTTTTTTTTTTTTCACAAAGTGTCATTTTCCGCCAACTTGTGACAAAAAAAAAATCTTCTATGAACTCACCATACTCCTAACAGAATACCTTGGGGTGTCTGCTTTCTAAAATGGGGTCACTTGTGGGGTTCCTATACTGCCCTGGCATTTTAGGGGCCCTAAACCGTGAGGAGTAGTCTAAAAAACAAATGCCTTGAAATGACCTGTGAATAGGACGTTGGGTCCCTTAGCGCACCTAGGCTGCAAAAAAGTGTCACACATGTGGTATCGCCGTACTCAGAAGAAGTAGTATAATGTGTTTTGGGGTGTATTTTTATACATACCCATGCTGGGTGGGAGAAATCTCTCTGTAAATGGACAATTGTGTGTAAAAAAAAAAATCAAATAATTGTCATTTACAGAGATATTTCTCCCACCCAGCATCTGTATGTGTAAAAATACACCCCAAAACACATTATACTACTTCTCCTGAGTACGGCGATACCACATGTGTGGCACTTATTTGCACCCTAACTGCGCTAAGGGGCCCAAAGTCCAATGAGTACCTTTAGGATTTCACAGGTCATTTTGAGGCATTTGTTTTCTAGACTACTCCTCACGGTTTAGGGCCCCTAAAATGCCAGGGCAGTATAGGAACCCCACAAGTGACCCCATTTTAGAAAGAAGACACCCCAAGGTATTCCGTTAGGAGTATGGTGAGTTCATAGAAGATTTTATTTTTTGTCACAAGTTAGCGGAAAATGACACTTTGTGAAAAAAAACAATTAAAATCAATTTCCGCTAACTTGTGACAAAAAAAAAAAAAAATTCTTCTATGAACTCACCATACTCCTAACGGAATACCTTGGGGTGTCTTCTTTCTAAAATGGGGTAATTTGTGGGTTTCCTATACTGTCCTGGCATTTTAGGGGCCCTAAACCGTGAGCAGTAGTCTTGAAACCAAATTTCTCAAAATGACCTGTGAAATCCTAAAGGTACTCATTGGACTTTGGGCCCCTTAGCGCAGTTAGGGTGCAAAAAAGTGCCACACATGTGGTATCGCCGTACTCAGGAGAAGTAGTATATTGTGTTTTGGGGTGTATTTTTCTACATACCCATGCTGAGTGGGAGAAATATCTCTATAAATAGACAATTGTGTGTAAAAAAAATTAAAAAATTGTCATTTACGGAGATATTTCTCCCACCCAGCATGGGTATGTGTAAAAATACACCCCAAAACACATTATACTACTTCTCCTGAGTACGGCAATACCACATGTGTGGCACTTTTTTGCAGCCTAACTGCGCTAAGGGGCCCAAAGTCCAATGAGCATCTTTAGGCTTTACAGGGGTGCTTACAATTAGGCACCCCCAAAAATGCCAGGACAGTGAACACACCCCACAAATTACCCCATTTTGGAAAGTAGACACTTCAAGGTATTCAGAGAGGAGCATAGTGAGTCCGTGGCAGATTTCATTTTTTTTTTGTCGCAAGTTAGAAGAAATGGAAACTTTTTTTTTTGGTCACAAAGTGTCATTTTCCGCCAACTTGTGACAAAAAATAAATTCTTCTATGAACTCACCATGCCTCTCACTGAATACTTTGGGATGTCTTCTTTCCAAAATGGGGTCATTTGGGGGGTATTTGTACTATCCTGGAATTTTAGCCCCTCATGAAACCTGACAGGTGCGCAGAAAAGTCAGAGATGCTTGAAAATGGGAAAATTCACTTTTGGCACCATAGTTTGTAAACGCTATAACTTTTACCCAAACCAATAAATATACACTGAATGTTTTTTTTTTTATCAAAGACATGTAGCAGAATAACTTTCGCGCTCAAATGTAAAGGAAATTTTACTTTATTTGAAAAATGTCAGCACAGAAAGTTAAAAAAGTCATTTTTTTGACAAAATTCATGTCTTTTTTGATGAATATAATAAAAAGTAAAACTCGCAGCGGCAATCAAATAGCACCGAAAGAAAGCTGTATTAGTGACAAGAAAAGGAGGTAAAATTCATTTAGGTGGTAGGTTGTATGAGCGAGCAATAAACCGTGAAAGCTGCAGTGGTCTGAATGGAGAAAAAGGCTCTGGTCCTTAAGGGGCGAAAAGACTGTGGTCCTCAAGTGGTTAAAGGAGTACGGTAGGGGGGGGGGGGGGGGGGGGAGGAAAGAGTTGAACTTACCTGGGGTTTCTAATGGTCCCCCGCAGACGTCCTGTGCCCACGCAGCCACTCAAAGATGCTCCGGTCCCCGCCTCCGGTTCACTTCTTGAATTTCCGACTTTAAAGTCGGAAAATTACTGTAGCATGCCTGCGCGGCCATGTCCTCGCTCCTGCTGTCTCCTGGAGCGTACTGTGCAAGCGCAGAATGTACTGGTCCTGCGCAATACACTCATGGTGATATCAGCGGGAGCAAAGGCACAGGCGCAGTGGTTTTCCGACTTCCAGAAGTTAACCAGAAGCGGGAACCGGAGCATCAGTGAGTGGCTGTGCGGGCACAGGACATCTGTGGGGGACCATTAGAAACCCCAGGTAAGTTCAACTCTTTTTCCCCCCCTACCCCTCTACAGTAGTCCTTTAAAGTAAAACTCCAATAGTTAAAAATCTAAAGCAGCTCTACCCATTGCTATTAAAAGCAACACTACAATTTCAGCTTACTTTCATAGCTTTTATGTGTATATGCAAATGCACCAATTTCATGTGGCGCTTAACATAAATTGGTGAAGGGATGCTGTAGTACTACAACATCATTGAAGACTGCTAAGTCTGTACTCCAGCTGCAGTACTACCATTACATCAGTAAGGGCTTGTTAACATTATAAGCGATTTAGCTAATTTTAAAGTACTGGTGATCTTAAAAATCGCCTTAAAAGCGCTTGTGCAATGTTGCTCTATGTGAGTGTTCTCACGTAAGCGATGAACTTTTTATCCAATTGCAACCGCGGCTCCTGCACCATTTTCAGAGCGTTTGCAATTCAATAGAAAGTATAACAAAATCGATAAGCGCTTCAAAAAGCGCTTTGAAAAGGGATTTGCTTTAATGAATAAATACATTGTATTTATTAATTTCCAAGTCAAAGAGTTCACTACTTGATTGAAGTCAGGAAGTGAATTCAATATTGCTACACAAAAGTGCTTAGAAAAGTCCTTTTCTAAGCGAAAATCGCTCTGAAAGTGCTTAGAAAAGCGCTTACAAAATCGCAAACAAAATCGCTCAGTGATTGCGCTGGCGATTTATAATGTGAACAAGGCCTTCCAGGTGTAGTACTACCACATCAGTAAAACTACACTCCAGCTGCAGTACTACATCAGTAAAACTGTATTCTGGCTGCAGCATTACCACATCAAAAAGACTGTACTCCAGCTGCAGTACTACCACATCAGTAAGACTGTACTCCAGCCAGGGGCATATCTGGGTAATATAGAGCCTAGGTTCTCAACATGTGGTACGCGTACCCCAGGGGGTATTCCTGATGGTTCCAGGGGGTACTCGGACTTGATATACTTAATCAAAAACAACAAATTAAGAGTTTTAGAAAATGATAATCTTATTTAAACAACTCCAAATTAGTATTTTAGATAATTAAAAGCAATAGTAAATGCTTGGAACTGGTTTAGAACCAATTATCATGTACCACGATTAAATATATAATTGTCAAGGGGTACTTGTGATAATGTTTACAATTTTAGGGGGTACTTGGTGAGTGCAGGGTTTTAAAAGGGGTACATACCAATAAAATGTTGAGAAACACTGATATAGAGCCTATGGCAAACACTGAAATTGCGCCCCTCCCGGTCAGAGCCCTCTTTCCCTCTAATAAAAAGCGTCCTTTCTTGCGTACGTGTTATGGTTGCTTCTGTTTTTTGGCTTTGAATTTTGCTGAAGTTACTTTTTTGGAAATCTCTTCTTATTCCCTCTGTCATCTTATTCCCTTCTGTCATCTTTTCTAACACTAAGCCAAGTATGTCCTACATACATAAGTAGCCATGTTCCCCAGATAACAGAATTAATCTGATCTGAGGTCTGAGTGACAGGGAGGCACAGGAGGCAGGCATGAGGGTCGCAGTACAGGAGCAGATATGGGGCGCAGCACAGAGGCAGGCATGGGGACATAGCACAGAGGCAGATATGTGGACACAGCACAGGGGCAGGCATGGGCCCCATAGTGTTGTGGTGCCCATGGCACGAGCGATGCCTGCACCCCTTTAGATAGGCCCCTGATTCCAGCTGCATTACTTCCACACCAGTAATACTGTACGCTACTACCACATCAGTGAGACTGTACTCCAAATGCTTTACAGCCACCACAGCAGTGTGCGCTGCTCAAAACTACCTGCGCCCCTTAGCTTGTAGAGCGGAGCGGGCAAGCAGTGTGTAGCAGTACAATGATCGGGTATTGTTCCTGTGTGGCAATCGCTGTAGCTCATATCTATGACGCCTTCTAGTGGCGTCTTGCGACACACCTGTATAATCCTTGGAGCACATCTGGCTATGGGGAGGGGGGGGCTTACTTGTACGGGACGCACATCTGGGTACTGTCGAGGGCGCTATACTGGGAAGAGGGGCTTATATGGGAATTAATACATCAGCTTGCCAGAATGTACAGGGTTTAAACTAACTTACTGCTATGCCCTGCATGATTTCTCACACAAAATTCTTTGTAACTCAACATGGGTGCCACATGTAGGCCTCCCATGCCCCCCAAGTGGTGGTGGGCAGTGTCCACTACATTGTCCACCTAAAGGAAAGATCCCTACCTTGAAGAGAATAGCAACCAGCTTGAACTTTGCAAGAGCTACTGCATTAGAGTCCAGAACTGTATCTACAGTTATATCCTTGATGAGCTGCTGTGTTCTTCTGAAGCAGGCAAAACATTAACATGCTTGTATTAATATATGTGCTGTGATGGCAATTTCCTTTTTCCAGGCAATGTTAACATTTTTATTACATTAGAACTTAACTTACATTGTATAATGACAAAGAAATACTGAACACAAACTTGCCCTTTGAATGTGTGTGTGTGTGGTGTGGCTGCAATGTAAACCAAACAAGTTCTCATTATTTGTGGGTAGTAACTTCCATTAATGCCAGTACTAGGTTTTGCAGAAAACTGAATACGTTGACCTTGCATAGGCCACTATGGGCTTGATTCACAAAGCGGTGCTAACCTACTTAGCACGTCTAAAGTCTTTAGACGTGCTAACAAGGGTGCTAAGTAGGTTAATCAATTGAGAAATACGGTGCTAACCTACTTAACACCCTGGTTAGCACGTCTAAAGACTTTAGACGTGCTAAGTAGGTTAGCACCGCTTTGAGAATCAAGCCCTATTTTGGCAAAGCACCAGGAGTGACTGCTGAGGCCAGCAGCCTGTAGCTGCAAAATAACAGCACAAATGTAAAGTTACCAGCTTCCTACTGAATCTCTGTGTCCACTGCTGCAGTGGTGTAGCAATATGGGATGCAGAGGCTGTGACCGCACTGGAGCCCCTGGACAGAGGGGCCCTCCATCTTATTAGATTTTCATTGGTACTATGCTAATAAGAACCTCTATATGTGCATTGAATAGTGATACTGTTTCCTTACTCCGATTACACCTCTCTGAAACTGCAGCTGTCCTTGGTAGGTTTTGGGGCTCCACATCAATAGAATGCTTGGGGCCCCATGTACAACTCGCACTAGGGATCCAAGTTCTTTAGTTACGCCATTGGTCCACTGATTATAGAATATGTGCCCTTGGTTCCCATATTAATCTGTCTATATAGGCTCACCACATACCATACAATGTTGGTTGTTCAATCGTTCATGTAGTATAAAGGTGGCCACACACAATACAATTTTACATAGTACAGTATATTTGTCTTCAATTCAATTAGATAAATTGACTGACCAATGTATCACATGTTGCTTTAAAATTTCCCCAATTAAGAAATAAACATTGAAAACTCAGAAAAAATTGTTTGGGTCTATAAATCAAGAAATTGACAATCTATACTACACCATTTAATCTTCTAAAAATGTGTACAGACATTTCCACCACTCCTGATCAAAAAAAAAAAATAAATGGGAAATTTGATCAGGATTTCTGTACAACCAATCCTTTTTTTATCCAATTCCTGTAAAAAATAAAATGTTGTATTGTGTGTGTTTGACCACCTTTAGGCCCGGTTCACATTAGCGGTCACCGTCCGGAATCGCGTGCCGGAGCCGGACCGCATGCGGAACGGATGGAACGGACGCACGGCAGGGCAATGAAAGTCTATGCGTCCGTTCACATGCGTCCGTTTCGTCCGAACCGGAGCCGGACCGGATCCGGACTCCGGCATAAGATCCAACATGCGCTATTTTTTGGTCCGGCTCCTCCGGCAGACGTATCCGGAGCGGAGCCGGACTGTTGCATCCGGCCAATACAAACCAATGAGAACCAGAGAGCGCACAACACACTGGCTATAAAAACCGGACGTTCTACCCCACTTCCTATGCTTTTTCTAGTGGCCATTTTGGATGGGGGCCACATGGGCCCAGCGTTCACAGAGTGGAGCAGCAGGGATTTCATGCTGGAGCTCTTTGGCAGCAACATGTCTGATGATATGTCTGATTAAGAGGAGGTGAGGCCTTCTCCCCACATAGTAGTAGGTGAACAACAGGAAGGAGAGAATTCCCAGGTACGAGTAAAAAATGACTGGATCCATGGTCCCAACTGCAATCTCTGTATCCACGGATGGTCTCCACACGTCCACCTGTCTCCAACAATGACCCCAGAGCTTCTGCTGACCTCCCAGACCCCAGGTATTTACAGGTTGTTATCTCTTTAAGAAACCGGATCCGGACCGCAACCGTGTTCATACCGCACAGAAAACGGATGCAAACGGACCGGATCCGGACCTGATCCGGATAGGAACCATACGGATTAGGTCCGGTCCGGATCTGGTGCGGTCCGGACATCCGTTCCGGTTTTTACAAAATCGCAAGTATGAACGGGGCCTTAGAATGGCATATGCTGTGCAATCTTGATTGTAACATTTGAAAGCATTCAACTTCTTCAGGTAAGCCCCTAAACAAAAATCAATAAAGAAAAATTAAAAAAATGATCAAAAAAATATCGGTTGAAATTTAGATTGGACATTTTGGAAATAATTGATGTGGCAGATAAATCTGCCAGAAAATTGTATGGTGTATACCTAGCATTAGAGCTGACTATTTTAAGGGGATTTTTGTTTAGGGGACTCTTTTAGATTTTGTGGCACAGCAGGTGGTGTTAGGAACTAGGGGATTTACGCTAGATTTAGATAATGTAATAGTAAAGGTAGAAATACATATAGCGATGTATGGGCAGATTCGACCAAGAGACAAATCTCTCTCTGATTGAATCTGATTAGAGAGATATCAGTCAGCTGCCAATACACCACAGGCCGATTCCCAATCAATTTCATTTATGTTTATTTATTTTATTTATTAAAGTATTTATATAGCGCCGACTTATTACACAACGCTGTATAGAGTATATTGTCTTGTCAATAAACTGACCCTCAGAGGGGCTCACAATGTAGTGCCTACCATAGTCATATGTATGTATGTATGTATGTATGTATGTATGTATGTATGTATGTATGTATCGTGTAGTCTAGGGCCAATTTTAGGGGGAAGCCAATTAACTTATCTGTATGTTTTTGGGATGTGGGAGGAAACCAGAGTGCCCAGAGGAAACCCACACAGACACAGGGAGAACATACAAACTCCTTGCATATAGTGCCCTGGCTGGGATTCGAACTGGGAATCCAGTGCTGCAAGACGAAAGTGCTAACCACTACGCCACCATGCTACCCACTACGATTTCTTGATGAAATCGACTCGGAATAGGCCTTTTGTGTTGCATCTGCCGCCTCGCCGCCCCCTGATGAAAAATGTCCCCCTGGTACCCAGTGTAAAGTATGACATCACACGCACGCCCTTACTAGGAAGCCACGTGGCACGCATATATGGAGAGAGGAGTGCGTCCGGAGCAGCAGAGGGACAAATGCAGGTTGCGGACAGGGAATGTATACTTTACACTGGGCACCGAGGGGACATCGTTAATTGGGGGGGGGGGGGGGCAGCGCCAGGGATTTTGTTGCATTCATTGATCGTTTGAATTGCACGCCGTTCCTGCCACGCACCAGATCGAGCAAGTTGGCCCAACATCTTGCAGCATTCGTGATCGACAATGCGACCAACTTTCATCCCGAAATTGCATGCACTTGGCGGCACAGATTTCCATCCAATTTGATTATAATAATTGAATCACAATGTCGACCGGCTGCCAAGTCGCCTGATGTATGGCCATCTTAACAGTAGTGCTTTGTGGCTATGCTAGATATATGTCCCGTGATGAGTCCCGTGGGACGTAACACGTAGGGCGGAACTTAGGACGAATAGTGCAGGACACTGGCAGCCACCAGGGAATTTTTATTTTACATGTGCATATGATTTTACTGAATGCAAGTGCAATTTTATAATCTTTAACATATAATAAATGGAGTTACGCTATGTAAGGATGTGTTTGAGCCTAGTGATTAAGAACTGGTTCCTGAGAGAAGACATCAGAGCTGCAGTATTGCTTGTCTGTGGTCGGTCAGCCAGTTTATCTGGTGAGCAGTTCATTTGTCTATTGGTGACTGGGATCACAAGTGGGGAAAACTAGTGCATGTGCATGATGTTATAAGGAGAGGTAACAACTGGAGTCACTAATACTACACCATAAGTGATTATTGTTTGGATTTTCCGAGTATTTGTCAGGACAAGGAGCTAAATCGTGAGGAGATTGGTGGATGTTTTAAGCATGGATTACTGATCTAGGATTGGTCAGCCTTGAGATCTGGTGAGCGATTATTTCCCAGGTTAACAGTAGATTGGATCTAAGTCGTTCTGTGAGGAGGAGGACTTTGAAAATGATTGGAACTTTGTGTATCATTTTATTATGTGAGGGGTGCCTACACCATTTTGAAGCTCTCTTTCTCCTCTTTCCAACGATATATAAACTCGCCCTACGCCTTTTTGATTTTTGCTATTTTCGCGATCGAAAACAAAGGCGTAGGGTGGCGGTTTATGTGTCGTTGGAAAAAGGAGAAAGAAAGCTTCAAAATGGTATGCATCTTTCCATAGTTTCTGCACTGCTCGGAGTCCCTTTAAGTATCTAATGTTACGATTGGAAGATTGAGACTCTTCTGCATCTGTAATTTGCAACAGTGATGTTTCCCTTGTGAAGACAGAAGCAAAAAAAAGCATTCAGTAACTTTGCCTTACGTTGGTCGTCCACCATTGAGTTCCCACCCTCATCCTTTAGGAGTCCTATACAGTCAACCTTTCTTTTTCTTTTTTTTTTTTTTTAGAGTTAATGTACTTGTAAAACTTCTTTAGGTTAGATTTGATATCCCTAGCGATTTGATTTTCAGCTTCAATCTTTGCCAGCCTAATTTCTTTTTTACAACTTTTATTGCACTCCTTATAATTGCTTAATGCAGCCTCTGTCCCCTTCTGTTTTAGGACCTTATAGGCATTCTTTTTCCACTTCATTTTATCTCTAACCTTTCCATTCATCCATAGAGGCCATTTTTTATTTCCATATGGGATATATATACTACAATATTGATTGAGAAGCAGTTTAAAAGCTTGCCATTTCCCTTCAGTGTCCTTCCTTTGTAGTACATTATCCCAGTTCACGAAACTTAGTTCCTGCCTGAGTTGATTGAACTTTGCTTTTCTAAAATTCATAGTTTTAGTGGTCCCGCTGCCCTTGGGCCTATCAGTCACCAGATCAAACGTTATCATGGTGCTGTCCCTTTCTCCGGCTGGGCACCTTCTCTTTACTTCCTGTCCCGTCCTGTGACAAGCAGAAGTTTAAACAGTAGAGGGCGCTCTACTGTTTGAACTTCCCCTTTTAACAGGATGGGACAGGAAGTGAAGAGGAGATGGAGAAGAAGGCCAGCTGGAGAAAAGGGCAGCACGGACCCGGGGACTCGCGCCAGTGGACAGGTGATAGTATCACTGCATCGGTCGTCGCCGAATCAAATGCCGCTAATGATGCGCTCCCGACCCGCCGGCGATCAAGCAAAATTTTCCGCCTGGACAGATCGACTGAATTGATTGCAAAAAAAAAAGTAATTTTTAGGAGTAGGAGGACAGATTCAATTGTTTATTTCGTCAGTTTATTTTCCCCTTGGGTTTACTTTAAATCAGGGCTAGATTTAGGAATTTACAGCAGAAAGAGACAAGTAATGTAAGGCGTAGGGTTTACAGTAGGGCTGGTCTTGGGTAGAAACCTTAGCAGAATATTGTTATTGGCAATACTGCCGATATTCTGCTAACAGCTATGTCCAGTGCCTAAATTTATTCTGTGCCCTTTTTGCATGCACGCTGAATGCAGAAAAAAGGTTTTCACTTCTTCACTTACCTCCATTCACAGAGTCTCTGAGCCAGGAGCTCCCTGCATAGATGCAGTCTGGAAAAGGCAGCTGACAGACTCCATTCCTGCTGGCTATTAGTATATAAAGCACTGCCCTTGGCATGCAAGTCTCTTAAACAGGACAAAATGCTTTATTAACATTCATGGTATTATGGTACAGTAAAACCCCCATTATCCGGCATCAACGGGATAATGGCTGATGCCGGATAAGTGGTTTCTAGTTTCTTTAGCGTAGTATGGATACAGAGACGCCAAAAGGATAAAATAATCTAAAACGTTTAAAACATGGAGGTAGTGGTGGACTTCCTCCAAGCAAAAATTGCCAATATGTTTGTCAAATACAACAAATTTACATACTCCGAGGGACAATGCTATATGTGTCCATACTACGCTATATTAAGTCCACCCCTGATGGAGGGGTGTCACCCCCTTTTTTTCCCTCATCTACTGAGAGCAACTTCTTAATCCTGAGTGGGGTCCGGTCTAAAGGTGGCCATACACTTATAGATTTGCAGCAGATTTGACCATAAGATAGATTTCTGTCAGATGCCTGTCAAGTCGAATCTGACAGGAATCTGATGTGTGCCACACACTAGGACCAGATTTTCAATAGATTTCAGAATGAAATCTATTGGAAATCTATCTAAATGCATTATTGGACCATTAGACCCAATGCAACTCTACGGGCCATGGCTCTGCTACCAGCAGCAGATCGACCTAAATCTTTCATCCTGTCCAATAGATCAAATCTATCGAAATCGGCCACAAATCGATCAATAGATTTGAAAGAATCGATTTCTGACCAATGGCTGAAATCGACCAGTGTATGGGCCCCTTAACCTTCTGCCGCCCGCGTCACGCCAGTAGGCGTGGCCGCGGCGGCAGCCCCAGGACCGCCTAACGCCAATTGGCGTAAAGTCCTGGGGCTCCGTTTTGCATGAGATCGCGCGCATGGTGCGCGCGCATCTCATGCTCGGAAGGCGGAGCTTCACCCCGCCTTCAGTCTCCGAGCGGCTATTGCCGCTCGGGAGACTGTTAGACGCCAATCACGCCGTCTATTTACTAGGTGCAGCGCTGCGATGAGCAGCAGCGCTGCACTGGGGACAGCCGTGTGACACGGCTGTCCCCATGGGGGACAAGAGAGCGATCGGCTCTCATAGGCAGAAGCCTATGACAGCCGATCGCCATAATTGGCTGGCTGTGGGGAGGGAGGGAGGGTAGAAATTTAAAGTAACAGGGTTTTTTTTTTAAAACAAAACAAAACAATAATATTTATAAAAAAAAAATAAATAAACATGGGGGGAGCGATCAGACCCCACCAACAGAGAGCTCGGTTGGTGGGGAGAAAAGGGGGGGGGGGATCACTTGTGTGCTGAGTTGTGCGGCCCTGCAGCTTGGCCTTAAAGCTGCAGTGGCCAATTTAGCTAATAATTGCCTGGTCACTAGGGGGGGTTTAGCCCTGCAGTCCTCAAGTGGTTAATCTCCCCACCTGCTTATACAATGGTTGCCTTTGAGGTAACCCTGCTTTGTGAGTATAGCTTATTAATTTATCATACGTCATTTCAACTACTTATTTGGCTCTTAGTGTCCCTATTCTGTGTTTTGGTTTCTTTAGAGTCAATGTTAAAAATGTTAAATGCTGCAACTATAAAGAGAGGGATATGGAGGCTGCCATATTTATTTCCTATACCAGTTGCTTGGCAATCCTGCTGATCCTTTGCCTCTAAAGGCAGCCATACACTGGTCGATTTGCCATCAGATTCGACCAACAGATAGATCCCTCTCTGATCGAATCTGATCAGAGAGGGATCGTATGGCTACCTTTACTGCAAACAGATTGTGAACCAATTTCAGCCTGAAACCGTTCACAATCTGTTGTTGTGGTGGTGCTGCCGCCGCTCCCCCCGCCCGCATACATTACCTGCTCCACCGGTGCGACTCCAGTCCCCAGGTCTCCGCTGCCTTCTCCGCTCTGGTCTCCAGGTCCGGCATGCTTTACTTCTTCCTGCCCGGCAGATAGTTTAAACAGTAGAGCGCCCTCTACGGTTTAAACTTCCTGCCGGGCAGGAGGAACTGAAGCATGCCAGAGACCAGCGCGGACACGGAGCAGCGGTGACCGGGGGTAGTCGCGCCGGCATAGCAGGTAATGTATTGCCGCTCTATTGCATCGGTCGTCGGGCACTCGAACGCCGCTAGCGAACCGCTCCCTACACGTGGGCGATCGACGGTAATTTTCCGCACGGAACGATCGATGGGATCGGACAAAATGGATCGAAATTCGGCGTGTAGCGCGAACGATTGGCAGCAGATTCGATCCCAGTGATCGAATCTGCTGTCGAAACGGCGGCAAATCGGGCCAGTGTATGGCCAGCTTAAACCTTTTAGTCACAGTCCCTGATCAGGCGTTTGACATTATTGCCAGATCTGATAAGATTAGCTTGTTTCTGGTGTTATTTAAACACTACTGCAGCCAGATAGATCAGCAGGGCTGCCAGGAAACTTCCATAGTTTAAAAGGAAATAAATATGGCAGCCTCCATATTCTTCTCACTACAGTTGTCCTTTAAAAATAGGCCTAGCTAAAACACAGTACTGTACTCCACACTGTATACTTACCTTAAACTCTATTAATGTTAAAATAGAGCAGAGGTTTAATACTGTATAAAGAAGTGTAAAAGTAGATTTATGCATTCTGCAAGGCCAGACTTTTTTTCTGGTTGTTTGAGACTTCTGGTTAACTAAGGTCTGCATAACGGGGGGTTTTATGTATTATGCATTTTTATGTATTAACCAGGATTTATTTTGAAGGCACAAATACATACAAGTTATTGTACATATATTTTAGAAAAGTAAATCAGAAGACTGGAATGTTGCAGAGCAAAGCATTTCATTTTACATGCATACTTTGTACTTCAGTATTTCTAAGATAATTCTGGCAATATGAATCTCTGAAGGGAATTATGTATTTTCTCTCGCCAACAGGTGCCTATAATAGGCTGCTACCTTACATCCTCATGGGAACCATGACTGTAACAATGGGAATTCTTGTGTTGCTCTTCCCTGAGACATTTGGTAAACCGTTGCCAGAAACAATGGACCAGGCGCAGCATGTTAAAGGGTAACAAAATATTTACTAAAGCGCTTATTGTGATTTTTGTTGGCTAGGTTGATCGTTTCTGTCTCAAAACTCCAGTGCAACTACAGCTTAAAACATTGCTCATTTGAAGTGGACTGACATTTGTTTTAATGTGCCCATTATTAACAATACAATTTCAGTGAATGATCGACCTTCTGACCAAATCGGATTGGAAGGTGTTGATGGTGCTAAGTGACATCCAGCATTGTGTTATCGATCCATTTTTGTGGAATAATTCTATTTAGAATGATTGGTGTCAAGATCTCTCCTGTAGCACATCCTGTTGGTTGCAGATGAAATGCAACCAGGCAGTTCTGATTTCTCTGCATGCATAAAGTTGCATAGTTTTGCTAACATTCGCAAGAAGTGTCACTGCCATCCGCAATCATGCTGCAGTTCAGAGCAGCACAGGATGTTGTCATGAATCCACCTATGGGTTGTTGCAGCTGAGCGCATGTTGCTGCAAAATGTTGCATGCATTTGTAATGAGTGTCCTAGCCATCTGCAATCTGCCTGCAGTCTTAAAGCGGACCCAAACCAAACATTTTTTTAATTAAAAATATTTAGTTGCACCACTGACACATACAAAGATAAATAAACACTCCTTCAAACCTAGGATCATTTCAGTGCATGCTTTTCACCCTTCTCTTTTCATAGCTAGGGTTATACTGGGGGCAGCCATTAGCAATTCCTCCATTGCTGGACACCATCTACTCCACCAGTTTGCCGGAAAATTCCCGGCAATTTGAAAGGAAGGGAGGGGTTCCTCCAATAAATGTAAAATATTTTATATTTGTCACCATGCAGCTAAAAAAAGGCTGCTATTTATTATTATAATTTAGAAAATAGATTTTATTTCTGAAATCTTGTATTTTTAATTTGGGTCCACTTTAAGTCAGAGAAACAGGATTGAGTGATTACCATTCCGCTGTGTTGGAATTTGCATGCCTGCTCTCATTGGGTGATGTCAATCTAAAAGCCTCTGCCTCCTTTGACACCTGGCCTGTCATAGCTTTCAGATTTGCCATAGCCAATAGCTGGTTCCTGTGTATCGATTGTGATTTACCTGGTCTTGCTTCATTGTGGACTGCTGCTGTTCCTGTGTAGCAAACATCAAAGTCCTTCTAGTCTGGACACAGCCATCACTGTGGTAGTGATTGGCAAGCCCTCCTACTAGTCCTGCTCCTGTGGACATGACTATAGCAATGGTTGCTATTAGTTACAATCCTTCCTGTTCTGTGTTGGTTGTACCTATGTGGTTGTTTGCCATCGCTGCGGTATCGATTAGATTGACAAAAATCCTTTCTGTCTTTTTGTCTGTCCTTGTCTTATTCAGCGTTTTGTGTTACATCCTGCACTATTCCTGATATCATCCAGTAATGTTTATCTTGTTTAGTTGGCTCTTGTATTATTATTATTTATATAGCGCCGACATATTACGCAGCGCTGTACAGTGTATATATATATATATATCTTGTCACTAACTGTCCCTCAAAGGAGCTCACAATCTAATCCCTACCATTGCCATATATCTATATTATGTAGTGTAAGTACTGTAGTCTAGGGCCAATTTTTTTAGGGGGAGCCAATTAACTTATCTGTATTTTTTTGGAATGTGGGAGGAAACCGGAGTTCCCGGAGGAAACCCACGCAGACACAGCGAGAACATACAAACTTTTTGCAGATAGTGCCCTGGCTGGGATTCGAACCAAGGACCCAGCACTGCAAGGCGAGAGAGCTAACCACTATGCCACCGTGCTGCCCTAGTCCTGCGGGGTAACCGTAGTCAGGTAGGCATACTGGTCTCATTAATGCAGGGGCTTGGCGTTAAGGTGAAGAGCGTGGTATGAGATTGAGGTATAGAGGCTGATGGAAGATGAGAGATCGGCCAGGCCTAACAATGTGAGGTACTTACCGATTAAGATGTCTAGCAGAACAACTTGGAGTTGCAGTTAGACAGGCTGGAAAAGAGTATGCAACGTTTTTCAGCAGCTGAATCGTCAACATGGCAGATAAGGAGGGAGAGGCCAGTGGGGAGCAGAGCCCTGAACTCCTTATTCGGCCTTTTGATCCCCCACCGACTCCACTACCTCTTCTCCCTGATCAGAGCGGCAGTGCCCCGGCATTCTCGAACTTCTCACTCTCCCACTAGCCCTGCTACCTCCTCCGCTCCCAGGCGACCTCCCAAGGGAGTCAGTGTGGGAGGGATCCTGCCGGTAGCATAAGCCAATACCCTTTTCAAAGTGACTTACAATGGCCTCGATTCACTAAGATCATGCTGGAGATAATAAGGCAAGAGAAAAACGTACCTCCACATAGTGAGAGTTATCTTATCTCTTCATTCCTTACGTTACCTCCTCTGTAGTTAATTTACCTCCTCTGTAGTTAATTTCACATGCAGTTAATGAACAGCCTGTCTTTAACTCTGGAGTTATTTTAAGGATTGAAGAGTTAACTTAAAGACAAAAGAGTTAACATTAGGTTTGCCTGAGGTAAAATGTTTTCTGAATACTACATGCCTTATCACCATGGTAACAACTCTAGAAGAGTTATTAAAGACAGGAGATAAGCTTAGTGAATTTAGGCCAATGTCCTGATAAACCAAGCTCATCAAGAGGTGTGTTACTCCTCTGGTCTCTGAGACCCCTTTCATTTTTCATTCCTCCCCTCTCCCCCATAGTCACAACTGTCCTGGAGTAACTCCTGCTAGACATCCTGGATACACTCCCCTCCATTTCCCCTTTTTTGCTTTTGGAACCTGGAGAGTAGGCGTTCCGATTTCTATGTTATGGTAATTTTCTAACTATACAATCATTTATAATTATTTTGTCTGTTACTTTGCATCGCTCAGCGATCCACAGGGAGCAACTACCACTTTAAGGTAATTCCCCCAGTATCTCTCCACTCTCTGTCCTATCGGTTTGCATTTTGTGCCATGCATACCTAAGTGTACAATCCTCACCTACAATTTTCCCCTTACTACACTGTTGTGACAGCTGTTACCTTATCTTTTGTTGATATTTGTATAATGACTTATTCTGTCAAATTACCTTTTTGAATATTGCTGTGGCTTTATGAAAACTGAATGAAACATATTTAAAATTTAACAAATCATTTAGTTAAGGAGTAATACGGATTTAAACAAATATACAGTATTTTGCCAGGTCAGATGTAGAGGTAAAGATCTCCACCTGATCAAAGACTTAGTAACAGAATTGGCTACAAGTGGCAATTAGCAGGGCCAGCTCTTTCAAAGGAGCAACCTGGGCAATCGCCCTAGTGTCCCTCGTTAGGTGCTAAACCCCCAGGTCTCCCTTCAACTTTATTGTGGTCCCAGTGGCCCCTCCAGAGTTTTAGGAAGTGTAGAGACTATCCTGTCCTGGCTGGCATGTTCCTCCATTAGCCCATGCGCTCTAGTCTTCATCCTTGCAGGGGTGCATCTTTCTCAGTGATCAGTGGTTACGCAATATGCCACCTGATCACAGAGAAGATGCAGCCTGCGAGGATGAAAATGGGAGCGCATGGAGTAATGGAGGAGCACGGCAGCCAGGGCAGATGAGTCGCTACACTGATAACTCTGCAGGGGCCCAGGGACCACAGTTAAGTTGGGGGAAGACCTGGGAATGCCCAGCTGCTGGCTCAGGTATGGGGGTGGGGGACATGCATTTTTTACAGGGGCACCCAGGCCAATTGTGCCCTGGGCCCCATTGTACCTAGAACTGGCCCTATCAGTTAGTTTAATATAGCTTTTTAGGGTGTAGAGCAGGGGTGTCAAACTCAAATACTAAATGTGCCAAAATTGTACACTGGGACCTAGTTGCGGGACAACCTCAATGTCTACTGGCCACCTTGCTCTCTTATAAAGTCCCCTAGTGTGTAAAGGCCTCCCTCCAACCCCCATACAGTTCCCTGGTGTCTAGTGGTCCTCCTTCCCCTATACAGTTACCTGGTATCTAGAGGCCCCCACCTTCCCCTACATAGTTTCCTGGTTTCTACAGGCCTCCACCCTCCTCTATACAGTTCCATAGCTTTTATTACTTTACCCCTACCTCCCCCGTATGGCTTCCCTGGTGTTCTAGGGCTTCAACTCTAATTTAGTTTCCCTGGTGGTCTAGAGTGGGCCAAACATAATGCAAAGTGGGGAAACCACTTGAGGGCTAAATGTAATGCCTCTGAGGGCCAGATTTGGCCAGCGGGCCAGAGTTCGACATGTATGGTGTTGAGGTATCAGTAAACCAAGATATTAAATGGGAGCAGGTGCCTTCAGCTAGTATTTCACAATCAATGCAAGTTCAGATTCTTGTCTTTTTTTAATTTATAGCCAGAAAATCGTGCCAAAAGGACAATAGTTGTGAAATAGTATTCAAGGTTTGGGAGTTAGGAGGATATTGTCAGCATAAACAAAAATATGACTGTTGACTCTTCCTATGTTAATCATTCATACTAGCTCCTTGTAATCCTTGCACACGCTCCACTCACAGTGGGAAGAGTAGGGTTGCTCTGATATCAAGCCAGCTAGTAAGGCTACGTTTCTACTGTATCCGATTCACAGTGTTTCCCCGCATGCAAATTCAGATCTGTAAGGCTATATGGATATATTCGGTGTCTCGTTTTTTTATTCATTTTTCTTTCTTTTTAGGATATGCTGCAAAAGCAAATCACATATGGTTCCCAGTGAAATTCCAGAAGAAATGAAACATGGCATGATTTTAATGAGCTCAAAATTATAATATTCTTAACTATTTTACCTCTCGGCAATGGATATTTTTTATGTGTATAGCTCTTTAAGGCTACACTTTAAGGCTATACTTCCAGCATAAGCCATGCTTGGTTGATCCATACTACATACAGTTCATGTCGCTGCAAATATCTGTTCACACCTCTCTAGATCATTCAGAGGGTTTCCTGGTACATACAGACTGCTGACAAATATGCATAAATATATATGTTTTCAGTATATCATGTTTTGAGAAATTTATTGGCAAACAAACCTCAACATTCCAAAGCTGATTAACATGCTGTGTAGTATAATATAGAGCACTGGACATTTGATAAGCTCCCAGGAATCCAGATATAGTTATGCAAACACCTGTAAGGTGTTGTAGACTGAGACAGAAAAAAGTCTGACAATAAGTGCCTTTTTTATTTTATTTTTTTAAGTTATTGATTTTTGTGATAACTTTGTCATGAGTTTTGGATATATTCTTCAGTGTCTTATTCAAACAGATACAGTAACTATTTGGTGCATATATTTTTGTGTTTCTTATAAGCCAATAAGCATTGACAAACTCAACAAGCTATAACTGTGACCTGGCAACTTCAAAGCAGCATGCATGCGTTTCACCAGAGATAAGTGATCTGTTTGATGGCTGCAGGAGTTGCTGCTTACTGTTTATAACTTGGACTAGTAAGGATATGCAGAATGCAGTGATTTGCAAAAGGTTTTATAATGTACAGTATATACACAATTATGCAACAGCAAGATTCAGTTCACAGTCCAGTTCTGTTAAAAACAAAAAACGAAAAATGACTACATTGCATAAACACCTTTTTTTCATAATAAAAGATGGCTACCTCTTTTATACTTTTAGTAATGTGATTTTTTTTTGTTCTAGTGAGTGCAACACATAGGCCCAAATGCAGTTTACTTTTTCTCCTTAGTTTTCTCCTATGTGATAAATTCAAACCTTATCAATAAGATGCCTTTTAAAACCACCAGCAAGCAAGAAAAATACCTATAATAATTTTGACATCACTATTTCAACTACTTTTTAACCTTCCTGGCGGTATGATTCCCGCGGCCCTGCGGCCGCGGGAGGGTTTTTTTTAAATTTTTTTTTTTTTTAGCATGTAGCTAGCCTAGCGCTAGCTATATGCTTCCCCCCTCCCTGCGGCGTCCCCCCGTATGCACCAATTGCCGCCGGCGCGTATGCCCATCCGGAAATCCCACTCTGAACGGGATTTCCATGAGGGCTTACCCGTCGCCATGGCAATGGGCACGATGACGTCACAGACATCATCAACATCGTGACGTCAGAGGGAGTCCCAATTCAACCTCTCAGCGCTGCCTGGCACTGATTGGCCAGGCAGGGCTCAGGTCTCGGGAGGGGGCACCCTCTGATGCGGTGGGTAGCGGCGAATCGGCGCGGGGCGGCGGCGATCGTAAGTAACACGCAGCTAGCAAAGTGCTAGCTGCGTGTATTAAAAAAAAATATGCAAATCTGCCCAGCGGGGCCTGAGAAATCCTCCTGCGCGGCTTACCCCGTGTCCAGCACGGGGTTACCGTTAAGGAGGTTAATACTTTTTAAATTGTAAAATGCTGAAAAGTTACTTGAAAGAGATGAAAAACATATCTCCTAGGAGAAAAAAAAAAAACTTAGATGAAAAAGTGAATTGCATATGGACCATATGCAATTAGATTTTTCACCTTCGTTTTCTCCTAGGTGATATTTTCACAACTTGTAAATAAAATTTGTTTTAAAACACCAGCAAACAAAACATATCAAAATAATTTTGATAGTACCTTTTCACCTTTTTTTGGTACTTTTTCAGTTGCAAAGTGTTAAAAAATTATTTTAAATACAAGATGAAAATTACCTCCTAGGAGAAAAAAAAGTTAATGGTATATAGATTTAGTGTCTTGGAGCAGATATTGTAGACAAACCTTGCTTTGCAATAGGAGTCTGCCTGTGCCTTTCAGAAAACTTTTATTCTATGTGTATTTATGACATGCATTTTAAATATGTAGATGATGCACATTATAAAAACACATCAAAGGACTGGTAAGTCCAGTTGTTAAAGCTACACCAGATATTACTATACAGTTATTTGGATTTCTGCTGAGCAGCTTGTGGTGTCCTATGGAGAGGGGAAGAGAGAGAAAGCAGGAAGCATCCTACAATTGGCTAAAGTTTTCCAACACTGCAGAAGCTGACTTCAGAGGATGCATGTTCAGGCAGTAGATCATCATCCAAAACAATCAAAAGTATTTAGGGCAACAAAATGTATTATATGAATGTGGCTTTAGATATGTCGTCTACCATATCAACAAAATAGACCTGTGGTTTGAGAATGTTACTTTTCATACATTTTAAAATCTCTACAATGTGGACTACAGCCTGAGATACTGGGATTGTACCTGAAAGCACAATCACATTTTTAAAAGTGCTTCAACCTAAGGAGAACCCAGGTACCTTGCGCCAGCTAAGTAGCTACTGATCACAGCTGATAGGGCGACCTTTAACGATTAGGTTGCCACACCAATCCAGGTCAGTTAACCTCTCAATGCCCAGTAGCACCTGCTTCTCATGCTAATACCCTTAGCAACAGCCCTCCACCATATTAAAATGTACTATGTAAACCTTATTTATTAAACCCATTAACTAACCAAATTACCTACATATTCATCAAATCCATTGCCATTCTCCTGAACAGCAACCAGTCTGAGATTTACATTTACATGAGGTGGGTTTTGACAGTGTGATTTGCTAGCAAAAAAAGAAAGAAAACAAAAAAAAGACACAGAAGTCACAAGAAAATCACCATGTTTAGTAAAAAATGTCTGTTTTTTTTAAACTCCTAATAATTTAACCCTTAATGGGCAGCTTAATTATTCTCTCAAACATCTTGCCAGGTTATCAACATTTAATTTAAAAGCACATCGATCAGAAAATGACAGAACTTGTGAAAGCCTTAAAAAAAAAAAAAAAAAAAAACTTTGCTGGCCAGTATAGACCTGAGTTTTTTTTTGTTTTTTTGGGTTTTTTTTTTTTACTATCTAAGTTTGCATTCCACCCTGAGCTCCTGGGGACTTTGGGCAAGTTACTTCGGCCTCGATTCACCATTGTCTTTGAGATAACTTTTCCAGTTTGTTAAATTACCGAATTCGAAGTTTATTGATTTCTAGGTTTTTCCACATTCAACAATGCGGTAACCATTCAGTAACGTGTCGCGGCTTTGAACGCAGCTTGGGACGGGTTAAAGAAGAAGGCTGCTGGGTAAGTTTTACCCCCCACACACACACCCGTTAAGGTGCAGTAATTAGAGGATGAAATCCGAATGAAACTCATTTGGATTTCATCCAAATTTTATCCGGAGCTCATACCTGGTAAAGGTTGAAGAGGATGGGGTCAGCCTGTCAGTGGTCAGACCATACGTTACACACTGCATCAAATTGGTCTGCATCACTTGCCTTACCTCTTCTAAAGATGGTGCAAAAGAAAGCCCACAAACGGTTTGCTAAAGACAAGCAGACTAAGGACATGGATTACTGGAACCATGTCCAGTAGTCTGATGAGACCAAGATACATTTATTTGGTTTAGATGGTGTCAAGGGTGTGGGGTGACAACCAGGTGAGGAGTACAAAGACAAGTGTGTCTTGCCTACAGTCAAGCATAGTAGTGGGAGTGTCATGGCTTGGGGCTGCATGACGGCACTGGGGAGCTGCAGTTCATAGAGGGAACCAAGAAAGTCAACATGTACTTTGCCATACTGAAGCAGAGCATGATCCCCTCACTTCAGAAACTAGGGGCAATATTCCAAAATGAAAATCACCCCAAAAACACCCGACCAAGCATGTCTCCAGACCTAAACCCTATTAAGCATCTGTGGGGCATCTTCAAATGGTAGGTGGAGGAGCGCAAGGTGAGCGTACATTTAATGAAGCCACAAGTTAAAATAGGCGCAGCTTTCGGCAAACTTAAATATCTGTACTGTCAATGTCTCCATGCTGCCAGTGGTGAGAGAGCAGGAGCTGGGCTGGACCGGCAACGTGTCCACAGTGAATCCTGGACCCGGTGATTCCTGCCTTCATGTCCAAAGAGATATACCGGGGAGTGTGTCTGTTTAGGGCATCATGTTGTAAGGAAATGGGAAAGATGAGTGAAGGGGTGCCTCTGTCTCATGTTTGTTTGATGAGAAATCCTCTGACAACCAACTCGTAAATCTCTCATTTACAGCAGTTCGCTTAAAACATATTGTTAGCGGTTACTGTACAGCTTTTTTGTAATTTAATAGGGGACCTCCACTGATAGAAGGGTGAAGATGAAGTCGGATGTCAGCACTGCCCACCTGTTTTTTTTCAGGCTCTGATTTACTAAGATAGGTGCAAAGGGAAGCAGAGAGTGGTTTTAGCTTTAACCACTTGAGGACCCACCCTTTACCCCCCCTTAAGGACCAGCGCTGTGCTGAGTGATCTGTGCTGGGTGGGCTCTGCAGCCCCCAGCACAGATCATGTAGTAGGCAGAGAGCTCAGATCACCCCCCTTTTTTCCCCACTAGGGGGATGATGTGCTGGGGGGGGTCCGATCTCTCATGCCTGCATGTGGCTGGCGGGGGGCAGCTCAAAGCCCCCCTCCGCGGCGAAATTCCCCCTTCCCTCTCCTACCTGCTCCCCCCCCCCCCCCCGGAGATCAGGGCTGCACAGGACGCTATCCGTCCTGTGCAGCCAGTGACGGGACGTCCCCTGTCACATGGCGGCGATCCCCGCCCGCTGATTGGCCGGGGATCGCCGATCTGCCTTACGGCGCTGCTGCGCAGCAGCGCCGTACAAATGTAAACAAAGCGGATTATTTCCGCTTGTGTTTACATTTAGCCTGCGAGCCGCCATCGGCGGCCCGCAGGCTATTCACGGAGCCCCCCGCCGTGAATTGACAGGAAGCAGCCGCTCGCCCGAGCGGCTGCTTCCTGATTAATCAGCCTGCAGCTGGCGACGCAATACTGCGTCGCTGGTCCTGCAGCTGCCACTTTGCCGACGCGCGGTATGAGTGCGCGGTCGGCAAGTGGTTAAAGGTAGTTTGGAAAGCTGTAGCAATTCCATAACTGTCACAAGTTTTAATATATGGAAAGAGTATTTTAGGTAGCTTAGCAGGGGGAGAAGGCTTGGAGGGAGAAGCCCCACAAGATGCCCCTACACCATGGACGCACCAGGTTTAGTATAGGTTTTCCCTGGTTTTTGTCCTCTAAACCTGGGTGCGTCTCACGGTCCGGTGCATCTTATGGTCTGAAAAGTACAGTAATTCTCTCTCTCTCTCTCTCTCTCTCTCTCTCTCTCTCTCTCTCTCTCCCCATCTCTTTCTGGTAGTATGCTCAACAATGTGATGGATATTTCAGTAACCAAAGATTTTGGTAACATTAGATTACATGCTTGTCTATTTCAATAGGTTTGTGGGCAATCCCTTAGGGCCTGTGCCCACTAACACAGTTGTGTCCTCTTCTGTCCAATTTTCAGCATCTGTAACATTGATGTGTTGCTGAAAAGTGGACACAACTGCGGTAGTGGGCTGAGGCCATTATTGACTGGAAGCAGTTGTTCCTCATGTTCTTTTAGGGCTCGTTTCCACTGTAGCGGTGCGGAATCGCCTGGATTCCACCGCATGCGGCTGCGTTTCCCCATGCGGATTTACCCGCGATTTCGCATGGCAAGGAGCCAGGCGAATTTAACCATGTCACTGCCTGTGTAAAGTTCCATTGCCTTTCATGCGAAATCGCCTGCGAAATCGCGGGGAAATCCGCATGACAAAGCCGCATGCGATTTTCCTATTGAATGCATTAGCGGCGATTCGCCCGCATTCCTGCCGCACGCGAAATCTGACGACCCTGTTGTGCAGATTTTTCCCGCACCGAAAAACGCCACCGCACACGTGGACACAGCCCCATCCACTAACATTGAGTATGCGAATCGCTATAGTGGAAACGAGCCCTCAGAGGGAAGTGCAAGCCCAGTAGAATTTGCCTTAAAGTGTACCCAATGTGACATGATGAAATAGGCATGCTTATGTCTAGTGCCAAGCATACAAATAACTAGGCTGTGTTCATTTTCTTGTTCTTCCTAAATGAGTTAACTATTCAGGTATGCAAGTGACAGTTTATTTCCAGTCGGCAGCTAGTGAGACTACAGTGTAATCTTCAATTATAAGGAATTTTAGCTATAAATCTCTTTCCTGAAGAGAACAGCTTCTGAATGCATGGCAAATAAACAATAGTTCATACATTTTAACTCTGGCACATTAAGACTGTGTGAAAGACTATCATTCATATGAGACAACATTAAACCTACTTTATTTGCTCTTAAAAAGGAAATTAAAACTGTGGTATTTTAAATTTGTTATTTTCAGGACAAGGATAGAAAAATACAATTATTTATCTCATCTGTTTATTTTCTACTCATGTTTTTTTTCTCTATCTAGGTATTGTGCACAGACAGACAAGGAACCATTAATCTTTGTTTGCGTATTACATTAGTTTAAACCCTTTATTTTCATACATGAAAGTAACCAATTTTTGGCTACAAACTTGCCTCCCTAAAGAGTGACTGCAACAGATGCAGCAAGAATGCAATGCTGACCTTTATTCCTTGCTCATTATGATCATAACATTAAGTCCAAGTGAATGTCAGTACATGCAAATGCAGACAGACTGTCCTATGTTCCACTGGCTGCTGGTGAAGCTTCTGCTGAAAACGACTATGTTAATGTACACAAGATTGAGTGCCTTTCCTTTTTCACACATGACAAGTGGAAGGAAACCCTATGCTAGCATGAGTTGGCAACTTTAAGAGGCTAGATGTGCACAGATAATAACACCTTGTTTTTAAGTCAGCCAAACAGTATATGATTGAAGCCACGATTGACAGTGCAATCAACATCACCAAGAACCACCATTGCCAATTACATAATGTTGTGTGCAGTTTTGATGGAAAACACAGTTTTTGCCCAATTAGACCTTTTTGTCTAATTGAAAGTCTAATTTAGCACACAAAAAAAAAATTGTATTGTGTAATCTAGAGTGGTGCTAGAAGGCTCGTAAAGGACATCTGTATATAGCATAGCTTGAAATCATGGAGCCCACACCATCTGGTGACCCTCACAGTCTGGGTTACATCTGCCAGCGGTCATGTAACAAGTGTGGCCTTCATAATCCATCTGATTTGTAGGATGGACCCATCTACCAGAAGGAGGGAGGATAAGCAGGTTTGGCACTCACAGCCCTGGGTTCTCCTGCAGTCCTCCTGTAGTTATGCCTTTGACATGGTGTTGTGACATAATCCTCTAGTTCCTGTTCCCTTAGTAGAAGCTTGGCCTTCAGCCCTCAGACACTTTCTGAAGGCATTCAGCACTGTAGACTAGATAACCTTTTGGATTGGTTGGTGAGTCCGCACAAAATTCTATTTCAATTGTATGTACAATCAATACAATCTGCAACAGGGGCGTACCTAGAAAGCCCCGGGCCCCCCTGCAAAATCTGCGGCCACAGCTCTCCTCTTATGCTGCGACCCCTCCTGCCCCCAAAAAGTCCCCGAGCGGGCCCCCCCGCGACGGCAGGGGTCACATCCCCTATTGATCTGCAATCTAGTTCAAGGATCGAGTAAACTGCCACCACTTCGCATTGGTGTGAGGAATTGCAATTCTAACTCTAACTCTAACTCTAGCTAGTCCTGTAGGAAAAGGGTTATTTCAAGATTTAACTAGGCATAACAATATTTTCAATACAATTATGGTAACATTCTCTCAGAAAACTGAATAAAGCCTGAGCAGTCTATGGAATAACTATGTCCTTTGGAATTGTAAGTTGTTAGCAAGTTCTTGTTAATAGTCCAAAATAAAGGAAGTTGGTCCAGGTCCAATTGGCCAGCAGATAGATCTGGGGTGGATGAGATCCAGAGATGAGGTAGCATGAAGGACCATGGCAGTCTCTGTGTTCAGACTTTTAACCCCTGCACTCCTGTAGGTCGAGTTGTAATAAGAAAAGGGAAGTCTATGCTATCTGATTTAATTCCGGCCCGCTCATAAGACGAAGCAACAAGAGATATGAAATATCTGGAAATGTCATTTCTCTGTGGCAATGGCACAGGACAGGACATGGAGGATGTTGCTTTTGACAGTTAAGTGGTTTAGGGTAGGCCTGGTACTGATTTCTTTATTTCAGTTGTTTCATGTTTGTATCTGAGAATGTGCTTGCTGAAAATCCAGAAAGATTTGTATTACTTTATTACCGCTGTACAGGGAAATAAGCAAGACTTGGGTGACCAGGGTCCAGTCCTTCCCATCACCCATCTCTGGGACTTGCAGTTTCTGAAAGGGATTTTTTTTTAAAGGAAAAAAAAAAAAAAAAACAGACTGCCTTAAAGGGAAACTCTTCTTAAAGGACCACGATCGCGAAAACTTACTAAATTGAAAATACATACCTATAAGACGTATATTTCTCTCAGATTACAATGCAATATGAATTGGTTTTATCCTATGCATATCTGTTTTCAAGACATGACCTTCCAGAAATAATTGTCAGTGATAATGGGTCCTAATTCATGTTAACGGCTCGTCTGAAAGATTTATACCATACAGTAGTGTTGTTCAAATTTCACAGTACATGGTTTAGAACCAGAGCATCCATTCAGCACTATTTCTGCTTGGAACAGCAGGACGGGGTGCGTTTTATTTAACTCTGATATTTCCCTCTTCCAAGCTAGGAAGTATCGGAGTTGCATTGCAAAATTTGCTTGTGAAATCAGTGTTGCAAACCCAAAATACTGTATATACTCGAGTATAAGCTGACCCAAGTGTAAGCCTAGCCCCTTAAAAACTCAGCTTATACTCGAGTATATACGGTACTTATACCCTGCTACCGTATATACTCAAGTATAAACCTAGTTTTTGAGCCCAAAGAAGTGGCCCAAAAGTGTGTGTGTGTGTGTGTGTGTGGGGGGGGGGGGTGTCTCGGCTTATACTCGAGTCACTAGCCTTTGACTACCCCCCACTAGATTGCCACCCTTCCCTAGTTCAAAAAGAATGCATACAGAATGGATTTTAAGAGCTGTGCTGTGCGCTGCGGTCACCCGTCTCTCTTCCCGCTACCCTTCCGCTGAGCAATATACTCTGCTTTAGGCTGCCCCGGGCCACCAACCCGCCATATGCACAGAAGTGCAGTCACCCCCGAGTCTCTCTTTTCCAGTTACCCTTCCCTTCCTATTCATTGTTTTCGCCTGTCCCCGGGCCACCCACCTGGCATATTCAGAGACGTGCACAGCAGAGTGTTTACTCACTCATCCACGCCGCCTGCCGCAATTTCGTATGTATGACGTCCCGCAGTGGCACATGTAATGAGAGGCATCACTGCAGGACGTCATACATATGGGACTACGGCAAGCAGCGTGGACGGGTGAGTGAACGCTCTGTGGTGCACGTCTCTGAATATGCCAGGTGGGTGGCACATGGACAGCCAAAATCAATGTATAACGCTCCGCTCTGGGTAGGAGTAACGGGGAAAGAGACTCAGGGGTCAACACGCTTCTGCACATATGCTGGGTGAGTGGCCGGGGCAGCCAAACGTACAGTATATTGCTCCGCTCTCAGGAAGGGTAGCAGGGAGAGAGGTGTGACCACGGCGCACTGCTCTAAAAATCCATTCTGCTCTCATTCTTTCCAAACTGCAATCTATAAATGTAAGCCAGGGCATTTGGACATCAGATGTAGAGTGTTGTATTGTGACAGTTGCATGTCATGTCTATTCCTCCATACCCTCTACCATACTGCAATGAGCTGGGCTGCTACAGTTGAAATATTTGTTAGCTTAGAGCATTGTGTCAGGGAACTCAGATTTCCATTTTATTTGTATACAAACGCCAATTCTGCAAAGGATACGAACACCTCAAATTAGAGAAGCAATTGAAGTTTAACCACCTGTCATGTAGCTGAAGCTGCCACATTCAGGGTGCTATATGACTGACATCTTGTATTTATGCATTTTATATTAGGCATAGTAGTCTTGAATAATTCTCCCCAAGTCCCTGCAGAGGTGGTGAACGCTCTGCTGTTGTGGCATTTCCTACATCCCGGCTTATATTCAGGTTAAACCTTTTTTCCTGTTTTTAAAGGAAAAGTTAGGGGGTCGGCTTATACTCGAGTATATACGGTAATCACATTTTACTGGTTATTTTATTGAGCACTTGCAACAAATCCACCACCACTAACATCATACATACCCTTTGAAACTTCATATTTTGGACTCTATGGTTTTAAAACAGTCCTGTGGTAACTGTCTGCTTTGTAAATCATTTGATTTCTGTACAGTTTTATGGTGGTCCAGACAAGGTTTAAATTTTGAAATCCCTTCTGAGGGCTCTTTCACACTTGCAGACCTTGTTCTATCTACTGTAACGATTGGTGTCAGCACACAGAGTATTTCTGATTATTGGTGATCTGCAGTATCACCAATACCGATGCTATACCCGATTATGTGTCATCTGCAAAATCACCAATAACACCAGTATAGCTTGACACAGGACACCTAATGTGGTAAAGTGTTTGGTGCAACAGTAAGGAAAGGTTATCTCCCAAGGAGCGGGAGATACAGACTCTACTGCAGCCAGTGGACCCCCGAGGTGCAGGTGGCCACTGACAGCTGAAGCTGACCTCCTCAAGCGGAGGAGAGACAGACTGTACTGCAGCCAAGGATTCCCTGATGGACTGGGAATCAGACTGTACTGCAGCCAGTGGACGCCTATGGAATAGAGCCCCCTGACTGAACTGCAAGAAGGTCTTCCTGAGGAGCAGGTAGCCCTTGCAGCTAATTGACACCTGGAGAGTTAGTGTCACGAGTAGTAAAGTAAGGCTGATCACTCAAGGGATGAGTGACAGGCCAGGTCGGCAACACACGAGTAGACGAAGTACAGAGACAGAAGGCTGATTCGGTAACCGGGTACAGGCAAGGTTGGCAACTGGTAGACAGATGGGCAGAGGTACCGAATCAGTAAGCAGGGGAGTGGTCAGGAAAGCCAGAGATTATAACAGGTAACAATATTACAATCTCCTAGTCTTAGGTGTGAGGTCCTTGGTCTCAACACCTGGGAACTAGTCTAGTAGATAACAATACAATAATACAATAGAAGCAACAGCGGAATTTGCCTAAGTGTGAATTCCCAGCTCCGGCTGGTTCTAACACACTAAGATCTGACTGAGGTCTGAGTGCTCACACGTGAGTATTCGCAACGACAGACAACTTGCAACTAACAGGCAAGTCCTATATATACCTGCAGCACTCCGCAGCGCCGCCCAGCCACTCAGCCAATCCGGGGCCTAGCTGGGATCAGCTGATTGGCCTGATCAGCTGATTCCCCTTCTGCTGGCATAAAGGTCCTGTCGCCTGGCGCACGCGTAGCTCTCCATCTGTGTGCACTAGAAGGACCAGGCGAACCAGTGACATGTTGCTGCGCGGCAGAGGCCGCCAGCTGGAACGCGGAGATAGCCACCCTGCCGCTTGACCACGCGGCGGTATCTCCGCTATTCATTACATCTAGATAAATGGTGGGCATTTTTGTGAACATTTGCACCTTCCCCTTCTATCTATCTAGGAAAAAAAGTGAGCGCGCCCAGACTGGTGCTGCTGCTCTCTAAGGCTGCTCCAGACATTACATCTCATTTCTGCTACTTTAAACCCCTTAATGGAAAGACTGGACCAAAATTTCAGTGGATTCTAATGTAGCACTTCTCCAGCAACACCTATAACCTTTCAGAACACCTGGATTATTTGGGATGGCAAAGATTTAAGCTGGATTGGATCTTCCTTGGTATCACACACAGATGAACACTGCACACCTTCCTTGGAATTGACCTGAGACCTTAAAGGTGCTTTGATTACCCCTCTAAAATCCCTTGGGATTCTCAAGAAAACAAGGCGGGGTAAGAGGGGAAGATGTGCAGGCACCCATAACTCAAAGCCAAAGCAATCCTCACATATCTATAAATCAACTGTATCAGTAAAGGACCCAGATAACAGAGACAGCTGCCACACTCCTGATTACAACCCCCAGCCAGGAGCTATGAACACAGGCCTCAAAGTTAAGGCAAACAACATTAAAGCAGTACTCTGCAATGCCAGGTCCATAAACAACAAAACAGCAGTTATTCATGATCTAATAGAGGCTTCAGATCTAACTTTAATTACAGAGACATGGTTGGATCAGAACTCAGGACCCACTCTTGCGGCATCAGACAATTACTCAGTTTTACACTGTGAACGGCAAAACCGCAAGGGAGGAGGATTAGCTTTGTGCTTCAAATCCAGTTTGAATATTAAACCCCTTGCTGTAGCCCTCACCCACTCTTTTGAACTTTTGAATGTCTGGCAGCCGAACTCTCAGCTGAGAAAAAAAAACAAACATACTGCTTGTCTACCGACCCCCTAATGGTGGCTCAGCATTTCTCAAGGAAATAGCAGAACTTGTATCTTGCATAACACTGAAACACCCTAGGTGGATAATTCTGGGAGACTTTAACGCATGGGTCGATACACACTCTTCCCAATTTGGAACTGAGCTACTGCTCTCCATGAATGAACTGGGCTTCTCTCAAGCCATCAACCTCCCTACCCACAAAAAAAGGACACACTCTGGACCTCATTTTCCATTCAGAACTCCTAATATCCAATGTGGAAATTGATCCAGTAGTTTGGTCAGACCACCACACTGTCCACTTCTCCTTTACAGCACCGGCTACAAAACACCAAGTGAAAGAACTAATAAAATATAGTTCCTTGAAAGGTTTGACACCCCAACACCTGCAGAACAGCCTCAATCTAGGCGGACTGACAGATCACAACTTAGGCCGTGAACCCATGGTCCTTGAATATAACCACGATGTCTTACGATGTTTTACGCCATAGCTCCATTAAAGATAAAACGTTCCGCACCATTACATCACGCTCGCTGGTTTGACAACTCTATAAAGGAACTAAAGAAACAGGGACGCAGACTGGAACGAAGGTGGCGCAAACACCAGTCCCCTAATGACAAACTTTCCCTAACTGCTCACCTGAAAAAAATAACAAACGGCGATTAGCAAAAAGAAGTCCTTATTCCTGTCTCACGAAATTGCAAATGCAGCCAACAGACCTGCCCAACTATTCCACACGGTTGACAGTCTCTGCAATCCATCTTGCAGGAAATCCAGCATCAGACCTTCACAGGAACTGTGCGAAAAATTTGCCCACTTCTCAGACAAAGTCTCCTCCATACGATCTGCCATTCAATTCACAGCCCAAGAAACCCATGCAGAGCCATATAACAGGTGCAAAAATAGCCTACCACCATGGTCTGATTTTAAAATAATCACTGAAAAAGACATCTTGGACAGCCTCTCAAACCTTCGCCAGACTACCTGCGATCTGGACCCTGGCCCCACTAAGTTCATGTTGAAATGCCCTGAACTATTTACACCGGCATTCCACAAAATAGTCAACGGTTCCTTACAAGAAGGGTGGTTGCCCTCTACTCTGAAAGAAGCAATCGTCAGGCCACTACTCAAGAAACCATCCTTAGACCCAGATGCTCTAAACAGCTACAGACCTGTCTCTAACCTCCCCTTTCTGGGAAAAGTTATTGAAAAGGCTGTCTACCTCCAACTTGAAGACAGGCTCTCCAGAAACAACATCCTTGACCCTCTTCAATCTGGCTTCAGGAAATATCACAGCTGTGAAACAGCCCTCACCCAGATTTGCAATGATCTGCTCATTGCAAGAGACAAGGGGCAATGTTCCATCCTGATTTTGCTCGACCTCTCAGCGGCTTTTGACACAGTCGATCATGAAATCTTGCTCAACAGGCTACAAGAGTACTGTGGCATAGATGGCATTGTTCTCCAGTGGTTCAACTCCTTCCTGGCTGGCAGACCACAAAGGGTAGCCTTAGGGCCCTTCCTCTCCAACCCTGTACCACTAAAATACAGTGTACCTCAGGGCGCAATATTAGCCCCTTTACTTTTCACCATATACATGCTGCCACTTGGAGAAATCATACAAAAACATGGCCTGACATATCATTGCTATGCTGATGACACCCAGCTATATTTGTCATTCAAACATGGCATCACAAACCCTACTCCACAAATAAACTCATGCTTAGCTGAGCTTCAGGAGTGGATGAATATTAATTGGCTAAAACAATGCTGACAAAACTGAGGTTCTTGTTATCGAGGGCCAGCTCTCAACAGCAAAGCAGCCCCAGTCTCAACCAACACCGCTAAGGATAGGGAGCTCAGACCTGAAAAACTCAGACTGTGTGCGCAGCCTGGGAGTACTGATTGATAGGAAATTAAGCTTCAGGAATCAAATCTCAGCTGTTGTGAAACATTCCTTCTTTCATCTAAGGAATATTGCAAAGATTAAACACCTAATTCCTTCAGAGGATCTTCCAACCCTAGTCCATGCCTTTGTCACATCAAGGTTAGACTACTGCAATGCCCTCTACACAGGCCTGCATAAGACAGACTTACGCCGCCTGCAATTAGTACAGAATGTTGCGCAAGGCTGTTAACGAGCCAACCCCGCCATTGCCACATAACACCAACCCTGAGCTCACTCCACTGGCTACCGATAAAATGGAGAATTCCGTTTAAGATTGGCTTACTGACATTCAAATCCTTGCACAATCTGTGCCCTGGATACCTGAAGGACTTGTTGCAACTGCATCACACCCCCCACAATCTTAGATCAAAAGGACGCAACACCATGGTCACCCCCAGAGTCCACCTCAAAACCTTTGGAGACAGAGGCTTTTGTCATGCTGCCCCTACACTTTGGAACTCCCTGCCACACCCAATCAGGACAGCTCCATCCCTGGAAGCATTTAAAGGAATACTATCGATGTATGCATTTATTTTTAAATGCTGTATGTTGTAGCACACATTAGGGCAAGTACTAGGAGCAATTTGATTCCACACACAGCTGTTCCTCTCAGCTGTAAAATCCTCCATCAGTTTTGGCGTCAGTGTTGGATACAAAATGTATCTAATACTGAGCTCCCAGAGGGCTAGACCATGTCTCTGCAAAGGGGAGATGCTATCAACTCCTCAGTTTATAGTTTAATTATCACCTTGCTGAAAGAATCTTGTTGATATGGTGGTAAGGGGTTAAAGATTCTAGCAATGTGTGTTTATTATCTTTGCTTCTCTTTACTGATAAAGATACTAATAATGCTAATTGTAGACAGTGGTCTGCCCCTCTCAGCAGCTTGTAAAGTGGATGCAGCCTGGAGTGAATCTCCTCAAGCAGCCAGCCAGTCTGAGTGTAAACACAGACTCGTGGTATAGCTAGTTATATTCCAGCAATATTCCAGCTCATTTAGTTAACTGTTACCACCTCAGATCAGCCTATTTCTCCTCATGTCTGCTGCATGCTGTGAGTGACACAGTAAAATATATTTGTGAGCTGTGTGACAGAGTAACCAAGCAGCTCAGGGTGACCCAAACTACTATGAGCTGTGTGAGAAAAAAATTTTTAAGCAGGGATAGTGAGAGAGAGACCTGGGTGAATAAATAAAGTGCCCCTAGCACTAGTGGTATTGTGTACACTAATATAGAGTATTAAAAAAAAAAAAGTCGTTTCAATCGATAGTACTCCTTTAAGTCTAAACTGAAAACCTACCTGTTTAGTCTGGCATTCATGAACATCTGACTATCTCCTCTGTAACACAACCCAGCCTGCAACCCTGTATTAATCTGAGACACAACTATGCGCTTTGAGTCCTATGGGAGAAAAGCGCTTTACAAATGTTATTGTATTGTATTGTATATTAAAAAAGCAACATTCTGCACTTTGAAAAAAAAAAGGGAGAGGAAAACTGCAAATGCATGAAGATAAAAATGATAATGGTTTTATATGGTTACAAAAAGTGCAAATACATATGCATTAGAAAAAAAATATTTCCTAAGATATATTCTTTTCTATGATATATATGTGTATTTTGTATTTAAAGCTGTACTTGGAATGGGGCATTTTCATTAGCACACTATATGGGAAGATCAGTTTCTAGAAGGTACTGTACATGCTGTGTTTGCTGCAGATTTAAAAGTGAAAGTGATTTTCACATACAAATACAGGGCATCCATTTTTAAACAGCAGTTGGAGCAAATACTGCAAGAAGGAAACAACAGGAATGCAATAAGAATTTTCCAAAGGATTATTTCTTCATACCAGACTCTCTAAAAAATGTAGGATACTTTATAAATTCAGGCTCTGCATCAAAATGGACAACAGACAGCCAAGCATAAGGTAAAATACTTACTTTAATTGCCTAATATCACTGTGTCTTCAATTTAGTAAACCATGTATTGCATTTTACACATTAAAAATTGTACTTTTAATGGAATATGGGTATTGCAATTACTGTACATGTAACATTGATCATCCAAAACATTCTGGCTTATATTGTGTACAAAATGTTCTGCTGCCAGTGCACATCTCTGACCCATCAAGGCACCTCAGAAGATGTCCTGCAGTACTGGAAACCTAGAGCATTAGCAACAGATCCTCTAAGTCCTGTTAGCTGACAGGTGGGGCCTTCATAGATCAACCTTTTTTATTTGTTAGTTTGATCTGGTGAATTTTGATGCAAGCCAAAATGTGATCTGACAGACAATACCACCCTTTTCCATTGCTCCATGGTCCAGTTCTGGAGTTCACGTGTCCATTGTAGGTGCTTTCAGAGATTGATAGGGGCCAACACGGGTATCCTGATTGCTCTCTAGATTTGCATTACTATTTCTAGAATGATGTGATGTACCAGTGTTATGATACATTGGCCAATAATAAGGGTTTCAGTAATTTGTACTACAGTAAACTCTTTGGTGGGAGTGGACCATATTTGCTAGCATTCACTCCCTATGGCACCCATTTGACTGGTTGTCTTTCCTTAGGTAATAACCCCACAACCTGCTGTTTTGCAAATTTTCTGACCCAATCCTCTATCCATTAACATTTAGCTTTTGTAAAACTGAGAGCCTCAGGCTCGTCTATTTTTCCTGCTTCTGCATCTCTTGCTGCCTAACATATACAACCCCTTGACAGATGCCATTGTAATGAGATAATCTGCATAATTCACTTCTGTCATTAGTTTTAATGTTGTGGCTGAAGAATGTGTGTTACAAAATCACCTTCACTTTTGGTTTTACTCATTAACATAATTGCTTGGATGAGTTTCTTTGTTCTTTTTTATTCACGTTACAAATGCTGCATAATGTTAAAAATTGTGAGCACACTAAACAAAGGAATCCCTAGTAAGTTTTTCAAGGCTAGCTTCCTACTGTATTCAAAATGTAGTGAGCAATGAGCATTGTGTAAGCGTGGGCACTTGTACATGTATTACGTAATATTTTACTGGGGAAGCAAGCAGTGTTACTTTGAGATGTTAAGTATTAATTTTCAGGTAACAGCAGAAAGTGGTCAGACAGCCAGGCATCAATAATCTGCCCACTCTCAGGGCTTTGCCGTGGTTCTTGCAGTATGAGTAGAAACAGTCTTTTCAGCTGAGTGTTCATATTGTTTAAGTAGAGAGTAGAGGAAAGAGCTGTATGGAGTCATGTCAGCTTATAAGGAGGACAAATCAGTGATTGCAATCCTATTTGCTTGATCTTCTCCTTCCCTGATACACAGCCCATCATCAGTGAGTGTTACATGAGGAAAAATTGTTTGAAATGAGCAATGATAGACACATTGGTCAGATGTTGTTAGAAAATTAAAGAGACAAACAATGGGATAAATGAACAATCTGTGATGATGCTTGGGCATTTTAAACGACTGACGGATCACTTCATAAGATAATCGTTCATAGTCAGCAATGTGTACAGAGCTATGAACAATTATTAAACGATGTGTCTGTGAAGTCTATGGTACTTCGCCTTGATCCTGCATCCTTTAATGATCCTATTAGTTGACGGCCTTTTGAAATTTCATGTGCGATCTGCTGCCTGTCATAAAACATTTAATATTTGCTGTTATTTGATTGTGGAACGATCTTTCACACGATTGTTTCTGGTGATGTGTATGTAGCGTTACATATATAAGACTGTCTTCAAAACCCTCAAAAAATACTGGATCAGGCAATGTCAGCCCATGTATGCGATAGCTTTAAAAGTAAATATCTAACACATCCCTTGTTTCTAATGTCAGTAAATGTTATCTGTATCTCAGATACGTACATAAATGCAAGTTGTAGCAGGATTCCAGATTTAGTCAAAATGGAACAGCTGCTATAATTCCTTACTATATTTGGTAACATGTCTGGATAAGCATGCACTATGCATCATTTCATTCACCTTAAAGGAACATAAGCTTCAAATAAATGTACAAAATGTACGTAAGGGTTCAATCACATAGCTGTACTGAAGCAGAGATATCCGCCATGGGAATTATTTATCCATAATACCATGTTTCCTGAGGGTGAAGAAAATGTTGGAGCTTAGCAGAATGTCATTAGCTGTGTTCAGATATGGGTGGATCTTAGCTTGGGCAGTGAGGAAAAAAACTTTTTGTTTAGAAGCTGTGTTAATATTAGTTGTAATGTAAATTGTAGCTTTTTCATTTTTACCATTTTTAGGTATTTTAACTTTTAATAAGCCCAGAAAGTTATAGTCCTTATACTGTAGCCTCAAATAAAGGAACCATGAAATTATGAGTGATGGCAGTGGTGTAAAATACAGTACATAATTTGCTGGAGATCTATGCTTAAAGGCATTTGTTAATTTGATCGACTGATGCGAATTACCATAATTAGAATATTGGTGGTGACGTACTGTTACTGATATTCTACTGTTGCTGCTGGTATTGTGGTGGTAGTTTCATCAAAGTCATCAGCGCTGTTTCCTGTCAATCTGCTATCCCTTAACAAATGTCATCTAAATTATAAACCCCTAACCTTAAGCTCCTCCCCATTGTAACTCCTTAAGCTAAAGATAATATCTTCCTGATGCCTAACTGTAATCCTGCCATTTCGAACTCCTTCCTAAACACCTAACCCTAACATCCTCACTCTAAACATTACCTGTAACCTCCCTCGACCCTATACTCTAATGGTGGCCACTAATGATCCAATCTTTTTCATCCAATCTGACCAATTCTATGCAATATAAGGGACTACCTAAAATAAACATTCAATATATTCACTTGATTTTATACAACATAGATTTGGTAAAATTGGATGAAAAAATATAGATCATTAGTGGCCACCTTAACACTAAACCTTCCTAAAAGCATTGGGACCCACAGAATAATGGCTACCGATGCAGCCCAAATTACCTGTTTCACACAAAACTGAATAAATACTTTAGGTAGACCACATGGCTCCTCCTCACACAACAGCCATCTTTCAGCTGTGCAGGCATTGTACTGCCTCTGGGCCACACCTCATTTTCAGGGGGAAGAATGAAATGTAGGCTGGGCAGCAGGGGCATCTCACCTTACTGATCAAAGTTGCAGAATTTTCTGTCTCCGTTTTATGGGCCTGCCATTTTACCCTTTATAAATTCTGAAAATGACCTTACCTGCAGAGTTTATTTTCTTGGGTAACGAGCTACAGACACAAAATAGTTATTTTTACCTTTTAGCTTCCTTGATGGGTATTTTTTACACTACAGAAATGAATATAGGTGAAGCAGTCAGGTGGTGCCATCAACTAGGGATACTTATTCGGATTCCACGGAATTAAAATTTCCTCATTTCCGTTCGGAAATCGGTATTTCCGATCAGAAATTGGATTTTTGTGGAAATATTTACAGCAACTTATTTTAAGCCCAAACACAGAACTCAGAAGCATTGGACCAATCAGAGAACGCAGAATTTTAATATGAAAATTGGATTACCACAGTAATATTAGACCAATTACAAGACTTGGATACTAGCTAGTATTCCTGAGTCTTCTGATTGGCCTAAAATTTCTGTGGTATTCTGATTACCGCTGTAAAATTCTGCATTCTCTAATTGGTACAATTCTTCAGAGCTAACTCTGTAGCATTTGGCCAATCAGAGAATGAAAAAAAAAAAACTGACCAAAAATTGGAAATTTGCGTTATTGGCATTGGTAGAAATTGGAAATGTTCTCTTGCTTTCTTTGCTAACTACACATTGCTGCATAACCTACCCCCTGTAATTTGTACTTGTATAGTATTCGCCTCTAAAGGTTATGTGGGGAGTCTGGGTGATTAGGTTGGTAATCAGGGACAGTGGCTAATAAGAGTGTAATGTAGCTACACATAGGTAAATGCTGCTTCAGAAAATAATAATGTTACTACAGACATGACAAAATGGCTAAAAAGAACATAGTGGCTACACTTGGAGTAATGATTGTGTAGAAAACAGTAATGTGGCTAGCAGAGGATGTTGCACGCAACTGCAATCACAAAACTATTATTACAAATGAGGATTCATTTTCTAGTGCCCCTCCATGAAAAAAAGAATTTACAAATTTCTGCAACATAACTTTTGGCACCATTTATTATTTATTCCTTATTTAACAAGAATTCGTATTGGGGGTTAGAATTCAAATTTAAAGGGAACCTTAACAGAGTACTGTAACCTGTGAAAAAAAAAAAAAAAAGGTTCAACACACGGCCTCTTGCACACTGCACGCGATTCAGATTCCGCTTTTTAATCTGTTTTTACATCAGATTCAGATTCCGATTTGCAGTGTGCAGGGAGCAAACTGCAAATCAGAATCTGATTCGGATGTAAAAACTGATTAAAAAGCGGAATCTGAATCGGAATCACTTGCAGTGTGCAAGAGGCCTACCAGAGGCTTCTACCGGCGAGACATGTGCAGGGACAAAATGATCCTCTGGTCCCCGCCGTGTTTTACGTTTTTGCGACTTTAGCCACTGTACATCCTGCATACAGTATATACACGTTGTTGCAAGTGGCTCCTGAAAGCCACCCGACGTGAATATAAGTTGCTGTCATTTAATGAGCATAGCGGGCGTTCTAGCACGCTCCTGGGCTCATTAACCCTCCGCCCCCTAACTACACTATACCAGCATCCCTTCCCAGGGTTCCGATCCCCCCCACCCGATCCTCTGTAATAACCCCCCTCCCCATCTATGCTGTAACCAGGCAGCATTACAATGTAACAATCTTTACCCGACCTTGTTCCTGCAGTGATCACAATCCTTTCCCTGCAGTCCCGTTGTCAGCCTCACTATGCTGAATGTATTGGGTCCCGGCTTGATGACATCATCAAGCAGGGACCCGATGCGCTCAGCATAGTGAGGCTGACAGCGGTAGTGCAGGGAGGAGATCGCGATCGCCGGTGGTACAAGGTCAGGTGAAAGGATTGTTACTAGTAATGCTTCCCTGAGTCCAACTCTGCAGGGGGGGGGGGGGGGGGGACACCTGGCATTTAGGGGTGAGAAGGTAGTCTGAAAAAGGCCAACACCTGGCAATCCATGGGGGACACAAATTAAAGGGCACACAGTTGGCATCTGGCTATGAAGTAACAAGCACGTGTGGTGGGGTAGGGGGAGGGGGTTACAGAGGCACATCTGGGGCTAGGGAGGGGTACAAAGGCACATCTGGCCAACTATGGGGGAGGGGGGGGGGATATAAAGGAGCACATCTGGCTATCTAGGGAGGGGGTGGAGGATTAAAAAGTCCCACAATGATTAAAGAAAAATCCAAAGACACAAAATGGAAATAATATATTGTTGCCCTGCATTGTACTAGGATCATACTTTAAGTACTGTAATAACCAGGACAAATGGGCAAAGCAAATGTCAAATTCAGGGCTCGTTTCCACTATCGCGAATCTGCATGCGTCCAACGCATGCAGATCCGCACATGTAATACAAGTGGATGGGCCTGTTTCCACTGTAGCGTTGTTGAGGTGCGTTTTTTTCAGCGTGAAAAAAACGCACAAAAGAGCCAACGATTTCGCCTGCGTCGGGAATCCGTGCGAATCGCCGCTAATGTATTTAATAGTAAAAACGCATGCGTTTGTTACATGCGTTTTTACCCGCGATTTCGCGTGCGATTTCGCACCTTTTTCAATTTTATTTAGCCCTGGCAGTGTCATGGTTAATTTCGCATGGCACCCTGCCATGCGAAATCGCAGGCGAAATCGCGGGTAAAAACGCATGTGGAAACGCATCCGCATGCGTTTTTACAAGCGTCGGAATGCGGCCGAAATCGCGTCGCAACAGTGGAAACAAGCCCTTAGTCTACAATAGCACTTATTTTTAAACTATAATGGCTGAAAACCAAAATTTTTACTTTTTTCATTTTTTATCCCTTATTACCTTTAAAATTCATACAAAATTAAATTCTTTGCAAAAAGTACAACCCAAAGAAAGCCTAATTGGTGGCGAAAAAAAAACAAGGTATAGATCATTTATGTGTGACAAGGAGTGATAATGTTATTGGCTAATGAATGGGAGGAGTGTGAAATGTAGAAAATTGATCTGGTTTTTAGGGGGAAAACTCCAGGGACGCGAAGTGGTTAATGTTGCAAACAACTGCGCCTGTGTGGCCTTGGCCGCACACATCCTCCCGCTGACATTGGCAGGAGTTCCCTGCGCAGGCGCAGTACGCGCACTTTGCCTGCGCAGGGAACTCCCAACGACGTCAGCGGGATCGAGGATGCGAGTTGTTTGCGACAATAAAGTCGCAAAAACCCGGAAGCAAGCCGTGGCAGGAACCAGAGGATCATTTTGTCCTGGCGCGGGATGTCTGCGGAGGCTGGGGGAGTGGCGATAGAAGCCCCAGGTAAGTTGAACTCTTTTTTTCGCAGGTTACAGTACTCCTTTAACCTCCCTCGCGGTAACCTGCACCTGAGCTTAGGGTAGGAAAAAGTAGCTGCGAGCGTTAAGCCCGAGCTCAGATCGGGGTAGAGTATTCCCTCATTTGCATGGTGTTTTGGAGTCCCACGCGCGATAGGCACTGCGGCCTCCCTCCCCAGCTGCCTGCATCTGTCTGCGGCTATTCTGGCTGCCGGGATCCCCATATCCCCACTCTTGTTCCGGGGGACCCGGCAGCAAATCAGTGTGGCGGAGCAGCAGTTGATGTTATCGGGGCCGGGACAAATTAATTTTTTCACAGTGAGAAGGAAAACATAGAAAAATGCAGTATGTATGCATGTATGCATGCATGCATGTTATTCTGGGGGTTTTAACTAATTGGTAGAGTAGGTCAGCAGCATCAAGGGTCACAACACACCAGCCAGTGAGTCTTTAGGGTAAAAATAAAACCGTCAAACAAAAATATACAGCCTTCTGCAGTCACACTGGCTTTTTAGTGACACCCTGCCATGGGCCTAATGGCAGTCCTGGTGCCACACACCTTTTCCAGGCTTCTCCTGGTTTGTCAGTACTGGAGTCCAACTCCCCTCCAGCACTTCTGCATCAGCAGCTTCCCTGCTGCTACAGGCCTGGCAGCCTGCTTGCTCCACATACAGCCCACTGCATACTGACTGATGCAGGTACTTATGCAAATTCCCACAGGTGAGTTCAATAACCCTCCACCTGCCAAACTCAGGCCTGGACTCTGAGGAGTGGCGTGTAAGGCCTACCCTTCTCCCAATACACACCAGCCCTGGATCCCAAATGAATCTACAGGGAAGCGTTGCAAATGTGCAACAACTATCATTATCCAGGACTTTTCCATCCAAAACCAGACCAGAATCAAGCAGACATCTGCTTTGACCATCACATATCATCCCTCCCCCCCCCCCCCCCCCTCAGATCAACACCTGAGCGATGATCTCTGGCGGGACAAGACACTTCGTGGCGAAGTCCCTGTTCTTCCTCAGCTGTCTAAGCACGACTTCTTTTAAAGTAGCCACTTTCCTGTATCTTTGGAGAACAACTTTTCAATAACATTTTGTGGCGAAGTTCCCCTTCTACAGCTGGAGAACTACCTGTCTCCACCAGCTGTCTAAACAGAACTTCTTCAAAACAGACACTTTTTAACAGTTCCCAGTTTACCTCGCTTGCATGCAAACTGGTACCACTGGAGTAATTCCATCTTTTTTTTTCCTCCCTTGGCATCAGTTTTATCTACTCCTGACTCTTGGGGTGCTGCTGTTTTTTTCCAGTAAGCGCTTGCCATCAGCACTTGCTAACTGTACCGGCCCCTGACAATCCATCTAGCTGGTTTGACATCACCACACAGGGTGCAATGTCACCCTCCCTTGGCACAGGTATACATTTACATTCTTCGTTATCACTGACCATCTCAGAACCTGAATTGAACATACTGGTTGCATCAAATTTCACATTCTTCATTTGTTATTTTTTTCCTCAAACAAGTTTTCTCCTATCTGCATTTCATACACTACCATGGAATCTGCATGAGACATTTCAAATACATTTGCACAAGAATTGATTTCCATTTGGCTTTCAACCTCAGCCCTGAATCATGAATTAACCATATCGCTGAATACATTTCCTGGTGCATCACATTGACCAACATGGACAACACTTTCATACCCATTTTAAATACTAACTGATTGAGCATTATCATTTGCATAATTGGCATTATTATCATTTGCATTATTTGACTTAGAACGCAGATGAAAAAAACTCTTATCTACCAAAGCTGCCAATAACGCGTCCTGTACAGGTTTTTCCTTACAGTTCCCATCTGCTGAATTCACCACACTAATGGGGACAGTATCAGAATGTTTGGGATCGGTATCCATAATGTACTTACAGTACACATAATTACTCCCAGGGCAAACATCTCAACTTGCACACCTTCTGACCTGGCAATTAAAAGGGACAGCATCCACATTTTCTGCCTCTTTTGCATTCGGTTGTCCTGTAAAACTACTCTCAGGACACCCACCATTTTGTTCTAATTTTATACTGGTGTTAACGGGAACTTTTCCCACCAACTGTGCAGCCTTTAAGTGACTGAAATCCACCTCGCATATTTTTGCATTATGGTCATCATTTACCTCAGAATTTTGCTTGCAAATGATAACAGCAAAGACAGGGTTAACATCAGATGAACATTTTTCCTGACTAACTGGCACTTTACTGGTGATTGTGAATTTAGTACATTCGAAACAAGCTGCGGATAAGTTTTCACACTGGACTTCAATTAGATTTGCATTTTGCATTTTGGTTGCACACACTGTCTGAAGGGATAGGGTTAATTTGTGAAAACCTGACTGTCTGATGCCATCTCTCCATCAGAAGAACCTTTCACAGCAGTTACAGGAATATCAGTGGGAAAACACAATTCCTGATAGACAGCAGTGGAACAATTCACACCAGAATCTAATTCACGCAAATATTCAGCAGTGGAACTTTCCCTGTCATGTTGGTCCATTGCTTCTCAGAGACTTAGGCCTCTTTTCCACGAACTGTTGAGCGGTGTGCTCAGCAAGCAGTTACCAGGCAGCAGTGAGCAGATAGCAGGCAGCAGCAAATAGTTACCAGGTAGCAGCAAGCAGTTCTGAGGCCTAGTGCACACCAGAGCGGTTCTGCTTCGGTTTGAGATCCGCTTGCGGGTGCGGATCCGCTAGGGTAATGTATTTCAATGGGCTGGTGCACACCAGAGCGGGAGGAGTTTTGCAGAAACGCATACTCCCGGGCTGCTGCAGATTTTGGATTGCGGATGCGTTTCTGCCTCAATGTTAAGTATAGGAAAAACGCAAACCGCTCTGAAAAACGGTACTTCAGAGCGGTTTGCCAGGCGGTTTTTGTTACAGTAGCTGTTCAGTAACAGCTTTACTGTAACAATACATGAAATCTACTATACCAAAAACGCTTCCCAAAACCGCAAAATGCTAGCTGAAACGCTACAGAAAAATAAGAAAAAGCGTTTCAAAATCTGCTAGCATTTTGCGGATCTGCTAGCGGTTTTTGGTGTGCACCAGGCCTGAGAGTTTGAGAGGCATTTCACTGCCTGTAAACAGTTCCTGGGAAAAGAGGCCTTAAAGGGAACCTAAACTGAGAGAAATATGGATGTTTCCTTTTAAATAATACCAGTTGCCTGACTCTCCTGCTGATGTCTTTAGTTGCATTAGTGGCTAAATCACACACCTAAAACAAGCATGCAGCTAATCCAGTCTGAATTCAGTCAGAGCACCTGATCTGTATGCTTGCTCAGGCGCTGTAGCTGAAAGTATTAGAGACACGGGATCAGCAGGAGAGTCAAGCAACTGGTATTATTTTAAAAGGAAAAATCCATATCCTCAGTTTAGGTTCCCTTTAAAATCAGAAATCTCATTTTCAGCTGGAACCAAACCAGACAGCACCTCTATACCTGTGGTTACACTCTACCACCAGGGGGCTTTCACTACACACAGCAGACAAATTGAACACATTTTGAAATTTTCCGTCTTCTGCTATGACAGTTTTGCAATGATCAGAAACCATGCTATTTGTTTCCTGCAATGTTGCAACAGTGTTACCCAAAACATTTTGCACACCCAGCACTGAGGTTAAGGCCCCGTTCACACTGCACACGTTTCCAGCCGCGTTTTGGAAATGCGTGCAGGTGGCCGACACGCACGACATCAGACAGTGCATAGAGTGCACTGTCTGATGTTCACACTGCATGCGTTCCGGACCTGTGCGGTCCAGGAACGCATGCTGCACTCATTTTTTGCCAAAACACGTGGCTGTCCCATTCACTTTTCAGTGATGGGATCAGCCACGCAACGCATACAAATGCGGATGGCGTGTGTTCGTACGCGTTGCGTTCCGCGTGCGTGCCTGTACGCATTTGTAATGTGAACGCGGCCTAACCCTTCCAAAACTGGCAACTTTGACCACTCTGGTTCAAACTCAGTGCTAGGAAGCTTCAAATTCTCATGAAAGCCATATATGAAATTATCAACATTCACAGGCTCTGATTTTAAGCTTACCTCCACATGCTGGTTGTACCACAAGTCCCAGAATAACACACAGTCAGTCCCCAGTAAGACAGATTCAGCATTATCACATTTCACCAGTTCCTGGGTTACTTCTCCCAACTTGGTTTGCACTATAACAGTGGCGGTGCGCTCATTTTTACTGATGGGACATATCAATGGGAGCAACGCTCTATTTAACACACAGACTTTGCAGGAAGGATCACACCAACCTCTGCAACCCATCTGACCAGCAATGACAGTTATATCCAATACTGGGCCATTCTTACCACACGACAGTGCGACGCCTTCCAGGCACTGGTGGTAGCACAGAACAAGCCACACCACTGAGGCTACCAGTGACAGTCACGGACAGTACATTACTTTTCACAACTCCAGCACACACATTACATGCAACAGTCTTACCGGCTCCAGTCGCAGTTACTCTTGGCGACAGCGTGCAGTTCAGGTGCGAGGAGAATAAGCCCTCCTCTCCAGGCTTTGCTTTTCCTACAACTTGAAGCAACTTGACTGTGCAAGCTCACTTGCATGCATCAAACATTTTGTGGTTCCCAGACCCCGCTGAAAACAAACACACAGCTCCTCCTGCTGCTCCGGCTTTTGGTGATCCAGCTTCCTCTGGTGGCCTTTGGAAACAACACTCTGTATCCGCTGTTTTGGCTTTTCCAGATTTTTGGACACCACCCTCTTATCCGATGCAGACTGGTTACCCTTGGCAACAACCCTTGCAATCCGCTGGTTTGGCACTTCCAAGCTCTTGGACATCAAACTCTCATCCAGTGCAGGTTGATTACCCTTGGTAACGACACTTCCAGTCGGCAACTTTGGCACTCCCGGTCTTATGGAGCCCACACTTTTTCCAGGTTGGTTACCCCTGGTAACGACATCCATCCAATCGCTGACAAGCATTGGAGTCCAGCAATCCTCTTCCTTCAAAACAGGTGCATCTCTCTGAACAGGCTGCACTCCTCTGCTGCTGCCTCCATGCTGGCTCCTCTGTCGCTTTTACAGAGCAACTTGCAAACACATGGACCTGCTTAGAAATGACCTCCTGGTCTGACACACCTGTGTGGACCTGCTGCAAGATTCTCCTCATAGAAACTTTTTCTTGAGCTTTTAGCCGATTTTCATAATCTTGCATGATAATATGCTCAAACCATTTATCGCTGTCTTCAAACCATCTCTGTTGGACAGCAGTTGGAAAATTTTCTTGCAACCCATCACTGTACTATGAAGTTAATCCACTCGCAAAAAAAAACTTCATAAAAGGTGCAGCAAGGGAAAAAAAAAAATGTCCTTTACTCTTGCAGACTGACATTTAACCCTTTCACTGCTGATGTGAACTCCTTTTGCTCTGCCCGCATTTGAGCACCAATTGTGATATTCTGGGGGTTTTAACTCATTGGTAGAGTACGTCAGCAGCATCAAGGATCAGAACACGCCAGCCAGTGAGTCTTCTTAGGGTAAAAATAAAACAATCCAGCTTTATTGTCAGTCAAACAATGTCCATAAACTGTAACAAAAATATACAGCCTTCTGCAGCCACACTGGCTTTTTAGTGATACCCTGCCACGGGCCTAATGGCAGTCCTGGTGCCACACACCTCTTCCAGGCTTCTCCTGGTTTATTAGTACTGGAGTCCAACTCCCCTCCAGCACTTCTGCATCAGCAGCTTCCCTGCTGCTACAGGCCTGGCAGCCCTCTCGGCTATACAGCCTTTCCGGAGCCTGCTTGCTACACATACAGCCCACTGCATTCTGACTGATTGAGGTACTTATGCAAATTCCCACAGGTGAGTTCATTAACCCCCCTGCCTGCCAGACTCAGGCCTGGACTTGGAGGAGTGGCATGTCAGGCCCACCCTTCTCCCAATACACGCCAGCCCTGGATCCCAAACTAATCTACAGGGAAGCATTGTTGCAAATGTGCAACAACTATCATTATCCAGGACTTTTCCATCCAAACCCAGACCAGAATCAAGCAGACAGACTGCTCTGACCATCACAATATATATATTATTATTATTATTGAGTATTTATATAGCGCCGACATATTACGCAGCGCTGTACAGTGTATATATATATATCTTGTTACTAACTGTCCCTCAAAGGAGCTCACAATCTAATCCCTACCATTGCCATATGTCTATATTATGTAGTGTATTCTAGGGCCAATTTTTAGGGGGAGCCAATTAACTTATCTGTATGTTTTTGGGATGTGGGAGGAAACCGGAGTGCCCGGAGGAAACCCACGCAGACACGGAGAGAACATACAAACTCTTTGCAGATAGTGCCCTGGCTGGGATTCGAACCAGGGACCCAGCGAAGCAAGGCGAGAGCGCTAACCACTACGCTCTGACCATCACAATATATATATATATATATATATATATATAGAGAGAGAGAGAGAGAGAGAGAGAGAGAGAGATGTATATATACTTATATACTGTATACTATATATGTGTGTGTACGTATATATATATATATATATATATATATATATATATATATATATATATATATATATATATATATATATATATATATATATATACACAGTGGGCACAGTGGGCAACCTTGCTAATTGTCATGATTTTACTTTATAAATCGTTGGTTGGTACGATAAAAATGTCAGTTAAATATATCATGTAGGAGACACACACAGTGATATTTGAGAAGTGACATGAAGGTTATTGGATTTACAGAGAGTGTGCAATAATTGTTTAAATAAAATTAAGCAGGTGCATAAAATTGTCATTTTATTGATTCCAAAACCTTTAGAACTAATTATTGGAACTCAAATTGGCTAGGCAAGCTCAGTGACCCCTGACCTAAATACACAGGTGAATCCAATTATAAGAAAGAGTATTTAAGTCAATTGTAAGTTTCCCTTCTCTTTTAATTTTCTCTGTAGTGTAGCAACATAGAGGCCTCAAAACAACTCTCAAATGACCTGAAGACAAAGATTTTTTCTCGGTTCATGGTTTAGGGGAAGGATACAGAAAGTTGTCTCAGAGATTTCAGCTGTCTGTTTCTACAGTTAGGAACATATTGAGGAAATGGAAGACCACAGGCTCAGTTCAAGTTAAGGCTCGAAGTGGCAGACCAAGAAACATGCACTGCATTTGACACTTCACAGGAGTTATTTGGTGGGGAATTAACTGATTCACAGACATTATTGTTACAATAAGATGAAGGCGCTAAGCAAGTTAAATGTCTGAGTTAGGTGACACTATGGACGTAACGTGTGAGGAGGAGGAGGATGAAGTACCAGCTGTTGGTGCAGTTTATGAGGTTATGAGGCAAGCGAAGCTGGGGAGGATGATTATGATGATACGGATGCCACGTGAGATCCTAAGAGACAAGATGACCAAGGGGACAGTTCAGAGGGGGAGTCAGAGAGGAGTAGGAGGAGATGAGTTGCTTAAAGAAGCAGGGGGAGCTCGTCTTCAGAAACAGCTGGTGGCAGTGTCCTGCGCCATGTATCGCCACCTATGGACAGCCCTCCAACATGCCATTCAACGTCAGCTGCTGATGCCACCATAGTGCCATCACCCCAGGGGGGCTCAGCGGTTTGGATTTTTTTTGTGTGTCTGCCTTATATCAGAGCAATGCCATCTGTTCTCTCTGCCGCCAAAAATAGAGCCGTGGAAAGGCCAACAGCCGCGTAGGGACAACTGCCTTATGAAGGCACATGGAGAAAAGGCACAAACTGCAATGGGAAGAGCACCAGAGGAAAAGCAGCACACAAAAGCAAAGCCGCCCTCCTTCTCCTCTTCCTCCTTCAGGTGCATCATCTTCAGCCGCTTTCTATCTTGCACCTTCACAGTCACAGTCCCCCTCCTCCACTCCGCCTCTCACCTTGAGCAGTTCTTGCTCCTCTGCACACAGTAGCAACTAGGTGTCCATGAGGGAAATCTTTGAGCGGAAGAAGCCAATGTCTGCCAGTCACCCCCTTGCCCGGCGTCTGACAGCTGGCTTGGCGGAACGGTTAGCTTGCCAGCTGTTACCATACCAGCTGGTGGACTCTGAGGCCTTCTGTAAATTTGTGGCCATTGGGACACCGCAGTGGAAGATACCAGGCTGCAATTATTTCTCAAAAAAGGCGATACCCAAACTGTACCATGACATTGAAAGGCAAATGGTGTCATCTCTGGCACACAGTGTTGGGTCAAGGGTCCATCTGACTACGGATGCCTGGTCTGCCAAGCACGGTCAGGGCAGGTACATTACTTACACAGCCCATTGGGTCAACCTGGTGACCGATGGCAAGCAGGGAGTACGTGGCTGTGCAGCGGACCTAGTTGTGACACCTCCACGGCTTGCAGGCGGGCCTGCTGCCACCACCTCTCCTCCTGCTACATCTTCTTTGCTGTCATCGTCCTCCTCCTTCTTGGCTGAGTGGCAGTTCAACTCTACTGGTGCTGTGATCTCCTCTCCAGCTACACAGCTCCAGCTCCCCAGGGCCTATGCTGCATGCCAGGTACGACGGTGTCACGCCATCTTAGACATGTCTTGCCTCAAAGCGGAGAGTCACACTGGAGCAGCTCTCCTGGCTGCTCTTAACAAACAGGTGAATCAGTGGCTGACCCCGCAGCAACTGGAGATCGGCAACGTGGTGTGTGACAACGGCAGCAATCTCATTTCGACTTTGAATTTGGGAAAGTTGACACATGTACCCTGCATGGCACATGTGCTGAACCTAATAATTCAGAGATTTTTGTCTAAGTACCCAGGCTTACAGAACTTCCTGAAGCAGTCCAGGAAGGTGTATGGGCATTTCAGGCGGTCTTACATGGCCTTGGCATGCTTTGCCGATATCAACGGAGAAACAACTTGCCGGTGAGACGCTTGATTTGTGATAGCCCGACTCACTGGAATTCAATGCTCCTGATGTTCAACCGCCTGCTACAACAGGAGAAAGCCATCAAACAGTATCTCTACAACTACAGTCAAAGGACACGCTCTGGGGAGAGGGGATGTTCTGGCGGAAGTACTAGATACTCATGCAAAATGCCTGCAGGCTCATGCGACCGTTTGAGGAGGTGACAAACCTGGTGAGTCGCAGTGAAGGCGCCATCAGCGACTTGATCCCATATGCTTTCTTCCTGGAGTGTGCCGTGCGTAGAGTGGTGGATCAAGCTGTGGAGGAGCATGAACAGGAACAGGAGGAAGAGTTGTGGGATCAATTCTCAGCAGAATCAGAAGATTCCTCAACACCTGCGGCAGCACGGGTGGGGGGGGGGAGGAGGAAGAGTCGTGTGGGGAAGAGGAGTCAGATGATGAGGAAGGTGTTGCTTCGGAGGAGGAGGAGGCGGCGGAAGAACAACCACAGATGTTGCAGGGGGCTTGTGCTGCTCAACTTTCCCATGGTATTGTTTGTGGCTGGGGGGGAGGAGGAGAACTTAGCTGACATCACTGAGGAAGAGCAAGAGGAGATGGATAGTACGTCTGCATCCTATTTTGTGCAGATGGCATCTTTCATGCTGTCCAGCCTGTTGAGGGACCCCCGTATAAAAAATTTCAAGGGGAATAAGCTGTACTGGCTGGCCACGCTACTAGACCCTCGGTATAGGCACAAAGTGGCGGAGAAGTTTCCAAATCACCAGAAGGCAGAAAGAATGCAGCACCACTTGCAGAACAAGCTGGCAACTATGCATTTAAGGGTGATGTCACAGCACAACAGAATAAAGGTGCCACTGCCAGTAATCCTCCTCCTCTTCCCATGTCCACGCAGGCAAGGACAGGATACTCTAGCGATCTCATGGTAATGTCGGACATGCAGACATTCTTTAGTACAACGTCTCGCCTTAGCCCTTCCAGATCCACCCTCCACCAACGCCTCGACCGGCAGGTAGCCGACTACCTGGCCTTAAGTGTGGATATAGACACTGTGAGCAGCGATGAACCCTTGGACTACTGGATGCGCAGGATTGACCTGTGGCCAGAGCTGTCACAATTTGCCATCCAACTACTGTCTTGCCCTGCCTCAAGCGTCCTGTCAGAAAGGACCCTCAGCGCAGCTGGAGGCATTGTCACTGAGAAGAGAAGTTGCCTAGGTCACAAAAGTGTTCAGTACCTCACCTTTAGCAAAATGAATGAGGAATGGATCCTGGAGGGCTACTGCCCACCCGAAGACTAAGTCAGTCCCCACACACAGCATCTCTGCCTGCACGCCATGTGACTGCCTGCCCCATGACTAAGTCGGTCCCCACACAGCATCTCTGCCTGCAGGCCGCTTGACTGCCTTCTCCACCACCACCAACAGGGTCCAGGACTCCAGGCGGATTCCTGGCTGCTAGCAGCGGCCGCTATAATAATTTTTCTGGTGCGTGTACATGCCTGCCTAATTTTTCTGACTGCACTGCAGCTGCAACAACAAAACAAAAGGCATGTACATGTGTCAAGACCCCTTCGTGATCGTTACCTTGCCGTGGTGAAGGGGCTTGCGTATTACAATGAAGCAATGACCGCCGGCCATATGAGTGTCTCGGGGGGTGGGGGGGGGGAGGGGGCACCAGTCCAGCACCGCCGTCACTACACAAACAGCTGTGTGCGGTGCGTAGGTTTGGTCTGTCAGTGTGAAGCAGTACACTAATTACACTACCTGATTGATGTATACACATGCAATATGTTTTAAAGCACTTTAGGCCTCCAATTTAGCATGCAATGTGATTTCTGCCTTTAAAACGCTGCTGTTTGTCAAATCCAGATTTTTCCCCGGGACTTTTGGTGTGTATCCCACTCCCTCATGCAAAAACTCCCTTGAAACATCTTTCCATCAGTTTTGTGGCCAGCATAAATTTTTCTAATTTTCGAAGTTCGCCTTCCCATTGAAGTCTATTGCGGTTCGCGGAAGTTCGCGCAAACCAAACTTTTTGCGAAGGTTCGCGTTCTAGATTTGCGAACCGAAAATCGGAGGTTCGACCCATCTCTAGAGGGCAGCCATCTTTTTTGGTTGAAAGAAGGTGACAGGGAGCATGAGACACAGTTCCAACTGTCCTGTGTCCTGATCACCCCTCCCGGTTGCTAGGCAACGGGAACAACAATATCAGAAATCCCATCATGCTTTGCACAGTATCAGGGGAAAAATGCCTGAGCAGTTTTCTTTGATGGGGCGGAGCTTAGCTTCTGTGCAGCTAAAAATGAGGCTTGGATAAGAAAAACAAAGTTCTGATGCTATAAAGCTGTTAAAGAAACACCAAGCCTTTTTAGTGCTGCTGAGTAGATTTTTAGTCTAGAGGTTCACTTTAACGCAGTTTGGTGAATCAGGGCTAACGACACCTCTGTACCTGTCAGCAGATAGTTTGGCCCACTCTTCCTGAGCACAATGCTCCAACCTGACACAAGGCTTGAAGGTTGTCTACTTCAGACATCATGTTTCAGTTCTATCTATAGATTTTAGTAGGATTCAAATCACGGCTTACAGAACAGAAGGCCACTTCAGATAAATCAAATATTTTGTTCTTCTGTGCTTTTAACTGTGTGTTTTGGATCAATATCCTGTTTGTGGAGCCATGACCTCTACTGTCACAGAGGTTTCTGACACTGGGAAGTACATTGCACTCTAGAAGGGCTTAGATAGTTTTGAGACTTACTAGTACCTGCACAGACTCAGGTACTCTGTGCCAGATGGCAAATCATAACCGAGCATCCTATGTTTCTCAGTACCTATCCTGTTCAAAAAGCTCTAGTTTTTCTCATCTGTCTATACGCAGTTTTTCTCATTTATATGCATTTTTAGAAAGTTCCTGGCTTTTTGTCTGCTTTCCTTTCATACTGTAAGCGGAGTCTTTCTTTACTCAAAAAGCAATAGGAACGGTGATCAGACACAGTGATGTATATTAATTTTTGGGTTGTCTTTAGTGTTATTCTAACTATTCTCCAGCCCATCTAGAGGTATATGCATAAAAAGGCCAGTAAATGTAACGTGCAGACAGAGCTGTTTTGCAGATTCACACAATTTACTGTTATACAAGCAACAGTGTTGCATGTATGAAGCAAGTTACGCTATTTGTGTAACCATGTATTTGTTTTTTTCAGTGATGCATTTCATGGGTTCCATTGATTCTGCTTAAAAGTCTAGGTTACATAGGGCCTGGTGCAGGAAAGACCAGTAACTGTGCCATGCACAGACAGAGCACGGCAACTGTACTGGTAGTGCCAAGGGAGCAGCGCCTGTTACACATTTGTCAAAATATGTTTGGAGGGTCCTGTTATTGGATCAGTGCAGTCGAGGAGGATGGGGAAGCCTCTGGACTATCAAGAGGCTCCACTCTTCTGAAATAAGTATCTAACTTTGATTTTTTTTCCTCACATGTACCCTTTAAAGGAAGCCTGAAATGAGGAAACTCACTTCAGATTTGATACACGCTTTAGTAAAGGGAAGGTTCTGTATACTACGGAGTCATCCCGGTCCTCGGTATGTTCTGTCATTCCTGCGTTATCTCAGTTGGTTGCGAGATTGAATAGCTCTTTAATACTCTTTTGGCAGCTTTTAGAACTACTTGTGTCCCCAAGTAGTTCTGAAGAAAAGCACATCTGTGCTGCGCACATCTGAAAGAGTTTTGAGGGCTTGTTTGAAGGTGTTGAAGAGTGAGGCGAGTCTGGTAGGTGGTGGGAGTTGCAGAAAGTAGGGGCAGCTCTTCAGAAGTGCAGCAGTGGGAAATGCACAGGGTGGTCAGGTGCAAGTAATTGGAGAATCAGAGTGTATGTTAGTGGTTGAATTCAGAGATGTAGGTTCGGCAGGTCTTGTGTACAGATTTGTAGGCCAGGCACATAATTTTGAACATGATCCTGGATCAGACAGGAAGCCAATGGAAGCATTTCCAGACTGGAGTCATCGAGGCGGAAGTGATGGAAAAAATGGATCAGCCTGGCTGCCACACTCATGACAGATTTTAGGGGGGCCCTCTACTTAGGTATGGATCTACCCTGAAGTGAGTTTCCTCACTTAAAGTTTGCGTTAATTATGTCCCTATAAGTCATCTTTGTTCCAAGATAAATAAGTCAAGTTTAAAGGGACTCCGAGCAGTGCAGAAACTATTGAAACATGCATATCATTTTAAAGCTCTCTGTCTCCACTTTCCAATGATATATAAACCGCCGACCTACGCCTTTTAGTTTTTTTTATTTTCGCGATTGAAATTGCCGCGGCCGCGATTTCAATCGCGAAAATAAAGAAAACTAAAAGGCGTAGGGTGACGATTTAGGTGTCGCCAGAAAGAGGAGAAAGAGAGCTTTAAAATGATATCCATCTTTCCATTTCCATTTCCATTCCGTTCGTACATATTACAGCATCATAGGTGGCTGGAAGGTGTAATGGTTAAGGGCTCTGCCTCTGACATGGGAGACCAGGGTTCGAATCTCGGCTCTGCCTGTTCAGTAAGCCATCCACCTATTCAGTAGGAGACCTTTGGCAAGTCTCCCTAACACTGCTACTGCCTATAGAGCGCGCCCTAGTGGCTGCTGCTCTGGCGCTTTGAGTCCGCCAGGAGAAAAGCGCAATATAAATGTTATTTGTCTTGTCTTGTCTATTTTTAAAAGAGGTTTCCTTCTGGGATGATAGCCATGCAGACCAATTTGATGCAGTGTGCGGCATATGGTCTGAGCACTGACAGGTTGATCCTCCACCCCTTCAATCTCTGCAGCAATGCTGCCAGAACTCATATGTCTATTTGCAAAAGACAACCTCTGAATATGATGCTGAGCACATGTACTCAACTTCTCAACAGAGAAGACCAAGGCAGTGTGCATGCTGTAATCGGAGCTGCTGTGATAATCGTGGGAGAGAGGCTTGGTGAGTAACGACAACGGGGATCACTGCAGGGGGTTCAGGGGGTGGGGTGCAACTATGCTACCTGATCTATAGCTAGCACGGTGGCGTAGTGGGCAGCACGGTGGCGTAGTGGTTAGCTCTCTCGACTTGCAGCGCTGGGTCCCTGGTTCGAATCCCAGCCAGGGCACTATCTGCAAAGAGTTTGTATGTTCTCTCCGTGTCTGCGTGGGTTTCCTCCGGGCACTCCGGTTTCCTCCCACATTCCAAAAACATACGGATAAGTTAATTGGCTCCCCCTAAAATTGGCCCTAGACTACAGTACTTACACTACATAATATAGACATATGGCAATGGCAGGGATTAGATTGTGAGCTCCTTTGAGAAACAGTTAGTGACAAGATATATATATACACTGTACAGCGCTGCGTAATATGCCGGCGCTATATACATACTAAATAATAATAATAGATAACTTTATTGGGATCACCTATCCCTTGCTAATTTATACTGGGGACAACTATACTGGCTACCTTTACTGAGGCACCTGTACTTAGCTATCTAAACTGGAGCACCTAAACTGGCTACCTTTACTGGGGCACCTATACTTAAAGAGAGTCTGAAGCGAGAATAGATCTCGCTTCAGACCTCATATATAGCAGGGGCACGTGTGCCCCTGCTAAAACGCCGCTATCCCGCGGCTTAACGGGGGTCCCTGTCCCCCCAAATCCCCTCCGTAATGCGGGGGAGCGCTTCCACATTGGGGCCGGGATAACCGCCGCAGCCCTGCCCTACGCGCGTCTGTCAGCGCGTATCTCCGCCTCTCCCCCGCCCCTCTCAGTCTTCCTTCACTGAGAGGGGCGGGGGAGAGGCGGCGATGCGCGCTGGGAGGCAGGGCTGCAGCCGTTAGCCCTTGCCTCCAGGAAGCAAAAATCTACGACCAACTTGCGACCAAGGTTTGCGGGGGGTGGGTTGGGGGGTCAGGGACCCTCGTGCAGCCGCGGGATAGCGGCGTTTTAGCAGGGGCACACATGCCCCTGCTATATATGAGAGCTGAAGCGAGATTTAGTCTCGCTTCAGTGTCTCTTTAACTACCTATACTGGAGCACCTATACTGGCTACCTTTATTGGGGCACCTATACTTATACTTTAGCACCTATACTGGCTACCTTTACTGGAGCACCTATACTTAGCTACCTATACTGGAGCACCTCGGAAGCTGGGAAGTGTAGATGATCAGAGATTTTGAGGAGTAATTCTGAAATTTAGTTTTGATTTGATTTTGTGTTTTTAACCACTTGCCGACCGCGCACTCATAACGCGCGTCAGCAAAGTGGCAGCTGCAGGACCAGCGACGCAGTATTGCGTCGCCAGCTGCAGGCTGATTAATCAGGAAGCAGCCGCTCGTGCGAGCGGCTGCTTCCTGTCAACTCACGGCGGGGGGCTCCGTGAATAGCCTGCCGGCCGCCGATGGCGGCTCGCAGGCTAAATGTAAACACAAGCGGAAATAATCCGCTTTGTTTACATTTGTACGGCGCAGCTGCGCAGCAGCGCCGTAAGGCAGATCGGCGATCCCCGGCCAATCAGCGGCCGGGGATCGCCGCCATGTGACAGGGGACGTCCCGTCACTGGCTGCACAGGACGGATAGCGTCCTGTGCAGCCCGGCTTACCAGGGGGGCCAGGTAGGAGAGGGAGGGGGAGGATTTCGCCGCGGAGGGGGGCTTTGAGGTGCCCCCCCCCGCAACACCCGGCAGGCAGGAGCGATCAGACCCCCCCAGCACATCATCCCCCTAGTGGGGAAAAAAGGGGGGCGATCTGGTCGCTCTGCCTGCACGCTGATCTGTGCTGGGGGCTGCAGAGCCCACCCAGCACAGATCAGCTACAACAGCGCTGGTCCTTAAGGGGGGTAAAGGGTGGGTCCTCAAGTGGTTAAGCTTTTATTATAATAAAATGTATACTTGCTTGACACGTTTGGGTAAGTTACAGGAAAAAAGGTTCTGAAAATTAATTTTATCACATTTTGCACAGAAATCCAGCAGAAACTGAACGCCAGGGAGGTTAAATGTACTATATAATTTACTTGGAGAAACCTACATAAACCAAAACAAATTCTATTTTATATAGATTTTAGCTGACCTAAAAGTGAAAAAATGGTAGCAGTGCTGAAGTGCATAACTAATATATTGGCAAAGATAGTTTCAGTTTTGATTTTTTTGTCTCTTGGCTCAAAAGGTCCTGAAATGGTTATGTACTTATGTTTACGATTAACTAAAAGAAAATAGCTATAAAAGTCATAAACCCTACAGTTTTATACTGTTAAAATGCATGTGATGGAGAAATCAAACAAAACACTAAAACTGCCAAGCTACTAGTGCCCTCTTGTGGCTCTAGATAGAAACTTAAAACAAATAACTGTAATGGAGGAATAAAACAAAAACTTCAAAACTGGCAAGCTGTTAGTGCCCTCTTGTGGCTCTAGGTACAATCTGCAAGAGCCAATCAGCAAAATAAGACAAAGTATACCCTTTATTGCACATAGTTATCTTGCTTGCTTTTATCCCACAATAATGTGTACAACATATGCGTTATATTGTACTGGTAGAATGATTTATTTTCCATTCTAGAAGTACAATCAGTTTTTATAACTGATTGTAACATTTGAATAATCTGATCAATGGATGCTGAATTTTTTACTCAATTATGAAAAAAAAATGATTGAAATCTCTGTAAAAAAAGTTGCTTGCTATAAATCAAGAAAACGGCAATCTAGGGATGCAGCCCCTCCACCCGCGGAGGGGGGAGGGGGGCTCCTGGGGCCCGTTTAGGGTTGTTTTGGCGGGCAGGGGGAGTCTAGGCATGAGGAGAAAGCATGGCCGCACATAGGCAGGGACAGTTCCCCCCTCCCTCACCTCGGGCTCTCCCCTCAGCGTGCCCCTCTCCTGCAATTATGAGTGGCGGCAGACAGGAAGGAACACATACCTCCATGCGTTCCACGTGCCGGAGGTTCCGCTCTCTAAGTGTCTGACGCTACTTCCTGTTTAAACAGGAAGTAGCATGAGGCACTTAGTGATCAGTCCTCCATGGTGGATGGAGGTATGCGTTCCTGCCGCAGCTGCTGCCACTGATAATTGCAGGAGGGGAGCGCACTGAGGGGAGAGTCCGAGGTGAGGGAGGGAGGGACCGTCCCTCTCCCTGCCGATGTGCGGCCATGCTCTCTACTCATGCTGCGACCCTGGGGGGGGGGGGGGGAGGACGGGCAGTGCTTTTTTTTTTGCAGGGGGGCCCGGTGATTTATAGTTACACTCCTGATCCTACATTATTCAATTTTCTGAACAATTGTACAGAAATTTCTGCCACTACCAATCAAGTTTTATTGGAATGAAAAAACAGAAATTAGTTCAGGTTTCTCACTACAATAAAAGAAAAGCTTTCAATTTTTTTGTACAGCTAATTGCTTTTATTTAACCATTTAAGCCACCTGGAAGTGATCGTCACATCTAGATGGCTGCTGCTGTGCACTCCCGCGTGCGATCGCGCGTGCACCCGTGCCCATACCGCCCCCCGTTAGCCTGGAGATCAATAAATGGGAACAGCTGGCGGAGATGGGTGTGTGGGCGGTTCCATGCGTCTACGCATGCCGCAAGGCGTCATGATGTACGCATGATTTAAGTCTTTGAGCGGACGTTGTAGCCGCGTGTGTGATTGGTTGGTGACTGGAAGAGGAAAGACTTAGCTGAGCGGATGCTGTCGGCTTATGGTTGATTGGCTGACAGCGCGGCAAGGGAGAAGTACACAATGAGGGACTGAACCCCGTGGATTTTTCTACGTAAAGTAAGTCTGAGTGTACATATGTTCTACGCTCTGGCTTTTGTCTCCTCGGTATACATAGACAAGGATATATGTGATGAGGTACAATTTTGGGTATGTGTAATTATGTATGGCTCATGAATATGTATATATGTAGAACTGTTGGGATTTACAAAGTCTTCCATTAGGTCCTCTCCATGGCTATATATAACAGATGTGACGTTTTGAATGTCAGAGTGTGTGCTATAACCATCTGAGGAAAGAGCTAAACTCTGAAACGCCGTGCGTCATGGTGACCCGGCTCACACTCAGGATTGCCTGTTACAGATTTTAAATGTTCTAATAAATTTTCAATTTTAGACGGTGCGGATCCTGTTATCCTATTTGATACATTGTGATAGGGACATAATTTAAATGGTGTAATAATCGGGACAAATGAGCTAATCAATACATAGGTTTTATGGTAGCATGTATTATTTTAAAGCTATAATGGCCGAAAACTGAGAAATCATGATTTTTTTTCCATTTTTTTCTTAATATTCCTGTGAAAATGCATTTAGAAAAAAAATAATTCTTAGCAAAATGCACCACCTAAAGAAAGCCTAATTGGTGGCGGAATAAACAAGATATAGATCAATTAATTGTGATAATTAGTGATAAAGTTATTGGCGAATGAATGGGAGGTGAAAATTGCTCTGATGCATAAGGTGAAAAATACCCGCGGGCTGAAATGGTTAATTGCTGTACAATCTTATCTTTCATTGTATCTTGGATGTATGGATGTATTATATTACATTAAGTCAGGAAATACTCTTACAGTAAGGAAAACTTGGTCTTCCCTGCTTACAGTTACCGTATATACTCGAATACAAGTCGACCTCGTGTATAAGTCGACTCCAATATTCAACCCTCTTTAGCTGGAATTTTTTATTGACTCAAGTATAAGTCTACCCAGCAAAGTTAATGGCTGCACTTGGGACTCAGGAGGGGTTAGGCTAGGGCCACACTAGCTCCGGGTGCGGGACGCATCCACGGTCCAGGCTCCGATTTTCAAAACCCGGAACGCAAACGGATCCGTGCTGCCTTTTTTGCAGCACACGTTTTGGATCCGCTTGCATGTTTTTTGTTTTTTTTTGCTAGAGGGGGTAGCAGCCAGGACGGGGGGCTGCGGGCAAAGCGGCGGCGGGGGGGTCACATCCCCCCCCCTGCTCACCTGGGTGCCCCCCGTCCCCGCTCCCCCTCCAGCTCGCATATAATGTAATAATTTGTACCTAATGAAGTTCGGCGAGCCGGGCACTTCCGCCCACAGTCCTCGCCGTCTCTTCCTGCAATGTCGCCCTCTGTATTTCAGTGGGCGGCATCGCAGGAAGTGACGGCGAGCGGTGTGGGCGGAAGTGCCCGGCTCGCCGAACTTCCTTAGGTACAAATTATTACATTATATGCGAGCTGGAGGGGGAGCGGGGACGGGGGGCACCCAGGTGAGCAAGGGGGGGGATGTGACCCCCCCTGGCCGCCGCTTTGCCCGCAGCCCCCCGTCCTGGCTGCTACCCCCTTCAGCATGGCGGCCCCCTCCTTCACCATGGGACACTGGAAACTGATCCGTTTCCAGTGTCCCAAAATGTCAGTGAAGAGGGAGGCCCGTTTCCCCATTGATTTTCACTACCCGTACGTGTATACGGGTCCGTGAAAAATGCTGCAAGTCCGGACTCAGCGTTCCGGGTTTAAAAACGTATTCCGCGGATCGCACGCGGATACGTTTTTAACTTGAGTGTGTGCTGTTCCTATTTTTAACATTGGTATCCGTGGCTACGTTTTTCGTCCGGGACAAAAAACGTAGCTACGGATACGTTTTTAAATCAAGTGTGAACTAGCCCTTAATGACTGCAATGCATACATTATTGCAGCCATTAACCTCTCATGTCCCTTACCAGGGCCGGATTACCGACCAGGCAACAAAAGCAGTCGCTTGGGGCCCCATTCAGAGTCAAAGGGGCCCCATCACCACATAAACCAGCGGTGCAGTAACTATGGAAAGATGCATATCATTTTAAAGCTCTCTTTCTCCTCTTTCCAATGATATATAAATGGTCACCCTATGCCTTTTAGTTTTCAATATTTTTGCGTTCAAAATCGCAGCCACAGCAATTTCGATCGCGAAAATAGCGAAAACTAAAAGGCGTAGGATGGCAGTTTATCTATCATTGGGAAGAGGAGAAAGAGAGCTTCAAAATGATATGCATCTTTCCATAGTTACATTGTATTACACAGGACAACTTTTCTCCAAAGTCGGCAGCTCGATTCAGCACAATGCAATGAAATATAAGGAACCCAGGGGGATATAATTACAAACATCATGCTGTAGGTGTGAGGATGTAATTAATTAGTTGTGGGTATGCTTAAAGAGAACCTGTACTGAGTAAAATGATTTAAAATAAACACGAGGTAACTTCAAATGAACATTACATAGTTACCTTGCCATCAGTTCCTCTCAGAAGCTCACCATTTTCTTCTTACAGTGATCCCTTCCAGTTCTGACAACATTTTGTCAGAACTGAAATATATCAGTTGCTGTCAGTTATATATCAGTTGCTGTCAGTTACAGCTGAGAGGAGAACTGATGTGTCCATGTTTCCCTATGGCTCAAGTGGACGATGTTACAGTTTAACTGTGTGCTGACCAGGAAGCTGTTATGGGGTAATGGCCATTTTCAAAATGGAGGACAGAGAATTCCATTGATCTCAGTGGACAAACAGGACACAGGAGAGGAAAAAAAGATTGAGGAGTAGACTACACTGCATGTAAGTATGACTTGTGTATGGTTATTTTGACTTTTAATTTTCAGTACAGGTTTTCTTTAAAGGCATTCCCACAGGGTTCGAATCTTGGCTCTGCCTGTTCAGTAAGCCAGCACCTATTCAGTAGGAGACCTTAGGCAAGTCTCTCTAACACTGCTACTGCCTATAGGGCACGTCCTATTGGCTGCAGCTCTGGCGCTTTGAGTCCATCAGGAGAAAAGCACAATATAAATGTTATTTGTCTTGTCTTGTCTTGTCTTGTCAAATGATGCCGTGCGCTGCTGATTGTCTTCAGAGCCAGGCTCTCTTCCTAGGTCCCCCTGCTGCTACTGTGCGCTCTGCCGCTGCCCACTCCTCCCTCCCTTCCCACAGAGAACCACAGCTGTAGCAAGAATGATAGCAGCAGATGGCAAACGCTCACTCACCTATTCATGATCCAAGCGATAGGGATCCCGTCATCTGAAACCCACCTGTCTTTTCTACAGTGCAGCCGCTCGCTCTGAACTTCCTGATTCTCAGATCAGACAGGAAGTAGGAAGTAGTAATAGTAGAAGTAACAGAGCAGCAGCACTCTAGAGGAGACAGATGGTGTAAGGCTTGGTGGTGTATTCTCCACAGTCAGCATGCAACGCATGAGCTGGCGTGGAGGAGGTACACACACTAGCACAAGGAAACAGGCTATCCCTAGTATAGTGGAGGGGAGGACTGACTCCAATAGGAGATTGTGGCGCACAGAGCCGGTGCAGATCTGACAGCCACAAACAATGCTTTCGTTATAACGTCTCAGCGCAAAGTAGCGCTGAGCGCATAAACCAGAACTGAGGAGATCAGGACAGGTAGACAGAATGAACGCTTGCTAGCTAGCGGCTACTTAGCGACAGCAAGCGTCCAAAACCAGACAGACTGGAATGAGGCAGCCAATGCGATGCGGCGATGGCGTGCCTCACAAAGACAGGACAGGATAGTCAGAAAATAGCAGGATTAAGATAGATGAACGTAACACAGATAAATATACAATAAGTATGTTTTCCTAGCGTATTACAATTACAGCTATCAATGAAACTATTTGTAACGTCTGACTAACATATGTATATATCGGCAATGAACCGATATATGACATAAGCAGGAACGCTGACTAGGAATGGAGTAACACAGGGAACAGGACTCAGAAGGATTCGCTATCTCTTCGCAGAGATGAACGCAATCCACAAACGGTAACAGAACAGGATTCAGAAGGATTCGTTATCTCTTCACAGAGATGAACGCAATCCACAAACAGTAACAGGACAGGATTCAGAAGGATTCGTTATCTCTTCGCAGAGATGAACGCAATCCACAAACAGAACCAGGAGCAGGGTAACTACCTCAGCACGGGTGGTCACGGTACGCGCAACCTACCAAAACGTGCTGGAAAGCTGACTAACTGCACACAGGATATAAACAGTTCGTGTACGTATACATCAGCGACACTGATGTATCAACGTAACACAAATACAAGGAAAATAATAAACGTGCTGGTATGCATATATATTGGCAATGAACCAATATATGATGCAAAGACCAGCAAAGTATCTTTATAACAAGAAACACGATCGGGGGCTAAAGCGACAGCAAGGCAGGCTTAAGCTGAAGCTATGAAAACCCAAGGAAACCCTGCAGGAAGCAGATCTTTATACTGAGGTCATCCAATGGGAGCAGACATGCAGATTCCCACACAGGTGAATGATAATCAGTCACAAGCTGACAGCAGGGAAAGACAGACAAAGCTATGCAGTTTACATGGAAATAGATCAGAACTGCCTGAGCTGCAGCACTACTACTTCCAGCAACAGCTGCTGCAGCAGCGATCATCACAGATGGGCTCTGGATGACGGGACCTCTATTGCTTGGATCGCAATAGGTGAATGTGAGTCATCTGGTGCTGTCATTCTCCCCCGCTGCGGCTGCCTTCTCTTCTGGACTATCGTATTCACTGGGATGGAGGCTGCCTGTTGGCTGTCTAATTTGGGAGGAAATCGGTTGTTCGGTGGTGGTTATGTAATTCTGCCTGGGGAACGGCTTCCGGTTTGGCGGTGTCCAGAGCTTTCTGCTATTGCCAGGCTAGAGATGCAGGGGGAAAGTGCTGCTGCTGTGATATCTAGCGCCCTCTTCACAGGGGTGCCCCAACGCCTGAGTGCAAATGTCCAAGCCATTCATCTCTCACTCTGAATTTTGCCGCTGCTATTCCCTGCATTGTGCACCCACAGAGGAAAGCGGGCTGTTGCCCATAGCAACCAGTAGCTCGGCTGCCCCGGTGTGTGCGGCATGTTGCTGTGCAGCTGCATCTTCTGATTATATTACGACATGATGGGGGGCCCAAATCAGTTACTTTGCTTAGGGCCCCATTTAGCCTTAATCCGGCTCTGTCCCTTACGTGCAGCCAATAACTCCTCCAGGCCCACAAGTGCACCAATTATTTACTCCCCTTCCTGCAGCCCAGTATTTCCCCCCTGCCCTATTCCTTGTTAATTGTTGTGGCCAGGACTTTCAGACCTGTGTTTTCTTGGCATTTCCTTTCCTCAAAGTTTCACTTACCACTGGGTAAATTATTGCAAATGTGAATGTCACTATTAGTACACACATTATTCAGTATGCTCAGTGATGCCCATGACTCAGGTATAAGTCGCCCCCTATACTTTTATGAAGAGAAACTGATCTAAATTTCTAGACCTATACTCGATTATATACGGTACATTATATCCTGAAAAAAAAACCTTTCAGCAATGTTTTATCTAGGTTATCAACTGCAATTACTGATCAAAAGACAATAGGAAAAGCAGAAAAAACAGGCTGGAGAGCAGCACTTATATATAGACAGAATGGTGTCCCATTCACACAGGGAAGTTTCTAGGCTAAATTTCACCCAGGGCAAGGGTGTAAAAATCGCCCCCCCCCCCCCCCCTCATGGAGCCAGGCAGTACAGGTTAGCTACGTAGGTGCCTCCAGTATAGGGTAGCCTGTATAGTTGCCCCCAGTATAGATTAGATAGGTAGTTGCCCCCAGTGTAGGTTAGATAGGTAGGTGCCTGCTTTATAGGATATCTACGTAGGTGCCTCCAGTATAGGGTAGCCCGTATAGTTGCCATCAGTGTGGGTTAGATAGGTAGGTGCCCCCAGTATAGTTTAGATAGGTAGGTGCCCGCAGTATAGGTTAGATAGGTAGGTTCCCGCAGTATAGGTTAGATTATTATTATTTATTGTATTTATAAAGCGCCAACATATTACGCAGCGCTGGATAGGTAGGTTACCGCAGTATAGGTTCGATAGGTAGGTTTCCCCAGTATGGGTTAGATAGGTAGGTTCCCCCAGTATAGGTTAGATAGGTAGGTTCCCCCAGTATGGGTAGGTTCCCCAAGTATGGGTTAGATAGGTAGGTGCCCCCAGTTTAGTTTAGATAGGTAGGTTCCCGCAGTATAGGTTCGATAGGTAGGTTCCCCCAGTATGGGTTAGATAGGTAGGTTCCCCCAGTATAGATTAGATCGGTAGGTTACCCCAGTATGGGTTAAATAGGTAGGTTCCTGCAGTTTAGGTTATATAGGTAGGGTCCCGCAGTATAGGTTCGATAGGTAGGTTCCCCAGTATGGGTTAGATAGGTAGGTTCCCCCAGTATGGGTTAGATAGGTAGGTTCCCGCAGTATAGGTTAGTTAGGTAGGTTCCCGCAGTGGCGTACCTAGGGCATTTGGCACCCGGTGCTGGGTATTAAAAGACCCCCCCCCCCCCCCAAAAAAAAATGGGCGTGGCCACAACCGGCAAAAATTTGTGCGTGGTCCTGACCGGATGAGGGTCGGAGCTAACTGTAATTTAAAGTATTAGCTAGTATAGTTGCCCCCAGTATAGCTAGTACAGTTGCCCCCAGTATAGCTGCCCCAGTGAAGCTATTATAGTTGCCCCCAGTATAGCTAGTATAGTTGCCCCCAGTATAGATAGTATAGTTGCCCCCAGAGCTGCCCCAGTATAGCTAGTTTAGTTGCCCCCAGTATAGCTAGTTTAGTTGCCCCCAGTATAGCTAGTATAGTTGCCCCCAGTATAGCTAGTATAGTTGCCCCCAGTATAGTTGTCCCCAGTATAGCTAGTATAGTTGCCCCCAGTATAGATAGTATAGTTGCCCCCAGAGCTGCCCCAGTATAGTTGCCCCCAGTATAGCTAGTATAGTTGCCCCCAGTATAGTTGTCCCCAGTATAGCTAGTATAGTTGCCCCCAGTATAGATAGTATAGTTGCCCCCAGAGCTGCCCCAGTATAGTTGCCCCCAGTATAGCTAGTATAGTTTCCCCCAGTATAGCTAGTATAGTTGCCCCCAGTATAGCTGCCCCCAGTATAGCTAGTATAGTTGCCCCAGTATAGCTAGTATAGCTGCCCCCAGTATAGATAGTATAGTTGCCCCCAGAGCTGCCCCAGTATAGTTGCCCCAGTATAGCTAGTATAGTTGCCCCAGTATAGCTAGTATAGATGCCCCCAGTATAGCTAGTTTAGTTGCCCCCAGTATAGATGCCCCCAGTATAGTTGCCCCCACTATAGCTAGTATAGTTGCCCCCAGTATAGCTAGTATAGTTGCCCCCAGTATAGCTAGTTTAGTTGCCCCCAGTATAGCTAGTTTAGTTGCCCCCAGTATAGCTGCTCCAGGAGGGGGGAAGCAGCGCTAGAAGGAGGGGCAGTGGGGGCAGCGGCGGGGAGAGGGGAAAGATCCCCCCCCTCCCTCACCTGGGTCCCCTCCTTCTGCCTCTATCCCCCTCCAAATGACAGCGGGGGCAGCGGGCAACTTACAGGCAGGGCGGGCGGGCAGAGACTACTTACTTTACTTCTGCGTTCCAGCAGCTGGAGCGCTCCGTCGCCGTCAGGTGCCTCTTCTCCGCGCATTGACACGCATTGGAGGCGGAGAAGAGGCACGTGACCCAGCGTTCCAGCTGCTGGAACGCAGAAGTAAAGTAAGTAGTCTCTGCCCGCCCGCCCTGCCTGTAAGTTGCCCGCTGCCCCCGCTGTCATTTGGAGGGGGAGAGAGGCAGAAGGAGGGGACCCAGGTGAGGGAGGGGGGGGATCTTTCCCCCCTCCCCGCCGCTATCCCTGTCACCCCTCCTTCTAGCGCTGCTCTTCCCCTCCTGCACTGTCTGCAATGGGGGGTCGTGGCGACACCCCTCTGGCTGGCTGTCACCCGGTGCACCACGCCCCTCTGCGCCCTATTGTAGGAACGCTACTGGGTTCCCGTAGTATAGGTTAGTTAGGTAGGTTCCCACAGAATAGGTTAGTTAGGTAGGTTCCCGCAGTATAGGTTAGTTAGGTAGGTTCCCGCAGTATAGGTTAGTTAGGTAGGTTTCTTCAGTTTAGGTTAAATAGGTAGGTTCCTGCAGTTTAGGTTAGTTGGGCAGGTTCCCGCAGTTTAGGTTAGTTAGGTAGGTGTCCCGCAATATAGGTGTTAGGCAAGTTCCCGCAGTTTAGGTTAGTTAGGTATGGGCCGCATGAGTTGGGCGCAGGAGTGGACATAATAGTAATAACTCACCTGCTTCCGCCGAATCCGCGCTGCTTCAATGTCCTTCCTTTCCCGGCATCTATCTCATTAGAAACAGCGCTTCCTGTGATGACATGCGGTACGTCATCCCCGGGGGGGTGCTGTTACCAGGCGACGGACGCCGGGAGAGGAAAGATATTGAAACTGCGGGGGGACGGATGAAGAAGGTGAGTTATAACTATTATGTCCGTTCCCCGCTCCGGCGTCCCCCCTTCTGCCGCACAATAAAGTGCCCCGGGCAATTGCACGTATCGCACGCCCATAGAAACGGGGCTGCATTCACATTACCTTGAAGGGACTACAGGATTGGGTAACATCATCTCTTTTCTATTTTTAATAAGCTGATTCATGATTATATGATTGTTCTCTATTCCTAATGCTGGGTACACACCATACAATTTTCTGGCAGATTTACCTGCCAGATTGATTATTTCGAACATGTCCGATCTGAATATCGATCGATTTTTTTTATTTTCGGATTGTTTTTGTAATCATTTTTTTCTATCGATTTTCATTCAGTTTTATGGAAATTGATTAAAAAAAAAAAAAAAAAATGATCGCAAAAAACGATAAAAAAAATTAAAAAATTGAAAAATCGATCTAAATGCAGATCGGACATGTTGGAAATAATCGATCTGGCAGCTAAATCTGCCCGAAATTTGTATGGTGTGTACCTAGCATAACATTGTGATGTCAGAGCTAGTAGTGTATACTATACAGATGTTATTACCATTCTGACTACAAGTGAGAAATATGGATTGTCACTCATCCTTTCTCCGGATTATGCATTACTTTTGATATGATAACATTGTATAGATCTTTGTATTGTTGTTTTTTTTGTGGAAGCTCTTACCCACTTATGGGGTTTTAAGAAGACAAACTTTTGTTTTGCATAGTATTTTTTTATAAGTGGGCTTTTTGGTCATTTGTAGCCCCTTACACACTCCTAGGAGTACTGGTTCACTATGAGTTTGCTGGGTACGATGCACATTATATTGAGTCTTTCTATTTAGCATTGCATACTGCACATTCCACGCAAGTATAAGGATATTATCTACGAGAAGCACCTATTTTTATTGTTCAACTAATACTGCAGGAGATTATATACCAGAAGAGACACCACCTCTCAGTTTGCTTGTTCAATGCAGGAAATAAATCAACCTTTTCAACATGAAAGGATTTCCTGTCTGCATTCAGAGTTAGAACTTGCTATTTCCCAGTCTGACACAAGAGGGGGTTGTTACCTTTGTTTGTGTGTAGTTTGAGTCCATTCTTTGTTTTAAGTGGGAAGATATATTTTTACTAGTTTCTGTCTCAACACACAGACATATACTGTATACCAGGGGTCCCCAAACGTTTTGGGTCAAGGGCCGGGTCAACATACTTCAGACTACTGCGGAGCCGGAGTATACATAAAATGATGTAGAAGTCTTTGCGGGCCAGACAGTGAAGCATACCCAGGTGACAACATGCAGTCCAATTAGACAGCGGTGTCACCTGATGTGGTATTTGATTGGAAACCAGCGAATTACTGCTTTCTGGCTTCCATGTGGATGTAGCTGACCGCATTGTACCGTAAAACATTTTGTGTGTGGGGGGCCAGTTAAAAAGCCTCAGGGGGCCACATTCGGCCGGCGGGCCTTAGTTTTTGAGGACCGCTGCTGTATACTGTATATATTTATAGATCTCCGTGTGTTGAGACAGAAACAAGTAAAAAGAAAAATAAATGAATTTCACACAAGTAAAAAGAATGCATTTTTTCTGCTTTGACAATTAGATTGCTTCAAAATAGGTAACATAAGCTATAACTCTTCACACAAATATTTTTTCTAAAACCTGCTTTAAAGAGCCTATAAAAGTTTCCATTAATTTGAGTTGTTTATGAACCTGAGGTGAAAGTAAACTGATGAGATAAACAATTATATTTGTCCTCTTAGGTCTGGTCCACACTAGGTCCGGGAAACGTATCCGTGGCTGAGTGGCTCCGTTTTTAAAACCTGATCAAATCCAGAGCCACGGATAGCAATGTTAAAAAAAAGCAGCTGTCTCACAAACGCAAACAAAAAAGGGATCTGTCTGCGTTTGTGAGGCCCCTTTTTTAAAACCTGAACGGAAGGTCCAGATGTGCTGCATTTTCACACAACGGATCTGGATTGCTGAAGCCTATTGATTGATTGATGGCTGAGGCCTATGACAACCGATCACCATTATTGGCTGGCTGGGAGGGAAATGTATTAAAAAAATAATAACATAAATATTTATTAAAAAATAAACAAACATCTAGGGGGTGATCAGAAAGCTCTGCTGGTGGGGAGAAAAGGAGGGGGGAATCATTTGTGTGCTGAGTTGTGCGGCCCTGCAGCGAAGCCTTAAAGCTGCAGTGGACAATTGAGCAAAAAATGGCCTAGTCTTGGGGGTGCTCATTATTATTCTGACCCCCCAATTTAGTGCTTCTTTTTACAGTACCATATATTATAATGTGCTCTATTATACTTCCTTCACGCTGCAGTAAAATGCCAAGGAACCCCTGCACAGTCCTCAAGGAACCCTGGGGTTCTAGGGAACCGTGGTTGAGAAAGCCTGCCTTAATCACTAGTTATCTGGTTTGCAGATACTGCCATGTATATTCTTATTTCTCTCGGCTTCAAACACAACAGAGGAATGATAACTGAATAAGTTGTGAGCCCCCTCTTACACTGCGCCCTGAGGCTGGAGCCTCTCTTGTCTCTGCCTAGGCCCGGCCCTGATACCTGATAGGAGGGAATGTGATACACTGTAGGTTGTACAGCTTAAAGGAGCTGCTGTGTGACAACACGTACAGGTTTATGAGGGGCTTCTCTGGAACTTACTACAATTATTTTTATTATTTATTGTATTTATAAAGTGCTAACATATTACACAGCGCAGGACGGTCGGGTCGGCCACCGGAGACCACCGGGAGCCTGCGGAGCGGCGCCGAGGGCACCTCCTGCCTGCCACGGGCTGGAGGAAGCCCCAGGTAAGTGGAAATGGATTTTTATTTTTTTTAGCTAGTCCCTGAACCTTCCCTTTAAGCCACGCCCTTGCCACACCCCTGATCACGTCCCCATCATACCTCTAGTCACACATGCCATAAAGATTTCATAAGAAAAATATGTGGTTTTATAATTCAAACCACACTGGTCCTTTCTATCCTGGTTCATTTTCCTTTATATTAACATTTTAAGATGAGTAATATATCAATTTAAAGGATGGGAATAAAGTTTAGAGTCAATCAAAACACATTTTTAGTAGAGAAATATATATATTTACCTAGAAAGAGAGACAAAGTCCTAAAAGAGGGACAAATGAGGAGGAAAGAGGGACAGGCCGCTCCCAAAGAGGAACTGTCCCTCCAAAAGAGGGACAGTTGGGAGCTATGTACATAGCATGCCCATGAAGGGGCAGGACAGGCAGAAGTGGTACCTGTGGGCAAGCAGTTTAGTGCTTGCCCACAGTAAATATTCAGTCCAACTAATCCCATGTTGGGGTAATGTTATGGAAAATGAATAATTTTTACCCTTAAAAATATCCATCCTGACCAATTACTTGTCTTGTGCATTGAGTCAGACACAGAAGATGGAGAATGCTTGTACAGACATAAAACTCGCAGCTGACATACTGTCAAAAGTTTGATACTTATATAGACTGGTCAGCTGCTGACTGACCTAGCTGTATGGATCGCTGACTATAGTAGATTACGTGGTGATTTTATTTAGTGCTTTGTATGGCAAAAATAGATATAAAAAAATCAAGTGGACACAAAAGTTCTAAATAGTTTTTCTTTCAAACTGAACACAAGAGGAAGCTGTTGCCTTTTGTATGCTTGTAAATGATCACTACTGAACAACCAGGAAACTTACTTCAGGAGGATTTCCTGTTGATCTAGACAGAAGCAATTGACATTTCTGTAAGAATTCTTACAATGCCATCAATTAAACCTTGTCATAACTGCAATAGAAAAGATGTATTTACTGATCTCCTGGATTGTGCAAAACCCCCTCAGCTCCTATAATAGAATGTGTATAGATATACAGTATGTTGGTCAGTAAATCATGTTCATTACATATGAGGATGTAGTGGATGAAGCTTTCTTACAGCGGAAATACATAACATATGCATTCTGGATAAGAGGTTCCCTGTGCTCCCAGAAAAGTGTTAGGCCACATTCACAATAAGGAGTAGCAACGCAGTGACATGGCCGCTTTATAACCCATCTTACCACACTGCAATGCTCCATCTATATTGATGTTTATAATGCGGTGGGAGCGTTGGGGCAGTGTATAAAAGGCTGTGGTATGGTAACGCATGTTAACAGTAGAGGTGAAGCATACTTTTTATTCATTGTATTGATTTTATTGCAGAGTAACCAAGCAGCTCAGGGTGACCCAAACTACTAGGAATGTATAGGGGGATAAAAGGGACCAAAAAGCCCTCCTACTTAAAACAAGCCCTATCTCATACAGCCTTATCAATCCCTGCCATGTACTGATGAGGACCAAAAGTCTGAAACAGGCTGTCTACATGTGGGTTTGATATGGCTGTGTAAAATTTAAAGCTATAGGCTTGCTATACACCAGCGGTTCTGGATGCTTGTTTGGATTACCAAGGGCAAAAAGGGATAATTTGCATATTCAGTAGTAGTGCATTGTGGATTTCCTTCTGTTTTAAGAAGGCAAATACACCAAGCATTGATTTTATTGATCGTATTGATTTTATTTATTGTATGAGTCACTGTACCTGAGGCAACGTAAGGTGCAGCACCACTTTTCCGATACATTGTATTGCATTCCTGCTGTCACAGGGAACACAATGCCCACTGTGAATGTGGCTGTAGGAAATGTAGTGCAGGCATCTAAAGTGCTGTGCTGTGTGGGATGCGACTGCACTGGGGCCCTGCAGACAGTTTGTTAGCTCTTCAGTGGTGGCAATGATTACCTTTATATGCAATATGAATAGTAATGATCATTAACAAAACGTTCCCTTTACTTCTCTATGAGGTAAATCCACTAAACCTCATTCAACTTATCATATGCAAATTGCATAACTCATTTCGTAACTCGCATTATATATGTAACACCTATTTGCTTGTGTAACAGCACAATTTTACAGTACTTTATTGAATCAGGGTCTAAATGCCCAATGACGATAAGAAGGTTATTCATGAGGCTCCCAATAGATAGTTATGGTCATGTCTAGGATAACTCATGGAGAAGCATGTGATTGGTTTGGTCAGGTGATAGGTATGTAAGTCTCATGATCATGTGCTAAAGCACGATGTGTTCACAGCAAATCAGAGCTTTGCAAGTATGTCAGCTGACTAAATAAATCACATGCTTCTCCTTATGTTCTCCTAGTGCCCAGTGACCACAAGAAATGTGTTCATGAGGTAGATGCTGAACATAAGAAGGTTGTTCATGAGGTGCTCAGTGACCAAGAAGGTTATTCATGAGGTGGCCGCTGACCAAAAGAAAGTTGGCCAAGCGAGGAATGACTGTAATAGAAGTAGGTATACTGCGTATTTGGTGGATTTATTGTTGATGAGGCCATAGGTGATGGTACACCAACTGGCTTAGTTATTGCTGGATTGCATTCACATAGGGGAAATATGGTCCAGAATTATCTTCAATATGTCATGTCTGAGAAAAAAACATTTTTGTTAGGGGCTTGCTCTACTAAAGAAGCAGGGCTAATGCCATATGATAGGGGGTGTCTTGACCGGGCATTTGTGTTTCCTTCATTATTATGTCAGGGAGAAGGATGGGGTCACTGACATGAGATGAGGTGCTAGCTCCTGAGGAACACTGAATGCTCTCAGTTTGAGGGCCCGTTTCCACTTGTGCGGTGGGAATCGGCGAATGCGAATTTCGCATGCGGTTGTATGCAAATTTTCATGCGAATTCGCAAACAATTTCGCATGGATGACTTTGTATGCAAATGTAACCATTGCAGTGCCTGTGTGCATTCCCGTTGTTTTTATGCGAAATCGTATGCAAATTTGCATGAAAATGTGCATACCAAAACCGCATGCGAATTTCCTATTAAATACATTGTATGCGATTCGCATAGCGGTATGCGAATTCTGATGGCTAATAATACGATACAAATACAAGAAAATACAATTTAAGCACTCTGCCCTACATTAAAGTTTTCAGGTACACTGTGTTGTGTGATGTGGAAGCTGATATGAAGAAGGAACTAGTCAGGGCAAGGATTCCAGCCTAGTACACACGTTTAATTTCTGTCACCTGCTGAGATCAAAACTCAATCCCCCGAGCAGGGCTGCCATCAGAAATTTTGGGGCCCCTCGCACATCATCAGGCCTGGGCCCACCCACTGGTTGCTGTGCCCGCCCACTAGCCACCCCACCCTGTGTCCGTGTGCGAAGTGCGCTGCAGCGAAAAATGTGCACTGAGGAAAGCAGCATGCACAGCGTTATGCAGCAAAAAGTAGGTATGACCATGGCATGTTGTGGGTGGAGCCAAATACTAGCAAAATACAGGTAGTCCCCGGTTAACAAATGAGATAGGGACTTGTAGGTCCATTCTTATCCTTTATCCATTCTCTTTTGTCCCCCTGTTTTCTTCTTGTGCCTCTTTTGTCCACCTCTGTCTCACCTCAGTTTATGCCACTTTTGTGTCCCTCTGTGTGACCTCATGTTCCCGTCTCATCTCTTTTCTCCCTGTGCCTCTTTTGTCCGCGTTTGTTCCCCCTGTGCCTCTTTTATCTCCGTGTGTTACCTCTTGTCCCCTTCTGTCTCAGCTCGTCCCCCTGCCCTAGCCAGGCATAGGTGCCCCCAGTATAGGTATCCAGGCATAGGCGCCCCCAGTATAGATAGCCCGGTATAGGTTCCCCCAGTATAAGTAGCCAGTTATAGATGGTGCCCCAGGATAGGTAGCCTGGTATAGCTGGTGCCCCAGGATAGGCCAGCAAGATACAGGTGCCCCAGTATAGGTAATCAACTATAGGTGGTGCCCCAGTATAGGTAGCCTGGTATAGTTGCCCCCAGTATAGGTAGCCTGGTATGGGTGGTACACCAGTATAGGTTAGCCAGGTACAGGTGCCCCCAGTATAGGTAGCAAGCTACAGGCGTCCCAGTATAGGTGGTGCCCCAGTATAGGTAGCCAGCTATAGGTGGTGGCCCAGTATAGGTAGACTGTAGCCAGATATAGGTGGTGCTCCAGTATAGAAAGTCTGCTGTAGCGGGCTCACTCATCTGCTCCCCACGTTCAAGCACTGATGTCACTCTTCTCTCAGTGCAGGAATGCGATGTGCTGGTTAGAGAGCCACGGGCCCGCAGCCAGCACATGCGGCCCTTCCGTCGCTTTGGGGGGCCCAGGGCCCCCAGAAGCCCTGGGCCCCTCACTGCAGTGTCAGTTGTCCCCCCCGATGGCTGCCCTGCCCCCGGGTACCAGTACTGTAAAGATGCCTCCAGGCTAGCGTCACAATTTGTTTCTATGGAGGGGTGTGAGGGACGGCATGTGGCACACGACAGAGCAGCCTGAAATGAGAGGTGTAGGGAGGGAGAGAAATACATTTAAGTGGTGCTCAAATTAAATGATCTGGCAGTCCAGTTCTCTAACAAACGTATCAGGGGTGGGCCGCCGTATACACGCTAGACTCTCAGCAAAGGTAGCCCCGAATGGCCGTGTTGGCTGAGAACCGTCTAGCATGTGTACTACACTTTAGGTGATACATCACCAGAAGAAAGTAGGAGGACAACAAAAAGTGAGAGTATGACTTGTGGCCTGTTTGTATTTTGGAGCTAGAGGGGGATATAATGGCTTTAGAAAAAATAGAGGCTATAAAGGTGAGGAGAGCAAGGAGGTGACATGAGGATGGGTGTGTTTACCTTAGGAGGGAGCATGTTACTAGACTGCTTGTGCGTGTGTCAGAAAAGGCACAGTAGTGTGTAGAACAAGGTGAACATTATGTGAATGTGTGCAAACAGTCTCATTACCAGGAAAAGATTTTTACCTTGAAAGTCAAACAAATAGTCTGGTGGCAGGTCAACTCAGGTAAAGTCTGGTCAATTCTGGTCACTTTGTCTCAATTTTACATACAAGACACACTTTGACAGACACGCAGCAGAAAGGTCGACAGAGTTGACCCAAAGGAATACTAAATATTAAGTTGTGTGTGCTTTTTTTGTTTGTTTTTAATAAAAGCTCAAAAATAAAGCCATTCTTTTATATGGAACATTTTTGTTTTCCATAACTAATATTGATGCTAATACTATCAGCTCCGGTAACTGGGTAAGTCGCGTCAGTCGGGGTCTTCTGCACATGCGTGGGAGGTCTGCGCATGTGTAAAAGACCCTGACTCATGTGACTTAGCCAGTTACTGAGGCTGATAACAGCAGAACGGAAGCACCCGAGAGGACGGCGAGGGACTCATTGGTGCTTATGGGGCTGGAAGAAGCCTAAATAAGTATCATATCTTTTGTTTTGTAATGTCTCTGGTACACTTTAAAAAATACTTGGGGCTTCTTCCAGCCCCCGTAGGCTTGCATGGTTACGAATTTTAATGTAGTGCTCATGCATATAGTGCTCCTGACAAAGGCTAGCACACCCCCAGGGAAGCACATGCGCAGCAGTGAGTGACTTGGCTATAGTACTGGGTCGAACAGCGGATTGAGGAAAAGAACCAGGAAGACAGTAAGGGACCTACAAGCCTAGGGGTGCTGGAACAATAGGTAAGTAAACGAACAGTATTTATTTTCACCTCGGGTATCCTTCAAAGTTAACCTGAGGTGAGAGTAATATGAAACTGACGTATTTATTTCCTTTTAAACAATACTAATTGCTTGGCAGCCCTGCTGATCTATTTGGCTGCAGTAGTGTCTGAATTACACCAGAAACAAGCATGCAGCTAATCTTGTCAGGTCTGGCCGTTTTGTCAGAAACACTTGGGTTGCTGCATGCTTGTTCATGGTCTATGGAGGGTCAGGTGTCAGAAACACCTGATCTGCATATGCTTGTTCAGGGTCTATTACTAAAAGTACTATAGGCAGAGAATCAGCAGGACATTCAGGCAACTGGTATTGCATAAAAGGAAATAAATATGGCCGACTCCATATCACTCTCACCTTGGGTTCACTTTAAGGCATGCACTGTTGCTGAACTCTTTCTGTTGTTAACCAGTACTGAACCTTTTTTTTGGGGGGGGGCTAATAGGGAACCCAATAGCCCTAGCTAATAACACTGCTACTACATAAAGCATGGGGCCTTTATCTTGTTGCTTCACTTGCTCTTTTTTGGTGCTGTAGTGGTAAGCTCCAGCAGATCATAGTTTGGTTGAAAAAAACATCCATCAGTCAAGTTAATTTTGTGCTTTGGTTCTGAGGTTTCAGAGTTTGCGCCTCCTGCCCTTCACCTGATCTTAATCATCTTCCTTTAGACCACTGTTATGCTGATGACACCCAGCTATAGTTATCATTCAAACCTAGCATCACAGACACTACTCCACAAAATAAAAGCATGCTTAGCTGAGCTTCAAGAGTAGATGAATAATAAAAATCAATACTGACAAAACTGAGGCTCTTGTTATCGGAGGTCAGCGCTTGACAGCAAAGCAGCTCCAGTCTCAGCCAGCACCACTAAGGATAGGGAGTTCAGACCTGAACAACTCAGACTTTGTGCGCAGCTGGGTGTACTGACTGTTGCAGATTTAAGCTTCAGAAATCAAATCTCAGCTGTTATGAAACATTCCTTTCACCTAAGGAACATTGCAAATATTAAGCACCTTATACCTACAGCAGATCTTCCAACCCTAATGCATGTCTTCATCACATAATGGCTGGACTACTACAATGTTGTCTATACAGGCCTTCCAAACAAAGACCTACACTCCCTGCGGATGGTCAGTACAGAATGCCACCGCAAGGCTGTTACCAAGCCAACCTCACCATTGCCACATAACACCGAACCTTTACTCACTCCACTGGCTACCTATAAAATTGAGAATTCTATTTAAAGGGACTCTGATCTGTAAATAAATATAAAATTGGAACTTACCTGGGGCTTTCTCCACCCTATCGTAGGTCGTGAGGTCCCTCGGCTTCCCTCTTGCTCCTCTCCCAGGGCCTGGCCAGAAATGGCTCCCGGCGACACTGGGCCCGAGTGTCGGGTTCCTTCTTCCTGAAAGGTGACGTCAGTCGACACCACGACGGCCGCCTCACGTCATCACGGCGGCCGGCGTGACAGTACTGCGCATGCTCGGGCCCAGTGTCGCCGGGAGCTGCCGGGAGCCATTTCTGGCCAGGCCCTAGGAGAGGAGCCAGAGGGATGCTGAGGGACCTCCCGACCTACGATGGGGTGGAGAAAGCCCCAGGTAAGTTCCGATTTTGTATATATTTACTGCTCGGAGTCCCTTTAAGATTGGCTTATTGACATTCAAATACTTGCACATATCTGGGCCCTGGATACCTAAAGGATTTGTTGCAACTTCATCACACCTCCCACACTCTTAGATCAAAAGAATGTAATAACTTGGTCACCCCACCAGAGTCTACCACAAAGCCTTTGGAGACAGAGCCTTCTGTCATGCTGCCGCTGCACTTTGCAACTCCCTGCTAAACCCAATCAGGACATCTCCAATTCTCCATCCCTGGAAGCGTTTAAGTCCAAGCATAAAAGTAGCCTGGGCAATTACCGTTCTTGATACCTAGCCTTAACCTCACTCTTAAATGAAAATTTGCCTTGCTCGTATTCCTTGAATTGTATGCTGATGATAAAACTTTAAAAGTGTATTTTAAGATTTTTTTACAGAGCATTTTCAGTAGATGCTTAACTATGAAAAAACATCAAAATTTGGTCAGTTTTGAGAGGGAACACCATTGTGCCCCATCTTGTTATTTATGCCAGGTTATTTGAAGCCTTGCATAGGTTGTGAGGCTGTTAAAGGTTCTGCATATTTTCAAGGACAAAACAAAGATATTGTAGTAGAACAAGTTATTTCATGCTGTGTTGTGAACGTGACAGTGAGCAGTCGCTATGACACCTAGAAGTGAACAATGAATGTCTACTATAAAGTCAACATACGTAACTGTGTTTCAGGTTAGCACAAAGTCTGAAGGTCCATACCATCAATTATCTGTTTTTGCTTCAGTTGCAAATAAAGCAGCTTAACAGCTTATTTTTACATCATTTAGTTTGGATGAAACAATGAAATCCATCCATCAAGTTTTTTTTATTAAAAATCACATTACTGTCCTGTACCCGAATCAGTGGCGTAGCAATAGGGGTTGCAGAGGTAGCGACCGCGTTGGGGCCCTTGGACAAGAGGGGCCCCATGGGGCCCTCCTAAACCAAAGTATAAGCTGTTTATTGGTCCTGTGGTGGTAATAATAACTTCTATAGATGCTTTGAATAGTAGTAATCATTAATAAACTGTTCCCCATCACCTTCTTGCACCTCTAATACTGTGGATGACCTTGGCAGGTTTTGTTGCACCGTATCAATTGTTACGTATATAGTGCTGGGGGGGGGGGGGGGGGCAATGTAAATCTCGCATCGGGGGCTCATAGCTCCATAACTACGCTACTGACCCGAATATGTCCCACTTGATCCAGAGGAGGGTAAAAAAAAAAAAAAAAAAAAAACTACAAAATTGGGCCAATTAGCCAAATTGCCTCCTGAGTACAGGTATCATTCAAATGCTGCTTCAGTAATAGAAAAACATGTAAGCCCTGCTTAAATACAGATATAAAATGTTCCATAACTAATTACTGTAAAGAACCCCTTTCTAAATATATAGCAATTACTTTTTTTTGCATAGAATTGGCATACATTTTGCATCAACTCAAGTCAGAATTACTAGCACCTAATTGACCATTCCTAATCACTTATTCAGAGATGGATAACCATGAAATGGGTCCAAGGCTAGATATCGAATTTGGCACCCCTGTTGGCAACCTGGTTTATTTGACAAGGTAAGTTGGGGGATGGGATTTCATAAAAGGGCCAGCAAGGCCTACTGACATCTACCAGGCCTTATGTACCTGCCCAAGTTGCCTTGTGGATACTCTGGCTGTACAGTATGAAAAACAAATGCAAACTGTGCATTTGTATACATATAATGAAAGCCAATAATATAATAAGAGCCACATCTGATCGTTAATATACTGTATACCACAATAAGAGACCAAAACAAAAATCTATCCTATATAATAAAATACAAGTGTCTGTCCCTGTGTTAGTGCTTTGCGCTACTGCGCATGTCAAGCACTGACAGCTATCGGGATAGGGCGGAGGGTGGGCCGGCCGGCCGCACGGCGGGTGGGTGCGCACTGACTGGCGGCTGTGGCGGCATGAAGAGACCTAAAGCCCGTTTTTAAATGCACTTAGGTCAATTAGTAACCCAATAAGAGACCAAAACAGAAACTGGAGGTTTTTAGAGACCAGTGAGGGTCTATCAAGTATCCATAAAAGTCAGGTTTGTAGACATCAGTAAAAAAACCAAATCCATAATCGTGTCAGTGCATAGATGGAATAGATGCAAATTTACTGATGTTTTTCAACATAAACATTAGACATCTGGTCTTTATAAAAAAAGACCAATTTCACCAAAGCATCCCCCCTTATTAATTTGGTTACTATCTGAGTTCAGTAATTGTTGTAGCATTGATAAAAATCTGTCACTTTTTCTAGAGCGAATAACATCAACATTCCAATCAATGTCTAGTTAGTTGAAATTGCCAATAACTATGACCCTATTTTTGGTTGGTACAGAAAGCACAGTGGAATAACAGGGGTTGTACCACCGGCAGTAGTATCGAAACCAATTAGAAATTACAAACTTTATTGACTACTGATAGGCCTGGCTGATCAGGGCAACAGAAAACCTTGTTATGGCACAGTGTCCCAATTAAATCAGATGGCCAAACCAGGACACGGGGGGCTGCTCCGTGACACTGACCATACCTCCCAATCCAATACAGTCTTACCGAAATAGGGACAGCTGGAAGGTATACAAATCAGAGCTTATACTCTGCAGTATGCAGCAGAGCTCATATGAGAATGCGTAAAAAGAACTATTATCTACACAATTGTATCAGAACCATGCAAATAATTCCATTAAAGCTTTATTCACACTAACTATTTTCATGGCACTTTCCCTGTTTTGTTTTACCACCCCTCAACCATCATGAGAAACAAATGCAGCTGAAAGGAGCTGTACACATAGGTGGTTGGGTATAGTCCATAGGTGTAGGTGGTCAGAAAAGAAAACATAAAAGTAGAGATAGCCCGAACTGTTCGCCGGCAAATGGTTCCCGGCGAATTTCCGTGGTTCGCGATCGCGGAGAACCACAAACTTTTGCAGAAGTTCGATTCGCCCCCATAGTGCATCATTAGGGTCAACTTTGACCCTCTACATCACAGTCAGCAGGCACATTGTAGCCAATTAGGCTACACTCCCTCCTGGAGCCCCACCCTCCCCCCTTATAAAAGGCAGGCAGCGTCAGGCATTGGACTCACTCGTGTGCCTGCAGTAATTAGAGAAGGGAGAGGTTGCTGCAGAGACATTAGGGAAAGCTTAGTTAGTCTCTTGTAGGCTTGTTAGCTTGCTCCTTGCTGATTCTTATTGCTAAAAATCACCCCTCAACAGCTCTTTTAATAGCTAATGTTGTTCTTGTGATCTATTTTTTTTTTTGTGTGGCCCACTTGCATTTAATACAGTGCTGTCAGTCAGTCGCAGCTGGCCTTTGGCACCTCAATTTCTACTGTGCCACTGCCAGGCCCAGCACATTCAGTGACTACATGTGTGTGTGACAGGCAGCTGCAGATTTGTAATCCCAATCACTGCACCTGTTCACTGTTCAGTGCACCTACCTACCTATACCTACGTGAGCGCACGCATTGTTAATACCACCAGTCATTGCACCTGTCATTGCAGTCCGTGTGTGTGTGTGTGTGACAGGCAGCTGCACATTTGTAATCCCAATCACTGCACCAGTTCACTGTTCAGTGCACCTACCTACCTATACCTATGTGAGCGCTCGCATTGTTAATACCACCAGTCACCTGTTCAGGGTACCTGTGTGTGTGTGTGACAGGCAGCTGCACATTTGTAATACCAGTCAATCCAACCTGTTCACTGCACCAGTGTAACCGCACATTGTATTAGTCAAGTCAGTGCATACCTTTCACTTCATTCCCCCCAATATGGCCAAACAAATGGCAGAGCCAAAGGCAGGCCACCTGGCAGGTCTGTTCGAGGTCGCGCTGTCATGATTTCGTGCGGCCCTCAACCAAAGTACAGTGTTCAGAAGAAGGCACGTGCCATCAACCCCCAATATTGTCAGGACGTAGTTGACTATTTAACACAGAACACCTCATCTTTCTCAGCTTCCGCACGGAAGCGTGACATATCTTCCTCCTCCTGCTCTGATTCTGGCAACCCACTTAACACTCAGTCGGCCGCCACCACCAAATGCAAACACCCCAGGGCTTAGCGGTGTGGAAATTTTTTGTGTGTGTCTGCCTTATATGAGAGCAATGCCATCTGTACTCTCTGCCACCGAAAATTGAGCCATGGAAAGACCAAGACCAGCGTAGGGACAACTACCTTACGAAGGCACATGATTACAAAGCACAAACTGCAGTGGGATAACCACCTGAGGAAAAGCAGCACACAAAAGCAAAGCTTCACACCGCAGTGGAAGATACCAGGCCCGCAAATTTTTCTCACAAAAAGGTGATACCTAAACTGTACTGTGATGTTGAAAGGCAAGTGGTGACATCTCTGGCACACAGCGTTGGGTCAAGGGACTTGCCCGAAGACTAAGTCAGTCCCCACAGACAGCATCTCTGCCTGCATGCCGTATGACTGCCTGCCCCAAGACTAAGTCGGTCCCCACACAGCATCTCTGCTTGCAGGCCGCTTGACTGCCTTCTCCGCTACCAACAACAGGGTCCACTAGGACTCCAGGAGGATTTCCGAAGCCCAATTTTTCTGGCTGCACTGCGGCTGCAACAACAAAACAAAAGGCATGTACATGTGTCAATTCCCCTTCGTGATCGTTAGCTTGCCGCGGTGAAGGGGCTTGCGTATCACAATTAAGCAATGACCGCCAGCTATATGATTGTCTCGGGGGTGGCACACCAAAGATAATAAGGTCGTTGCTTCATTGTGGACCGAACAAATTCGAACACCTGGACAATCACTGTTGTTCTGTCATTGAGCTACCTCAGCCTGGCGACCATATGGGCTTGAAAACCGCTATCGCCTGTACTCTCGCCATGGTGCGCACCAGTCCAGCACGGCCGTCACAACACAAACAGCTGTTTGCGGTGCGTTACACAGTGAGTTTGGTGTGTCAGTGTGAAGCAGTACTCTAATTACACTCCCTGATTGATGTATACATGCAAGATGTTTTAAAGCACTTTAAAGAACCAGGTTCGCGAACCGAAAATCTGAGGTTCGGGCCATCTCTACATAAAAGAGTTTACTAGGTAGGGGTTAATTTGCATGTTCTGAGAGGTTACAGCAGGGGCGTTCCTAAGGTCCTTGGAGATCGGGGGCACCTGTGGGCACTAGGAGGGGGGGATGGCAAAAATGGGCGTGGCCATGCAGTGAGTGGGAGTGGCCATGGGTGGGGCCAAATGTACATGAACTTAGCAGCGGTGTAAGCTACAGATAATGGGCCTGCCCATCGAAATATTGGATGGAGCAGGGTGCTTTATTTAGATAATTTACAATCAGTATAGGCATAGATCAAATATGTATACGCACATACAATTTTGATTGGTCAATCACTGACCAATATTACCACCCCCATGCAGTAAGTGAGCTAACAGACAATGAACTTGATCAACAGAGCTAAAATTGGCTAATCAAAATTGTATGTGTGTACCAGGCTTTACAGCTAATACTGTACATACAGAAAGTAGCAGGGATCAGCATACAATACAGCTGGTTAACAATCAGTAAAGGCACAGTACACACTGGAGGTAGATCAGCACACAGTTCAGGCACTAGAGAACAGCTTATACTGTACATACTGTAGGCAGCAGAGATCAGCACCGAAAAATATGAGAGCGCTGCAACGAAAAATGGGTGTGGCCATGGACCAGAATGTGGGTGTGGTAATGGGTGGAGACACATTTACATGAACTTAGCAATGGTGGGACATTAGATTAGGACAGTGGTGGCGAACCTTTTGGAGGCTGAGTGCCCAAACTGAAACCCAAAAGTCACTTATCTATCGCAAAGTGGCAACAGCAATTTAAACTAAATACTGTACAAACGTTTTAACTCATACATGAACATTATGGAAAAACAATTTCATCCATCCTACTCCTGAAAAAATTTATTCTTTTTTTTTAGAAACTCCCAGTTTTATTTTCTGTTTTAAAAAGCTAAAAAAGTAGGTTTAATGCTATTGTCTCATATGATGATGATTCAGCTTTTCCCATAGTCTCGCAGTTTGCAATCATGTGACCCCCAACAAGACAAATTCAGCAATCATGAGGCCCCTATCAAGACAAATTCAGCAATCATGAGGCCCCCAACAAGACAAATTCAGCAATCATGAGGCCCCCAACATGAGAAATTCAGCAATCGTGAGGCCCCCAACAAGACAAATTCAGCAATCATGAGGCCCCCAACAAATCATGAGGCCCCCAACAAGACAAATTCAGCAATCTTGAGGCCCCCAACAAATCATGAGGCCCCCAACCAGACAAATTCAGCAATCATGAGGCCCCCAAAAAGACAAATTCAGCAGTCATGAGGCACATAAATAGACAATGGCTTTTGAATTCTCCTCTACTGGCTGCTGTGCCTGGCAATACTGTTTTTGGCTGGATTGGGGATGATGTGTGGGTAGAAAGGCCTGGCAGTGATGCTGTGGCCGGGTTGGCTGACGGTGATGCTGTGGCCGATGCTGTGGCTGGGTTGGCTGGCGGTGATGCTGTGACCTGGGCTGGCTAGTGCTGGGCTGTGCATGGCTGGTTGAAGTAAATGCTGGCCTGACTGGTGGTGATGCTGTGGCCTTTTTGACAGTGATTGTGGGCTGGTTGGCTGGTGGTGATGCTGGGCTGGCTGGCCTGGATAGTTTAGGTAGTGACAGGTGCCCCCTAGTTAAGGTAGCGCCAGGAGTCCCCCAGTTTAGGTAATGACAGGAGCCCCCCAGTTCAGGTAGTGACAGGAGCCCCCCAGGTTAGGTAGTGAGTGACAGGGACCCCCAGGTTAGGTAGTGAGTGACAGGCGCCCCCCAGGTTAGGTAGTGAGTGACAGGGACCCCCAGGTTCAGTAGTGAGTGACAGGCGCCCCCCAGGTTAGGTAGTGAGTGACAGGGACCCCCAGGTTAGGTAGTGAGTGAAAGGGACCCCCAGGTTAGATAGTGAGTGACAGGCGCCCCCCCAGATTAGGTAGTGAGTGACAGGCACCCCCCAGGTTAGGTAGTGAGTGACAGGTGCCCCCAGGTTAGGTAGTGAGTGACAGGGACCCCCAGGTTAGGTAGTGAGTGACAGGGACCCCCAGGTTAAGTAGTGAGTGACAGGGACTCCCAGGTTAGGTAGTGAGTGACAGGCACCCCCCAGGTTAGGTAGTGAATGACAGGCGCCCCCCAGGTTAGGCAGTGAGTGACAGGGACCCCCAGGTTAGGTAGTGACAGGGACCCCCAATTAGGTAGTTAGTGACAGGCGCCCCCCTCACCTGACAGCTAGCAGCAGCATCAGACCTCGATCAGCAGGTGACCCAACCAGTTAGAGCAGGCGCCGGGTGCACCACGCTGTATATCCGGAAGTGATGTCACTTCCGCATATCAGTGCGGTGTCCGCTAGGTCCTAGCGCCCGCACTAGTGGTCGCCTGCTGATTGAGGGCTGACGCTGCTGGCTGTCTGGCAGCGGGCGGCCAGGGGGGGGGAGAGCGGGTCTGCCGGGGCACCCCTAGAAATAGATTGGGGGCACCCCAGGACATGTTGGGGGCACGGGCCCCCCTAAATTAGGGCTAGCACAAGGCAACAATTAGAGGGCAACTAAAAAGGCTAGCAGCACAACATAAAAGGCAAAAGCTTGAGCAGCAATCTAATCTGGAATTCAAGCTCTCCAAGTTAAAAATAGCTCACGCTCAAACTCCAACCCTATACCTACAGAAACAAATTGAATCGACCTTAGCTCAGCTAGAAATTAACCTATCCTCACGAACTGAAAAAGCGCTAAGATGGATGCAATCCAAGCTGTACGCCCAATACAATAAACCTAATTCCTGGCTCGCCAAAACTCAGCATCTTAACAAAGTCTTTCAAATCCGCACCAAAAATGGCGATATCAGCTCAGACCCTCTAAAAATTCACCAACAATTTGCAAACTACTATACTAACCTTTACGCTCCGAAACCACCTGCTCCATCCCACACCTCTCCAGTTACGTACCTTCGACAACTACCAATTCCTCACCTTAGAACTGAAAAAGCGCAGGTCCTTAATTTACCTATTACTGAAGATGAGATAAGAGACACAATTAAATGCCTCAAAAATGGCAAGGCCCCTGGGCCTGATGGCTACTCAGCCATATATTACAAAAAAAATTAAAAACTACCACGGAAAGGTGGACTAAGTGCTGTATCACCTTGTCAAAGGGAAGTAACTACTACTTTTACATTGAAACAAACTATAAACGTCTTCATCGAGTGTATATTACTCCCTCAAAAATACATGCTATTGATACCTCTAAGTCTAATTTATGTTTCAGAAAATGTGGAAGAGTTGGAGACATGGCGCACATTTGGTGGTACTATCCGAAAGTTCACAACTTTTGGGCCGAAATCACCTCAATAATTAACACTGCACTTGAAACATCTCTGAGCCCAGACCAGCCCTCCTCTTGTTTGGAGATAAACCCCCAAAATGGAGGCACCCTCTCCACCGTTTAGCACAACACATTGCTAAAGCTGCCAGATCGCACATTGCCCGACAATGGCAGCAGCCAACACTCTCAGTGCAAATGGTAGACCAAATTCTATTGGATGTTATAATCTCTGAGAGGCTACTCGCAATCACTAATGACACATTCCTTTATGAGAACATGGCAACCCTGGATGAACGCCTCCACCCTCTTAGGCCTTAGATCAGGGGTCTCAAACTCGCGGCCCGCGGGCCATTTGCGGCCCTCGATACAATATTTTGTGGCCCTCGCCAGCAAAAGCTTCCTTATAGTTCGCTTCAGTGCTCCCAAGTAATCCACCGCATCCCCACCGCTAAACAAGGGCTGCAGAGCCCCCAAAGCGCCCGGGGGGCAATCCGCTGGCATTTCCTGGAAGGGACAGAGCTTTCAGCTTCAGCTCTGCCCCTTCTGACGTCAATCGCCGCACAGATCGCCGCCTCTCCCCGCCCCTTTCTGTGAAGGAAGAGTGAGAGGGGCGGGCAGAGGCGGCGATGCGCCGCGATTGTGAAATTCCTTATGCGGCCCAGCCTCATCCTGACTTTGCCTCCTGCGGCCCCCCAGGTAAATTGAGTTTGAGACCCCTGCCTTAGATCCTGTGCATTCTCTATATAAAACTGCTTACTTGTCTTTTATTCTGATCTCTGTTTTATATGCCTTATTTGTCATATATACCTATAATGAAAATTAACTGCATATGTAGTATCGCTATTTTTGTTCACTGTTTTATTATGCTTATCTCAAGTTTAGCCTCGATAGGGGCAATATTCCAAAGCTGTAATGTCGTTTTGTTATATTTAACACAATAAAACGTTTGAAACTAAAATAGGGCTAGCGACACCCCTGGGCTACAGTACAGCTAAATGTTTTTTTTTCCTGCAAAGCACCTGAAACCAGAAGGAAACATCTTTGGGCATTTTAAAACCATTAGTATGTATGATTTTTACAAACTTGCATATAGTTGTTCAAAGATATTAACAACCTGTTAGTGGCCCAGCAGAACTAAGTCACACAAGAATTCAAGCCCTGTGTGTGAAGGAATGTGGAGGCATAGTGAGGGGAACTGCTGTACTGTATATAGCATACACTCTGTTTACATAAGGAAAGGAAACATCTGTTCTTTGGGTATAGACTATCTGTTTTAAGGGACACTAGTGCTAATACTGATAGACTGGTCTGCTAATCATTCCACAAGTGACACGTACATTCAGCTGTCTTGGTAACTATAACCAACAAATAACTATAATTCATATTCCCAGCTGTGGACTAACACTAAACTACTGACATAAATATTATTTACCTTTCAAAATTGTATATAAGGTGGAGTTCACACTGTAACTGATAAAAAAATGTTTTTTGTAAAAACTGATACGTTCTCTATTACATATGGATTAGTTTGCATCCAGTTTTCATCAGTTTTTTATTCGTTTTTGAATGGACAGGAGAAGTTGCTAAAAATAGACTTTGGAAAAAAACTCTGTTCTGCAAAGTATTTAGATACTCTGCATTTGTATTTGGCAAGTAGCAGCAGCAGCATTGGGATTGTGTTGTTTTTGTTTTTAACAGAAATAGACCTTGTTTGCTTTTTCAACTACTGCCTAGAAATAGCCTCCTTGTTTAATTTTCACTTACTATGTGGGGCGTAGGCGTCCTATTTGCAGGAGAGGGTGGGTGCACTCACTACTCTGTGAAAGGCACGAGAAAGGACAGTTCATTTAGCTGTATCAGGACTTGAGAGGGCGCCAACTACTGCTCGATGTGAGTGTAAGTATCTTTATACATACTGTATATACAGTGGCGTGCAAACGTATTCGGCCCCCTTGAAGTTTTCCACATTTTGTCATATTACTGCCACAAACACGAATCAATTTAATTGGAATTCCAAGTGAAAGACCAATACAAAGTGGTGTACACGTGAGAAGTGGAACGAAAATCATACATGATTCCAAACATTTTTTACAAATAAATAACTGCAAAGTGGGTGTGCGTAATTTTTCAGCCCCCTGAGTCAATACTTTGTAGAACCACCTTTTGCTGCAATTGCAGCTGCCAGTCTTTTAGGGTATGTCTCTACCAGCTTTGCACATCTAGAGACTGAAATCCTTGCCCATTTTTCTTTGCAAAACAGCTCCAGCTCAGTCAGATTAGATGTACAGCGTTTGTGAACAGCAGTTTTCAGATCTTGCCACAGATTCTCGATTGGATTTAGATCTGGACTTTGACTGGTCCATTCTAACACATGGATATGTTTTGTTTTAAACCATTCCATTGTTGCCCTGGCTTTATGTTTAGGGTCGTTGTCCTACTGGAAGATGAACCTCCGCCCCAGTCTCAAGTCTTTTGTAGACTCCAAGAGGTTTTCTTTCAAGATTGCCCTGTATTTGGCTCCATCCATCTTCACATCAACTCTAACCAGCTTCCCTGCCCCTGCTGAAGAGAAGCACCCCCAGAGCATGATGCTGCCACCACCATATTTTACAGTGGGGATGGTGTGTTCAGAGTGATGTGCAGTGTTAGTTTTCCGCCACACATAGCGCTTTGCATTTTGGCCAAAAAGTTCCATTTTGGTCTCATCTGACCAGAGCGCCTTCTTCCACATGTTTGCTGTGTCCCCCACATGGCTTGTGACAAACTGCAAATGGGACTTCTTACGCTTTTCTGTTAACAATGGCTTTCTTCTTGCCACACTTCTATAAAGGCCAACTTTGTGCAGTGCACCACTAATAGTTGTCCTATGGACAGAGTCCCCACCTGAGCTGTAGATCTCTGCAGCTTGTCCAGAGTCACCATGGGCCTCTTGACTGCATTTCTGATCAGTGCTCTCCTTGTTCGGCCTGTGAGTTTAGGTTGACGGCCTTGTCTTGGTAGGTTTGCAGTTGTGCCATACTTCTTCCATTTCTGAAAGATCGCTTGAACAGTGCTCCGTGGGATGTTCAAGGCTTAGGAAATGTTTTTGTAGCCTAAGCCTGCTTTCAATTTCTCAATAACCTTATCTCAATAACCTTAACAATTATCCCTGACCTGTCTGGTGTGTTCTTTGGACTTCATGGTGTTGTTGCTCCCAATATTCTTTTAGACAATTTCTGAGACCGTCACAGAGCAGCTGTATTGGTACTGACATTAGATCACACACAGGTGCACTCTATTTAGTCATTAGCACTCATCAGGAAATGTCTATGGGCAACTGACTGCACTAAGACCAAAGGGGGCTGAATAATTACGCACACCCCACTTTGCAGTTATTTATTTGTAAAAAATAAGTTGCTCCACTTTTCACATGTATACCACTTTGTATTGGTCTTTCACGTGGAATTCCAATAAAATTGATTCGTGTTTGTGGCAGTAATGACAAAATGTGGAAAACTTCAAGGGGGCCGGATACTTTTGCAAACCACTGTGTGTATATATATATGTATATATTATTATTATTATTTAGTATTTATATAGTGCAAACATATTACGCAGCGCTGTACAGTATATATATATATCTTGTCACTAACTGTCCCTCAAAGGAGCTCACAATCCAATCCCTACCATTGCCATATGTCTATATTATGTAGTGTAAGTACTGTATATATATATATATATATATATATATATATATATATATATATATATATACATATATATATTTTTATATATATATATATATATATATATATATATATATATATATATATATATATATATATTATTAAGTACCCTTAACCCTCCTCTACTGTGGCAATCTCTTTCCTGATATTAACCATTCCTATCTGCTTGTTACCCCAGGTTGTAGGTTTGATGGACTCCTTGAGATCCTGAAAGCAGGAGCAATCCCTGGGTTTTCAAGGGGGGATTCCTGATAGGTCTCCCTCAGCCAAGCACAATACAGTATAATAATATGGTAGGACATCATGCTGGGTACACATAATGCAATTTTCCTGTCCGACTGACAGGATCTTACAATTATTTCCTAAATGTCCGCTCTGCTCCCAATGGACAACGGGATTGATCAGAAGCAATTTGGATACAGATAATAATGAGTACAACCGACATTGGTAATGAAGGGGAAAGTGAAGCATTCACACAGCAGGGCACAGGGCTGTGCTCATACCTGGCTCTGTTAAGTTCCCCAGAGCTGCTCCATGCTCTACACACGCTGCTGCTCCATGCTCTGTACACACATTGCTGCTACATCCAAAGTCATCTGTAGCAGGGAAAGAAAGGGGGCAGTGCTGTGAGCTGCAGGATGCCTGCAGATATTCTGGTGTCTCAACTTGTGCCTGTCCCCAGACAATGCAATGGCCCTGGTCTGAGGGGGGCTTCTGGACAGCTGTAATCCCCCCCTGCATTTGCCTATGGAAGGGTGATCTGAAGAAGCAGGATACCAATACTAATTCCTTAAAGCTTTTACGCCAGAAGAACAGCTTCTGATCACTCAGAGATGTGTCATGAAATTTCAAAGTGATTTCAAAGCGTCTCATATTTTAAATCGCAAAAATGGCATAAAGTAATCCCATTATTCATGGATTTGTGCATTGATATACCAAAAATCTCACTACATGTGTAGTTGCACATCATAGTGTTCACATAGAAGAAAAAAACACATAAACTTTTTGAAAAGCAATTAAAAATGTATTGAATACAAAAAACGCCAATTGTAGCCACTGGAGAGGTTAGCATCATTGCAGGATGCAGTATCAAAAGTCTCAGATATAACTCACTTCTCTGCTGCTGTCTTTACTGCACCTTGGAAACCAGTGCACAGGCAGTTGGTTCACAAGTTTCAGAACCATGTAGTTTAGTTGTCTGTCTTGCAACAGTTGAGTATTTTTAGGTGGTGTGAACATGTTTGTGGATTTTTTTTAATCTTAATGCAGATTATGATTAAACGTGTAATATGCATAATACCTAACTTATTTTTAGCCTGTAAGTACAGCTTTAAAATAATGTACTGACAATAAGCAAAATAGATGAAACACCAAGGGCTGGTTTCCACGTGCGTACCTCTTATCTTGTGCCATGCAAGGCTATAGGGATTCGTATGCGTGAAACGGAAAGCTGCTGCGTGTTGTCTAGAACCACACTGGCAAGCAATTAGCATTGCATGCTACTGCTGGAATAGGCCCTGTGTGACTCAAATGCAGGTCCTATTCATTGCATTGGTTTTTCAGCCAATGTATCAGGGAACCTAATCACAGTAAATGGCACTATGAAAAAAGAGCAATACATGAGGATTCTCAACAACAACATCAGGCAGTCTGCAGAGAAACTTGACCTGGGCCACCAGCGGACGTGTCAGCATGACAATGACCCAAATCACACAGCGAAAGTGGTGAAGAAATGGTTAGCAGACAACAGTATTAACATTTTGGAGAGGCCCAGCCAGAGTCCTGACTTGAATCCAATTGGGAATCTGTGGAGGGAGCTAAAGATCAGAGTGATGGCAAGAAGACCCTCCAACCTGAAAGATTTGGAGCGCATTGCTAAAGATGAATGGGCAAAAATACCTGTGGAGACATGCAAAAAGCTGGCCTGCAATTTTAGGAAGTGTTTGATTGCTGTAATAGCCAATACAGGCTTTTCTATTGATTATTGAGTAGGGTATGGATAATTTTGGACTGGACATGTTTTACTCAAATGTAAATAAAAGCTGAGAAATGATTTTTTTTCCACAATAATGCCTCTTGTACATAGTTTTATTAACTTTTGGTAGACACCTATATCATTTCCCGTCAAAAAAAGTACTTGTTGGCTGAATAAAAGTAACTTTATGTCAAAATTTGCCAGGGGTATGAATAATTATGGACAGCACTGTATGTACAGTGCCAAGCTCACAAATAACTAGGCTGTGTTCCTTTTTTTATTTCTCTGCCTGAAAGAGTTAAAAATCAGATATGCGAGTGACACTTTTTGTCCAGGTCGGGGCCGGGTCGGACTGGGTCAGACTATAGCATAACCCTAACTGATAAGTAATTACAGCCATAAAACACTTTCCTGTCAGTGAATGGCTTCTGAGGGCAGGAAAGAGATAAAAGAGGTTCAATAATTAATAGATTGTAGCTCTAGCATACTTCAATGAGTGTGCAACTGAACAGAGAAAACAAAACAGTAAAAACTAGATTTAAATATAAAATAAAACTGTGGGATATTTAAAAAAAAAGTCATTTTTAGGAGAAGTAGGACAAACACAATTGTTTTTCTCATCCATATATATTTTCACTTAGGATGTCCTTTTAGAACATGGAGAGTTTCAAACAGGCCAGGGGCCAGAGAAGCAGCACCCTATAGGTTAGTAATAGTGCTCCCTTAATCCCAAAACCCCCAGTGGCACGCAGCATTACAAACATCCATGGGGGGGTTCATTTTTTTGCATTTTAAATTGTAAAAGCATGCTGCTTAGTCAATTTTAAGTACTATTGCTAATTTCAAATGTGGTCTGCCATAGTATGCTTTAAAATAATGATGCTTGCATTGTTCTGTAAACATTCCATTAGCTGTAAGATATGGTAACATACAGTAGTTTTCAAACAAAATATTGCTGTCACAAGTTTAGTGTTTGGGAAATTTAGTACTGAACATATGATTTGGATATTTTACAATCAAACAGAATAATTTACATTGCCTGCCAAATTAAAACAAACATAATTGTGATGTAACTGTCATAATATTATTGCCAGAACACCTAAACCAGGCTTACACAATTATTCTCAACGCACGTATTGCAAAACCAGTTAGACTCGCCATATGCTGGGCTAATGCCAAGCATGTAATAGAAGGTATTTTGGACATGACACCTGTCTGGTTACTATACATGATTGGGCTTGCCTTTGCAGTGTGCATTTGGCATTATTGTGAACTTGAAAGGGGTGATTGATTTATTCTCAGAATTAGGCACAAGGTGTACAGTTGATACCAAGAATTTCCAGGACACTGTAGGAACTCTCTAGCCTTCTTTTTGTCACCATCAACTGTTATCTCCTTTTCTTTAGCCTGTGCTGCCTCTAATATCTCTAATTAACCATTAGGGCTCATGCACCCGTCCAAACAATCTGTCCAACTATTGTCTAAACTTGGTCTGTTGGAAGACAGTTGGGCGTGTTTACGACAAACAACAAGACGACCAACTGATAACATGTGGTTTGCCAGCTCCATCTGGTGGATCAACCTGCACAACTATCTTACAGGTTACCCACGTGTTTAGAAGTCATTTGAATGACTTTTTGTTGTTTTTGAATGCGGACATTTTGTGCAGTTTCTCGTTTTGCTTGCGTGTACAGTATTTAAGTTAGTTGGTTGCTTAGTTGATTGCTGTGTGTGTAAGTATCTGTCGTGTAAAGAACTTGTAGTTTCAGTTGGTCATGTTGTGCCGTTGGTTGTATGGGTGTAATGGATAGCGGAGATACTGCCGCAACAGCAAGCGGCATGGCGGCTATCTCCACGTCTCAGCCGGCGGTCCCCGCCGCGCAGTTACATGCTGGTACTTTGCCTGGTCCTTCTATTGCTCATAGACTAAGGACTACGCACGCGCGCGCGCGACAGGACCTTTATGCAACTAGAAGGGAAGTCAGCTGATCAGTCGGTAAGCTGACTCCAGCTATGCTCCGGATTGGCTGAGTGACTGGGGCGGCGCTGTGGAGCGCTTGCAGTATATATAGGACAGGTCGTTCAGTTGCTCCGCGTCTGCTGTTGCAAATGCTACGTGTTAGCACTCAGACCTAGTCAGATCCCAAAGTGTGCTAGAACCAGCAGGAGCTGGGGATCCACACTTAGCCAGAATCTGTTGATAGCTTAAAGTACTAATTGAATTGTATTATTTGTTATGACCTTCTGCTAGCTTGACTACTCTACTGTTTACTGATCCTGTACCTTTGCCTATCTGATATAGTTGCCGACTCTGCCTGAAACACTACTCTGATCTAACCTTCTGTCTCTGTACCGTATCTGTCCGCTCGTTGCCAAATCTGCTTGTCTGACTCTCCTATCCTCACAAGTGACCCTAGTCACTGGTGAGGGATCCTCTGCTAGCATCGCCTACTTCACAGGTGACTACTAGCTGCAGTACTATCTGAATCACCTGCTCCTCAGGTGGTCAGTAGCTGCAGTACAGTCTGAATCACCTGCTCCTCGGGTGGTTCTTTAGCTGCAGTACAGTCTGAATCACTTGCTCCTCAGGTGGTCAGTAGCTGCAGTACAGTCTGAAGCACCTGCTCCTCAGGTGGTCAGTAGCTGCAGTATAGTCTGAATCACCTGCTCCTCAGGTGGTTAGTAGCTGCAGTACAGTCTTTATCACCTGCTCCTCAGGTGAATAGTCACTACAGTACTATCCTTTCTACCTGCTCCTCAGGTGATAGTGGCTACACTACAGTCTGAATCACCCACTCCACGGGTGATCAGTTCACTTGTTTAAACATATTACTACCCGCTCCTCGGGTTAACTATCTCACTATTGTCTGCATCTCCAGCTTGCTGGAGTTTGTACTCCTGTGTTATATAGAGATATTCCTCTCCTCTGAAAAAGCCAGTATCTCTATCATTACTGTTGCACCAAACACCTTCCCTTACATTGGTTGTCCTGTTTCTGGCTATACCAGCATTATTGGTGATTCTGCAGATCACACATAATCAGGTATAGCATCTGTATTATTGGTGATACTGCAGATCACCAATAATCAGAGAAGTCTGTCCTCGCTGACACCAATCGTTACAATGAGCCTTTAAACATCCCAGCTATCCCTAAAGTATTCCATGACATACCAGGGTGTATATTTAGAATGTTCCGTCAAATATTAAATATCCTGATCAGTAAATATTTTAACAATGAAATTCCTCCAGACCTTGAAAAAGGTTTTTGTGTTCCTCCTTGAGGTTCCATATTATTGGACTGCTTGGATAGATCTATTGTATATTACATACTTAACTGTAATTCAAACTACCGTAGGTGTGCTAGTATGCTAGTTCAAATAGAAAGGTTATACATAAAATAACTCATTAAAGGACACCTGAAGTGAGAAGGATATGGGGGCTTCCATATTTATTTCCTTTTATACAATACCAGTTGCCCTGCATCCTGATGACCTTCCATGCATCAGTAGTGTCTGAATTGCACAACACACCTGAAACAAGCATGCAGCAAAGCCAGTCAAATTTCAGTCTGAGACATCTGATCTGCATGCTTGTTCAGGGTATATGGCTAAAAGTACAGTGTAATGCTGGGAATACACGGGTTGATCCGGCGGCCGATTAGCCGCCGGATCGACCCCAGCCGCGTCCACGCGCATGCTCGCGTATCGATTACCGCTCGTCCCCGCCGGTGCTTCCTTATCAGCGCTCGATTCTCTGCCATTGTTCGCCGGCGGGGATCAAACGGGCGGGGGTCGAGCGGCTTAATCGGGCCAGCTGAATATTATCAGCTGGCCGGATCAGCTGGTCGATACACGGTACAGAAACGTACCGTGTATTCCCAGCATTAGAGGCAGAAGATCGGCAGGATAGCCAGACAATATGCATTTTTTAAAGAGGAAATCAATACAACAGCTTCCATATCCCTCTCACTCCAGGAGTCCTTTAACCCCCCTGGCGGTACGCAGTTTCAGTGGCTGCGTCCGCGGGAGGGATTTGTTTAATTAAAAGTGCTTTTTATATATTAACTAGCACTAGGCTAGCTAACTATGTGCCCCAAGTCCCCCGGCATCTCTCTGAGCCCCCCCCCCACGATTGCCGCCGGCTATATTTACCCGTCCACGATCCTGCGAGAGCCGCAGCTTCACCAATTAGCTTCACACGTCGCTATGGCGATGATCGGACATGATGTCATGACATCATGCGCAGTTCTGATCCTCCTCATAGCGAAGCCGGGTGCTGATTGGTAGGCTGCGCCATCGTGGGATCCCTGGGGGGTACGTATTACGGCGGCGATCGGAGGGGACCGGAGGGACTTGCCACACATAGTTAGCTAGCCAAGTGCTAGCTTAACAATATGCAACTGATTTTATTTTTAAAAAAATCCGCCCAGGGCGATGTGATCCCCTGTGGCGGCTAGCCTGATATTGTGTTGGGCTTACTGCCAGGAAGGTTAAACCTCTGAAACTATTTGTGGGAAAAAGATATTTTTTATTTACAATTTCATAATTCTGGATATACATTTTTTGCCTTTTTGCTATATTTGGTACACACATGACCTCAACATTTGATTCTATAACTTTTAAAAGGCACAATATTGTGGTTACAGTAAGTGACAAATCACTCTCTCTTTGCCTCTCTTTGCTTTTGGGCTTAAAGCTACTAGTGCAAACTGCGGTACTCAAATAGCGCAACAGTTGCTAGAGTAACCTGCGTTACTAATGCACACTATCATTAGTAGCGTGCATTACCGTAGCAAAGGTCACGCTTCTTGAGTACCGCAGGTTGCACTAATAGCATAACTTGCGGCTGGAAATAAGAGTAACAATGCTGTGCACTGTCTGTGCATGGCAGTATTACCATGATTAGGTGAACCAACTCTTAAAGTGCACCCGAGACGACGTGTGACGTGAGATAAACGTGTATGTACAGTGCTAACCATATTCGTTTTTTCTTAAATTTTACTGCCTGAAAGAGTTAATTTTCAGCCATGCACGTGACAGCTTCAGTCACGGGAATAAAGTAAACCTCACTGATAACTAAATTACAGCCATAATAGTTTTTTGGGCAGAAAATAACTTCTGAGGGCAGGGGAGAGATAGAAAAAAGTCAATAGCTCATGCATTTTAACTCTGGGACACTTAATGGACTGCATTGAGCAAAGACAATAAAACATTCAATCTACTTTGTAAATGTTTAAAGCGGACCTGAACTCAGAACTTCCTTTCTTCTCTAAACGATAAGCAACAGCATAGTAACCTTTAAAGAAAAACGTTTCTTTGTTATAGCAGATACAAATCCTGCAATAAATGTGCAGAGTGTCCACTTCCTGCTATCATGGAAGCAGACATAGGGTTAACATCCTGTGTTTACAAACTAGCTGCTCTGCTGAGGCAGCCAGCTGATACAACTGAGAGATCAAATTACACTTATGATTAGTCACATATAAGGGGGAATTAGACAGGCTAAACTTTCTAAATACATTTCTCTATGTTTTCCTTCTGTCTTGTGCAAGAGTTCAGTTCCACTTTAAATATAAAATAAAACTATAGGATATCTAAAAAAAAAGTCATTTTAACCACTTCACCCCCAAGGGTTTTTACCCTAATGGACCAAAGCAATTTTCACCTGCCAGCGCTCCTCCCTTTCATTCGCCAATAACTTTATCACTACTTGACAACAAAACAATCTATACCTTGTTTTTTTTTTCTGCACCAATTAGGCTTTCTTTGGGTGGTAAATTATGATAAGAATTATTTTATTCTAAATGCATTTTGGAGAAAATTAAAAGAGGAGGGAAGCTTACAATTGACCCCCTTAAATACTCTTTCTCATAATTGGATTCACCTGTGTATGTATGCAAAGGGGCCACTGAGCTTACCAAGCCAATTTGAGTTACAATAATTAGTTCTAAAGGTTTTGGAATCAATAAAATGACAACAGTGCCTACATTTATGCACCTGCTTAATTTTATTTAAACAATTATTGTGCACTTCCTGTAAACCCAATGAACTTCATTTCACTTCTCAAATATCACTGTGTGTGTCTCCTATATGATATATTTAACTGACATTTTTTATCGTAACAACCAACGATTTATACAGGAAAATAATGATGATTAACAAGGTTGCCCAAACTTTCGCATCCCACTGTGTATATGTATATATATATATATATATATATATATATATATATATATATATATATATATATATATATATATATATATATATATATATACATAGTTTGGCCTGTCTGATTCCCCCCATCTGGACCCAAATCTGCTGCTTAGGACAGGAGGTAAACATAGAAATGCAGCCTGCATGTGTGTGAAAGGTTTAGGAGTTGTAATTTGATCTCTCCCCTGTGTCACCTGACTGCCATGGCAGATGAGCTCATTTGAAAGCACAGAATGTTAACAACATTGCCATTTGGTTCCCAACTGCTTTTGAGCTAAATGCTTCTGCCTTACTGTTACTGATTTTTGCCTTGATTTTGACTACTCTCAGCTTGCCGCTTGCACCAACGTCTGCCTGGATTTTGACTACTCTTTGCCTGCCGTCTGCACCGACGTCTGCCTGGATTTTCACTGTTCTCTGCCTGCCGCCTGCACCGACGTCTGCATGAATTTTGACTACTCTCTGCCTGGATTTTGACTACTCTCTGCCTCCTGCCTGCACTGATGTCTGCCTGGATTTTTACTACTCACAGCCGCCGCCTGCACAGATGTCTGCCTGGATTTTGACTATTATCTGCCTGCCTTATTTGTACAGTTTCACAAATTTGTAAGTTTATTCATAAATTGAATTAATCCAACAAATTTGTGTTCTACTCTTTTATTTATATGCAGAATATCAACCAGGCCTTTATTCTGACATATTTTGGTGAGTTATGACTTAAAAATTGGAGCCTTAAAATTCTTGAAAAAAATGTACCGCTCTTGACTGATAATTCCAGACAGAAATGCACCACCAGGGAGGATAATTGTCATGATTTTCCTGTATAAATCGTTGATTGTTATGATAAAAAAATGTCAGTTAAATATATCATATAGGAAACACACACAGTGATATTTGAGAAGTGAAATTAAGTTTATTGGATTTACAGAAAGTGTGAAATAATTGTTTAAACAAAATTAGGCAGGTGCATAAATTTTGTAATTTTATTGATTCCAAAACCTTTAGAACTAATTATTGGCACTCAATTTGGCTTGATGAATGCAGTGACCCCTGACCTACATACACAGGTGAATCCAGTTATGAGAAAGAGTATTTAAGCCGGTCAATTGTAAGTTTTCTTCCTTTTTTAATTTTCTCTGAAGAGTAGTAACATGAGGGTCTCAAAACAACTGTAAAATTACCTGAAGACAAAAATTGTTCACCATCATGGTTTACGGGAAGAAAATAGAATCCTGTCTCGGAGATTTCAGCTGTCTGTTTCCACAGTTAGGAACATATTGAGGAAATGGAAGACCACAGGCTCAGTTCAATTTAAGGCTCGAAGTGGCAGACCAAGAAAAATCTCAGATAGACAGAAGCGATGAAAGATGAGAACAGTCAGAGTCAACCCATAGACCAGCACCAAAGACCTACAACATCATTTTCCTGCAGATGGAGTCACTGTGCATCGTTCAACCATTCAGAGCACTTTACACAAGGAGATGCTGTATGCAAGAGTGATGCAGAGGAAGCCTTTTCTCCGTCCACAGCACAAACAGAGTTGCTTGAGGTATGCTAAAGCACATTTGGACAAGCCAGCTACATTTTGGAATAAGGTGCTATGGACTGACAAAACTAAGATTGAGTTATTTGGGCATAACAAGGAGCATTATGCATGGAGGAAAAAGAACACAGCATTCCAAGAAAAACACCTGCTACTTTCAGTGAAATATGGTGGTGGTTCCATCATGCTGTGGGGCTGTGTGGAAAGTGCAGGGACAGGGGAATCTTGTCAAAGTTGAGGGACGCATGGATTCCACTCAGTATCAGCAGATTCTGGAGACCAATGTCCAGGAATCAGTGACAAAGCTGAAGCTGCGCCAGGGCTGGATCTTTCAACAAGACAACGACCCTAAACACTGCTCAAAATCCACTAAGGCATTCATGCAGAGGAACAAGTACAACGTTCTGGAATGGCCATTTCAGTCCCCAGACCTAATTATAATTGAAAATCTGTGGTGTGAGTTAAAGAGAGCTGTCCATGCTCGGAAGCCATCAAACCTGAATGAACTAGAGATGTTTTGCGAAGAGGAATGGTCCAAAATACCTTTAACCAGAATCCAGACTTTCATTGGAACCTACAGGAAGCGTTTAGAGGCTGTAATTTCTGCAAATGGAGGATCTACTAAATAGTGATTTCATTTCTTTTTTGTGGTGCCCAAATTTATGCACCTGCCTAATTTTATTTAAACAGTTATTGCACACTTTCTGTAAATCCAATAAACTTCATTTCACTTCTCAAATATCACTGTGTGTATCTCCTATATGATAAAACAGACATTTTTTATCGTAACAACCAACGATTTATACAGGAAAATCATGACAATTAACAAGGTTGCCCAAACTCTCAAATCCCACTGTATACCCTCACATGCCATACATAGTAGAAAAGAAGGGTCACTAACGTAATCATTTTATGGGGTTTTTTTTTGTTTTGGTTTTTTTTTACAAGTGTTTTTATTTTGGTAACTGTAGAAGGGGGTGGGGGGATCAAAGGAAAAGTAAATCAAGGCCCTATACCTTAGATAAGGGCACGTTTAATCCTTATCTGAGTGCCGACACAGTGACATTGCAGTCGGGATGAAATGGTCTGACAACCTACAGCAATGTACGGTCTTGAATGCTATCACACTTACTGAGAGTCTTGGACGCTCTCCCTGTACTGGCAGACTGCCCACAGCCATGACAGCGTATCTGGTACAGAACTCCCCCCACTCAAGCTGTCCTGAAAAGCCTGTAGCCAATAGGTGATCCTGAGGTTTCCCCACCTCTCAGCAGGCGTCACTTTCAGGGGCATTGCTAGCCCCAAAAATTAGTGGCACATGCCATGGATCTTTTCTGGAGTGCCCCAGATGTCCCCCAGGCAGTTTCAGGCAGCGAGAAGCATTACTCACCTCTGGCCGCTTGGTCTCTAGATTCTGCAGACATCTTCTCTTCCATTTTCGTGGGCAGGCCTTCTTAGAATGCTGTTAAGTTCATGTAAATTTGGCTCCACCCATGACCACACCCACATTCTGGTGCGTGGTCACACCCATTTTTCAGCTGCAGTGCTCAAAAGTGTCCTGGATGTCTTAGGTTCCTAGTAACCCCCCTGGTCACTCGGTTTCATTGGTTAGACATCATTTCATGCTCACTCTCTGGCAAGCGGAAGCAGTCTGTTGTGAAAAAGTTATCACTTAACCACTATAAACAGCGAATTGAGGGACCATAACACATTATCATTAAAACTTTTTGCAAGTGGCTGCTAATATCAATATCTTCATAGTCAACGTTACAAAATAAAGAATAGTTTGTCTGAGGAAAAACACAGAAAGCAAGAAACAATAAACGTGAACACATTGATTAAAAACAGCTCATAAAATGGCTAGTGGCGTGTCAATGGACCCACACACTCCGTCTCTGATATAATCCTAGCTACACCCTTTAGTAGGAGATGATCACGATTGCCTCCTATATGGGTACTGATTTTAAACATATGAAATTAAGGCACTTACTTTTACCATTATGACACTCCCTCTCAAGTGAAGTTAGCCTGCTCATACCAACTTCCATGTGTGTGGAAACGCGGAAAAGCCGCCGCGTGTACTAACGGCAGGACGGCTGAGTCCGCGTCCAGCACAGCGGCTGGCATGTGGAGACGTGCGCCTGGCACGACGAGAGAACGCGGAAAAGCCGCCGCAGGTACTGACAGCAAGGCGGCTGTTTCCGTGTCCAACGCGGCGGTTTGTACGCGGCGGCGATAACTTTGAACCAGCAAAACCAGATCGGTCAGCTATTTGGGGCTATCCAGGAACTTCAATCTGCTATAAACATAGTGCGATCCCCTCTTGTTACAGACTTACGTATGCCTGTGCCCGAGAAGTTTTCTGGTCTCAGATCTGACTTTCGAAACTTTAAAAATCGAGTGTTGTCTTACTTTGGAGTTAAGACCTAATTCTTCAGGTACTGTCGCACAGAGAATTACCTTCATTAAGACACTGTTGACGGGGGATTCTCAGACCTGGGCATATGGCCTTCAACCTGGGGATGGGGCCCTGACTTCAGTTGAGGAATTTTTTAAAGCGATAGCCATAATTTATGACAATCCGGACATCGCTTCCACCGCTGAGCGGAAGCTCACATTGCTCAGACAGGGTCGTTAATCAGTAGAGGTTTACGCCGCTGAGTTTAGTAAGTGGTCTGCTTCAGCGAGATGGGGAGATTATGCCTTGTTAGATTGTTTTATAGCAGGATTATCAAATGAAATTCACGATGTGATGATTGGATATCCTGAGCCTGAATCTGTGGACCAGGCAATTTCTTTGGCCATACTGATAGATCGCCGTTTGCGATACCAGAGACAGGTTCGAGGTAGAGATACTGGAAGGACTATCTTACACGACTCTTCTCGGTCTCCCTCACCCCCAGCCGAACCAATGCAAATTGGGTATACAGGGCTGAGTCTAGGGAAGAAGAGTCACAGGAGGCCAAAGAGAAACGCTTTATCTGGTTCTACTAGGCCAGACAAATGCTATCGCCTGGGATTAGTCAATACCATAGGCGAGCAGGTTTTGTCTCTGAACGATGGTCGGTTGTTCCTTTCCTGTTCGGTTACGTGGAAGGGTTGGACAGGGTCCGCAGAGGCCATGGTGGACTCGGGTTCAGCAGCGAACCTCATGGATTACGATTTTGCTAAAAGTTTGGGGATACCTTTGTCTGCACCCGACCGGCAGATTTCGGTCACTGCGGTGGATGACTCTCCATTGCAGAGTGCTCAGTCTCTTTCCCAAACTCCCCTACTGTCTTGTTGTTTAGGGGCATTGCATGAAGACGTTCCGGTTCCTGGTCCTGCCAATGAAAAGCTCTCCTGTCGTTCTCGGTATGCCCTGGTTACAGCTTCACTCTCCGCTGATCGACTGGGCTTCAGGACAGCTACTGAACTGGTCAGCCCATTGTCATGAGCGCTGTTTGAGGAGAGTTGATGTTGGTAATACCAAGGTACAGGTCGGAGGAAAGGCAGGACAGTGTACAGAGTCTTCTAACGCATTGCATTTGGTGTGGCTGGGTCTGTTAGTTCACATAGGCGGATGGAGAACTACGCGCGCGCGGCCCAGATGTCAGGACCTTTATACCAGCAGGGGAAGTGTCAGCTGATCAGGAGGATTAGCTGATTCCTGTTGGACTCATGATTGGCTGAGTGGCTTGGGCGGGGCGGCAGACTCCAGCAGCTATATATTTAGGTTGCTTGTCAGTTGCTGGTTGTCTGCCATTGCGAATGCTTTATGTGTTAGCACACAGACCTCAGTCATATCCTACAGTGTGTTAGAACCGGGAGGACCCGGGAATTCACACTGAGCTAGATTACTCTCGTATGTTATGCTATAGACTAGTTCCAGGGTGTTGTGACTACGGACCTCATACCCAAGCCTAGGATACTGTGTCAATGCTATGTTATGCTATAGACTAGTTCCAGGGTGTTGTGACTACGGACATCACACCCAAGTCTAGGATACTGTGTCAATGCTATGTTATGCTATAGACTAGTTCCAGGGTGTTGTGACTACGGACCTCACACCCAAGCCTAGGATACTGTGTCAATGCTATGTTATGCTATAGACTAGTTCCAGGGTGTTGTGACTACGGACCTCACACCCAAGACTAGCACTGAGTACCTGTATTTCCTTAGCCCGTCTCCAGGGTGTAGAGAGCTAGGATCTCACATCCAGTTAGGGCAAGTCTGTTCATCTTAGCAGCAGGGCATCCTGCAACCTAGTCTAGGCCCCTCTCCTAGGGAGCCTTTAGCCTATAGGGATTCACCCACAGTCTGGGGTGAATTCCTTTCTTCTTCTAACCTCCAGCTCCTCTGGTGGTTCTCACTCAAAGTGCTACTGTTACACCAAACACTCATATCTCAGGTGTCCAGAGGTTAGAAATACCTGGATTATTGGTGATTCTGCAGATCATCCATAATCTGGTGTATATCTGCATTACTAGTGATTCTGCAGATCACCAATAATCAGATTCTCTCTGCGTGTTGACACCAATCGTTACACCATGTCTATAAACCTTGGAATCTGGTGCAGACCTGCCTGGTAATTTGACTCATGTAGAAGTGTTTGCATAAGTAAATAATCGCATATACAACAAACTTAGACCTGCAATGCTGAAATTCTTTGAAGTGGAAACCTTTACCAACCAATCGGGCACTTCTGTTTGATCTAAATTGACCACAGTGGTTAAAATTACATCTGTGGTTTCCAGTCATGTGCTCACGTGTTCTCCTACATTTACCTGCAGTTACTATATTGCCCATTGAGAAAGCTTTTCTAAAAGTTATCAATGGTTGCTCACTGAAAGGACCTCCTGATTCTGTCATTCCTCACAGCATAATCCAGTTCTTATGTATAATGGCTATGATTAGGTTTGAAAGGGGCCTCAAACACCAGAGAAGCAGGGAAGACTGGCATGCATCTCTGACTATTCATCATGGATTAATGTGAATCTTTCCTGCTTCTCTATTTCTTGAAACGTCTTTCCCTTATTTTTATTAATCAGCAAGGAATCACATTTCAAGGAGTCTGCCCTTCTAAAAGCCTCATTTAGCTATTTTCTGCTATATCCCCTATTGGACAGTCTGGTTCTCTACTATGATGTACAAAATAGAGTTGTTTATTTTTACAAACTTTTTATAGGGAATTGCTTTGATAGTGTGGAGAGGATGAAAGCTGCTCTGTAGCAGCATACTATTGGTTGCAGTTTCTTTTCTGTACCCCCTGCTCTTGATTGAACCTTTGTCGACATATCGTTTCAGGTTAAAAAATTGGAGGCTTTATCCTCCCAATACTCCGTAGTTGTGGGGCAGTAGGTTTGCCCATTATGGGGACGAGCATTTGTTGGCCACCTAGGAAATCAGCGTACTGTAATAGAGTCAACTGCTGCATATAGTCCTGCATGTTTCCGCAATCAGACTTTACACATCCTTTCCTATTTGTCTTGTCACTTCTGGCGGTAAATTAAAATTGAATTGGGAGGTGTATAAAACTTCTGCCACTAAGCCTGTGTTCCCACTATAGAGAAAAGGGACATTTTTTACAACTTTGGAAAAGTGATAGTCATAGTCAACAGATCCTATTTTATAGATAGAATACATACACACTTGTCAATCTGTAATTACATACCTTGCAGTAAATGAACCACATTTTTCTGCTTTCTGCGATTTTTCCTGGAGAGTGAATTCATTTCCCATATAGCCTATGATTGAAACATATCTGCTCTTGGCACCAACTGGACCACAATGGACCATTGGAGAGGACACTACACTGTCCACTGCAGGTGGCCGTTGGAGGTCCGGCTCAAGTGGGAACCTAGCTTAAAGTGTACCTGAGGTGGTGTAAAAGAAAAAAAAATAAACATACCTGGGGCTTCCTCCAGTCCCCTTCAAGCTGAATACTCCCTCGCGTCCTCCTGCGCCTCCCAGATCATTCACAATTGGTCCCCGGAAAATCCTATTTCCAGAGCAAATGGCAAAGGATCCAGGTGGCACAGAAGGGAGGCAAGGGAGAGACCAGCCTGAAGGGGGCTTGAGGAAACCCCAGGTATGTATATATTTTTTTTCTTTTACACCATCTCAGGCTTACTTTAACACTCTTCTCAATATCTTTAGCAGCAGAGCAGAATGCCAGAAGATGTTCAGTATGGCTAAGCTGAACACCTTTAATGTTATGCTGTTACCTAAGATTGTAGATAGGTTTGGTTGAATGGACGTGAATTGTTTTCTTTGCAGTACTCCATTTGAAATAACTATTTTTAGATATGCAATGCACAATATTTTTAGGCAATTGCAGGAGCCAACCAGTAGACTACTACTGTGAGTAACAGCATGTACAGTAAAGGTTACGGACAACTAAACAGCTGACGAAATGTTTTTAGTTAGTAGGTGGCTGTCTAACAGCAGCTATAAAAACATATTTACATAGTCTGTCCAGTGGATTAATCATTTTCCTAGTCTTTTGTTTGACTGCTATTATCACATGTTCAAATAACACACCACATAACTTACAGGAAGGTGTTGTTAGTCTTGTTTTGCCAGTCCTTTCTGAGAAATGGCTTACTTCTTCTAACTGTCACTCATTGGTGTAAGATGTGTGATTCTTGTATTTTGTACAGTACGCACAATGCACTACAACCTGTGCAAGAAAGTGATATGTGGCAAAGTATGGCTTACCAAAAGCATTATAAATCCCCCACCATTAGGCCTAAAAGCAACATATTAATTCACATGGGAAAAGATTTAGCACACCAATAATGCACCCAATAATAAGGAAATGGAATCTAGTTGAACATTTGTGCAATAGTTTTAACATAGGTGGAAGATTTTTATTTTAAGGTCAACTGAAGTGAGAGGGTTATGGAGTCTGCCAAATGTATTTCCTTTTAAGCAATACCAGTTGCCTGGCAGTCCTGCTGATCCTCTGCCTCTAATACTTTTTAGCCATAGACCATGAACAAGCATATACAAATCAGAGGTTTCTGACATTATTGTCAGATCTGAAAAAAATAGCCACATGCTTGATTCTGGAGTCATTCATACACTTCTCCAGGCAAATAGATCAGCGGAGCTGCCAGGCAACTATGATAACAACATAAATATGGCAGCCTCCATATTCTTCTCACTTCAGTTGTCTAACGTTGAACATAATTGGACTCTTTGTCCCTTATCCAATTGACTTTTCCCCTGAGTTTTCTTCCAGGAGATAATTTTTAATCTTATCGAAAAATAACTTTTCAGCACTTAGCAATTGAAAAATTACTAAAAAGTAGGTAAAAAATGTAAATCAACCTTATTTTGGGTATTTTCATGCAGGCTGAGAGCTGTAAAGGTATTTCATTGGTAAGGTTTAAAAACTCAGGAGTACAGTAACCTCTCACTGTATATGCTGTATTTTTGATACATTCTTTAAACTCGCAGACCAGCCTTTTAACTGTTTTCAAAATATAGATAGATAGAGTAGATAGATAGATAGATATGGAAGCAGAGGTAGAAACATCTTCAAAGCAATGATTTGTAATAGGTGTGGCACGCATGGGAGACCTCTAGCAGAGACAGTGGGTAAAGCAGTCGCCCCAATTCATTACTCACATCACTGCAGGGTTCTGGGGTCTGATTGAAGGAGGGTAGAGGAGGATGTGAGCAACAACTGGAAGTCAATAGAAGGGAGACCAGCAGCAATGATCAACTCTATCATGTAGTTTACTTTAAAAAAAAAACAAAACAAAAAAAAAAACAACCCTAAAAGGTATTTTTTTTTTTTTATAAAAAAATGATGTGCACCCAAAAAATATTTAACACATCATTAATAAATGCATTTATAAATAAAGTCAATCTGTATGAACTATGATATACTGTGGCAATTAATGCATTCAGAATAAAGTTATGTGCTATTGGAGAGGACTAACCTCAGAGAATTACCAATTTGAACAGCACCAATGCTAATGGTAATGATAGAGAATTACTGACATGAGTGCTAATATTTATATATAAAAAAGTTTCTATCTCTGTATTAAAGTTGTATCAAAAGGTATAATTTTTACAGAAAAATAAAACCATTTAAGAACAATGCAAGACAGGATGTAATCACTTGCAAATAAACTCCCAGTGCAGACATCAATGCAAAATTAGTGAATTAGAATCACTGCATATGGGGTAAGATTATCCTCTCAAGAGATGACTCGGGTCATATGACATCAAATGGTAGCATACATTATAATGAGGAGCACCAGCCCTGTCTTTATATATCACAGCAGGTAATTGAGTATCATGAGCAACAATCTACATGTGTCACCAGGGCCGGATTTACCATAAGGCACTGTAGGCATGTGCCTGCAGGCGTCTGATGATGGAAAGGTGGCTTCCTCCCTCCCTAAGTGCCTCCCTCCTTCCCTATGCAGAGTCCTGAGTGGAGTGTAAATGAGAGGTTACTCACCGAGCTCTCGGCATTCCACTGACAAGATCTCCCTTCAGTTGGGGGCTCCTCTAGCTACTTAATACTAAGGGTACCACTGGCTATCTAATAATAAGGGGGACCTGTAGCTACCCATGACGGGCAAGGAATTTAAACACGTCCAGGGATGGAGCTGTCCTGATCTGTTGAGGTAAGGAGTTCCACAACGTAGTGGTAGCATGACAGAAGGCTCTGGGACCAAAAGTTTCCAAGTGGACTCTGGGTATGACTAGATTATTAGAACTTGTGGATCTGAGAATGTGGGGATTGCTACGCAGCTGCAACATTTCTTTCATGTATCCAGGGCCCAGATTATTCAGTGATTTAAATGTCAGTAGGCCGATCTTGAATAGGACCCTCCATTCTATAGGTAGCCAGTGAAGGGAGTGCAGGACTGGCGTTATGTGGCAGTGGAGGGGTTGGTTGGTTAGCAGTCTGGCAGCAGTATTCTGTATCAGCTGTAGGCAATACAAGTCCTTTTTTGGAAGGCCAGTGTAGAGAGCATTGTAGTAGTCCAGTCGGGAGGTAATGAAGGCATGAACCAAGGTTGGTAGATCTTCTGGGGGATGAGGTGCTTGATTTTTGCGATGTTCTTAAAGAGAACCAGAGACGAAATACCCTCATGTATTTTACCTTATAAATCAGTGGGAACATGACAGTAAACACCTAATCTGCTCTTTGTTTCACTGTTCTCTGTCTGACTGTTATCACCTCTGATAAGAATCCCCGACTGAGCATTTAGTCTAGCTTTGCTACGGAATGATTATAGCTGAGTCTGTCTTCTCTATTGTCTTTTCAAGCCCAAGCCTGCCCCCTTGTGGCTCTGCTATAATGACTCAGCAATAATCATTCCCAGCAGAGCCAGACTGAATGCTCAGTCCGGGATTCTTATCACAGCTGTTAACAGACACTTTTAGCAGTGAGGATAAACGGAGAGCAGGGTAGATGTTTTCTCTAATGTTCCTACTGATATATATGGTAAAATACATGAGGGTGCTTCATCTCTGGTTCACTTTAAGGTGAAAATAGGATGATTTCACCACAGCAAAGATGTGAGTTCTGAAGTTTAAATCCCCATCAATTAGAACTCCCAGGCTACGCACATGATCAGAGCTGTGTAGATCCGTGCCTCCTATTCCCAGTGGTGAAGACCGCAAGTTAAGATGTTTTGTTGTCATGTGCTAAGAATTGGGTCTGTCACACCGGGCTTGAAGGAAAGATATAGTTGGGTGTCGTCTGCATAGCAGTGGTATGTCAGGCCATGTTTTTGGATTTGTTTTCCAAGTGGTAACATGTAAATCGTAAAAAGCAGGGGAGAAAGGATTGAGCCCTGGGGCACCCCATACTTAAGTGGTACAGAGGTGGACAGGAAGGGCCCATAGACACTTTATGGGTTCTGCCACTCAAGAGGGATTGGAACCACTGAAGAACTATGCCATCAATGCTGCAGTATTCCTGTAGCCTGTTTATTAAGATGTCATGGTCAACTGTATCAAAGGCTGCAGAAAGGTCTAGCAGTATGAGGATGGAGCACTCTCCTCTGTCTCTTGCCATGAGCAGGTGGTTGCATATTTGGACGAGGGCAGTTTCAGTGCTGTGATGTTTCCTGAAGCCAGACTGGAATGGGTCATAGCTGTTGTTTTGTAGGATTTTGGCTTCTAGCTGGACGTATACAGCTTTTTCAATTAGCTTACCCAGAAAGGGAAGGTTAGAGACAGGTCTGTAGCTGGTCAATGCATCTGGGTCCAGAGAGGGTTTTTTGAGGAGAGGCCTGATTATTGCTTCCTTCAGTAAAGCAGGAAATATCCCTGATTGTAAGGAACAATTAACAATTATGAGGAATACCGGTACAAATAGGTCGGGGCAGTTCAACATGAACTGTAGAAAACAGAAAATGAAAAAGAGAACAAGGAGCGCTCTCTAGTGCATTACAATTTTTAATATGCCTCTTCTCAAAGCAAAAGAATAAAACGTACAATGTTCACTAAAATCAGCGCATATCACACTATATAGTGTACATCACCGCTCCTTCAGGTGTTAACACCGCCCTGCGCGTCTCCTCACTGTGGCCAATAGTGCGGGGAACCGACAAAATTCCAGCGCCGGCGGGAGTAGGAAAAGCGGTGGAGTCTCGGCAGCTGCCCTGCGCCTATTGCGTCATGACGCGTTTCGGCGTTCCACGCCTTCGTCAGATGACGCAATGGCGCAGGGGACGCGTATAAGAAGGCGTCCTGTATCCCAGCAGCAGCCGCTCTTCAATACGGCGGCCACGCTGGGTCAAAAAAAGTTAAGAACCACCCTGTTCAGGGGCGGCGAAGGGGGAAGGAGGATCTATTGTGGTTGCTACGCAACCCACACCAACACTCATCCCTCGTGACCGTGGCCGGGCGGTCCACAGAGGACCCTACCATACCACAGCCTCGGGGGATCAAAAAGGATTCGGAATGCCACCCTGCTATAGGGCGGTAGGTGAAAAACAGGTGAAATTTTATGGTCGCTAAGCAACCCCCTGATTCCTCGCTCTACTCATCACTGCGGTTCACGTGATCCACAAGTGAGCTTACCAAATATAAGACAACGCTCACACCATGTATACATCGGGTGCTCAGTAAAATTATTATCAATTATACCAACTCTATGAACAAGCGAGGGGAAACAGTTAAAAATCCATAAATAAACACACTACACATAAAAATACATGTGTGTGCGTTCATATGTACATACCCTAAAAATCATGACTACATGAATGTATAGGTTATAAAAAACTATCAATAAAAGATATAAGAATATATCAATATACACAAATGCATCTCGAAGTAGACATAAAAATAAGAGTATATGAATAGTGGAGCCTAAATATTGGAACCTAAAAATAGGAACCTAAAAATTGGAATAAAATAAAATAAAATAAAAGTGAACATGCCGGGGGGGCTGAGGATTCGCCAATCAATTATCTGCATTTGAAAAGGGGGGTATCCGGTGAAAAATTCATAATATGCTGTCCAAATGGGGTCCCCGAATCATTGCTCACAGTTCACATTTAATTGTTGCACTACCATATGCATAAAAAATAAACAATAATAGATGACTATAGATTCCAATCTTATTCTAAGGGGTGACCCTCTCCTCGGATCACACATCATTAATCACTATTACGCCCCTCAGAGCAAAAAAGAAAAAAGAAAAAGAAAAAAAATGCAAAGAAGTAAAAACAGGGGGAGGAAAGGAGAAAGAGAGGGGAGAAGGGGAAAAGGAAGTCCTATCACAAGTCTAAATGTATGTCGCAACTTCCAATCCTTCATTTAATCCTACAGGGGTCAATGAGTTAAACTTAAAGATCCAATAGGACTCCCTTTCACAAAGCTTTTTGTAACGTAGTCCTTTATTGAAGCTACTTGAGATCATCTCTATCCCCATAACTCTCAAATTGTCAGCTCGTCCCTCATGTACCTCCCGAAAATGTTTGGGAACAGTATGCTTTATACATCCAGCTTCTATTTTTCTCCTGTGTTCCCCCAACCTCTGACGTAGAGGCCTAGTGGTTCTGCCGACATAATACTTATTTGGGCACCCACAAGATAATACATACACCAAAAAGGAGGAACCACAATTAATAAACTCATTCACCTTTACTATATCCCCATTACTATCAGGAATTTCTGAAGTGCGGTGTCGGATGAATTTACAGCACTTACATAACTTTTTATTACATTTGAAATTTCCCACTAATTGTGGAAGAAAGGAAGGTGAGTTGGATGGGGCCACATTTCCTTGTTGGCGATTACCAATGTTACTTGGGGCTAATTTATTCTTTATGCATCTGGATTTTTTAAAAATTACTTCCGGATTATTAGAAAGTTCCTCTTTTAACCATGGGTCCTGCAGTATGATGTGCCAGTTTTTCTTTACAATGTTTCTAATCTTAATTGCACTCTTATTGTACGTTGTTACAAACGCGGGACCTCTTTTCCCGCCACGACTAGTAGACTTACTAGATGTCCAGGCTTCCTTATTGCTGTCCTTGCTTTTTTCTATAACTCCACCCCTATATTCATCCCTTACACTTGTGATATATTTCTCTTCGTATCCTTTCTGTAAGAACTTTTTTGTAAGAATCTTACTTTGTTCATCATAATCTGCATTTAATGAGCAGTTCCTTCTTAGTCGGCAAAACTGGCTTTTAGGGATATTATAAATCCATTTTGGATGGTGACAACTTGTCACATGCAAATAAGAGTTCCCAGATGTTGGTTTAAAGTGTGCCTTGGACCGTATACACTTATTTGTATTATCAGCCATCAGAGTCAAATCCAAAAATACAATGCTCTCATTATCTATTATATGAGTAAATGACAAGTTAAAACTGTTGTTATTACAATATTTGACAAAGCTGTCAAATTCTTCCTTCTCACCATCCCAAATCATCAATATGTCATCAATAAAACGTGTATAAAATACCACATGTTTCCTATATGGATTATCGCCCCAAATATACATTTTCTCCCAAAACGCCATGTATAAATTTGCGAAGCTGGGGGCAAATCCTGCCCCCATCGATGTACCACAAACCTGTAAATAAATAGAATCCATAAAGGAGAAATGATTATGGGCCAGTGAGAACCTGAGCAATTCAACGACAAAATGTATCTGTTCAGGAGGTAAATCTTGATAAACCCCTAAAAAATACCCAACTGCTTCAAGTCCTTTCTCGTGCGGGATACACGTGTACAATGAGGTGACGTCAAGAGACGCCCAGCAATAGCCAGCCTCCCACTTGTACCCAGATAGAAGATCAAGCACATGCTGGGAGTCTCTGGTATAAGCCTCAGTACTCAACACACATGGCTGCAAAAAATAATCTACGTATGATGAAATATTTTCGAGCAATCCCCCCATTCCAGCCACTATTGGTCTACCTGGTGGGTTCTTTATATCCTTATGTATCTTTGGGATGATGTAAAAGTATGGAGTTTGCGGGTATAATGGCTCAAGATATCTTTTCTCATCTTTTCTCATCCATACTGATTAGGCCCTTCTCATAGGCATTACTAGTGATCTCAATCAATTTACTCCTGAACATGAACTGTGTTGAGCCAGGATACAGGTCACAGGTAGTTTGGCAGAGGTGAAGGAGGATGCTTGATGTGACTTCATCAATTTCTTTGAAGTTTGACCAAGGTGTTACGTTGTCTCTGCTAATGGTCTTCGACTCTATTTTAGGCTCAGATGCTGTAAGTTGGATGGCGGACCTTATAGCGGAGACTTTGTCTGAGAAGAAATGGGCAAATTGGTCACAGAGGTCCTTTGAAGACTGGATATTAAGTTTTTGACATGCCTGGCTGCAGAGTTTTTACACTGTGTGGAACAGTTGGGCTGGTTTGTTAACTGCATTTGCAATCTCTTGTGATAGAAAGGATGATTTTTTTCCCCTGTGATTACCTTTTGGTAGTTCTTCAAGTGAAGTATTAAGCATGTTTGTCTTCTGGGGACTGAGATTTGCGCCACAGTCTTTCATGTTTTCGGCCTTGTCTTTTCAGCTCTTTTAGAGTTATCAAACCACTGTGCATGATGGTGTGGAGTAAGATATTTGGTGCACAGAGGAGCAATGGTCTAAAAGGTGGAGGACACACATTTGTTGTACTTAAACACCAGAGTATCAGAGTCCAAGCTGGAGTCAGTCAATTCATCAAAATCTAAGGTTATCTCGGATATGTTGTGGTGTTAGCCCTTTTAAGCGGCGATATTTTATTTGATTCTTGAACTGGTGTTTGACAGCTGGTATTGAGAGGGAGAAGTGGATAGTGTGATGGTCTGACCAGGCATCAGGATTAATTTCCACACTAGCTATCTACTTATATATGTGTTTTTTCCCCTGGCATAGTATGGCGGACCACATACCGGCAAAAAGGGAGTCTGGAAAAAAGGGTGCGGGATATAGATGAAATTTTAAGATATCGATTACATTTTTTATGGTTTCTAAATCATATTTTAAAATCAAGTAGAAATATGTTGAAATAATGGTAATAAAATCAGAATTACAAATTTTAAAACGCTAAAATAAGTTACAACGGTAGTCAAAACAAATTTCTAATTGATATTTGTTACAAAACTTATTCTGTAAACGAAAAAGTTTGATTTCACGGTCCCGGTAACCGCTATTTTTAACGGGCATCCTAATTTCTTCTTTCATAGCCGATATTTTGCATTGGAGCCTATGGTGCGCCCTTTTAGTCCATTAGCCATTTACACCCTTTTTTCTTGTTCCCTGGCTGACTTTGCTGTTTTAACATGGTTTATTTTTCTTTTTTGTTACTTTTATAAATTCTCAGTTTAGTTAGTTATCTTCTTTGTACTTTGTCTTTAGTATTGCTTAGCCTAGGTCCCAAACATGTTAGGCCCTAGATCAGTTTAAAACAGGTGCAGTAATTTCCTGTTAGGGCTCACACCTCAGTGTGGTCTTCTGTGAGAACTGGGTCAGAGAATCCCTGAAGCTATTTAATCTGTTAACAGTGGCCACTGTTGCTTGCACTTGAACCCAGTTATTTTAATACAGTTTTATTTTACATTAGTGTGTCAGTAAAACTGAATAAACATGTAATTGGCACAAAACAAGGCTGTGGAGAGCAATGAATGCTCTTTCTACACACATACTTCCTGGTACTGAATTATAGCATCAGTAACCATAGCCACATTCTGTGCATACTCGAATGACCACACTCCAGTCTCTATGCTACAACCAAGGCTTAATTGCAGCCATGTGTTTGGGCAGGTAGTAGACATGTTTTTTTTTCTCAGTGGCGCTACATTCCTGCCTAGTCACATGGCAATCTTATGGCCATTATATCAATCTTATGGCCATTATATCAACACTAAGCAGGATAGTGACATACTAAAACAAGATCTTGACAACATGGCCATATAAGCAGGCATATGGCAGATTACTGTAAATGTAATGTTAATAAAAGTAAATCATACACCTTGGACATACCACTGGTATAGCACCATATAAAATAATGGAATGAAAATACAATTCTGGGATGCATACAACAGCAGATAAAATGCTACTATAATACTCTGTATAAATCACTTGTGAATAGAGATGTCGCGACAGGTTCCCGAACTGTTCGCCGGCGAACATCTTTGTCTCTATGTGCCATGTACTACTTCTGGGTCGCTATGACTCGGAGTAGTACGCCTGCGCTGGCCCGGCGGTGCGCGTCCTAGAACACGCTCCTGTTGCCGGGCACTTTCTGCGCATGTGCGTGACGTCACGCTCATGCGCAGAGAGTGCCCGGTAACAGAAGCGCGATCTAGGACGCGCACCGCCGGCCCAGCACAGGCGTACTACTCCGGGTCATAGTGACCCGGAAGTAGTACATGGCACAATGAGATTCGCCCGGCGAACGGTTCGGGCCATCTCTACTTGTGAAGCGACATTTGAATACAGTTGGGCACCACACTATAGAATGGGCAAGTCATGAACTCATCTGTGGCATGTTCTGTCGGTCGTAGTCAGTGGCATAACTAAGGAGCTTGGAGCCCCAAGCACTCTATAGATATGGAGCCCCAAATCCTATTCAGTTGCAGTTTCAGAGAAGTGTATTTAAGGAAATAGGTTGTTAACCTCCCTAGCGTTCTGGACGAGCTGAGCTCGTCCAGAGACGCCGGAGTTCACCGCTCAGGCCCTGCTGGGCCGATTTGAATAATTTTTTTCAAACACGCAGCTATCACTTTGCTAGATGCGTGTTTAAATTGATCGCGGCCGCTCGCCGCCAATCTGCCGCTACCCGCCGCGAAAGAGGGCCCCCCCCAGGAACCCTGCGTAGCCTGGCTAATCAGTGCCAGGCAGCGCTGAGGGGTAGATCGGGAGTCCCTGTGACGTCACGATGTCGATGACGTCACTCCAGTCGTCGCCATGGAGACAGGGGAAGCCCTGAAGGAAATCCCGTTCAGAACGGGATTTCCGGATGGGACTTTATGCCAGCTGCGTTCGGAGACGCTGGGGGGATGCCGCAGGGAGCAGCCAATCATGTAGCTAGCGCTAGGCTAGCTACATGATAATTTAAAAAAATGGGCGAAAAAAAACCTCCCGCGGCCGTATGGTCGCGGGAATCAGCACGCCCAGCGGGTTAAGGATAAACAATAGAAAATGCACATGTAGAGGCATCCATTACCAGCATAGCACCAATGAAAAGCTAATAAGATGGATAAGGGAGGGCCCCCAGTGGGCCCCTCTGGTCCAGGGGCCCTAGTGTGGTTGCAGCCTCTGCCTCCCTTATTGCTATTCCCTGGTCGTAGTCAAGCTACTGCCAGGCAGTTCTAACTTTTCCACAAGTGGGCATGTAATGCTGCTGCAGAGTGTTAGTAGCTTTTGCAGTGAGCGACTTGTTCATTTGCAAGTAATTTGTAGTTCTCAAATTATCTGACACTGAGCAGCACAGGGTTGATTGCTAACCATTCATTAGCTGTTTTGGTATTAGCATATGGCATTCTGATTGCTGCCATCATGTGGAAGTTTTTGGTATCACTTTCAGTGCTCTTGGATAGTAAGATACTGACTGGGACTGAATTTGCATATCTACTCTAATTGCTGGATATCCACTTAAAAGCTTCTTCCTGATTGAGCACATGGTCCGTGATAGTGTACTCGTAGCTTGTATTGTAACTGTCAGTTATCTTGCCAGTGGCAAAGCAATAGGGGGTGTAGAGGTTGCGACCGCATCAGGGCCCTTTGGCCAGAGGGGCCCCGAGGGGCCTCCCTCAACCACAGTATTCGCTCTTTATTGGTCCTATGCTGATAATATTCACTTCTATAGATGCTTTGAATAGTAGTGATCATTAATACACTGTTTCCCATCCCCTTCTTGCACTTCTGACACTTTGGTTGTCCTTGCTTGGTTTTGGTATGCCGTTTCAATTGCTATGTATATAGTGCTTGGGGGACCCCAATGTAAAACTTGCACTGGGGCCCACAGCTTCATAGCTAGGCCACTGTACCTTGCCTTATATCCTTGCTGTTCCTACATTGGAGTGTGGATGCTACCATAGCTGCAGTCGCTATTGGTCCTTTTAGTTCTGCCTTGTGGATGTGTGCCATTCATGTGGTTGTGATGGACAACACGCCTTCTAGTCGTGCTGTATGGACATTACCATCGACTGAGGTTGCTATTGGTAACTGTTCCCTTTCTGTTCTGTCTAGTCTTGTATATGTAACCATTTAGATGTTTACCATTGCCATGATAGCGATTGGATTGCTAAATGCTCCTTCCTATCTGTCCTTGCCTTGTTTATTGTGCTGGTTGACAGAGTTCAGAGCTGGGGTTGCTCTGAGAAACCTTCCTCTCTGTCATCTATCTACTCTTGTTTTTGTCTGAACTGTCTGCTCCACAGTGCCTCCTTCACTATTTCCTGATATTACCTTGCATTGACGGTCTTTAGTCTAGTGGATTCTGGTGGTACTCCTGTCTTCCTGGTCTCTTACTATACCTTGCATGCTAAGACCTGGGGGCAACCAAAGCTGGGCAGATGTTTCTAGTCTCCTGTTCAAGTGGGGGATTGTCTAAAGGTAAAGGATGTGGTATCAGTTTTGGGTATTTCACTCTTGTTCAGTAAACCATCTTTTAGACGTAATTGAAATGTACAAGCCAGGCAAGTGGTGAAGCAGACTGCGCTGTACAGCTGCTACCACATTAGGACAATTGCCTCTCATGAAACACACAATTTTTTGTGACAGATTCCATTCTTTCATAGTGCTGGTAATGAAAGATTCTATTGAAAATGCGGTATAAGAAACCTCATGAAAGGAAATACATTCCAAGTACAAGTGATTATACTGAAAGTTGTCATCCTAGAAGTGAACTGTCAAACTGAGTTAATATGAAGATGTAGATGACCACATGTCTGTTGTGACTAATAAAATGTCCTAGGTCTTTCCTAGAATGTCCTCAACTTTTGACTTTACGACTTCATACATTTGTGGAATTACCTGTTGTGCAAAGTTGGCTCTAGCTGGTTTAACAACTTTCTGAAACCTTTATCCTCCACTATGGATAGTGGTTAGTGATCTTTGCAGATAATTTCAGCAACTAATCGTGTAATTGTTTTACCTTTTTTGTCTCCAGGTTTAAAACTTAGCATTTTCTCAAGAAGGGCTGACATAGTCCATTGGATTAGAAGGTGGTGGTGGTACTGCCTTGTGCTTAACTTGTGGTGGTTTGAACAGACTTTCTGTAAAAGATGACTCAGCTGATCATGGACTAGGATAGGAGCTGGACTACACATTGCTAGTGCTAGTGTAGCCTGTGCATATTTATTTAATTAAATGGTTTAACTGGTCAGCAGCTAGAAATATTTGTACTGCTGACATAGGTCTATTAAGTATTGGAGGCAGTTGGCAGGCGAATCTGCAGATAGCTATGCAGGGATGAAAGAAAGTACGCGTACACAAATATTTTTGTACGCGTAAACCAATTGCCACTGCTAGGCTGTGGCATGCGTACAAATAAGGAATGTGTAAAAATATATGTGTACACTCTTTCAGGTTGCCGGGCAATGAGGAGCCGCGAGGCGGATTGCGCGAGGAGTATTGCGCAAGTAGGCAGCGGGAAGGGATAGCACGAGGGGAGCCATTAGAGAACTGGTTTTAACCAGTTTTCCTCAGACGTGTGGCGCAGATTGACAGTGGCGAGAGAGGAGGGTACGCAGCAGCATAAAGGCCTCAAAATTCGCCGGAGACCAGATTTCTTAGCCACTCCAGGATTCTCTGCAGCCGTGGGGAAGATGGAGAATAGAAAAGCATGTGCAGGAAAAGCTAAGTAGAGCTCAAGGTGAGAAAAGCACAGGACAGTGGGGAGCGAGAAGTCAGCTTAGGAGAAAGAAACGGAGGATGTCAGGTTAAGCCAGAAATGTAACAGATAAGTGAATAAGAAAGCTACTGAAAAGATTTGTTACACTGATACAACCTGCTACAAAAAGAGGATAGAAAGAGAGAGAAAGAAGCAGGGGAGGACTGGGACCTTTAGTTCTGGGGGAAAACACAACCTAGAGGCCCTTTCACGGCACCCCCAGCCCAAATCTTTCTTGTGTGCAAATGTATATAGTGTCTCATTCATCAAGCTGTAACTTTAACTGTGAGCGGTCCTGTGAAGTATCGTTACCGCGATATTCACTCGCGGCAGCTACTATGTTTATGTCTACTAATTTGCAAAGTTGTAACTATGTAAATTAACATAGTGCAACCGCACTCGCAGTAATGATACTTCATAGGACCACCCGCAGTTAAAGTTACATGCGTTGCTATGTAAGCAATGTGTGTAACTAAAGAAGGCACACTAAGGAGGCAAAGCAGGCGCTCCTTCACACTAAGCAGTGCAGCTTGATAAATCTGGTCCATATTGTAAAGCACCATTACATGCAGCTACATAAATTACTCCCCTAGTGACCCAAGTTTGGGGTCAGGTTGACTGGCGAACGGGTTATGGCAGAAAGGCAGTAGGATAATAGACCATGTCACAAAGCTCACACCATCTTACACTGATTACTTGTACATGATAATGGTTGTGTGTTCTCCACAGTCAGCAGATCTCAATCCAACAGAGTACCTTTAGGATGCAGAGGAACAAGATTCACATTATGGATGAGCAGATGACAGATCTTCAGCTTCTGCGTGATGTTATCCGGTCACTAGGCCCATAAAGCCAGAGCAGGGACAAGGTCCTCCAGCACCCAAAGCTGAGACACCAAAGTGCGCCCCTCCATTCCTCCCACCCCGGTCGTCACACACTGATTACTATTAGACTAAGAGGGCCACAGGGCCCACAACCTCCCCAACACCTTAATATCTAGTTATCTGGCTTGCAGTCACTGCTATGTATCCCCTTTTCTTATTTCTTTCTGCTTCATACATGATTAGGAATGACAGCTGAATGAATTGTGCGCCCCCTCCTACACTGCGCCCTGAGGCTGGAGCCTCTCCAGCCTATGCCTCGGCCCGGCCCTGCATAAAGCTTGCCTCCTCTTTCCAGATCATCCTCCATCTGTACAGTTTCCCCCCACGATGGACGAAATTACAATTATAGGGGCTGTGTGGTAAAACATCATAAATGAATAAATATTGAGGGTGCCCTTTCTGTTATTAGCACTCCATAGTACTGCTAAAGGAATCAGTGTGGTCATATGACCACAATGTCCCGCTGTTGCAGAAACTTCTTACCAATTATTATTATGTATTTATACAGTGCCAACATCTTACGCAGCACTGTACAGAGTATATTCATTGTCTTGTCACTTAACTGTCCCTCGGAGGAGCTCACAATCTAATCCCTACCATAGTCATATGTCTATGTATGTCTCATGCAGTGTATGTATCATAGTCTAGGGCCAATTTCGGGGGAAGCAAATTAACTTATCTGTATGTTTTGGGGAAGTAGGAGGAAACTCACAAAGACTTGAGGAGAACATACAAACTCCTTGCAGTTGTTGACTTGGCTGGGATTCCAAAAAGGGACCCAGTTCTGCAAGTCACGAGTGTTGAACGCTACCATGCTGCCTAAGAGCTTTTCTCTGTGCAGAGCCTTAATGGATAACACTTTTATATTATGGGGTCCTCACTTTGAATCTTGGCCAGGACAAAATGTCTTCCCACAAGTCTCAGCTAGACACTTCATATTACTGTGACATCCCAAAAATACACTAGTAAGTTAGTTGGTTTCTCCCAAAACAAGCCTATAGTGAAAACAGACTATGGCTAGGGTAGGATTAGATTGTGAGCTCCTCTAAGGACAGTCCGTGATATGACTGTGTACTCTGTACAGTGCTACAGAGGATGTTAAGGCTATGCAAATTTATAATAATAGGGTATGCCATTAGACTATGACTATAGTAGGATTAGATTATGAGCTCCTCTGAGGGTAGTCAGTGACATGACAATGTATTCTGTAAAGTGCTACAGAAGATCTCAGTGCTATATAAATACAAAATAATAATAAGTTAGGACATTAGACTATGACTATGGTAGGATTTGATTGTGAGCTCATGTGAGAGCAGTCAGTGACATGACTATGTGCCCTGTAAAGTGCTGCTGAAGATGACAGTGCTACTGTATATGAATACATAAAAATAATAATAATATAGTAGGATAGTAGACTTTGACTATAGCAGGCTTGAAAGAAAGGGGGAGAACCGAGAGCCCAATATGGTGTAGTATGTTAATGAGGTGATGTCTGATGCAAACACACACAATGGTTATACTCACAAGGACGTGTCGCCTCCAAGGCAACCACTGGATAAGCAGGCGGGGAGAATTGTAACCTGACCCCGCTCAGGGTTAAGAAGTCGCTCTCTGTAGATAGAAGAAAATGGGGATACACCCCTCCACCAAGGGTGGACTAAACAGTTATGTGGTATAACAACAGAGGCGCCAAGTAGAGTAAAATTAGTTAAAATTGTTAAAAAGGGGGAAGTGGGTGGACTCACCTCCCTTCTGAAAAAATGGCCAGACAACGGGCAGGTTACTTCAAGTTTAAAGTAACATTTATTATGAGCTCCAAAAGTGCAACGCGTTTCACGGGTAACAGTCCCGCTTCTTCAGGCAAACAATTTTTGGAGGGAGCAAAGTCGGGTCAAGAGCCAGATATAGCGCCTCTGGCTCTTGACCCGACTTTGCTCCCTCCAAAAATTGTTTGCCTGAAGAAGCGGGACTGTTACCCGTAAAACGCGTTGCACTTTTGGAGCTCATAATAAATGTTACTTTAAACTTGAAGTAACCTGCCCGTTGTCTGGCCATTTTTTCAGAAGGGAGGTGAGTCCACCCACTTCCCCCTTTTTAACAATTTTAACTAATTTTACTCTACTTGGCGCCTCTGTTGTTATACCACATAATTTGACTATAGCAGGATTAGATTGTGAGCTCCGCTGAGGACAGTCAGTGAAAATACTATGTACACTGTAAAGTGCTGCAGAGAATGTCAGTGCTATATAAATACATAATAATAATTATTATATAAGGTAGGACATTAGACTATCACTATGGTAGGATTTGATTGTGAGCTCATGTGAGAGCAGTCAGTGACATGACTATGTGCCCTGTAAAGTGCTGCTGAAGATGACAGTGCTACTGTATATGAATACATAAAAATAATAATAATATAGTAGGATAGTAGACTTTGACTATAGCAGGCTTGAAAGAAAGGGGGAGAACCGAGAGCCCAATATGGTGTAGTATGTTAATGAGGTGATGTCTGATGCAAACACACACAATGGTTATACTCACAAGGACGTGTCGCCTCCAAGGCAACCACTGGATAAGCAGGCGGGGAGAATTGTAACCTGACCCCGCTCAGGGTTAAGAAGTCGCTCTCTGTAGATAGAAGAAAATGGGGATACACCCCTCCACCAAGGGTGGACTAAACAGTTATGTGGTATAACAACAGAGGCGCCAAGTAGAGTAAAATTAGTTAAAATTGTTAAAAAGGGGGAAGTGGGTGGACTCACCTCCCTTCTGAAAAAATGGCCAGACAACGGGCAGGTTACTTCAAGTTTAAAGTAACATTTATTATGAGCTCCAAAAGTGCAACGCGTTTCACGGGTAACAGTCCCGCTTCTTCAGGCAAACAATTTTTGGAGGGAGCAAAGTCGGGTCAAGAGCCAGATATAGCGCCTCTGGCTCTTGACCCGACTTTGCTCCCTCCAAAAATTGTTTGCCTGAAGAAGCGGGACTGTTACCCGTAAAACGCGTTGCACTTTTGGAGCTCATAATAAATGTTACTTTAAACTTGAAGTAACCTGCCCGTTGTCTGGCCATTTTTTCAGAAGGGAGGTGAGTCCACCCACTTCCCCCTTTTTAACAATTTTAACTAATTTTACTCTACTTGGCGCCTCTGTTGTTATACCACATAATTTGACTATAGCAGGATTAGATTGTGAGCTCCGCTGAGGACAGTCAGTGAAAATACTATGTACACTGTAAAGTGCTGCAGAGAATGTCAGTGCTATATAAATACATAATAATAATTATTATATAAGGTAGGACATTAGACTATCACTATGGTAGGATTAGATTGTGAGCTCCTGTGAGGTCAGTGACTTGACTGTGGACTCTGTAAAGTGCTGCTGAAGTTGATAGTGCTATATAAATACATAACAATTTGGTAGGATATTGGACTATGACTACGGCAGGATTAGATTGTGAGCTTCTCCGAGGACAGTCACTGACATGCCTATGTACTCTGTAAAGTGCTGCAGAAGATGTCAGTGCTAAATAAAAACATACTAATAATATGGTAGGACATTAGACTATGACTATGGCAGGATTAGATTGTAAGCTCCTTCGAGAGCAGTCAGTGACATGACTATGTACTCTGTAAAGTGCTGCTGAAAATGGCAGTGCTATATTTATAAATAATAATATGGTAGGCCATTAGACTATGACTATGATAGGTTAAGATTGTGAACTCCTTTGAGAGCAGTCCGTGACAAGACTATGAACTCTGTAAAGCACTGCAGGAGAGAGGGAGAGAGAGAGAATGAATAAATAATAGGATCTATATGGGGGAGGGAGGGACAGATACATGAACATGAGATAAGAGGGAGATAAATGTAGGAAAGAGAATAGAGGACATAAGAAAGATGGGGAGGTAGAGATTAAGAAATAGAGGAGCATGGGGGAAGAAGAGAAACAGCAGAGATATCACCAGGACTGCTGGTTTACTCCCAACATGCTGACAAAACAAGCCACTGCATTTGGTAAAGAGATGAGGGGGGTGACCTAGGAAGAGACACACAGGCTGCAAGAGATAAGAGATCAGAAAGTTCAGCTAGCAATTAAGCTAAACTGTCCCAAGTTCGAGTTTAAAGTATACAGAGAGGAAGCTGTGTACTCCTGCTCCCATGTTGCAGAGAAGCTCCCAGCTGCACAGCAGTTAACTCACCCTGCTGCAGATTCACTCACTGCTGGCCGGGTGACAGTCCCCATGATGAAACAGGACAGGATCTCTCTGACATTCTTTGAAATTGCCGCTGTCTGGCCAGATAAGACAGGGGGCGGGGCGCAACAGCCTGCAGGAAGTCGAACGATGCTGTGCAGCAGAGCCTGTATGTAATGGTGATGCTGGCTGCTCCGCTAATTATCAGGTGATTAAAATGAGCCAGGTGCTGGTGAGAGTGACCACCGCAGCCTCCACTGACAGTAACAGGACACAGGAGAGGAGCGACGGGAGCCCTTACAGCGGCAAGTAGGAAAGAAGTCGGCTCCCCTCCTCTTGTGCTAAGCATCCAACGGCTCAAAACACAGGGGCAGGGGGCGGCCCAGGGGGAGAATTCCCCCCATCCCCCCAGGCCAGTCCGCGCCTGGAAAGAAGGAAGATGCAGAGAGATTTCAGTATTGAAAGTGAGAAAATAGTAAGAAGGTCTTGGCAAGTGATTGACTAATGAGCCATGTTATTATACAGATACAGTATCCATCTGATACAGAGGTTGAAATGATTGATTCGCTTTTCAGCTGTCTGGTCTGAGGGAAACATTGAGAATAGATCTGACATACAAAAAAAAAAGTTTCTCTCGGAAAGCCCGATATGTCATATTGCATTTTATGTATAGACTATGAGATGGCAAGAGTGTTATGTAGAGGCTATTTACAACTCTCCCTGTCAGAAAGTGCTATGCCCCCCCTTGAAACTTAGATTGAAGCTAATCCCAGCCGCCAATCTTTATGAAAGAAAGTTGTGCTTGACAAAAATACGGCTAAAACTCTCAATAGTTGAAAAGTGAGAGCTAATTAACATACTTAGCTTACATGAACTTCAGAGGTGAAATACCTGATGAAAAAGATACAGTATAATTAGTCAAAAGAACTTATCAGTGTTAATAGGAGTTATTGGTTATTTACCATTTGGAAGGCTGTATAGCCAAGATCCCCAGAAACCTGCAAAGAAAGAAATACCGTTAAGAGAAATGGTTTTTGTTCCAGAGAAGCAAGAGAAAGAAAAGCTTGTTTATTTATCTTTCTACTCACCTGTTCGAGAAACCTGTAGAAGCTTTTACCTAAGAAAAGTGAAAGAAATACCTTCTTACGAATTGGGGATGATCCTTTATTTATTTATTTAATTTATTTTATTTTATTTATTTATTATTTATTTTTTTATCATTATTATTTTATTTATTTATTTTTCGTTTCAGCCAATATTCACAGGGTTAGCTAACATAGGCAGAGTACAAAGAAAGTTTGAGTTACTTACAAGGATCAGTTGTGGAATTCCAACTCCTCATTTAAAGTGTCAATTCTAAAGATTTACTGAGCCAGATAGTTTGGAGTCAACATATTTACTCTTCAGAGGTTAGAAGGAGTAGGAATTTCCTAGTATAGGCCAAGAAATGTTATAGTTCATAAGCATATGAATATGATCTCAATGTAAACAGACATGGTTTATTACTAACCCTATTTGTTTCTAGATCTCCAGATTGTCCAAGAAAACGTTTAACTTGTCTAACCCTGTTTGCTTTCTAGCATCTTCTTCATTCCGGCCAAGAAGAAACAGAATTGTTAAAAATGGTGTGATGTTATGTTTATATTGTTCTTAATTTCAAATTCCTTGGTTAAAGATAACCAAAATTTGGGCCAATTGTTTGGTCACAATAAAATAGTCATTTTACTCTTTGCGTTGTCAGTGTCTGGTGTATTCCTCTCAGTTGGGCAAAGAAGAAACTGTTACACTAGTTCCTCTGGGGCTGGGCAGTCTTTGGATGGTAAATCTGCACTGACAGATATAGGACTTGAGGTTGAGGGTGAAGCTGGAGGCAAAGCTGGCAATGGTGAACAATCAATTTTCAGTTACGGAATTTGGACAGATGTTTGGCTTTCAAATGTTTCTACATTGCTGAGGTGGTATGTGACTCTCTTCCTCTGGATATCTTGGCTGAACACAGGTAGCAATTAGCATAATATTAATTTTGTGCAATTTGGATGCTGGTAAATATGATGCCATCTTATAAGGTTATATTGGTACAATCTGCCTGAAAGTTAAACAAATATATAAGTCCAATTTTTTATAGTCCTACAATTGTATTGTTCCCTGTCACTGCTTTCTTCTCATGCTTGCCCCCTCAGTAAATAGTGCCCCCTAATGATATGGTAGAGCTATTGAAATCAGATTTTGACCAAGTTGTTGTTGTGGGGCAGAAGCGCAATTGTGTCCCGTGCATAGGATCGTGTGGTGTTAAAACTACGCATCAGTCCTAGGCAGGCACAAATGAGGCATACTTTTAACTACATGCACCCCCAAATTGGTTAAACTTGTCATAGTTAATTCACTACAGGACGTTTTGATATGAAATTAACTGATAAGTATTTATCCTTAAACAGGGCCGGGCAGAGGCGAGAAAGGCTCCAGCTTAAGAGCTCAGTGTAGGAGGGGGCGCAAAACTCACTCAACTACCATTCCCCTATTGTGTATGAAGCAGAGAGAAATAAGAAAAGGGGATACATGGCAGTGACTGCAAGCCAGATAACTAGAGATTAAGGTGTTGGGAGTATTGGGGGCCCTGGGGTGCCTTTTAGTCTAATAGCAATCAGTGTGTGACGGCTGAGGTGGACGGGATGGAGGGGCGCACTTTGGTGTCTCAGCATTGGGTGCTGGAGGACCTTGTTCCGGCTCTGTCCTTAAAAGCATTAAGGAATGAATGAAAATCATTTATGAAACCATTTTTGTGTCAAGGGGTGTTTGAGATCATCATGAGCATCCGCACGTATGGCAAATTGGAGCGGCTGCCTCCCCCTGTCGCCCCCCCTGTCTGCTCCCCGACCGAATCAGTGACGGCGCCCCTCGCTACCCCCCACCCGACTCAGCGCAGTGAAGGGGGAGCAAGCAGGCATAGCGGTGGAGAAGGGGGGACATCCCCCCCTTCCCTCACCTTGGGGCTCCCCTTTACTCGCTTCCACCCCCCGCCTCCATAATATAATGCAGCGGCGGGTGCAGCGCAGCAGAACACTTCCTCTATTCCCTGCTTGCGAAGAAGGCTCTGTGCGCAGCTGGTCTGGTCAGTGATGTCAGACTAGCGACGCAAAGATCTCCCTCGCACGGGGGAATAGAGGAAGTGTTCCGCCCGCTGCCGCCTGCCAGCCGCTGCATTATGGAGGGGGGACCGAGGAAGGGTGAGCCCCAAAGTGAGGGAAGGGGGGGGGACTTCTGCCCTTCCCCTCCACTGTCACAACTTCACAATTGGGGGGGGGTCTCTGTCACTAGCTTAACTGGGGGGGGGTCCCTGTCACTAGCTGAACTGGAGGGTCCCTGTCACTACCTGAATTGGGGGGGGTCCCTGTCACTACCTGAACTGGTGGGCTCCTGTCACTGGCTGAACTGGGGGGGGGGTCCCTGTCACTAGCTGAACTGGGGGGGGGGGGGTCCCTGTCACTACCTGAACTGGTGGGCTCCTGTCACTAGCTGAACTGGGGGGTCCCTGTCACTAGCTGAACTGGGGGGGTCCCTGTCACTAGCTGAACTGGGGGGGTCCCTGTCAATACCTGAACTGGTGGGCTCCTGTCACTACCTAAACTGTGCGCTCCCTTTCATTACCTGAACTGGGGTGGGGGCTCCTGTCACTACCTGAACTGGGGGGCCTGTCGCTACCTAAACTGGAGGGCACCTGGCGCTACCTAAACTAGGAGGCACCTATCACTACCTAAACTGGGGGCCCTGTCACTACCTAAACTGGGGGCCCTGTCGCTACCTAAACTGGGGGCCCTGTCGCTACCTAAACTGGAGGGCACCTGGCGCTACCGAAACTAGGAGGCACCTGTCACTACCTAAACTATCCAGGCCAGCCAGCCCAGCATCACCACCAGCCAGGCCAGCCCAGCATCACCGCCAGCCAGGCCAGCCCAGCATCACTGCCAGCCAGGCCAGCCCAGCATCACCGCCAGCCAGGCCAGCCCAGCATCACCGCCAGCCAGGCCAGCCCAGCATCACTTCCAGGCCTTTTCGGCACACACATCATCCCCAAGCCAGCCAAAAACAGTATTGCCAGGCTAGCCAAGGACAGCAGCCAGTAGAGGAGAATTCAGAAGCCAGGTGAGAGGTGTCTACCATATTTAGGGGGCATTCTGCCTATTTACGTGAAATGCTGTCTATTTATGTGCCTCATGACTGCTGAATTTGTCTTGTTGGGGGCCTCATGGTTACTGAATTTGTCTTGTTGGGGGCCTCATGATTGCTGAATTTTCTTGTTGGGGCCTCATGGTTGCTGAATTTGTCTTGTTGGGGGCCTCATGATTGCTGAATTTGTCTTGTTGGGGGCCTCATGATTGCTGAGTTGGTCATGTTGGGGGCCTCATGATTGCTGAATTTGTCTTGATGGGGGGGCCTCATGATTGCTGAATTTGTTTTGTTGGGGGTCACATGATTGCTAACTGCGAGACTATGGAAAAATCTGAATCATCTTTATATGAGACAATAGCATTAAACCTACTTTTTTAAGCTTTTTAAAATAGAAAATGAAACTGGGAGGTTCTAAAAAAAATGAATACATTTTTCAAGAGTAGGATGGATGAAATTGTTTATCTTCACAGTTTTTTTTTCAACTTGGATTTTCCATAATGTTCATGTAAGATTTAAAACGTTTGTATTTAGTTTAAATTGCTGTTGGCACTTTGTGATAGATAAGTGACTTTTGGGTTGCAGTTTGGGCACTCAGCCTCCAAAAGGTTCGCCACCACTGTCCTAATCTAATGTCCCACCATTGCTAAGTTCATGTAAACTTGTCTCCACCCGAGACCACACCCACATTCTGGTCCATGACCACACCCATTTTTCGGTGCGGCGTAGCCCCATTTTTACACAACGTACTCCCAATTTTCGGTGTGGCGCGCTACTTCTTCCGGCCCCACCCCTTTTTGCCCCCCCCCCCTTGGAAAATTTTCTGCGGACGCCCATGGAGATCATGTTACCCACAATAGGGGGTACTTGACTGGTGCAGTAATGACCTTGGAAAAACAGTCTTTCAGGCAAGGTAACATATGGTAAGAAGCCTATTCTTAAAACAATCAGGAGCAACCCATGTCTATGTTTATCTTTCAAAGGGACACTGAAAAACAAACCTGACATGATAGAGCACTTTGTGGCATTCATACAGAAGATATTACAAGGCAAAAATCATGCAGAACCAGCTCCACTACTGAAGGAGGCTGAAGAATACTGGTATCTTCTGTTCTTTGGAATCCGCCACCCACACAAGCCAGGAGAGTTTAGAGCATTCTTTGAGACAGCATAACTCAGTTTAAAGACTACAGCAAAAAAAAAAAGTTAAGAATCCTGTGAAATGTATCCAGGCACAACTAAAAACAAGAACATAAATAAAAAAAATGCCCTGAAGCAGTTCCAAAGCCCTCTAGCTGTAAAGAATTAGGTCACAAATATAGACACAAAACATTATACTCACGTCATTCAGGTTACCATACAGTTATTCTATATAATAAAACCCCTGTGTCCCTGCGTCCTCATCTGTCCCTGTTTCCGAACCCTCTTTGCATGCGCGCCACGCTGGCGGATGTTGCACAGTACAGGAGGATGGGGGCAGGCATGTGCGCGTGAGCATAGTGTGGTGGATATCTCTGTTCATGGTATAGATTATAAACTGCAGGAGATGCACACAAAAAATATTTGAGAGGACCCATTAAGAATTTTACTCCTTAGAAATTTCAATACACCAGTTTTTATTGGCAGAAAAAAACCTTTTATAACAAGAGCCAATGTTTGCGTGGTTTATGCCTGCCTTTTCAGATATCAATGACACAAGGTAGTGACCGAACATTTGTGATCAACTATTTGCTAACCCCACTGCCTGAGCTCCTATTTAAACAGAACCGCCTTTTAAAGGACCACTATTCAAAAAATGTAAAAATTTAAAATACATAAAAAACACAAAAAATAAAAAGTGAATTTCTCCCAGAGTAAAATATGCTACAAATTACTTTTCTCCTAAGTTGCTGTCACTTACAGTAGACAATAGAAATTTGACTGAACTCGCAGGTTTTGGATTTTTTTGGAGGTTGCTCAGTCTAACTGCTAGAATAATCACCTTCATGTGTGTATAGATCCTCTCCAGGGAGTGCTTTTAAGAATAAATAAAATACTGAAAATAGCTCATGAAGAGACGGACTAATCAAAAACCTGTCAGTTCCATCAGATTTCTACTAACTACTGTAAGGGGCAGCATAGGAGAATGGAAGAAACATACTTCTTAATTGTATGTGTTTACATGTAAAAATGTACTTTTTTTTTGAGATAGTGATCCTTTAAAGAGGAGCTGTCAGCCATACTCTCTCAGTAAAAAAAAACAAATATTTAAGTAGATAAATACTTGCTCTACTTACATAACACATGTATTGCACTGTCCACGTTACGATTCCTGTGAATTTTATAAAGGAAAAGTAAAGAATCCTATTCTAGAAAGTTTCCATATTTACTGTGGCTATTTTGAAGCCAGTCGTGATGTAATATCCACCCTTAGACTCCTCTGCCTGATTTGCCCGCCCTTCACTATAGAAAGTGCATTGTTTCAGCCTGAGAAATTTTAAACAATCAGAGAGGAATAGAGGTGTGGGAGGGGAAAACAGGAGGGAAAGAGGCTTCAGCTAATCAGGCTGCGTTAGTTAAGTCTGAGAGGAAGTAGAGAACCAAAAAAGATAACCCAGCATGCCCTGCAACTTCTCTTTTGTGTACCAAATGTTCTGTGTACCAAATAAGAGTCATGTAAACTGTGGAATGATAATTTATCAACAAGAAAAGTAATAGTGATTTTAACTTTTGGATTGCCCGATTAGCATCCTTATTACTTGTGTACCAGATAAAAATAAAGAATTGATTTTTTATTTTATGCCCGACAGTTACTCTTTAATTACAGGATAGAGGAACACAGAGTGATTAAAAGGGTAGTGCACACATTAAAGTGAACCTAAAGTCACCCACAAAAAATGAGATGAACTCACCTGGGGAGCGGAGCTGCGAGGGCACCGATCGTCTGCAGGGGGCTGAGGGAAGCCCCAGGTGAGTTCATCTCATTTTTTGTGGGTGACTTTAGGTTCACTTTAACCACTTCACATGCAGAGGCTGTGCACCTTCAAAAGTCAGAACAGTATTGAGGCTTTAGCAATGTCCATATTAGTTCAGCAATATCTTTAATACTACTGGTGACATGTACTGTAAGTAATGTGTATACCATTTTGGTGACAAAATAAACTCTATTTGAGCAGTATTTTTTCCAAGCTATTCTGCTGCCTATTTTCAGAACTATTCCCCTACTGACAACCTAACTCTCTTTTGTTTCCTGGAGCCCAATGTAAATCGGTGTACAGCAATTTGCTTGGGCTTGTCATTTGGGGTCCAGCTATTGCCAGCGCCGAAAAGGCTCAGTGAGTGTTACTATGGCCGTAATTCACATTACTGTGTATGGAGGCGCACAAATAACTGGCGCCACCTTTCCTCTTTGTATAGCATTCACATATAGCGTCCTTGCGCCCAGAAAATTATTATTTGAAATGTGTGCCTGGAGGTCAGAGTGATAGGGGACCTGGCTTGGGGTTGTGTGTTTAATTGTCTGGATGCCATTCTAGATATTTTGGCTTCAGTAGTTTTGGAGTTAAAGGGCCGGAACATTCATAGAGCCATCGATGTGGGAACATATGATCTGCATGCTCATTCTCTCATTCATTAATACCTCAGAGGGTATGAAAAAGGCACAGCATCAGCACCAGAGTCTGGTGAGTTCTCTTTTTAAAGAACATCAGCAATGGCGCTTCCCATAGTCTTTTTTCTGGTTCCCTTTATACTTCCCTTTAACTATAATAGGTACAATATTAAACCTATCTCTATTTAGGAATTGTGTCTCAATGCTTGCCAAGAAAATAAGACCTAAAATAATCTCCAGCTTTGTATACAGTATAACTTTTTCTAAAGGACCTGAAAGGCTCTGTAGATATGTGCTGAGTAGATAATGGGGTCATTTGCAATCATTTCAAGCTGAACTCCAGACAGACAGCTAAATACACAAAGGTAGGTTTAATACTTTGCCAAATGATTACAAATTATGACCCTTCAGCTTAGTGCAAGTTGACACAAGTGATTGTGTTGAGTTGCAATGTAACCCCCACCTTCAAACCTCTAATAACCCTTTAGCATATATGCATGTTGGGTGGCTAAAGGAAGATCCACACCAAGCATGTTTACCACCCCTACTCCCTCTCTAAGCTACATCCAGCCTGCATGGCTTTCAACACTAGATGGAGGGTAGGTATTGTTTTTTGTTTTAGGCGTAGCAACAAGTTTTATCTGCAAAGCAAAGAAACCAGTGTTGAGGGACATCAAGGAACTCCTCCACACATTTTTGTCCCTCAAAACGTATGTGGAAATTGGTGTGCTTGCGTGCGTGCATGTTGATTTTTTTTTACATTTATAAAAAGTGCTTAGTCTGGAGGGACGCCAATGTGTGGATCCAGGAATCTGTGACAGCTTAGCAGCCTTATTGGAGTTTAGGGAAGAAAACATTGTGGCTATCATAATAAAGATTTTGTGCTTTCATTAAACCGGATCCGAGATGAAAAAACTAACTATAACAAGTAACTTGTCTATATATCTTATCTAAAGTTTAGATCGTATACACAACAAATCTAGCTGCAAACAGCTTTAAAGCCGCATCTACACACGTAGATGCAGCTACGATGCTCCTTATCAATCGAGCCGCTGATGCGGCTCGATTGATAAGATCCAACAGGACGGATCTTGCTTCCGCCGATTCCCTGCTCGCTCCCCGCGAGGGGACAATGGCAGGGAATCGAGCGGAAGATAAGCGGCGCCGGCGGGGACGAGCGGGGAATCGAATGCGGCGCACGCGCGGCGAGCGGGGACGCGGTGGGCACGCGCGGGTACGCGGAAGAGGCGATCCGGCGGCTAATCGAGCCGCCGGATCGCAGCCTCATCTATGCGTGTAGATGAGGCTTAATAGAATATGATTCTTTCTTCTTGTGATACAATGACAGCATCATGTTGTTTGTAAACATTACACAGAGGCAGGCTTATCTGCATCTTGAGCAAAAAAAACCTAACCCCCCCTCCTCCTCCCTCCTCCCCTTTGCCTCTGAAATCTCTGGCTAGTAATACCTCCCCCTCCTCCTGCCCAGACTGAGCTCCCATGAGCCCTTACTACTGTTTGAAAGTGCCTTGGCTCTCTGAAAACCTGTGGGCGTGGTTTATTTAGTTTATAGGGAATTAGCGTATTAAAACAAAAACAAAAAAGTATTTGGCTTGAGGAATGCCCTATAAACAGAAGGAAAAGAACCCAATTATGCAATGTGTAAAAGTTCACCTCGGATCCACTTTAAGTTGAGTACAATATCTACTTTTATTGTTTAATACATTCCAAATTTGATTTTAATAATTTCCAAACATGACAAGCTGTGCCATGTGCTTTTTTAAACTATGTTTCAATGCAGTGACCTGGAGGAAATAATGTCAAATCCAGAATTAGGCCTAGGACCCATTGGCAGTGTTTTTCTGAGTACTTTTGAATTTAATTCGAAAAGCTATTGCTAATGTAATGCTATTTTTTAAATGCCCCATAGCATTGTATTAGCAAGAGCTTTACCGAAGACAACAAAAGTTGTTTAGGTGATACATTTAATGACTTACTGTACAAGATCTCTCTGCAAGCTTTTAAAACTTTAAGTTTCTTCTACAGGCATAAGTTTCGGGAGCTTGCAGAGAAATCTTGTACACTTAGTCATTAAAGGTAGCATCTAATTGGGGGCGCATGCGTGGCGCCAAGCAAGATGGCCGCTTAGGCTGAGAGCTCCGCAGCTCGGCTGACAACAATGCGATCTACAACGGCTTATGACTAAGAAAACCTGCGCTCATTCTGCACGACCGTGTCCCTTACCATTTGCAGATTCATATGGGACCGAAGAAGAGGGGCAAATCGGCATCCAGACGCAACTTTGAAGCTTACTTTTCCCGGCCTACCAAGTTACCACCTCCTTCCAAGATGGCGTCACCTAAGCCACAACGTGGCGCAGAGCAAGCCCAACGCCCGTAATTCATCACCAAGCAAGTGCCTAGCTGACCTCCACCAGAAAATCTCCTGCTCCGTGAAAGATGCAGTTTCCTCAGCACTAGCGGGACTCCGTTCAGGCATAGAGGCAACACTCTCCCGTACAGCGGCACTTGAGAAGGCGGTGACGGCTTTAGAGCAACACTGCACGTATCTAGAAGAGGAAAACGACAAGCTGACAGATACGGTAGGAGAACTACACTGCTCCATAGAGGACCACGAAAATCGTGATCGGAGGTCAAATTTGCGGGAAAGAGGGGTACTGGACTTTGTCAAGCCCCCTGACATAAAGCGATATTTGACAGACTTATTTTCAGAGGTTTCTCCTGATACCCCACAAGATATGTGGCGCTTTGATAGAGCTCATAGGGCGATAGGGCCGCGCCCAGAGGGAGCACCTCTGCAAAGGGACATAATTGTACGATTTCACTATTATGAAGCGAAAGATGTGGGGGCAACAGCAGTGAGAAACGTGAACTCTTACAAATTTAGGGATCATGAAGTGCAAATATTTAATGATATCTCCCCAATTACACTGGCCAAGCGTCGCAAGCTTCGACCAGTTACTGCTTTACTGCATGAGAAAGGTATTCAATACCGTTTGGGGTATCCCTTTAAGCTGATTGGAGTTAAAGATGGGACCTATCATGCCATTTCTGCGCCAGAAGATGCACCGGATTTTCTTAAAGGCCTGGGACTGTGCATGCTGGGGAAACTACAACAACCCAGCACTCCTTCTAAGGCTTCGAATCACAACATGTCACCTCCCTGTCTCTCCCCAGAGGTCCTTTCTATTCTCTCCTTCCTTTTCTTCCTTTTCTTTTTCAGTACTGTCTTTATCATCTCTTTTCTTTCCTTCTACTGTACTTACCCTGCCAGCCATTTATGTTTTGAGGCTTAAAGTCATATTTCATAGGCCCTGGGTTCACTGTGTACCCGAGTTAAGCAATTTCAACCTCTCACAATGGTGAAACTGGTTACTTTAAATGTTAAAGAGCTTAATTCGGTGAGGAAACGGTATTTGGCCCTAAGAGGCCTCAAATAGATTGGAGCAGACTTTGTTTTCCTACAGGAAACCCGGTTTTCTTCCAAGCGCCCGGGATATCTAAAAAGTAAAAGTTATCCGACTTCGTTTATTGCTAGTGCATCGGTTAAAAAAGCTGGAGTTGCTTTACCCACACACAATAGATGCCCATTTCAGGTTAAAACGGAATACAGTGACCCCAAGGGGCGTTACATTATTTTACAGGGATCTCTGCATGTATTGGAAATTGTGTTAGCAGTTGTATATGCCCCAAATGACCACCAATTACAATTTTTAGAAAAGGTACTTAAAAAGATAGAGCAGCTCAATTGTCCTAATGTGGTAATAGGAGGGGACTTTAATATGATTTGCTACCCTACTAGAGACCGTAAGTCTACTGATACTCCTTCAAATTTCTCCTCCATTTGTAGGCTCTCTAAAAATTTTAGACAGCTGCAGAAACAATTTGGTTTGTGGGATGCCTGGAGAGCTCTGAATGTAGAGGACTTAGATTCTACTTTTTATTCACACTCGTCTTCTACCTATACTAGAATTGACCATTTTTTCTTATCTCCCACATTATTAAACCCACTGGTTTCCTCAGAAATAGGCCCAATATCATGGTCCGACCATGCTCCTGTAGATTTAACTCTCAACCTAGCTAATAATCCAAGATTACCCACAGTGTGGAAAATGAACGATAGCTTACTTTTAGATGAAGAAATTAGTCAGGATATATTGGAAAGTTTAAACTCTTTCAGTTAAATACAGGGTCAGTCACGCATTTTTCAACTGTATGGGAGGCACATAAGGCTTGTATCAGAGGCAAGCTTATAGCAATAGCCAGTAGAAGAAAAAAGGAGGCCATACACAAAGTGAATGTGCTGCTTCAACAGATTACACAGTTGGAAGAGCAACATAAAAAAATACCCCTCTAAAAAAATTTATTATAATATGGAAGCTCTGCGCAAACAACTGTCTGAATTGCAATTTGCATCTGCAGAAAGATCTATGTTTTTTACCAGACAGTTATATTATGAAAAAGGTAACAGAGCTCATACTATGCTAGCTAAGAAATTACGTGACATGAAGACTCGCAATGTGGTCTATGCTTCAAAGGATAAAAAAGGAGTCGTGCATCATGACTTGCGTCGTATATCTCAATTATTTAAGGATTTTTTTTCTAGTATTTATAATCTCCAAGATACAGATGGTTATTCCATCCCTTCCAGGAAAGAGATGAATGACTATCTAAGCTCATGTGCTCTTCCAACGTTATCTCCTATTCAGTTAAACACATTGAATGCAGCAATTGAGGCAGAAGAGATCTCTGAGGTTCTTAAACATGCAAAACCCCATAAAGCCCCCGGCCCTGATGGGTACACGATGGCCTATTATAAAAATTTTGAGATTTGTTATTACCTAGACTGGTCACTTTATTTAAAAGCTTCTTGGGTACAGACCCCATTCCCACTTCAATGTTAAAATCACATATGGTTGTACTCCCGAAACCGGATAGAGACCCGTTGGACCCCAAGAATTATAGGCCAATTTCATTGCTTAATACTGACTTAAAAATATTCACAAAAGTGTTAGAAAACCATCTATCCTCTCTTATGCCTTCACTGGTAGACTCAGACCAGGTAGGGTTCATTATGGGACGCTATGCACGGCATAACATTAGGAGATCTATAAATTTGATAGACCATATTAATCACAACAAGCTCCCATCATTACTTCTGAGTCTTGATGCAGAAAAAGCTTCGATAGGCTCAGTTGGCCTTTCCTTTTTCAAACATTACGGGCAATGGGCTTTGAGGGGGTCTTTCTTAACACTCTATTCAAATTATATTTGTCCCCACAGGTAGCATTGAAAATTCCTTTCACTAATCCACATCAATTCTTTCCAATTTCAAATGGTACCCGTCAGGGTTGCCCCTTGTCCCCACTAATCTTTGCTTTATCCATTGAGCCGCTGGATGCAAGGATTAGAGGTAATCCTGACATTTCTGGGATTAATATTGGGAACAAAACTTTTAAAATTTCACTTTTTGCCGATCATGTGCTAATCTCAGTAACCAATCCATATATCTCTCTTCCTAATATGCATGCAGAGCTCTCTAGGTTTGGTTATTTCTCAAATTATAAAATTAACGATAGCAAAACGGAGGCCCTTTCATTTTTTCTCCCCACTCAAACTGAAAGGGATATAAGACTGCGGTTTCCATATAGATGGCAATCTGACACCCTCAAGTATCTAGGGGTCTACCTTCCAAAAGACACAGGGAAGCTAGTTCATTTTAATGTATCTCCTTTAATCTCCCGTATTCTTAAGGATTTAAATAAATGGAAAAACTACAACATTTCCTGGTTTGGCCGTATGACGGCCTTTAAAATGAATTCCCTACCCAAATTAGTATATGTGTTTTCTACAATTCCTATGTGGATCCCGCAATCTGCTATTATTTTTCTTCAGAGGGCATTGTTCCGATTTATTTGGCAAGGCAAAGCGCCTAGGATATCTAGATCCATATTAACCCTTTAGAGACAGCATGGAGGCCTCTCAGTTCCAAACATATACAATTATTATGTGGCCAGTCAATTTTGGCAGATGGTTGCTTGGTCTGAGAGAAGACCTCATGCAAAATGGGCAAAGATAGAATTTGAAGCCTTTCATCCCTTTCATCCTAGTGCTTTCCTATGGAAAAATGTATTACCTCCTGTGGAGGCCCTTAGGACCTACTCCTCCCTAAGATCCAACTTAAAACTTTGGTCGGTTCTGGGGAGGCGTATGTCCCTATTTCCTCAAGCTTCCTCAATGATCCCAATTTTTGGTAACCTAAATTTCACTTCAGGCCTTGGGCGCACTACTACTTCAATTTGGTGTCAAAAGGATATATGGTTTATTGCTGACTTACTTAATCCCTTTAGAGGTAAACTATACTCTTTTGATGATCTCAGGGATCTTATTGCATTAACAAACGCTTATTATTTACAGTATATGCAGATCCGCCATTTCATACTCTCTATATCTTCTACTTTGGAATTTTCAAGTAAAACAGAGCTAGAGGCAATATGGGGGCTGGTCCTATACAAAAAGGCCTTAGTTCCTCCTTCTATACGTGACTTAATTCCCCTTTACGCTTTTCTTCGAACTACCAGCACAAATATATGAAATACTGGGATCAAGAGCTGGGCACAGATACCAATTTGGAAACTTGGTCAAAAATATGGACAAATGCGGCTAAAACATCAATCTGTGTAACAACAAAAGAAAACATCTACAAAATTGTGCTTCTTTGGTATCAAACCCCAGTCCGCCTCCATAAATGGAAAGATTCAATCTCCCTGGCATGCTGGAGAAAGTGCAACCAATCTGGAACTATCCATCACTTGTTCTGGTCTTGCCAAGGAATACAGTCTTTTTGGTCTGAAGTGATCCATCTAATAAAATGCTATACTGACATTGAAGTCCCCCTGGATCCCTGGATCTGCATACTTGCAAAACCAATATCTAAATTAAAATCTCATAGACAGCGTTTGATAAACCACTTCTTAACCGCTGCTAGATGTATAATTGCAAAGCACTGGAGAGATCCTCTCCCTCCTAGCATCTCTAAAGTTTTAAAGAGAGTGAAATATATTTACAAGTTAGAGCATAAAAAATCCTGTTGTACAAGATACAATGCATTTATTTAACAAAACATGGGGGGAAATCAATATGTAGACAATTACAGTGGGTTGCAAAAGTATTCGGCCCCCTTGAAGTTTTCCACATTTTGTCATATTATTGCCACAAACATGAATCACTTTTATTGGAATTCCACATGAAAGACCAACACAAAGTGGTGTACACATGAGAAGGGGAACGAAAATCATACATGATTCTAAACATTTTTTTTACAAATAAATAACTGCAAAGTGGTGTGTACATAATTATTCGGCCCCCTTTGATCTGAGTGCAGTCAGTTGCCTATAGACATTGCCTGATGAGTGCTAATGACTAAATAGAGTGCACCTGTGTGTAATCTAATGTCAGTACAAATACAGCTGCTCTGTGAGGGCCTCAGAGGTTGTCTAAGAGAATATTGGGAGCAACAACACTGTGAAGTCCAAAGAACACACAAGACAGGTCCAAGACAGGTCAGGGATAAAGTTATTGAGAAATTTAAAGCAGGCTTGGGCTACAAAAAGATTTCCAAAGCCTTAAACATCCCAAGGAGCACTGTTCAAGCGATCATTCAGAAATGGAAGGAGTATGGCACAACTGTAAACCTACCTTGGCAAGGCCGTCCACCTAAACTTACAGAACGAACAAGTAGAGCGCTGATCAGAAATGCAGTCAAGAGGCCCATGGTGACTCTGGACGAGCTGCAGAGATCTACAGCTTAGTTGGGAGACTCTGTCCATAGGACAACTATTAGTCATGCACTGTACAAAGTTGGCCTTTATGGAAGAGTGACAAGAAGAAAGGCATTGTTAACAGAAAGCATAAGAAGTCCCGTTTGCAGTTTGCCACAATCCACATGGGGGACACAGCAACCATGTGGAAGAAGGTGCTCTGGTCAGATGAGACCAAAATGGAACTTTTTGGCCAAAATGCAAAACGCTATGTGTGGCAGAAAACTAACACTGCACATCACTCTGAACACACCATCCCCACTGTCAAATATGGTGGTGGCAGCATCATGCTCTGGGGGTGCATCTCTTCAGCAGGGACAGGGAAGCTGATCAGAGTTGATGGGAAGATGGATGGCGCCAAACACAGGGTAAACTTGGAAGAAAACCTCTTGGAGACTGCAAAAGACTTAAACTGGGGCGGAGGTTCACCTTCCAGCAGGACAATGACCCTAAACATAAAGCCAGGGCAACAATGGAATGGTTTAAAACAAAACATATCTATGTGTTAGAATGGCCCAGTCAAAGTCCAGATCTAAATCCAATCGAGAATCTGTGGCAAGATCTGAAAACTGCTGTTCACAAACGCTGTACATCTAATCTGACTGAGCTGGAGCTGTTTTGCAAAGAAGAATGGGCAAGGATTTCAGTCTCTAGATGTGCAAAGCTGGTAGAGACATACCCTAAAAGACTGGCAGCTGTAATTGCAGCAAAAGGTGGTTCTACAAAGTATTGACTCAGGGGGCCGCATAATTACGCACACCCTACTTTGCAGTTATTTATTTGTAAAAAATGTTTGGAATCATGTATGATTTTCGATCCACTTCTCACATGTACACCACTTTGTATTGGTCTTTCACGTGGAATTCCAATGAAATTGATGCATGTTTGTGGCAGTAATGTGACAAAATGTGGAAAACTTCAGGGGGGCCGAATACTTTTGCAACCCACTGTATGTCTTTATATAACTCTGTATATGACTCTTTATAAGATGAAAAGTTTAATGGCTGGCAGGATTTTCTCTTCCCTCTCTCTCTTTCTTTTTCCTCTTTTTCCTTCTTCTCTTTTCTTCTTTCTATCCTTTGGTCTTCTCTCTTCTTTCTATTTATCCTTGTACTTCCATTTAGGGGATTTTCCCCCCTTATGGACGTTCTGATTATGGGGGCTCGTTGATGGCTAAAACTATATACTCAGTATGTTTTAACCCTTTCAGGCCTTTTAGATGGTCATCTTGAGCCCATACAGATCAGGATTTCTCTAAAATAGTTTTGATCCCACAGTTACAGCTTTACAAGTTAAAATTATAACCGCATTCTAAAGCGTGGGAAAGGTTCTTTAGTATTGTATACTTCTATATCTTCTTTAGTATTGTATTCCACTAAATGCTATATGTGTGAGTTGTTATACTGTTACTGTGGAATCTTATTTTTCTTGAAAATTTGAAAAATAAAAAATTTTAAATAAAAAAAAAAGGTAGCACCTAATCAACTTTCGGGTTCACTCCATGACTAACACCGGACCACACGCAACAAGAGCTTTACAAATCACAAGTGCTAAGAAAAGTGCTGCCAGTGGGTCCCAGGCCTTAGGAGGCATGATGCCTATATGAATAGACCACACTGATCTCAAGTGACTGCGACACTTATGAGTGTGCTAGCATTGGAGTGACAATGACTGACTCTGTGTTGAATTGGAATGGAGGAACTGGTGTTGGGATTGTCTGGCAACTCCTGATTCCTTGTGTTCATTTTCAGGTGACTGTTGCAGCCATCTCCTGCAGCATAAAGCCCTGAAACAATGGCTGGGAATCAGTTTATGAACTGACATAGCAGACGACAGGCATGCCCACAAATAGACTCGCCTGCGCCGTTGTTTCGTTAATGAATGTGCGATCCAGTAATGGGTCATTGCCAGCTTATGAAGCAACTTTAAAACAGCCTTCACATGTAAAATGTCTTATTTGCTATAAGATTTATACTGTACTTCTATTCAAGCAGCCCTGTAATTTATGTAGACAACCCAAACATCCTGGACGGTCAGCATATCCTGTCCTGTGACGCCCCTCTGCAGCTTTTTGTTTAATGTTCTTCCTGTTTACTCTTAAGGATGTACATTTCTTTTATATTTTGTATTCCATTTCTCTACCCTCCTGGAAGACGATGGCATTTATTCAACAGAACTTAAAGCACACCTGAAGTGAAAAGTATATTTGGGCTGCCATATTTATTTTCTTTAAACAATACCAGTTGCCTGGCAGTTTTGCTTATCTCTTTGGCTGCAGTAGTGTCTATATTAGGTGTACACTACTGTCTGTATTATTATTTACCCCACGTTTAATTCCTACTTTGTACAGCACCATGGAATATGTTGTCGATTAATAAATCACTAACACTAATAATAACAATGACACATCTGGGACAAGCATGCCACTAATCCAGTCAGAGTACATGATCTGCATGCTTGTTTAGGGTCTATGGCTAAAAGTATCAGAGGCAGAGGATCAGCAAGAGCAAGACAGTGTGACGGATTGCGGAGAAACCGCCGCGCGTTTTGACAGTGAGGGGGCAGAATCCGCGCACAGAGCGGCGGTTTCCCCGCAGCAACATGCTTCTGGTTTGTCTGGACCTAGTAGTGCACACAGATGGAGAGCTACGCGCGCGCGCGCGCCGCAAGACAGGCTCTTTATGCCAATAGGAGAAGGGTCAGCTGATCGAGGCGGTCAGCTGATCCCAGCTCAGCAGGTGATTGGTTGATGGGAGCTGGGCGGCGCTTTACTATATATCTCTTGCTGTTCAGTTGCTGGTTGTCTGGCGTTGCGATACCTATGTGTTAGCACTCAGACCTTAGTCAGATCGTTCAGTGTGGTTGAACCAGGTGGACCTGGGAATCCACACTTAGCCAGTTTACTGTGTATCATCTGTGTTATTCCTTAGACCAGTTCCAGGGTGTAGAGACCATGGACCTCACACCCCAGACTAGGAATACTGTGTATCATCTGTGTTATTCCTTAGACCAGTTCCAGGGTGTAGAGATCACGGACCTCACACCCCAGACTAGGAATACTGTGTATCATCTGTGTTATTCCTTAGACCAGTTCTAGGGTGTAGAGACCACGGACCTCACACCCAGACTAGGGAACCTGTGTTATCATTCTGTTATACATCAGACTAGTTCCAGGGTGTAGAGACCACGGACCTCACACCCAGACTAGGGAACTTGTGTTATCATTCTGTTATACATCAGACTAGTTCCAGGGTGTAGAGACCACGGACCTCACACCCAGACTAGGGAACTTGTGTTATCATTCTGTTATACATCAGACTAGTTCCAGGGTGTAGAGACCACGGACCTCACACCCAGATTAGGCGTTGTTTGATATCTGTTATGACTTATTGCTTTCCTGACTTTCCCTCTGCTTTCTGATTCGGTACCTTGCATATCTGATTACCTGTTGCCAAACCCTGCTTGCCTTGGATACCGAATCAGCTTCTTGTCTTTGTACTTTATCTGTCTGTGTGTTGCCAACCCGGCCTGCCTGACCTTTCTGGCTGTCACCCACCCCTTGGGTGCTCAGCCTTCCTGCAAGGGCCCCCTGCTCCTCAGAGGGGGCACTGCTACAAAATAAGTCAGGGTCTCCTTCTCCTAGAGTCCTTGACTGCAGTAGAGTCTGTCTCTACTCATTGGACCACCTGCTACCCCGGTGGTCCAATTACTACTGTTACACCAAACACTTACACGCTTCAGGTGTCCAGAGGTTAGCAATATATCTGTATTATCGGTGATTCTGCAGATCATCAATAATCGGGTATATATCTGTATTTTTGGTGATACTGCAGATCACCAATAATCAGATTCTCTCTGCGTGCTGACACCAATCGTTACAGAACGCCAGACCAAACCAATATGTACGCACTTAGCAGTCGTCTCGACACACTCACCACCTCGGTGGAAAACCTCATCAGAGTGATGGACGGTCAGCAGGCCCAGATCTCTGCTTTATCTGGGTCACTACAAGTCCTTCAGACGACTGTAAATTCAGTACGATCCCCTCCTGTTACAGACTTGAGAATGTCTGTACCTGAAAAGTTTTCTGGCCATAGATCTGACTTTCAGAATTTTAAGAATCGTGTAATGTCATATTTTGAACTGAGGCCTAATCTGTCAGGAACAGAGGCACAGAAAATTACCTTTATTAAGACCTTACTCTCAGGGGATGTTCGGACCTGGGAGTATAATTTAGCGTCAGGGCATGAAGCACTCAGGCCAGTTGAGGAGTTTTTTAAGTCCATGGCCATCATCTTTGATGATCCAGACAAGGATCCTGTGGAGGTTTATGCAGCGGAGTTCAGGAAGTGGTCAGTGTCGGCCAGGTGGGGGGCTTTTGCATTGTTGGATTGTTTCCTATCAGGGTTATCAGACGCAGTCTCTGGATTGATGTTGGGATACCCTGAACCAAAAACCATTGAGGAAGCAATCTCATTGGCAGTGCGGGTCGATCGCCGGTTACCATATCAAAGACAAACCCGTGGTAAGGACCGAATCAGATATGTCTCCTATACCACTTCTCCACCGGCCTCACCGCCACCTGAGCCAATGCAAATTGGTCAGTCCAAATTAACGCGGGCAAAGAGGAATCACAGGAAAACAGAACAGCTCTGTTTGTACTGTGCAGAGGAGGGTCATAGAGTGCAGAATTGCCCCAGGAGGTCGGGAAACGCTGCCGCCTAGGAGTAGTCAGAGGTAATACCCTAGGCGCGCAGTCCTCTTCATGACAATCGTCTGCTACTTCCCTGTTCTGTCACATGGGAGGGTCAGACTGTTTCCACTGAAGCTTTCATTGATTCCGGTTCAGCAGCTAATTTTATAGATTACACGTTTGCTAAAAGATTGGGAATACCCATGCTCCCCTTGGATCAACCGATCCTGGTCACTGCTGTAGATGACTCTCCTCTGCAGAGTAGACACCCCTTATCCCGTACTCCAAGTTTGCAACTCAGAGTGGGGGTATTACATGGGGAGAATCTGCAATTTCTGGTTTTGCATATGGCAACCTCTACCATCATTCTTGGCATGCCCTGGTTACAAATTCACTCACCTCAGATAGACTGGGTTTCAGGTCAGCTAACGAGCTGGTCATCCCATTGTTATCATCATTGTTTAGCGAAAGTAGCCTTGGGTAATACCAACATTCAGGTTGAAGGTTTACCGAGACAATACGCAGAATTTGCTGGCGTCTTCTGTCCTAAGTCAGCTGACAAACTTCCCCCCCATCGTGCCTTCGATTGTCCCATTGATCTGAGATCTGGTTGTATGCCGCCCAGAGGTCATCTTTATAACCTGGCTGGGCCAGAGAAACTAGCTATGCAGGAATACATCAGGGAAAACTTGGCGAAAGGGTTCATTCGTCCCTCTCGTTCACCAGTAGGGGCAGGTTTCTTTTTTGTAAAGAAAAAAGATGGAGGCCTCCGTCCTTGTATTGATTATCGAGGCCTGAATAAGATCACAGTGAAAAACCGCTACCATTTGCCATTGACGCAGGTGACCAACGCCAAGATTTTTTCCAAGCTAGATCTCAGGGGTGCATACAATCTAGTCCGCATCAGGGATGGTGACGAATGGAAGACGGCCTTCAACACACCCGACGGGCATTACGAGTACCTAGTGATGCCCTTCGGGTTGTGCAACGCACCAGCCGTCTTACAGGAGTTAATTAATGAGGTGTTCAGGGAAGTGTTGGGGAAGTTTGTTCTGGTCTACTTGGACGATATACTAATCTTTTCGTCCAATCTAGCTGAACATCGCCAGCATGTTAGATGGGTTTTAAAAAGTTAAGACAGAATCAACTTTATGCCAAACTGGAGAAATGCCTCTTCGAGGTAGAGTCAGTAGCCTTCTTTGGGTACATTATCTCCACTTCTGGTCTCTCAGTGGACCCAGGGAAAGTTTCTGCTGTCCTGGAGTGGCCTCAGCCCGTGGGGCTGAAGGCACTTAAGAGATTCCTGGGGTTTGCTAATTACTACAGAAGGTTAATTAAGGGGTACTCTACCATCATCTCTCCTCTCACCAGTCTCACCAGGAAAGGGGCTGACACTCATCACTGGTCACCAGAAGCTCATGCGGCCTTTTCGACCCTAAAGAAACTGTTTTGTTCTGCCCCAATACTGAGGCATGTTGACGTCGCCTTTCCCTTCATTGTAGGGGTTGATGCCTCAGAGGTGGGAGTGGGAGCTGTGTTGTCTCAGAGGTCAGGTTTGCAGGGCAAGCTGCACCCACGTGCTTACTTTCCTCGCAGATTTTTACCCGCCGAGAAAAACTATGACATCGGCAACCGGGAGCTCCTGGCCATCAAATTGGCGTTTGAGGAATGGCGACACTGGTTAGAGGGTGCAGAACACGTTATCACAGTTTATACAGATCACAAGAATTTGGAGTATATTGAGAGGGCTAAGAGACTTAGCCCTCGCCAGGCCCGATGGTCCCTGTTTTTTGCAAGATTCAGATTTGTAATCACGTATACTCCTGGAAGTAAGAATGTCAAGGCCGATGCTCTCTCCAGGTGTTTTGAGCCCGAGTCAGTGCAGCCTGCAGCCCCTGAAACCATCCTACCCCCAAAGGTAGTTCTGGCAGCCACTGAGACATGGAGAGATTGGACAGCCACATTGAGTCCCTACCAACAGGATGTTCCAGAGGGGAAACCTGAGGGGATCATGTTTGTGCCACTGCCTTTCCGCTTATAAATCCTGCAATTCTTTCATTCTCACAAGAATGCTGGTCATCCTGGAGCCACCAGAACCCAGGATCTAGTAGCTAGATGTGCCTGGTGGCCTACCTTGGTTACAGATTGTACAGAGTTTGTAAGAGAGTGTGCGGTATGTGCGAGAAGTAAACCCTCTTGTCAGGCCCCCATTGGCACTTTACAGTCCTTGCCAGTCCCCAATGAACCCTGGACTCACATTTCCATGGATTTTGTGGGTGAACTCCCTTGGTCTGAAGGCAAGTCAGTCATTTGGGTGGTAGTGGACCGTTTCAGTAAGATGGCACACTTTGTCCCTTTGAAAGGACTCCCCTCGGCCCAGGAATTGGCTGATCTCTTCATCCTGCACATCTTCCGGCTGCATGGCATTCCGGAAAATGTAGTGTCAGATCGGGGAGTCCAATTTGTTTCAAAATTTTGGAGGGCCTTTTGCCATCAATTAGACATGGAACTCGCATTCTCATCAGGCTACCACCCACAGACCAACGGTCAGACCGAGAGAGTTAACCAATCGCTGGAACAATTCCTCAGGTGTTATGTTGCTGATGCGCAAACTGATCGGGTAAAGTTTTTGCCATTCGCATAGTTTGCGCACAACAATCTGAAGAGCTCTTCTTCTGGGTTCTCCCCATTCCAGGTGGTGTCAGGGAGATCACCTAAGTTTGCTCCTTTGCCGGTCGCATCTACTCCTTTTCCAGCTCTGGAGGATTGGCAAAGGGCTCTGAAAGAGATTTGGGGAATGGTTAAGAGGAACCTAGGTAAAGCTTTCCAAACCCAGAAGAAGCAGGCCGATAAACATCGGTCTGTAGAGTGGAGATTCTCTCCAGGAGATTAGGTATGGGTGTCCACTCGTCACTTGGCCTTAAAACAATTGTCACCCAAGCTGGGTCCTAAGTTTATAGGACCTTTTCCAGTGGCCAAGAAAATCAATAAAGCCACGTATGCCATTGATCTCCCACCCAGTATGAAAGGTGTGAGATCGTTCCATGTGTCCCTGTTGAAGCCAGTACAGGTGGACTCCTCTCCCCCCCCCCCCCCCTGTGTTGGTAGATGACCAACCAGAGTATGAGATTGAAAAGATTCTGTATTCTCGCCTGGTGCAGAATTCTGTGCAGTATCTGGTCCACTGGAAGGGATATGGCATAGAGGAGAGATCTTGGGTGCAGGGCCGGTTTAAGCAACAATGGGGCCCCAGGGCAAAATAAACCTGGGGGGGGCCCCAGGGCAAAATAAACCTGGGGGGGCCCCCCCAACAGATACCCCGGAACAAAATTCGGCATTAAGGGACCTTTTTTGCAGCTGGTATAGTCAGGGTTTGAAGCCCCAATCGGTCGGAGCTCCACATTCTGGCTACCCCAGTTCATATCAAAAGAGGAAAAGGTCCTGATGATGCGCCACTACACATAACCGGCGCGAAACGGCTGTCGACCTCCCTACCTGCCTGTACCTCTCTTTCCACTTCAAATGGAGATGTAATGTATGCCTTTTATCCGGATTTATTAAAAGTGAAGTTTTAAGCGATGGGCAAGGCCTCTTTTCCTCTTTTGATATGAACTGTTGCAGTAGCCACTGGCCTTTTGCACTCTCTGTTTAAACTATAAAGCCATTCCTGTGCACGGAGCTATATCTTGCTATTGAATTGACGTTCTGGCTACCCCAGCCTGTCCCCAGGGGGACAAGGGGTTAAAAAGTTTCAGGAGGGGGGACCCCACATAATTTTTTTAAAAAAAAATTCCCACACTCTAAACATAAAAAAAAATGGGAAAATAGGAAAAAAATGCCAGGGATCTTCATACAGCCATATTGCGGCTGTATAGCGATCCCTGGCCAAAGCGCTACAGCTGCGTATGGACCCCCTGGAAACCCCGTCAGGAACTTTATTGCTATTTCTTTTGATACATGTAAAATTACACTGCTGTTAGCTTTGCTACTGGCTCTGGGGCCCTGGGGCAGCTGCCTCCTTTGCCTCTATGGTAGCGCCGGCCCTGCTTGGGTGCCAGATTGTCGCATGCATGCGGAAGAATTAAAGAAAGAGTTCCATGACTTACATCCTGGGAAGCTTGGTGGAAAGTGTCCGGAGTCCACTCCTCAGCTTGGGGGTGGTAGTACTGTGACGGATTGCGGAGAAACCGCCACGCGTTCTGACAGTGAAGCGGCGGAATCCACGCACAGAGAGGTGGTTTCCCCACAGCAACATGCTTCTGGTTTGTCTGGACCTAGTAGTGCACACAGATGGAGAGCTACGCGCGCGCGCGCCGCAAGACAGGCTCTTTATGCCAATAGGAGAAGGGTCAGCTGATCGAGGCGGTCAGCTGATTCCAGCTCAGCAGGTGATTGGTTGATGGGAGCTGGGCGGCGCTGTGGAGCGCTTTACTATATATATATCTCTTGCTGTTCAGTTGCTGGTTGTCTGGCGTTGCGATACCTATGTGTTAGCACTCAGACCTTAGTCAGATCCTTCAGTGTGGTTGAACCAGGTGGACCTTGGAATCCACACTTAGCCAGTTTACTGTGTATCATCTGTGTTATTCCTTAGACCAGTCCCAGGGTGTAGAGACCACGGACCTCACACCCCAGACTAGGAATACTGTGTATCATCTGTGTTATTCCTTAGACCAGTTCCAGGGTGTAGAGACCACGGACCTCACACCCAGACTAGGGAACCTGTGTTATCATTCTGTTATACATCAGACTAGTTCCAGGGTGTAGAGACCACGGACCTCACACCCAGACTAGGGAACTTGTGTTATCATTCTGTTATACATCAGACTAGTTCCAGGGTGTAGAGACCACGGACCTCACACCCAGACTAGGGAACTTGTGTTATCATTCTGTTATACACCAGACTAGTTCCAGGGTGTAGAGACCACGGACCTCACACCCAGATTAGGCGTTGTTTGATATCTGTTATGACTTATTGCTTTCCTGACTTTCCCTCTGCTTTCTGATTCGGTACCTTGCATTTCTGATTACCTGTTGCCAAACCCTGCTTGCCTTGGATACCGAATCAGCTTCCTGTCTTTGTACTTTATCTGTCTGTGTGTTGCCGACCCGGCCTGCCCGACCTTTCTGGCTGTCACCCACCCCTTGGGTGCTCAGCCTTCCTGCAAGGGCCCCCTGCTCCTCAGAGGGGGCACTGCTACAAAATCAGTCAGGGTCTCTTTCTCCTAGAGTCCTTGACTGCAGTAGAGTCTGTCTCTACTCATTGGACCACCTTCTACCCCGGTGGTCCAATTACTACTGTTACACCAAACACTTACACGCTTCAGGTGTCCAGAGGTTAGCAATATATCTGTATTATCGGTGATTCTGCAGATCATCAATAATCGGGTATATATCTGTATTCTTGGTGATACTGCAGATCACCAATAATCAGATTCTCTCTGCGTGCTGACACCAATCGTTACAGACAGCAAGGCAATCTGCATTGTTTGAAAGGAAATAAATATGGCAGCTTCCTTATCCCTCTCACTTCAGGAATCCTCTAAATGCTGTACCTAACTGTAAGTGGAACGTAAACCTTAAAGTGGATCCGAGGTGAACTTTTACTCACTGCATAATTGTGTTCCTTTCCTATTGTTTATAGGGCAGTCCTCAAGCCAAATACTTTTTTGTTTTTGTTTTAATACTCTAATTCCCTATAAACTAAATAAACCCTGCCCACAGGTTTTCAGAGAGCCTTGGCAGTAGCAAGGGCTCATGGGAGCTCAGTCTGGGCAGGGGGGGGAGGAGGTGTTATTAGCCATTGATTTCAGAGGCAGAGGGGAGGAGGGGGGATTAGGTTTTTTTCACAGTCTGAGTGCTGATGGTGCAGATAAGCCTGCCTCTGTGTAATGTTTACAAACAACATGGCTGCTGTCATTGGATCACAGGAAGAAATAATAATTTTCTATTAAATCTGTTTGCAGCTAGATTTGCTGTGTAAAATTTCTAAACTTTAGATAAGATATATAGACAAGTTACTTGTTATAGTTCGTTTTTCATCTCGGATCCGCTTTAACTAAACTTTAAACAACAACAACAAAAAACATTTGTAAAGCACTTTTCTCCCATAGGACTCAAAGTGCATAAGCATGGCCCAGACCAATAATTGATTGGTAACTTGTAGTACAGAGGAAGAACTCTATTCATCCAGAAATGCCAGGTTAAACAGGTGGCTTTTCAGTCTGGAATTGATGAACATAGGGAGGGGGCTGTCTTTACTGGGTTTGGTAGGGAGTTCCAAAGGGTAGGGGCAGCATGACAGAAAGCTCTGTCTGCAAAGGTTTTGAGGTGCACTCTGGGAGTGACTAAGTTTATGGAACCTGCTGATCTGAGGCTGTGAGAGGTGTGGTGCACCTTTAGCAAGTACTTCATGTATTCAGGGCCCAAGTTGTGCAGTGGGCAAAAGGCATACAACATATATAGTGGATTGTGAGAACAGAATATATACTGTAGTTACATAGATAGTTTGGTTGAAAAAAAGACATCCATCCATCAAGTTCAACCAAGAGGAATAAAAAAAAAAAAAAACACCATCCTGAACTCTCACATATCCCAGTTGATCCAGGGGAAGGTAAAAAACCTTACAAGAGCCAATTAGCCTTAAAAAGGAAAAATTCCTTCCTGACGCCAGATGGCAGTCAGATAAATCCCTGGATCAACTCTCCCGATATATGTATATTGTTTGTGGTCTATCAAATGTAAATGCCACCATACACAATACAGCATATGGATAGTTTAGAGGAGCAGGTGTGTCATAGGTGATAGCTCTCTGAACAGGAGATCAATTGGTTAAAAATGAGCGAACGCCAAGTAGCTGTCTTCCCTATCTGCTTGCTAGATTGAGTGTAGGTCATTTAACTATTACTTTGCCACAACAAATTATTTTTAGGAGTTTTCAAATCATAAAACCACACGATCCAGAACCAAACATGCTTTGAACAAACCAGGCTTTGTCATGAGTGCAAACATATATACAGCTTCACATTAAATTAAAGCAGAATCCCCCCCACCACCATAATAAAGTATTGATTATCAGCAAATATAGCCCATGTCAGAGCTAAATGCTGCACAGCTCAACACTGGTTTTTATACAGAGTGAAGTGGGTGGAATTAGCAGGGGTGTGGCTCCTTTGGTCCATCTCCTGATTTATTCCTATTCCCAACTTGGATTACATGGGCTAAGCCCATTTAAAAGTAAAGATCAATTAAAGGGTGGGCCCCATCAACATCCAATCCTGCTTGTTTCCTGCATTGCTAATAAGAGCGTAACACTATTATAGTACAGCACCACAGAATATGTTGGCGCTTTATAAATCAATAATATTAATAATTATAGGCCAATAGGACAACACCAAAAAACGGATGGTCCTCTAACTGCATCACATTTCACAATGGGCTTGATTCACTAAGACAAATACCATGCCTTATCAAAGTTAACACACCTTATCAGAGTAAACATGCCTTATCAGAGTAGCATAGCGAGCGCTACAAACATATGCCTGCTAATTGGCAATGCCAGGAGCTTCACTTGTCCTGCCCTGAGCCCCTGCGGGTCCAATCACTTTAAAGGACATTATCCCTGCACTTTGTTTGGCCCAATAGGCTGCCTGTCACTTGACAGGAAACTTGACAGGCAGCTTATTGGGCCAATCAAGGCATCAACTGCATCCCTACAGAGATTTGTATGAATATGCAGTATTTTGCAAGGATTTGCAACATGGAGAGTTTGCAAGCAAATTGCAAAAGACAAGCATAGCTTCATCCACATGAAATTGCAAAGTCTTGCATCAATTGGATCAGCATAGGTAGATTTGCATACACTTGTATTATTTTCCAATAATTTGTATGAAAAGAATCAATCACTATCTGATCAAATGGCAATCAGAATGGAATCAAGTGGTTTGGCATATTGAGCCATGATCAAATTGTGTATGGCAAGGGTTAATTTCCTCCATGCCTTGACAAGCAGCTATTGGGCCAATCAACGAGTGGGGATCATGTCCTTTAAAGTGATTGGACCCGAAGGGGCTCAGGGCAGGACAGTGGAGAACTCGTTCTTTGCAGGGAGAGCAGTCGTAAGTTAACAGTGCTCGCTATGCTGCACTACCCGCAGCATAGCGTTCGCTGAGTGCCCGCTCCAATGACTGAGCCTGATTACCCATGCTATGCGCCCACTAGGGCGTGTAGCATGCAAACAATGACAATTAAGGCACACTGATTACATCGCAAGCATAACAGGAGGTTACCTGCGCTATTAAATTTAGTGAAACAACCCCATTGCAATGCAAAATTGATGTTGTGCCAAGCTAGGGCTAAGTCAAGTTGACCCAGTCATCCACATAGGCCCAGGCCAGTTGATCCGGTCAACCTGTCCTGAGCCCTCCCCAATGAACATCAATGTAAGGAGGGTTTTTTGTGCATGTAAAAGAAAAACATAGCACCCAAAAAAACAACTAACATACACTAGTAGCAGACATCTTTGCCCATAAAACATAAGTGGGCAGAAATGCTTCTGTGACACCACAGATGCAGATTTGTCACATATTGTGTCATACTGGTTTGAAACTCTGGTCTAGCTTTTCATCAATTAGGTACCCAAAAACTGCCATAAGTGGTTCAGGCAAATATAATGACATTGTAAATATCAAGTGTTGGTGTTTCTTTCATTTGCACTTATGACAAAATAACTCCACAGTGTGATGGTGTGGATGAAATGAGGGTGTTTGATGAGGATTAATAACTTGCAATGGAGAGCAGATTACATTCTACCAGGAACTAATGCAACTAACAAAATATCCCATCCAGAAACAAGTACAACTGTTCTCCTTCCCATTGACAGCACAGAAGATGTGCTAAGCAAATTTTTGCTTTGTGTAAAATATTAACATTATATTCCTGAAAATACAATTATATCAGTATAACAAACAGTGACAAAAGTTCATTTTTTTGTGGGTGTTTGATTTGCACACACTTTAGACACCAGTAGATTTTCTCAACATTTGGAAGTGTTTGATCATTCACTTCAAGAAAGTAACCAAAGAAAACCAACCAAACGCTGCATACCATGTAACCTAACTTCCTCAATAGCATAGGTTGAGGTAAAAAAAACATGGCTCTTCTGAGCCAAAGCAGGTCCCTGAAATCAGTTTTGGACTTTGTATTACAGAAATTCTGCCACAATTCTCTTGCCCATGCATGCAGGGATGTGTCTGTACAGCTCCATTCCTCCAAATATTCGCCCAAAGTGATCGTTTCCTGATCCTTGATGGGTGACAATACTCACATTTGTGCACTTTATTTAAGACTGTGGCTGACCTGAGAAGCATTAGCATAATTAAAGGAATGACTTGACTGGAAAATCTTGCTCCAGTACACAGAGAGTTGTACCTTTGTTAAGGAGTTCCAACCCGCATTACATGTGAATAAGCCCAGTGATTTACATTGGATGACCAATCTAATACAAATTTGCAAAGTGGAATACTGCATGTGATCCTATCAAGTATGAACCCTGCCTAAGTGGGGGAGTATCTTACCATTGCTGTGTGTGTGTGTACGTGTGTGTGTGTGTGTGTGTATGAGGTAACCCAGGAAGGTACATGTGACACATAATGCTATGCAAACAAAGCCACGTTGCTATCTTTAGAAGAACAAAATGTTGCATTGTTTCCTCTACTTTACATTAGTTCATACAAGAATTTATGGGCAATGGTTTTTTGAAGTCCTTGTTTTCTCATCTAGTATGTTTCATTATTTGCTCATGTAAGGTGTAGCATTATACAGCTTCCTGTTCTGACCACATCTGTCTTTACCAACTTTGCTTTCCCACAGAATAATTGACTGTAGTTTGAAGACTATCAAATGCATAAAGATACTCTCTGTCCTTAGAAAACAGCTGGAGAACCCATTTAGTGACTATTCTGTATCTCCACAATGTGATGTGCCAGTGGTACAGATTTACCTCAGTAGGCCAACTTTACATATTTCAGTACAAGGGTGTAATCTAATACTGACTTGCCTGCAATATTACTTGTAACTAGCAGATGTCTTCTGTCAGGGTTGTAACAATAGCCCCGGAGGTGCCTGGAGCTTAGGAGGGGAGGCCCGGGAGCCGGGGACACGTGTCCTTGAGGCAGAGATAAAGGGTCCTCTTCAACATGCGGCTTACGCTCCCTTCACATTCTTCCAGGCCATTTTCTTATTAGCCACAGAAACAGGATCTGTGCCCAGCTGTGCTCTCCTTTTCTGTAATTATGCTGTGGCCCAACCACTACTTACTGTCTTTCCCCCTGCACTCCAGTTGTGCAGAAAGCAGGTCAAACTGGCATGCCATTGCCTTCACATGCGTAGAACCTGGAGGATGTACAGGGGGCAGACAAGGCCCTGAAGCAGCCTCCTTGGCCCCGTTCACACTGCACATGTTTCCAGCCGCGTTTTGGGAACGCATGCAGGAGGCCGACACGCACGACATCAGACAGTGCATATAGTGCACTGTCTGATGTTCACACTGCAAGCGTTCCGGACCAGTGTGGTCCGGGAACACATGCTGCACGCATTTTTTACAGAAACGCATGGCTGACCCATCACCCATCCACTTCAGTGAATGGGATCAGCCACGCAACGCATACAAACGCGGATGGCGTGCATTCGTATGCATTGTGTTCCGAATGCACGGCCGCTCGCGTTTGTAATGTGAACAGGGCCTTAGGGGAGGTGGTGTTGTTCAAATGCAGCCTTACTATGCCTGGAAGCAGGGGAGTAACTAGAAATCACCTGGCCCCTCTGCAAAACTTCCCCAGAAATAAAAACAAAACAGAAATTGGAAAGGCAGGCCAGGCAGAATATAAAGGAAAAAAAAACTTATTATAGGCTGGAAACACACTTAAATTTTCTGCAAAGGAAAATTCAGAACCAATGTTATTCTCAATTGGCTAGTGCACACTGGAATGTGTTCTACTCCATGCAGGTAAAACACACAGGAGGAACAAGGAAAGAAGGAAACACACTAAAGGAACAAGGAAAGAAAGAAACTTCGACCCCCCCCCCCCCCCCCCCGCTCACTGAATAGGGACTGTCTACAAATCTTTGTCTACAAAACTTTGTAGGATTCCTAATCAGTGGCTTAGCAGACGCCGTCATTAGAACAACTGTCAAGGAAGGAAGAAGAATGATCGACACTACAAGGTATATTTAGTCATCAAAAAGTGAGGCACAGACCATACCAGTGCTCAAAGGTGTGGTGGTAGCGGTGGGTGCTGGGCACTGCTCGCCTGATGGCCATTTTGTACTAAATCGTGCTTCTACGGAGGCAGGAGGGCAAGTTCGCACTAATCTTGGTTAACCTCCCTGGCGGTAAGCCCGAGCTCGGGCTATGCCGCCGGGAGGCACCGCTCAGGCCCCGCTGGGCCGATTTGCATAATTTTTTTTTTGTTACGCGCAGCTAGTGCTTTGCTAGCTGCGTGTAACCTCCGATCGCCGCCGCTACCCGCCGATCCGCCGCTATACCCGTCGCCGCAGCCCCCCCCCCCAGACCAGTGCGCTGCCTGGCCAATCAGTGCCAGACAGCGCTGTGGGGTGGATCGGATTCCCCTTTGACGTCACGACGCCATGGCGACGGGGGAAGCCCTCCAAGAGATCCCGTTCTTTGAACGGGATCTCTTGATCTCCGTTCGCCGGCGGTGATCGGAGGGGCTGGGGGGATGCAGCTCAGCAGCGGCTATCATGTAGCGAGACATTGTCTCGCTACATGAAAAAAATAAAAAAAATAAAAAAAAGGTATTTGCTGCCCCCTGGCGGATTTTAACAAACTGCCAGGGAGGTTAAATGAGCTCTTGGCATGGTGTTAGGCGTGTCCACACTGTGAAAATCCACCCACTTCCGCTAAGAGTGACAAATAGCACGGTGGAACACACATGCGTTCCACCTGAACTTCCTGGATGTGGCCTCACCTCCCTCTTATGGCAGCCTGTGCAGCTCAAACTTATTAGGTGTCCGCAAGTGCTATTGCACATAATGGATGCCAATGGGGGAGAATAGCTCCATCTAGTGACTGAATAAAAATTGATGAGTGAAGGAAAAAAAACACATTTAAAGAGATTCTGTAACAACATTTTCAGCCTTATTTCTTCTATCCTATAAGTTCCTATACCTGTTCTAATGTGGTCTGGCTTACTGCAGCCTTTTCAAGTTGCACTGTCTCTGTAATATATCCAATCTTCTTTTATTTGTCAAGCCTTGTCGAGCCTGAGAGGAATGCACTGCCTTTGCTGTGATAGGGAGAACTTATGCATACCCCTTCACACCCCCTACAGGCTCTGTGAGTGTGCTTTGTTTATTACTCACAGACAGGGTCTCTGCTCTCAATTTCAGCTTGTCTGAGGGGGAAGGGAGCTTCCCATGCTGAGAAACTGAGAATCCCTGACTGGAGTGCACTATGTCATAAAACTTGTAGTATACTGTAACATGTTTTTTGTTTGTAAACACTGTCTAAAACTGGCGATTAAAAGCCAGGATCATGGCGGTGAGCGGCGGAAATGGCAAAGAGGGATCCAGGAAATCCCAGTGACTCTATTGGTATGTTTTTTATTGTACAAATGAAGGCACCTGCGTAGTATGCCGCGGATGACGTGGGCTTGATTGACAGCAGCTCTTCATGCAGGTGCAGTAAGGACGATCTCGAGGTCGTCCTCTTCACCGTGTGGGGACCCAGGGCTGGCGGCTGCGAACCGAGCTGTCTGCGTGGGACAGAGAGCTGCAAGGGGCTGCAGAAACCCCCAGTTAAGTAAATCAGATTTGGTAATGGTATAATTATGGCAGATGATTCCTTTAAAACAAATAGAAAAGCGAGCTTGGGGGTATATGACAGCCTAATATCTTAGTATGTAACTGCAAATATCCGGTGTTTGCAGTTCCTAAAACTGTTTTTTCTTTTGGTGAGAAGCTGTGATGACAGAGGCACAAGCAAGTTTTGCGCCATTGGAGTTACAGGGCCATCATGAAGTTTTTGTTTCTCCAGGGAAAGCCAGCAAAGGTCATTCACACTAAACTGTCACAAACACTGGGGGAGAGATTTGTCTTCCTACAAACCTGTCAAAATCTTGTTTCAAGACTGGTCATTTCACTGTTGAAATGAGCCCAGCAGTGTGCACCGCCAGCCTCAACTGACCCGGCAACCCGATGCTGCCCTAAGATCTGAATATTAAGTACCAGTGAATACCCACAAAAAAGATACTGCACACTATGCCAGATATGTGCAAGCTTTCAGCGAAGTGGGTGCAGTAATGTTTGAAAAGTGATCAGAAGAAAGAATGAGTCGAAGCACCCAAAGCTGTTTTGGCCCATTTTTAAGCTGCACAGGACTTTTTGGCTAGGTTAGTGACTGAGGATGAAACCTGGTTCCACATCTATGATCCTGAAACCAACAGTCAAAGGAATAGTGCCACATTGGGCAGCCGAAGAAGTTCTGTACTCAGAAATAGAGCAAAAATGTCATGGCATCCAGTTTCTCGGACAATAACTGTATTCTGTTGGTGGATTACCTACCTCAGGGCACTAGTGTCACTAGACAGTATTATGCTAACCTCCTGGACAAGGTGATGTAGGCAATTAAGATGAAGCACCTTTTAAATTGAACAAAGGGACCTTTTCTATTTTGCAGCACAATGCGCCTGCACACCGGGCCAATGTTGTCGGTGCCAAATTGAATGTCCTGGGTTTCCAATAAGTCCAACATCCTTCCTACTTACCTGACCTGGCCCCTTCAAATTATCACCAGTTCCTGAACTTAAGAACACCTGAAAGGGCAACATTTTAAGGATATTTCTGATGTCAAACATGATGCTGAGACCTGGTTTGAGGTCCAACCAAAGGACATTTATTTAAAATATCTTGAAAAGATGCAACTATGCTGTACCAAATGCATCAGTTTTAGGGGAAATATGCTGAATAAATGTGTTACTTCATAACTCTGGCTCACTTCTTTCTGAGCAAAGCCAGGAACGTATCAACAGCACTCCCTTGTACATGCTGCTCAGCATAGTGAAATGTGCCTAGACTCTCACTGGCTGCTGGGAGACTGTTGACTGAAATGATCACAAAATTAATCGATTCCCATTCCAGAGCTTGAGTTCCCTTCCACACTGGCGTGATGCGTTACCCTGTTTTGCCACAAGGTAACGCTACGCCAATGAAAGTTTATGGGGCATTTCATACCTGTTGCTGTGCGATGCTATACGGCAAAAGTGCCTGATTTGTTGCAAAAGCAACAGCGCGTTGTTGGGCAACATGTGCTGTGAACCCAGAAGTCATGTAAATCCATGGCGAAACGTCCATGGCGTTTTTTTTTTATTTTTCTGCGTTCGCGTTGCAGTGCACATGCACGGAAGCATATTTTTTCAATACACTTCCACGCAATTTGATTTTCGGCCACTGGAAGTGAGCTTCACTTCCTGCTTGTCTTGCAGCCAGAGGGGAGATTACCGTTTATTACTGTGGTAATCCCCAAAGGCAATTTTTAGCATTGCTGCACGTTGCGATACTCGCACCACAGCGCTCCCCCAACGCCAGTTGCCAGTCTGAAACTGGCCTTAGGAAAGCCTTTCTAATTCTTTTAAAACTGACAGATTTTTACAAATAAATCACAAAATTCTGACTGATCAATAGATACACAGGAATTTCCCTGGGAGGGACTGAATACTAAAACTTAACCTTTAACAGTAGTTTAAAATCAAGTGAAAATGTCATATATGAGATGGACAAATACCATTAAACTGCGTTGGAAACCATTATAAGGTAAGTATTGTATTAGGGAAGACCCATTCCAATCGCAGTATTTGTATATTAGAATTAAAATTAAACACCCTCCACCATAAAACCCGACATGTTTCAACTCATAAAGAACCTTTTTCAAGGGTAAGTGCAAACAGTAAAGTGCTAACGTGCCAAGGTGCAAAAAATATACATTATATACAATGATAGCATAGCATATAGGCCGTATGACAGCAGCCCAAATAAACAAGCAGACCTAGTGCTTTTATACCTGAGATGAAGGGAGTGGTTAGAGGTCCACCCATCTCGGGTCATCATCCCATTAATTGCACTTACCCTTGAAAAAGGTTCTTTATGAATTGAAAAATGTCGGGTTTTATGGTGAAGGGTGTTTAATTTTAATTCTAATATACAAGTACAGGTAGCCCCTGACTTACGAACGACCCACTGATACGAACGGCATGGATTTTCTGTTTCCATGGGAACAAGCCAAAAAAAAAATATTTCAAATTGGACTTGTAGTTTTTGAGAAAATTGATTTGTAAAAAAACAAACAAAAAATTGCTTTTAAACTTTTATAAACAGGTATAAAGGGCAGAGGTGACACAGAGGGGGACACTGGAGGCACAGAGGAGGTACAGGGGACAGAGATGGCACAATGCTCTGACTTAAGAACAGATTTAGGTTAAGAACGAACCTACAGTCCCTATCTTGTTCATTAAACGATGACTACCTGTACTTCGATTGGAATCGGACTTCCATAATACAATACTTACTTTATAATGGTTTGCAACGCAGTTTAATGGTATTTGTCCATCTCATATATGACACAGGTCCTTCGGCCGCACATAGGGCACGGATTACGCGTGCGCGCGCCCGGCGGCAGGACCTTTATGCAGCTAGACAGAGAGTCAGCTGACTCCAGCTAGCTGTCGGATTGGCTGGGCGGCGCTGCAGAACCGCTTGCAGCATATAAGGAGCTATGTGTTGTTTTTATGTATCAGACTGCACTAATTAGGGGGATTTTCCCCCTGTGTTTTTTATATGCACCTTCTGTGTGGGTGGGGTCATCTAAGCATGTGATCTCGGGTGTAACCTCACTCTATTTAAGAGTTACCCTTTTTCACATGCGCCTATGCTATGATTAAGGGCGTGTAACGCCCGAAACATGTCAGCATGTGGTGCTGGTTTTAGCCTGTCGTGTTATATGATTCAATAAAGATATACAGATCCTACCGACATCGTGCGGATTCCACTTCTTGCATAGTCTTGGATTCGAGGTTTTGGCAGCCTGTTATCCTGCACTGTCGGCAGACGGAGGTTGTGAGCAGAGTCCCACGTTCTTTGAGCTATGTGTCAGTTGCTCCTCGTCTGCTGTCGTGAATACATTAGTGTTAACGCTCAGACCTTAGTCCAGTTCCTAGGTGTTGATACCAAGGACGTCACACCTCAGTTTAGGATTGTATTGTATATTTACCTGTGTTTTGACTCTGGCTATCCCTGACTACTCTCTGCTCTAATCGATCTTGTACCTCTGCCTATCTGATTCAAGTTGCCGACCCTGCCTGTTTACCGACTCTGAATCAGTCTTCCGTTCCTGTACTGCTGCTGCCTCTCTGTTGCCGAACCTCTGCTTGTCTGACCTTTCTCCCTCCAATGGAACGTCTCCCACTGGTGGGCTATCTCTGAGGCTTGCCTCTCTGAGACGCTTGCCCTAGCAGATTGTTACTGCTAGAGGCTGAGATTCCTCTTTTAGCCTTTTAGAGGATCTCACGTACGGGGTTCCCATTCAGAGGTAACCACACCTCTGAGAAATCGCTGTGTGGTGGACATTTCCACGATCTTGTGTTTTGACATTGTCATTATTGTTATCACTGTTTTAGGTGTCCAGAGGTTAGCCATACTCGTATTATTGGTGATTCTGCAGGTCATCAATAATCGGGTATACATCTGTATTGTTGGGGATACTGCAGATCACCAATAATCAGCTTTTCTCTGTGCGCTGACGCCTTTCGTTACATAAAGGTTACGTTTTAGTATGCAGTCCCTCTCAAGGAGATTTTTACAAATCTCTGTTAGAAATTTATTTTGACATTGCCTAACACTCTAGTAGAAACTAACATTCACTAAAAATAAAAAAATAGAAACCTATACTACATTCTATTCCGTACTTGTAGCTGCAATTAATGCATGACTCACCAACATTAATGTACATGATAGACATTTTTCAGGTGTGATAAACTTACTTCTTGTAGTATTATAGACTATTAGGCTTTTAGCTAGTGCAAATTTGTTTTTCAGAGGAGATCAACTTCAGGTCAGCAGGAAGCAGGTGTTAACTGCTATCTTGCAGCAAAGCAGTGTCCTGTTGTGTTGCAGCAGCACAGCTGAGCTTAAATTTGTTTATATGTATTGATGTACACTGTAAATACAAATTAAAAACAGGAAAGTTTTATATGCAGATCATGCAAATCTGGTGAGTACGGAGAAAACCAGAGAGAGTGTCTGATACTACTGCCAGCCCCCGTGTCTTTTAGCACTGAGGGGTAGAAGATCGCAAAGCACCAGTGCCCAGTGCTGATTATAATTATTGATTTATAAAGTGCCAACATATTCCGTGGCACTGTACTAAGTAAAAAACATATACAAGATACATCATTAGCAACAAAATACAAAAATGATACAAAATACAGAATACAAAATACAGAATTGGTAATGACAGTGATAAAAGTAACATGATAGATAAAATGTATAATGATTTCCAAGACACAAAAGGGGGAGAGAGCCCTGCCCTTGCGAGCTTACAATCTAAAGGGAATGGGGGGGAGGGGGGACAAGAGGAGGGGTAGTATACAACAAATATATAGAGGCAGTGTGTTTTAGGATATCTAGTAGGAGTGCAATTTGGTCTTAGGACAAAGGAAAGTGGCCTAAGGTAGCGCTTATGCTTGTCGGAACAAACAAGTATTCAGAGAGCGTTTAAAGGTTGGCGAGTGACGGATGTGTTGTGGGAGGTAATTCCAGAGGAGAGGTGTAGCACGTGCAAAATCTTGTTAACGTGAATGTGAGGAGGTAATTCTAGAGGAGGACAACAGAAGATCATGTGCAGATCTAAGATTGTGATTGGGTTTGTATCTAGAAATTAGTGAGGATATGTACTGGGGAGAGAGATTGTGGAGAGGTTTGTGGGTTAGGGTAAGGAGTTTGAACTAGATCCTCTGGTTAATTGGCAGCCAGTGAAGAGCTTAACAGAGAGGGGCAGCAGAGGAAGATCGAGAAGAAAGATGAATGAGATGAGCAGCTGTGTTCAGTACCGATTGGAGCGGGGCCAGTCTGTTAGAAGGTAGTCCACAAAGTAGTACGTTGCAGTAGTCCAGATGAGATATTACAAGAGCATGTATTAACATTTTATTTGTGTCTTGAGTGAGAAAAGGTCGGATGCGAGATGGGTTTTGAGTTGGAGATGGCAGGAGCTGGTTATGAAGTGAACATGAGACATAAAAGAGAGAGATGAGTTGAATATTACCCCCAAGCACCGTGCTTTGGGAACTGAAGTTATGGGAGTGTTAACATTTATTGTAACTTCAAGCAGAGAGGTGGACAGACACGTGGGAAAAATGATTAGTTTTGATTTACTCATATTAAGTTTTAAGAAGCGAGAGGACATGAAGGAGAATATAGCAGACAAGCAGTCTGGAACACATTTAAGGAAGGAGTTAAGGTCTGAGGCCGAGAGGTACAGTTGTGTATCGTCTGCATACAAGTGGTATTATAACCCGAATGAGTTGATTAAGTCACCAAGAACGTGCATGTAGATGGAAAAGAGGAGAGGACCAAGGACAGAGCCTTGAGAAACCCTGACAGACAAAGCATGAGAAGAAGAGCTCTGATCTGAGTAGGAGACTGTTAAAGACCTTCCAGAGAGGTAGGAAGATAACCATGTGAGAGTGAGGCCCTTTATGCCTACATTTGAAAGTATTTGTAGGAGTAAGGTGTTGTCGACAGAATCAAATGCTGATGACAGGTCAAGAAAGATGAGTATGGAAAATTGACCTATGGATTTAGCTGTAAGAAGCCAGACTGGAACTGATCAAGTAGGGAGTTAGCAGATAAATAATGGCTTTATTCTGCATGTATATGGCATTCAAGTAATTTGGATGCAAATGGGAGAAGTAACACTGGGCGGTAGTTGGCGAGTGTGGTAGGAACTAGAGATGTTTTTTTTAAGTAGTGGTGTCACAACAGCCTTTTTGAGTGGGGACGGAAAGATGCCAATGGAGAGGGACAGGTTAAATAGCGATGTTAGTGCAGGCATGAGAGATGGGGATAGCTGCGGAATGAATTGGAATGCTGATGGGTGCCATTGCTCTCTCATTGGACAGATGGGGATGTCCAGTAATAACAGGATGGCTTTCTGCAGTATTCAATGATTTTTTTTTTAATATTATTATTAAATGAGAATACTCACACAGGCTTGTAAAATAAAGGATGTTATATCCCATCTACTCTTAGGGCCCTTTTCCATTCATAAAGTGATGCGAATGCAGCTACCTAGCCGCATCGCATTACTTCTGCTGCTGGCCACATCACTTCCATATCTACCGATGCGGAAGTAAATTGAGGAGATGGGACGCGGGTTTGGGCGGATGCAGCCGTGTGAGAATCTGCAGCATGCTGCAGATTCTCGGATCGCTCTACACCACTCTGCACAACATGCACGCAATGGAAACTATTCCATTGCCATGCATGTGTTCCAGGACACACGCAGTGCAATGCGGCTATGTAGCTGCATCTCACCGCGTCTAATGGAAATGGGCCATTAGTCTCCTTTTTGTTTGGTACCAGACCAGTCTTTTTGGGGGGGTCTTCCTGCAGAAGCCAGATCACCCTGTTCTAGCAGTTGGCTGAATGTGTAATGGTTAAGGGCTCTGCCTCTGACACAGGAGACCAGGGTTCGAATCTCGGCTCTGCCTGTTCAGTAAGCCAGCACTAATTCAGTAGGAGACCTTTGGCAAGTCTCCCTTACACTGCTACTGCCAATAGAGCGCGCCCTAGTGGCTGCTGCTCTGCTCTGGCGCTTTGAGTCCGCAAGGAGAAAAGCGCAAAATAAATGTTATTTGTCTTGTCTTGTCTTCTTCTTCTCTTGGTCTTCTTTGTCGATTGTAGGATCTTCAGTGACTGATTAAAACCTTTCTCCTTAGATATAAAATAAAGGTCTGTACTTTACAAAATGCTGCATTGACAGGAATTCTTCAGTGAATGACCAGTTATAATTATGTTCACCAGATCTCTCTTTGCTCTGATAGTGGCTGACCACAGGCTCCACTACCCCATTCTCTACAATAAATGAAAAATATCTATTATTTTTTTAAACTAAGAACAGGTATTACCAGGTAAGACGTGCGCTAGGGTCAGTTCACATAGGCGACTGCTGGCAGCCATCCTCTTTGTTTACTACTGGAATCCAACGTCTTCCACACTAAGATGAATAGGAGTCTTCATTTCAATGTGTTAACCATCGATTGCTATTAATTGTGAAGCAACACAGTCAATAGAATTTAATAAGACGCTGCATTTAGCTTCTAGCATCCGCTGCATTTGTGGTTCTATATCCCCTAGGAGACTCAAGATTTAAATCAACCACAAACCAATAGGAATCAATGGCAAGTATGACATTGATTTATGATAGTGCAGAATGTGCCCACCAACACAGTGATATAACCTATTAAAAATTGTATAAATCAGACCAAAGTTCAGAGTGTTCGCTATCAGTAATCTACAATGAGTCTTATTATCAATATGAAGACAGCGCTCCTCTTCTTTAAACCACAACCTGTATAATCAAACAGATCTCAACATAGTGCATTACTGCTAAAAATGCAAGAATAAAAAACACCCCAGTGAAAAAATGGTGCCTAGGCGGAGTCTGGAGCGCCTGACGTCACTGGGAGTGAACTGGAGTACGTGAGCCGGCTAAGCAGCGTGGATAAGCGGGAGCGCCGCAGCGGAGACGGGACACCGATACCGCAGTGGAGGTGACACCGCTAGGCTGACTGCAAGCCTGATATGCGCCTAATTCATCCTTGTAACGTGAGTGCAATCCAAGTGCAGGGCAATGGCAGTTTGTAATGGTTTTACACTATGGGCCTGATTCACAAAGCGATGCAAAGTGTTTGCACGCCTGTGAAAAGCCCTTTATCACGCCTAAACTCAGTTTAGGGGTGATAAAATGAAACTCGCGTGAAATTCCCGCGCGCAAAGTTTTGCGCGCGCAATAGCGCGGTGCACGGTGCAGTGCGCGCGATGCGCCCATTAAACCCTATGGGCGCTGCGTGCGGACTTTGCACGCGGGACTTTGCGTGCGATAAAGAGCACAAAACGGTCCTAACTCAGCAGTGCAAAGGTTATCACGCCTAAAGTCTTTTAGGCGTGATAACTGAGTTATCACCGCTTTGTGAATCAGGCCCTATGTTTGTTTTTATTGTGATTTTTTAAAAGTGAATCTCTGGATTAAAACCGTTGGAAATTCAATGCTGCTAGATCGTTGGCTGATTGATTTATATGAGAGACCCACCTGAAAACTGGGGTGGATTGCATCTGGTGAGCCTGTTATCTTAAAGGGATCGTGTGGATAAATCGCACTCTGCGTGGTACACGAGTGGAGCACCGTTTTTTCACAGGGGTGTTTTTTATTCTTGCATTTTTAGCAGTAATGCACTATGTTGAGATCTGTTTGATTCTGCAGGTTGTGGTTAAAAGAAGAGGAGCGCTGTCTTCATATTGATAATAAGTATGACATTGGCAAAACAAGCCACCGGCAGTTGCACCTGTGGCCCGACCCTTAATGTACATACTTCATAGGGTGAAACCCAAGAACAGGTCTTGCTGCCAGGGTTTAAACTTTACTGGTTTTGCATGTTTTAAAAATATTGCATCTACTCTATGTGCCTACTACTTCACTCTGACGCACGCCATGGTTCAATCTGTAGTCAGGTTTACAGTCAACATGGAGCTGCAATCAAGCATGGTTAAAGGACAACTGAAACGAAAGGAATATGGATGCAGACATTAATTTCCGTCTCCCAGCGGCCGCTCAGAGACTGTTAGATGGCGTAACAGCCGTCTATTAGCATAGTACAGTGCTGCAATCTTAGGCAGCACTGTACTGGGAACAGTCATGTGACCCGACTGTCCCCCTGGGACACAGGAGAGCGATCGGCTCTCATAGGCTGGCTGGCTATGAGAGCCGATCGGCGTGATTGGCTGGCTGGGGGGTGGGAGGGTGTTAGGGGGGGGGGGGGGGGAATTTAATAAAAAAAAACCAAAACATAAATATTTATTAAAAAAAACAAAAAACACGGGGGAAGCAATCAGACCCCACTAACAGAGAGCTCTGTTGGTGGGGAGAAAAGGAGGGGGGAACCACTTCTGTGCTGTGTTGTGCGGCCCTGCAGCGAGGCCTTAAAGCTGCAGTGGCCCTTTTTAAGAAAAAAGGCTTGGTCTTTAGGGCGGTTTAACACTGTGGTCCTCAAGTGGTTAAGCAATACTAGTTGCCTGGCTATTCTTCTGATCTCCTGCCTTTAATACGTTTAGCCATATACCCTGAACAAGCTTATGAAGGTCAGGTGTTTCTGACATAGTTGTCAGATCTGACAAGATTAGCTGCATGCTTGTTTCTGGTGTTATTCAGACACTACTGCAGCCAAATAGATCAGCAGGGCTACCTAGCAACTGGTATTGTTTAACTACCTGAAGACCGCTCCACGCCCATGGCACCGCCTAACGCCAATTGGCGTCAAGTCCTGGGGCTGCAGTTTGCAGGAGATCGCGCGCAGGCTGCGCGTGCATCTCCTGCTTGGGGGGCAGAGCTCCGCCCCGTTCGCCGCTCGGGAGACTGTTAGATGGTGAAACTGCCATCTAAATAACATGTACAGCGCTGGGATCGGCAGCAGCGCTGTACTGGGGACAGCCGTGTGGCCTATTTTCAGCTGCAGTGGCCTATTTTCAAAGATATAGCCTGGTCTTTAGGGGGGTTTAGCACTGTGGTCCTGACGTGCTTAAAAGGAAATACATATGGCAGCCTCCATATCATCCTCACTTCAGGTGTGCTTTAAAGAGAATCTGTATTGTTAAAATCGCACAAAAGTAAACATACCAGTGCGTTAGGGGACATCTCCTATTACCCTCTGACACAATTTCGCCGCTCCTCGCCGCATTAAAAGTGGTTAAAAACAGTTTTAAAAAGTTTGTTTATAAACAAACAAAATGGCCACCAAAACAGGAAGTAGGTTGATGTACAGAATGTCCACACATAGAAAATACATCCATACACAAGCAGGCTGTATACAGCCTTCCTTTTGAATCTCAAGAGATCATTTGTGTGTTTCTTTCCCCCTGTTCTCATGCACTGAAGTTTCAGGCTGCTTGTTTCTTCCTGCAAACAGCTTTGCCCTTGTCTGTAATTCTTCAGTATGTGAAAGCCCAGCCAGCTCAGAGGACGATTTATCCAGCTTGTAAAAGATAAGAGAGAAGAGAGAAGCTGCTCTAATCCTAAATAACACACAGGCAGTGTGCATAGAGGGGCCTGGAAGGGGGAGTTCATAGCAGAACCACAACACTGAACAACTTGGCAGCCTTCCAGACACAGGCCGACAAGTCTGACAGGGGAAAGATACATTGATTTATTACAGAGACAGTGATAGTATAAAGGGCTGCAGTAAGCCAGAACACATTAGAATAGCTTTTTGAACTTGTAGGATGATAAAAAACAGGATGCAATTTTTGTTACGGAGTCTCTTTAAGGTCCTCTTATAAAGCTGTGAAAGTAAATCAGGTTAGTGTGGGATAATTGGGTAAGATCTATCTCAGAATCAGAATCAGAATCAAGTTTAATTCGCCAAGTACAACGTGAGTCGTACCCGGAATTGGTTTTGGCACAAACAGGGTCGGTGATGGTACAATAGCAGCATGGTGCGTTTAGCATACAATATATACATACAGTACATACATACATACAGGTATATACAGTAAATACATACAGTAGGTACAGTGCAATACAAGGCATAGAGATATAGCATAGATAGAGTGGTGTGTGAGAGATGAACCCGGGGGTAGGACCAGGGGGGTAATCTGCTGCCGTCCATGGCACTCAAAACGCTTTGCAGCGATGCTTTGAATCAGATGCCCCCCAGTCTGACCCTAGGAAAGAGACAAAGAGAGGAGAGGGAAAAAGAGGTGAGTCCCCTTAGGATTGTGGCGTAACCTGGTCGGTCAAGTTAGTGTCCCGCTGGCTGGCTGCATCGCTTTGTCTGCTGTTGAGACTGGTGCCCGATGTTAGGGGATGTGCCTGCTGCGGATCCTGGTGGGCCTTGGAGTGGCTGGGGGCTGTATTGGACCTGCTGCTGGGGCCCTGGACTGAGACTGTGGCTTGATGGAGTGCTGGCCAGTCCCCTGGAGCAGGTTGTGTGACCTGAGCAGCAGCAGCAGCGGCGGATAAGGGACACAGCAGTGATGGTGGACAAGATGGTTGCAGCAGGCTCTAGGCAGAGGGCTCCGGGATGGAAGCTAGGGCTCCAACGTTAACAGGCAGCATGTGGCCGCATCCGCCCCTCTGCGGTGGTGAGGCAGTCCCTGTGCCTTTAATTGCGGGCGGCGTCCTTGGTTCCCCTGGCAGCGGCGGTGTAGCTGCCCACGTGGCGGCCCTGTGCGTGTAGGAGCCAGGGAGTATCGTGCATGCAGTCGGCAGTGGGGCGAGACGGACCGTTCCCTGGCCACAGCCAGCTCCGATGACAAGTGTGTCCTGTCCTCCCCAGAGCCGCCGCATCAGCGCCTGTCCCTCTGCGGTGGTTGAGAGGCCTGTGTGTGGTCCTTAGCCAGCCTGGATGCGGCGATGCGGAGGCGGCGATGCAATGGCGGCGATCCGGGGTCCTTAGACCACCTAAAATATAACTTTTAATTTATTGCATTAAAAATCTTTTTGTTGCATTTGATATTCATGATTTGATTCACATTAACCTAGTTGGGTAGTTTTGAGGAAAAAAATATACGATTTGAGAGAGACCAATCTGTATGTGATAGTCTATTCTTTTCTATCCCAATACTAGGCACTGAATTCGTATGTGCTGAGTCACTTCTAAATTAAGAAAAACCCTCCACCTAAAACCGACATGTTTCGGCTCCTTAAAAAGAGAGCCGTCGTCAGGGCTACAGTACTAAAGTGCTTAGGGTGCAAAGTGCATAGTAGAAAGTACACACAGCTATCTACAAATACACAATCATGAAAACAAAAAATGGGAGCTGCGCTCCCTGGCAAGGTCAGCAATCAAATGAGGCTGTCTCACAGCCTTCCTTATATACCTTAAGGAGTGGGTGGGATCTGGTAGGTCATACCTCCCATCCTCAAATCAGCCTCCTATTGGTTAAATTGATTGTCATTCCTGAACTCTCTACAGACATTGGTTGATTTGCCTTTGGCATCTTTTGCCATATATTCTCAAAAGAGCCTTTTATGGGTCCCCAATAAATTAAAAGTTATATTTTAGGTGGTCTTGTATAAGGTCGGTTAAGTGTGTTTAAATGCATATAGCTAGGATAGGAGGTCAATTTTGACCACTGGTCAGTTTTGAGCATCTGAACTCAAAGTGCATCTGTAACTCTAAGTGTAAAGAAAATACAAGGACCAGAATTAGACCAGAATTGAACCAGAAGGGAACAGACGGAACTGACATACAGGGGCGCCTCTAGCCATTATGTCACTCCAGGCGAGAAAACCTGTGCCCCCCCCCCAATGTAAATAATCGTAATGCAGCAATGTTTTACCATAAAATAATCGTAATGCAGCATTGTTTTACCATAAAATAATCGTAATGCAGCTATGTTTCACCCTAAAATAATCGTAATGCAGCAAATAATCGTAATGCAGCATTGTTATACCAGAAAATAATCGTAATACAGCAATCTTTCACCTGAAAATAATCGTAATGCAGCAACCTATCGCCAGAAATAATCATAATGCAGCAATCTACTGCCAGAAAATAATCGTAATGCAGCAACCTATCGCCAGAAAAAATTCGTAATGCATCAATCTAGCACCAGAAAATAATCGTAATGCAGCAATCTTTCACCAGAAAATAATCGTAATGCGCCAATGTTTCTCCAGAAAATGATCGTAATGTGGCAATGTTTTACCATAAAATAATCGTAATGTAGCAATGTTTCACCATAAAATAATCGTAATGCAGCAATCTATTGCCAGAAAATAATCGTAATGCATCAATCTAGCACCAGAAAATAATTGTAATACATCAATCTAGCACCAGAAAATAATCGTAATGCGCCAATGTTTCACCAGAAAATAATCGTAATGCGCCAATGTTTCTCCAGAAAATAATCGTAATGTGGCAATTTTTCACCCAAAAATAATCGTAATGCGCCAATGTTTCTCCAGAAAATAATCGTAATGTGGCAGCGTTTCACAGGCACCCCTGGGTACAGGAAAGGGAGAGTGGGAAAGAAAATAAGTAGATAGAAGGGAGAGATGTTGGAAAATGGAGGAGATGTAATGAGTGAGAGACAGATGTGTCTCACCACAGGTGGTCCTGTTTGAAAGGGGCATGTTGAAGCACTTGGGGAATACAAGAGGAGGGCGGGAGAGAGGGGGAGGGAGATGAAGTGGATGGGAACAGATTCTAGCAGGGAAATCACACAGAGCAGCCAGACACATGAACTTTACAGAAGCTATTACCATCTTCAGTGTGTCTGTGTCTCTCCTCCTGTTGTCAGGGGGAGAGGCTTCCTCACACAGCTCTTTCCGTCCTGTCAGATAACACTGCTGCGCTAGTGCTTCTGACCTTCTTGTCCCTCTGGCTGAAGCTGGCTCGCTCTCTCTTCTCTCCCCCGCTCTGCTGTCCAACGGGGTATGCAGGGGGGCACAGACTGGCCATCTCCTAAAGTAAGGGGCCAGAGAGGTCAGCAACATCCAGCCTGGCATATACGTTACTCCAGGCATGACTGGCGGTGGGCGGGGTTAGGGGGCGCGGCTACACGCAGTAAACACTGCGTCTATGGCTGGTTAGAGGAGGAGAGGCGTGGAGCAGAGCCTTCCTCCCTGTCTATTGGCCGGCCAGTTCCAGGGGGGCGAAGGGGAGAGACGTGAGTGCGGTAGCACGCTACACTCACGTGTATCATCACACGGATGCTGGCTGCCGCTGCTGACAGGAGGACGGGTCGGGGACAGAAAAAAAATGTAGTAGCTGCAGGCGGCCGCAGCTGCGCCTTGTGATTAGACTCCGCCCCAAGCAGCTGCCTATTTTGCCTATGGAAGCAGGTGCCCCTGCTGACATAAAACTCTGCTTCTCTGGTTAGTTGCAAAAATGTTTAACCTAGTGTTTATTATCTGCCTGCTCTCCCCAGCCATCCTCAAAACTCTTCACACACTACATCCTCCTGCTGTCAGCAATATGCTGTACATTTCACTATCCCTCCTATCCACTCCTCAGCTCGCCTCTCATGAGATTTTCTTATACTTACAGCCTCACCTTCCATGTCGCACTACATCTACATATAAGTCTATACCGCAACCTCTGCTCCACTCTGTCTGCCTTCTCCTCCTCCTTGCTGGGGACATTTCACCTAACCCTGGACCCCCACTCCCCCCTGCTAATAACACTGTTTGCAACAAATCAAATTTCCCTCCCTCTTACTGTAAGCTTATTAATATTCCACTCCTTCCCCCTGCTCCCCCTCCTATCTCGGCTGCCCTCTGGAATGCCCGCTCAGTCTGCAACAAGCTGCCCTTCATCCATGATCTTTTCATTTCCAATGCTTTCACATTCTTTGGGATCACTGAAACCTGGCTGACCCCTTCTGACACAGTCTCACCTGCCGCCCTCTCCTATGGAGGTTTCCACTTTAGCCACACTCCTGGAAGTGGGAATAAACATGGTGGAGGGGTGGGCATTCTTCTCTCAGACAAATGCTCCTTCAAGCCTCTCACTTCTATTCCTTCTCTCTCCCTGCCATCCTTTGAAGTCCATACAGTCCGACTATACTCACCCTCAAACCTCCAGATTGCAGTTATTTACCGCCCTCCAGGCAATGCTTCTGGTTTCTTAGATCATTTCTCTGCCTGGCTTCTCCAGTTCCTGTCCTCTGATTTCCCTACCATCATTATGGGTGATTTTAACATTCCTATTGACACCAAGAACGCTGTCTCCAACAAACGTCTTTCACTCACTTCCTCCTATGGCTTGTCTCAGTGGTCCTCTACCTCAACCCACACTGATGGCCATACGCTTGACCTCGTATTCACTCGTCTGTGCTCTGTCACTGAATTTACTAATGATCCACTACCAATTTCTGACCATAACCTACTTACCTTCTCTCTCTCCTCCTCTTTTCCTACCACCCTGGCACAAGCACGCTCACATATTCGCAGAAACTATCGCAATCTAGACATGCAATCTGTCTCTGATGCCCTGGCACCTCTCCTCACACAATCCTTCACTGACCCAGACTCAGCTGCTATACACTACACCAGCTCCATTACAAAAGTCATGGATGACTTCGCCCCCCTCGTCAATGTCCGCCCTCACCGTGTCAGTCGCCAACCCTGGATGACCAAAGACACTAAACAGTTAAAAAGATGCTCTAGAGCAGCGGAAAGGTGTTGGAGGAAAAGTAACACAAATGAGGACTTCATGTCATATAAAATAGCCTTGAACAACTTCAGAAACGCACTCTCTGTGGCAAAACAGTCCTTTTTTTCCTCCCTAATATCCGCCCATTTACACAATCCAAAACGCTTGTTTAGCACCTTCAACTCCGTTCTCCATCCCCCTCCTCCTCCTCCTTCATCTTGCTTATCAGCTGAAGAATTTGCAACATACTTCACTGATAAAATTGACAAAATCAGAAGTGAATTCTCCACGCAGCTCTCAAATCCCACCTCCACACCTCTCATTGACTGCTCTCTAACTGCCTTCTCTACACTCTCTGAACATTCTCTCTACAATATCAAAAGCTAATCTAACCACTTGTTCTTTGGATCCTATTCCCTCCCATTTCATTCCACAGCTATCCTCATCTCTCATGCCTGCACTAACATTGCTATTTAACCTGTCCCTCTCCATTGGCATCTTTCCGTCTCCACTCAAAAAGGCTGTTGTGACACCACTACTTAAAAAACCTTCTCTAGATCCTACCACTCTCGCCAACTACCGCCCAGTCTCACTTCTCCCATTTGCATCCAAACTAATTGAACGCCACATACATGCAGAATTAAGCCATTATTTATCAGCTAACTCTCTACTTGATCAGTTCCAGTCTGGCTTTCGCTCCAACCACTCCACGGAAACTGCCCTTACCAAAGTGGCCTTCTTACAGCTAAATCCAAAGGTCAATTTTCCATACTCATCCTTCTTGATCTGTCATCAGCATTTGATACGGTCGACCACACCTTACTCTTACAAATACTTTCTAATGTAGGAGTAAAGGGCCTCGCTCTCACATGGTTATCTTCCTACCTCTCTGGAAGGTCCTTCACAGTCTGCTACTCAGATCAGATCTCTTCTCCTCATGCTTTGTCTGTCGGGGTTCCTCAAGGCTCTGTCCTTGGTCCCCTCCTCTTTTCCATCTACATGCACGGTCTTGGTGACTTAATCAACTCATTTGGGTTTCAATACCACCTGTATGCAGACGATACACAACTGTACCCAGACCTTAACTCCCTCCTCAAACGTGTTCCTGACTGCTTGTCTGCTATATCCTCCTTCATGTCCTCTCGCTTCCTAAAACTTAATATGAGTAAAACGGAACTAATAATTTTTCCACCGTCTCTGGCCACCTCTCTGCCTGAAGTAACTATAAATGTTAATAACACTCCCATAACTTCAGTTCCCAAAGCACAGTGCTTGGGGGTAATATTCGACTCATCCCTCTCTTTTATTCCTCATCTTAACTCCATAACCAGCTCCTGCCATCTCCAACTCAAAAATATCTCTCACATCCGTTCCTTTCTCACTCAAGACACAACCTGTAACGATTGGTGTCAGCTAAACAGATTTTCTGATTATTGGTGATCTGCAGTATCACCAATAATACAGATGCTATACCTGATTATGTGGTGATCTGCAGAATCACCAATAATGCTAGTATAGCCAGACACAGGGCTACCAATGTGAGTAGTGTTTGGTGCAACCGTAATGAGGAAGAGGAGGTCTCCCGAGGAGCGGGTGACTACAGACAATGCTGCAGCCAAGGATCACCTGAGGAGCAGGCGAGTCCGGCTGTACTGCAGCTAAAGGACACCTGAGGAGCAGGTGCTACAGGTAATACTGCAAGGCTGATCACCTGAGAAGCAGGTGATTAAGACAGTACTGTAGCCAGTGGACACCTGAGAAGCAGGTGTTACAAACAGTGCTGCAAAAAGTGATCACCTGAGGAGCAGGTGATTAAGACTATACTACAGCTATTAGACACCTGAGGAGCAGGTGTTACAAACAGTACTGCAATAAAGCTTCACCTGAGGGGCAGGCGAATGCTACAGATCTCTCACCAGTGGCTAGGCCCACTGGCGACGATAGAGAGGTCAGACAAGCAGAGTAGGCAACGTACAAACAGATTAAGGTACAAAGACAGAAGGCTGATTCAGTGTTGAGTTCAGGCAGAGTCGGCAACGTGAATCAGATGGGCAGAGGTACAGAGTCAGCAAGCAGTAGAATAGTTAATGAAAGCAGAAGGTCATAACAGATAATACAATGTAATTAGTACTTTAAGCTATCAACAGAATCTGGCAAAGTGTGGATCCCCAGCTCCGGCTGGTTCTAGCACACTTTGGGATCTGACTAAGGTCTGAGTGCTCACACGTAAGCATTTGCAACAGCAGACACAGAGCAACTGACAGTCTGGTACTATATATACAAAGTTGCTCCGCAGCGCCGCCCCAGCCACTCAGCCAATCCGAAGTACTGTTTGAGTCAGCTGACTTGGCAGATCAGCTGACTCCCCTTCTATTCGCATAAAGGTCCTGTCGCCTGGTGCGCGCGCGTGTAGCTCTCAATCTATGTGCAATAGAAGGACCAGGCAGATCACTAGCATGAAACTGTGCGGTAGAGGCCACCGGCTGACACGCGGAGACAGCCGCCATGCTGCCTGTCTCCGCGGCGGCATCTCCGCTATCCCTTCCCCCTGAGGAGTGGACCCCGGACACTAACTTCCCGGCTTCTCAGGGTGTAACTCATGAAACTCTTTTTTTAAATCCTCCGCATGCATGCGACAATCCGGCACCCAAGTTCTTTCCTCCAGACCATACCCCTTCCAATGGACCAGGTATTGCACCAATCGAGAATCCAAGATCTTCTCAATCTCATACTCAGGTTGGTCGTCAACCATCACGGGGGGGGGGGCGAGAGGAACATGGAATGATCTCACACCTCTCATGCTGGCTGGAAGATCAATCGCATATGTGACATCATTAATCTTTCTGGACACAGGGTATGGGCCTATAAATCTGGGTCCTAACTTAGGTGACGGTTGTTTCAACGCTAAATGCAGAGTAGATACCCACACCATGTCCCCTGGGGAAAACTTCCACTCTACAGACCGCCTTTTATCCGCCTGTTTCTTCTGAGTCTGGAAAGCCTTTCCCAAATTCCTCTTAACTAACACCCAAATCTCCTTTAACACCCTTTGCCAATCTTCCAGGGCCGGGAAAGGAGTAGATGCCACAGGTAAAGGAGAAAACTTGGGAGATTTTCCCGTCACCACCTGAAAAGGGGAAAATCCAGAGGAGGCACTTTTCAGGTTATTATGCGCAAATTCTGCGAACGGCAAGAACTTTACCCAATCTGACTGGGCATCGGCCACATAACACCTGAGGAATTGTTCAAGGGACTGGTTAACTCTTTCGGTCTCACCATTGGTCTGTGGGTGGTAGCCTGATGAAAACGAAAGGTCCATACCTAACTGATGGCAAAAAGCTCTCCAAAATTTCGACACAAACTGGACTCCCCTATCTGACACCACATTTTCCGGAATGCCATGCAGCCGGAAAACGTGCTGAATGAAGAGATCAGCTAATTCCAGGGCTGAGGGGAGTCCTTTCAGGGGGACGAAATGAGCCATCTTACTGAACCTATCGACTACCACCCAAATGACCATTTTACCTTCAGACCTGGGGAGTTCTCCCACAAAGTCCATGGACAAATGAGTCCAGGGTTCGTTTGGTATGTGTAGGGGATGTAATGTACCCACTGGTGCCTGGCGAGAGGGCTTACTTCTAGCACAAACTGAGCACTCTCTCACAAACTCTTTACAATCAAGTGCCAGTGAAGGCCACCATACACATCTGGCTAACAGATCCTGAGTTCGGGCAGCCCCAGGATGCCCAGCATTCTTATGGGAATGAAATGGGAATGAAATAATTGTAAAAGTTTTAGGCGAAAAGGAAGTGGTACAAACATAACCCCATCAGGCTTCCCTTCTGGAATGTCCTGTTGGTAAGGGCCCAGAGTAGCCGTCCGGTCCTCCCACGTTTCAGTAGCTGCCAGCACCACTGTTTGAGGTATGATGGTCTTAGGGGTTGAAGGCTGAACTGTCTCAGGCTCAAAGCACATAGATAACGCATCTGCTTTGACGTTCTTGCTACCTGGTGTGTTAGTTATAATAAATCTGAACCTTGAAAAGAATAAGGACCAGCGGGCCTGTCGGGGACTAAGTCTCTTGGCCCCTTCAATGTACTCCAAGTTTTTATGATCTGTATAGACTGTGATGGTATGTTCTGCCCCTTCCAGCCAATGGCGCCACTCTTCAAAGGCTAACTTAATGGCCAAAAGCTCCCGATTGCCGATATCGTAGTTCCTCTCGGCAGGAGAGAATCTACGAGAGAAAAAGGCACAAGGGTGTAGTTTGCCTTGAAGGCCCGAGCGCTGAGACAGTACAGCTCCAACCCCAATCTCTGACGCATCGACCTCAACAATGAAGGGGAAGGTGACATCCACATGTCTCAGAATGGGAGCAGAGCAGAACAATTTTTTCAGTGTGGCAAAGGCGGTCTGTGCCTCTGACGTCCAATGGTAAGTGTCAGCCCCCTTTCTGGTAAGATTGGTAAGGGGTGACACTACCGAGGAGAACCCCTTGATGAACTTTCTATAGTAATTGGCGAAGCCAAGAAAACTTTGGAGTGCCTTCAACCCTACAGGTTGGGGCCACTCCAAAACAGCAGAGACTTTCTCTGGATCTATGGAGAGGCCAGAAGTGGAAATAATGTATCCCAAAAAAGGAACTTTAGTGACCTCGAAGAGGCACTTCTCTAGCTTCGCGTACAGCGAATTCCTTCTTAATTTCCTTAAAACAAACTTGACGTGCTTACGATGTTCTGTCAGATTAGGAGAGAAAATCAGTATGTCGTCTAGATAAACTAGCACAAACTTTCCCAGAACCTCCCTGAAGACTTCATTGATTAACTCCTGGAAGACGGCAGGGGCATTAAACAACCCGAAGGGCATAACCAGATACTCGTAATGCCCGTCGGGCGTGTTGAACACCGTCTTCTATTCGTCACCGTCCCTAATGCGCACCAGGTTGCATGCCCCTCGCAGGTCTAATTTGGAGAAGACACTGGCATTGGTGACTTGAGCAAATAAATTGTCAATCAGGGGCAACGGGTAGCGATTTTTTACTGTGATTTTATTCAGACCTCCATAGTCAATACATATATTTAGCAGCTAGACTGCGCTGTCCACAATAGATCATGTATTCATATATTTACTGTCCTCCAAAAATCACAATAGAAATTGTCCATCCAATGTCCACACACTTCAATGGGATCGCTGTCACACTTTTCCAGATAGCAATTACAATACGATTGCTGGACTGCGCTCTCCACTTCCTATAACAATACAATATTGCACATAGCGTGACTCTGTATACATTAGTTCACACACCACCCGTGTTTCAGTGATCAAAGGTGCAACACACGTGACCCCACACTCCTGCTCTGATTCTGCTCACCGGATTTTCACCACCTCAGAAAACAGGTGGATCTAGCGTTTATATATATTCCACAAGGCACTTTGTCAAATCTTCATCTTTTCTTTAATGTAAAATTCCTCAATAAAACACATAAGAACACAATAGTGTAATCCTGTTTAAAATATCAGCCGCAATGCCCGCGCACTCACATAATGGTTTCTTGAAATCAAGCACATCAGATTATCAACAGCAAGGTCTGCCCGGCACCTGGATGAATGGATGAGCGTCGTCCCGGAAGAAGCCGCTTTTTGCGGCGAATCGCGACGGCTCCTGCACGCACGCCCTCTCGTCCAGATCCACCGGTAAGCTCCTTCGCCTGTGCACTTCCACCACTCCGAACTCCCATTCTCGGGGTTCACTGTTTTGTTTCACCAGTTCCCATCATCATAGTTGCTCCAGACTGCACGCTTTACCACCTATCTTAGTGGACAGCTTTTATTTCTTCTGAGCACCGTTCACCTTATTTCCTTCTTGCCTGTCTGTGTCCACCATTCATCACTCACCTTTGGGCCACATCCCTCGACAGGGACACCCGTTATTCATCCCATCCACATCTATCTGTCACACTGGTCCCAATTTGCTGCCAGGCTCCGGCCATACCCCATCCCTCCCACTGGGTCATCCATTGTCCCTCTCTCCCATTACTCACTTTTTGTTTACTGGTGCTGCCAGCTGGACGTCATTTATTTATTTATGTATTCTCATTTCATGTATATATTCATACTATTGACCATTGAGGGCAGATCACATTGTGCTATTGTTTTATGGTTTTAATCATTGTATGGTTCAATAAAGGCGATTTTGTATTTTCCTATAATCCTTGTGGTGCGGTCATTATAGGGTCCATTCTTTCTCTTTTGTTCAGAATGGATGAGCGGCGTCCCGTCTAAATGTTACCCTCCGCGGCGATCTGGCTGCTGTTGCGGCGCTTGAATCTCCCTCTCCGTACCCTCGATCGGTCCCAGTGTGGTGACGTCAGACGTGCTGGACGTGGCTCCACCCTATGCGTTTCGACCAATCGGTCTCATCAGGGGCCCCTCATCCATTCATCCAGGTGCCGGGCAGATCTTGCTGTTGATACGAGGCGAAGGAGATACATCTTACTGCATTCCTACCACGGGTCTGTTTCTGATAGCGTAAGCGGTGGTCTACCCGCACAGCCAGAGAAATAGCTTCATCAATGGATTTGGGCTCAGGATGCCCTAACATCAAATCAGAGACTGCATCAGACAACCCTGACAGGAAACAGTCTAACAATGCATATGTTCCCCATCTAGCTGACACAGCCCACTTTCTAAACTCTGCCGCATAATCCTCCACCGGATTACGACCCTGCCTGAGAGCCTTGAGTTTCCTCTCAGCAGTGATCGAAATATCCAGATCATCATATATAATGGCCATGGCCTTAAAAAATTCCTGAACTGAGGATAATGCCACATGCTCAGATTGAAGACTATACGCCCATGTTTGCGAATCTCCTGACAAGAGGGTCTTTATAAATGTTACCCTCTGGTGCTCTGAACCTGACAAATTAGGTCTCAACTCAAAATAAGATCGTACACGATTCCTAAAGTTTTGAAAGTCAGATCTATGCCCTGAGAACTTCTCGGGTACCGACATGCGAAGGTCCGTGACTGGAGGGGATCACACTGTACCAATAGTCGTTTGAAGTACCTGTACTGTCCCAGACAGTTGAGTGATCTGAGTCTGTTGGGTATTGATCACCCCAGTAAGATTGTTTACCGCGGTGGTCAGAACTTCAACCTGACTACGTAGTGCGTCCATAATGTTTGGTCTGCTGTTCTGTAACGATTGGTGTCAGCTAAACAGATTTTCTGATTATTGGTGATCTGCAGTATCACCAATAATACAGATGCTATACCTGATTATGTGGTGATCTGCAGAATCACCAATAATGCTAGTATAGCCAGACACAGGACTACCAATGTGAGTAGTGTTTGGTGCAACCGTAATGAGGAAAAGGAGGTCTCCCGAGGAGCGGGTGACTACAGACAATGCTGCAGCCAAGGATCACCTGAGGAGCAGGCGAGTCCGGCTGTACTGCAGCTAAAGGACACCTGAGTAGCAGGAGCTACAGGTAATACTGCAAAGTTGATCACCTGAGAAGCAGGTGATTAAGACAGTACTGTAGCCAGTGGACACCTGAGAAGCAGGTATTACAAACAGTGCTGCAAAAGGTGATCACCTGAGGAGCAGGTGATTAAGACTATACTACAGCTATTGGACACTTGAGAAGCAGGTGTTACAAACAGTACTGCAATAAAGCTTCACCTGAGGGGCAGGTGAATGCTACAGATCCCTCATCAGTGGCTAGGCCCACTGGCGAGGATAGAGAGGTCAGACAAGCAGAGTAGGCAACGTACGGACAGATTAAGGTACAAAGACAGAAGGCTGATTCAGTGTTGAGTTCAGGCAGAGTCGGCAACGTGAATCAGATGGGCAGAGGTACAGAGTCAGCAAGCAGGAGAATAGTCAATGAAAGCAGAAGGTCATAACAGATAATACAATATAATTAGTACTTTAAGCTATCAACAGAATCTGGCTAAGTGTGGGTCTCCAGCTCCGGCTGGTTCTAGCACACTTTGGGATCTGACTAAGGTCTGAGCGCTCACACGTAAGCATTTGCAACAGCAGACACGGAGCAACTGACAGTCTGGTACTATATATGCAAAGTTGCTCCGCAGCGCCGCCCCAGCCACTCAGCCAATCCGTAATACTCTCATCAAGCCACCTATGAGATTAAACACAACTCCACATAGTGTAATACTGTCAGATTATGAAAACATCTCTAAAACACCCAAAGTGCTATAGTGCTTCACTCGTGCTCCAGTGCCACACTCCGCGTATTTCCCTTTTGAAATGCACGCTCACCAGATTCACACCACCTCAGATCCAGGTGGGTCTAAAGCATAGGCATCACAGCCAATGACACAGCAAATGTAGAGTTCCACAGAGTTTTAATCCAATACCTCATAAAAACGATAAAATGAACATAGCATAAAACCTTTTACATATAAGGTAAAGCCCTGCGCTGAGTGCGCACTCATGTAATCCAGAAGGTATATGCGCCTATCGGACTTTTGCCTTTACTATGAGAAATAGATCAACAATTAATATAGCGGGGATTTTTTCTAAGGACCCCAAAAAAACTAAGACAGGTACATTGGAGGAAAATTTTAAATGTCTACATAATCTAATGCTAAAAGAGCAGGTGGCATGGTGGGAGCAGGCTAGTTTAAGCCGATATATAGAGGAAGGGATAGTACCCAAAATATATAGATGGGATCTTCTCATTAATGATGGGGAAAACAATGAGACAAATGACAAAGAAATGGGGGATTTCCTGAATCAAAGTGGGGTGAATTTACTAGAGATCTTGGCCAAAAGGAAACAGGCAAGGCTGGACAGGCTAGAAGGGGAGATTGACCAGCTAAAGCTGGCCATGGAACCCTTCAAAGACAAGGAGGCCTATAAAAAACAAATGGAAGAGCTTACAGGCAAATTAACTAGAAATGAGCAAGAAATGATAGAGATAAGGCAAAGGAGATTCCTCAATGATTGGGGTGAATATAAATTAAATAAGGCTTATGAATGTCAAACTCAAAAAAGTCAGAATAGCCTGGGCCAACAAGAAAACAACATTATTGTGGAGAAGCAGACCACTGAAAATATAAGACCACCCCTGAACTCGAATAGTCAAACCTCTAGAGCAGGATATGAATACCATGAGGAAGAAAGACCACACCCCCAGGAACATGAAATTGATAATGAATGAGAGGATTACGAGGAGAATAACCCCCAGGCAGTTTGGGCAGGACCATCCACGGGAGCACGACTTAAGAAAACTTATTCCACCAAAATATCCCCATAACCGACCCAGATTTGGGGAACAATTTTATAATTTGAGACAAAGGAAAGGAGACAGAGGGTATGATAAAGGAGAAAGGCATTATTAATATAAAAGCATTCCTATATCAAATAGATACCAGCACTTGGGGGAATATGAGGATCATTTTTTGGGGATGAATCAAAGAGACAGGTGGCATCACCCGGATGTACATCAGGAAGAAGAGTGGGGCGGGGGGGGGGGGGAGGATAGGAGAAGCACAAGAGGGGGCAGAAGAGAAAAACAAAAGAAGAAGGATATGACAGCCAATGGGATTTTTAATATAGGTGTGGTTCAACTCACTAAACCACAATTAAAACTTTTGGATAAAGGCCTCAACTATGCCCCTCCAAAAAAGCTGAACAAGTTTGGGGCATATTTTGATATTAATAAGTATGTAAGGAAAATCACACAGAAAAAATATTTTTTGAATAAAGGGGGCCCCACCACTAGAGCCAACCCTGTCCCCCAAGAGTATGTACACACTGGACTAAAAAATAGATCCCTATTTAACCCTCAAGACTCCTCCAAAGAAAGTACATTCTAGACATTTAAGAGGGCAGTACTGCAGGACTTGGAAAAACTAGAAATTAAGAAACAAAGGAATGCAGATCAGATTCACCAACAGATCAGTGAATTGGTGGAGATGAAGGATTTGATCCGGAAGCCCGCAGATAAAGGGGGTGGTTTGGTTATAATGAACTCCCAACAATACAAAAGAGAGATGGAAAGATTACTTGTAGACCAACAAACATATAAAAAACTGACAAAGAACCCAACTCATGAATCTAAAATACTGCTCAAGAATATATTGATACAAGGTGAAAAGGAAACCATCATTAATACAAATGAGTTTTAATATTTATTACCTACCAGCCCGAGAGTTCCCGTCATATAATGTAACCCTAAGGTGCATAAGAGCATTGAAAATCCCCCCGGGAGACCCATAGTAAGTGGAGTTGGTTCACTTACACAGAGAATAGGAGAATATATGGATTACTTTCTACAGGCTGTCGTGGGCCAACTGCCACATCTGTTGAAAGATACAAAGCATTTATTACAAAAAATACAAAATATAAAAATAGAAGAAAATGACATTTTAATCACAGGGGATGTTACATCCCTATATACTGTCATTCCACATCGGGAAGGAATGCAGATAGTCAAAGACACCCTTATACAGTTGGGGGACTTGAAAACCAGGCAAGTAGACTTCATTATGGAGCTATTGAGCTATGCCTTAACACACAATTACTTTTGGTACAGTAAAGAGTTCTATGTACAACAAACGGGATGCGCCATGGGGGCAAAATTTGCACCATCGATTGCAAACCTATATATGGCTAAGTGGGAACAAGAAATACTGTTAATGGACGGGGCAGAAAATATAACAACATGGAATAGATTTATAGATGATTTATTTTTTATGTGGAGAGGATCAGAGGAAGATCTAGAAAGATTCGGTGAAAGGGCAAACAACCATTGGGGCCCAATAAAGATCACCTTTAGCAGGTCGTTTGAACAGGTGGAATTCCTTGATTTGGTGATTAAAAAAGAGGCTAACATATTGAACACAAAGACCTACTTTAACCACTTCACCACTGAGGGGTGTTACCCCTTGAACACCAGAGCAATTTTCACCTTTCTGCGCTCCATCCATTCATTCGTCTATAACTTTATTATTACTTATCGCAATGAAATGAACTATATCTTGTTTTTTTCGCCACCAATTAGGCTTTCTTTAGGTGGGACATTATGCCAAGAATTATTTTATTCTTAATGTGTTTTAATGGGAAAATAGGAAAAAATGTGGGAAAAAATATTATTTTTCAGTTTTCGGCCATTATAGTTTTTAAATAATGCATGCTACTGTAATTAAAACCCATAAAATGTATTTGCCGTTTTGTCCCTGTTATAAAACCGTTTAAATTATGTCCCTATCACAATGTTTGGCGCCAATATTTTTTTGGGAAATAAAGGTGTATTTTTTTCAGTTTTGCGTCCATCCCTAATTACAAGCCCGTAGTTTATAAAGTAACAGTGTTATACCCTCTTGACATAAGTATTTAAAAAGTTCAGTCCCTAAGGTAACTATTTTGTTTATTTTTTTATTGTATTTATTTTTTTAAATAACAAAAAAAAAAATTGGGGAGTGTGGGAGGTAATGAGTTAATATATTGTGTTATACAATGTATTTGTATGTGTAAAATACTTTAGGGTGTAGTTTACTATTTGGCCACAAGATAGCCACAGTGAGTCTGTTTACATGCGGCCTGTAAGCGTCCGGAAGGACGCTTACAGGAAGCAGTAGGAGGCTGGGAGAATCACAATGATCGCGCTGTTTCTAATAGAAGCAGCGGATCATTGCGGGGGCTTAGATCAACGAACGGGAATGGATTTTTCCGTTCATTGATCTCCGGGCGGCGACGTGCACGAGCGGCGGGAGCGCAGACAGCGGCGGTAGCGTGGAAGGTACGGATTTCTCCGTCCCTGGGGGTTAAAGGATGGAAAAAGGGACGGAGAAATTCGTACCGCCGGAGGTAAAGTGGTTAAACCCACAGACAAAAATGGGTATATCCCACTAGGCAGCTGCCACCATAAAAAAATGGCTTGAGAACATACCCAAAGGCCAATTAATGCGCATTAGCCGAAATTGCTCCAAGATGGAGGATTTTAGGGAACAGAGTGATATATTGGTTCGAAGATTTGTGGAAAAAGGGTATAAAGAAGATATGTTGAAAACACAGGTCAATATGGTGGCCGCAAACGATAGAGCTCAGCTATTGAAGAAGTGGGAAATTGGTGGGCCACAAAAAAAATAGGGAATATGATATCCTATTGGATTATAACGGACAACATAAGGACATAGAAAAAAATCATTAAGAAGAATTGGAATATTTTACAACTTGATGGCATTTTAAAAAATGTAGTACCGGAAAGACCTGGGTTTATATATAAAAGAGCCCCCAACTTGAAATCTAAATTGGTGTCAAGCTTTATAGACCCGCCACAAATGAAAACAACGGATATGCTAGGCCAAACACGTTTCTTCCCGTGCCGAAACTGCAGGGGATGCAGAGAGGCACAGCCCCAGAGGGGGAAACAATTTGTATCAACCAACAGTGGTCAGTTGGTTACAGTAAGACAGTGTATCACATGTAACACCAAAGGGGTGATATATTTGTTAAAATGCCCCTGCAACCTAGAATATATCGGCCGAACCACCCAGAAACTACATGAAAGAATTAGAGAACAAGTGGCCAACATAACAAAAGGTTTGATGACACATAATGTGTCTAACCACTTTCGACTAAAGCATAATAGTGACCCCAGTCTGATGACTTTTATGGGTATAGAGGCCCATATTAAGAAGTGGAGAGGGTCAAGTCGAGTAAGGGATATACCCCAAGCAGAAGGGAGATGGATCTTTAGCCTTAATACACTGACCCCAAGGGGGCTAAACGTGGAATTCGATCTAAATTGCTTTATCACAAATGACCTATGAGGGTGGGGGTGTTCATTCGGCACTTGACGGGTAAACAGTGTGTAGAAAACTGGATATAGGGGAGTTAATTAAGGGTTTGCGGGGGGATGGGCACAGCATATAAATGGAATTGAAGATGTGTTGAGAATCCTGGAACCCGTTTTCATAATATGGTAATGGGTAGCACCCCCTAGAATTAAATTGGGACACATAGTGGTACCAGGAGGCCTTAATAGTGGTACAGGGTAAGTGTTTTTTGGGGGTTCACAGGATTCTCCCCCCATAGGTCCCGATCATGGGACTAGATCTGTAAATGGGGGCTTTAGGAACACATATATAATTTGGTGTATGTTGTAAACACATTTTCTTCTAATAAGGATATTGGTGGGGTCCAAGTAGACTGCTGCATGTGGATCCCCAATGGAACCCTTAGGGGATTGCATTAGACCAATGACCAGTGGTGTTGGTTTACAGTTAAACGCTGCTATTCATTTGCACAGTTTTTTTGTCAGGGGGAATACCAGATATGAATTAGGAATTAACAAGTATGGAGAATCTACTATAATCCAATAGAATATATTTTTTAGGAAGACCCTATATCTTAAGATGTTGGCATAATTTTATCAGGATGGAATTCAGTTTTAATATAAAATTATATGGTAGAATGCATGTTGTTAAAAGTGTCCTTGTAGCTGTTTAAACAGTTGAAATTTTAAACATTATGTGACAAGGTAGTTCCACTAGGATCCAGCAGAGGGCGCATACGTCTTTGCTGCACTCCAGCAAATGCATAGGATCGACAGATTGATGCGACGTAGCGGCCGCGTTGACGCGTGGAGCCATGTGACGCGGCTCACGCGTAATTATGGCCGCGACGGATGCGTTCCAAAGAACCCGGAAGTTTGAGTATAAAGGACGTCGGCCGCTCCTGTGACGTCAGCCTCTGATGAGTCCGCAGGGACGAAACGCGTAAGGCGGAGCCAGGAGCGTCTGACGTCACGGGCAGCGGGGTGGATTATCGCCCGGATAGGAAATAGTTTGAAGTGAGCGCGGGGGAGCCGAAGCGGAATCGGGACGCCGTCACTGCACCAAGGCAACACCGCGGGGCCATTGAGTCCGATAGGCGCATATACCTTCTGGATTACGTGAGTGCGCACTCAGCGCAGGGCTTTACTTTATATGTAAAAGGTTTTATGCTATGTTCATTTTATCGTTTTTATGAGGTATTGGATTAAAACTCTGTGGGACTCTACATTTGCTGTGTCGTTGGCTGTGATGCCTATGCTTTAGACCCACCTGGATCTGAGGTGGTGTGAATCTGGTGAGCGTGCATTTCAAAAGGGAAATACGCGGAGTGTGTCACTGGAGCACGAGAGAAGCACTATAGCACTTTGGGTGTTTTAGAGATGTTTTCATAATCTGACAGTATTACACTATGTTGAGTTGTGTTTAATCTCATAGGTGGCTTGATGAGAGGAAGAGGAGCGCTGTCTCACTAAAGTACTATAGACATATCCTGTGGATCTGACAGATAGCAAACACTCTGGACCTATAAATAAGACTGTGGGTAGATACAGTGGGCGCAGTTTCTGTGATAACATTAATCCGTAATACTGTTGGAGTCAGCTGACTTGGCAGATCAGCTGACTCGCCTTCTATTCGCATAAAGGTCCTGACGCCTGGTGCGCGCGCGCGTAGCCCTCAATCTATGTGCAATAGAAGGACCAGGCAGATCACTAGCATGAAACTGCACGGCAGAGGCCGCCGGCTGACACGCGGAGACAGCCGCCATGCCGCATGTCTCCGCGGCGGCATCTCCGCTATGCCTTACACAACCAAAATGTTAATACATGCTCATTTCTCGTCTGGACCACTGTAACATACTACTTTGTGGACTACCTTCTAACAAACTGGCCCGGCTCCAGTCGGTACTGTAATCAGCTGCTCGTCTCATTCATCTTTCTTCTCGATCTACCTCTGCTGACCCTCTCTGTCAAGCTCTTCACTGGCTGCCAATTAACCAGAGGATTCAGTTCAAACTCCTAACCCTAACCTACAAAGCTCTCAACAATCTCTCTCCCCGGTACATATCCTCACTAATTTCCAGATACAAACCCAATCGCAATCTCAGATCTCCACACGATCTTCTGTTGTCCTCCTCTAGAATCACCTCCTCACATTCACGTTAACAAGATTTTGCACGTGCTTCACCCCTTCTCTGGAATCCCTCCCCCAACACATCCGTCACTCGCCAACCTTTGTTACTTTTAAACGCTCTCTAAAAACTCATTTGTTCCGACAAGCATATGCGCTACCTTAAGCCACTTCCCTTTGTCCTAAGACCAAATTGCACTCCTACTAGGTATCCTAAAACACACTGCCTTTATATATTTTATCGTATACTACCCCTCCTCTTGTTTCCCCCATTCCTTTTAGATTGTAAGCTCACAAGGGCAGGGCTCTCTCCCCCTTTTGTGTCTTGGAAATCATTATACATTTTATTCATCATGTTACTTTTATCACTGTCATTACCAATTCTGTAGTTTGTATTCTGTATGCTGTATCAATTTTTTTTTTGCCACTTAATATGTATCTTGTATATTAGTGTACACCATTGTCTGTATTATGTACCCCATGTTTATTTCTTACTTTGTACAGCGCCATGGAATATGTTGGCGCTTTATAAATCAATAATAATAATAATAATAATCAGATGTGGCATTAGTGAGAAGAGAGTCTGGACATGTACATGAGGGCGACGTAGGTAAAAAGGGTGCTGGACCAATGCACAGTTGGAGACAATCATGACTCTCCTAAGATTGTACTAAATGCCAAATATCATTGAATGTAAATTATACTGCAATGTTTGTTAAAGTCTTGATGGTTTATACTTGGACCAGTAGGTCAACTTTTTCGCTCTAATGTGCGCATCCCTCAATGTTTGTATGTTTTTATGTCAAAATAAATAAAAAGTTTTGTTTAAAAAGAAAAAAAAAATGCCACCTCCATGAGTGGCAATGTTAAAAGCCATGATTAGTGGCTATAAACTGTAATTTGGGTGCCCGGAGGTGGCTGTGGTCTATAGCCACTGTTTACCATTATAGCCACTTATACCTGCTATTTAGCCATTTATAGACGCTATTTACCTTTTATAGCTGCGAATTGTGGCTATTAACAATGCCTGGCCTTTGTCCCTCCAAGTGTGTGCTGTCACTCTCATGCTGTTATGATCATGTCTGCAGCGTTTACTGCTGGCTGCAGTGGTATTGCAACCCAAGCAGTTCTGATGTCATTACATGCATTTTCTTGCATAGTTTGGTTTGCACTTAAACTAGTTGCTGATTCCATTTGCAGTCGCTCTGAAGTTAATGACAGTTTAATATGCTTTTGTGTAAACAAACATTGTCTGCTGCAATGGAGGGGCAATCCCTTTCCTGCAGGCTGCATATCATTGTCTGCCTTTTCCTGCTATCAGCCTGTGATTAATTACCATTCACTTGTGTGGGAATCTGCAGGTCTTCTCCCATTGGATGACCTCAGTATAAAGAACTGCTTCCTGCAATGCCTCATGGGCTACCATAGTCTCAGATTCTGTCTGTTACTCTGCTCGTGCCCCACCTCGTTCCCAGTCCGTGTGGACTGCGCTGACTCCTGCGAAGGGGTCAGCGAGTCCTCCTAGTTCTGCTCTTGTTCTAGAAGTTGTTACTCTGCTTGTCTTGTGTCATATATTGGTTCATCGCCAATATATACGCATACTTGCGCATTTTGTTATTTTCCTTGTATTCGTGTTACGTTGATACATCAGTGTCGCTGATATATACGTACACAAACTGTTTATATCCTGTGTTCCATTAGTCAGCGTTCCAGCACGTTTTGGTGATTGCGCGTATCGTGATCCCCCGTGCTGAGCTAGTTATCCTGTTCCTGGTCCTGTTTGTGGATTGCGTTCATCTCCGCGAGGAGATAACGAATCCTTCTGAATCCTGTCCTGTTGCCGTTTGTGGATTGCGTTCATCTCTGCGAAGAGATAGCGAATCCTTCTGAGTCCTGTTCCCTGTATCGTTTCAGTCCTAAGTCAGTGTTCCTGCTTATGTCATATATCGGTTCATTGCCGATATATACATATGTTAGTCAGACGTTACAAATAGTTTCATTGATAGCTGTAATTGTAATACGCTAGGAAAACATACTTATTGTATATTTGTCTGTGTTACGTTCATCTATCTTGATCCTGCTATTTCCTGACTATCCTGTCCTGTCTTTGTGAGGCACGCCATCGCTGCAAACGCATTGGCTACCTCATTCCAGTCTGTTTTATTGTGGACGCTTGCTGTCACTAAGTAGTGGCTAGTTAAGCAAGCGTTCATTCTGTCTACCTGTCCTGATCTCCTCAGTCCTGGTTGTGCGCTCAGCGCTACTTTGCGCTGAGACGTTGTTACGAAAGTGTTGTTTGTGGCTGTTCGGATCTGCACCGGCTCTGTGCACCACAATCTCCTATTGGAGTCAGTCCTCTCCTCCACTAAACTGGGGATATCCTGATTCCTTGTGTTGGTGTGTGTACCTCCTTCACGTCAGCTTAGGTGTTGCATGCTGACTGTGGAGAATACACCTCCAAGCCTAACACATGCTGTGTGCAGTGTTGAAGGCGCACCTGTCACCGCGGTGCGAATCTGGTAAGTGCCTCTACCGCTTGACAGTGGTGCATGTGGTGACATCACATGTGCTGATTTCACGTGGTACAGGCACTTGAGATGAAGCCGAACATCGGAAGAGGCCAGGACACGGGAGCATTGAATACTGCACACTCGCGGGGGGCGCAAGTATACACTTAGTGGTAGCAGTGTTGAATGATTTCCAATAAACGTCATGCTGAAACCTACTAGAAATCAGTGTGCAGTATAAGAGCAAGCAATAGATCCCTCCCTGATCCGATTTGATCAGAAAAGGATTAATCTAATGGTCGATCTGACGGCAGATCAAGTGATGTATAGCCACCTTTACTTTCACACTTAGGATCTCCTCACCATAATAGTAGTGCTATTCTGCAATAGGTCTTCTTAGTTGCTTACAATGCTCTACATTCTCCTTAGCAAAGTTCCTCACACCACCAGTGGTGCATTGTGGCACCATGTTAGAAATGTGTCTTCATACATTTTGATGAGACAGGTAGAAGACAGGAAGCCACAACTCTGTATTCTACCATGGCCAGCAGCAGAGACTGACAACAGCAGCTCTGCCAGTATGAACTGACCCTTAGGGTGCATTAATGAAAAGTATCAATAAAGCCATGGATGTAAGGTGAATCGTCACATCCATAAATGATGCATAAGCAGCCCAATAAAGCAGTGAAATGAAAAATCAGTGCACATTGTAACTTATCAGAATGTGAGCATAGAGCACCTTCATGTAGTATGCATGATGTTCATTGGCACCTGACTCTGTGATCACTCTCATCACATAATTCATTATAGTGATCACTCTCTGTACCCACAGTATTCTCTGCACCTGACATGTTGTCACTAAGCTACTGTCTAAAGGCATGACGCCTCCTGACAAAGATAAAGAACCAGTTCAAAGAGGGTGACACCGCTCATACCCATACATACCCTGGAGGTGCAGGAAAATCCCTTTTCCAGAGGTAACATGCACAGACTGTCGGAACAAATCCACAACTCTCCAATGGCTCCAATAAAACTGCCACTTTTACTTATAAGCAAAATAGGACAGTCAAAATGGCTGACGTGTTTCAGGCAACAATGTGTCCTTGAAAGCTATGAGAAAGGACATCATTATCTGAAACGCGTCAGCCATTTTGTCTGTTGTGTTTTGCTTAGAGATAAGGAACCATTTAATTGGCCTCTGATCACATGATCATAGTCATCAATGACAGGCTAGTACTGCATATGGACAAGAGATATGTTTGATCTGTACTGCTAATAGTGATCATGGTGTGATGATCTTTCGTATGTTATGCAATGGTGCTATAATGGTGCTGTGGGGTCCCAGGGATAAACTACAGAAACAGAAGGGGATAATAGTGCTCCAATGATGCATTGACTTTTTTTTAATTTTTTTTTATGAAACTACACATTAAAAATACACTTACAATTCTGTAGGCTTTATCTGTACATGTATGAATATGAATTAGGCAATTCATGCATTCATATGTAAACTTTTTAAAAACGCTTATTATTTTAGTTAAATGTTTCATAATAAGAGGTAATGCCTTGGAAATGTCCTGGGTGCTTAGTATACTCTCTGTCATTCACCGCATGTATCTGTTTATCAAAGGATAAAGTTCAAGTTCTAAACCCAATCTAGAAATCTTTGTTTTTAATCTTGTTCCTCCATTGATTACTCCACTATTTTCTAGATACTTGGTACTTTTTCTGCATATAGGAATTCTCATGACTTCAAGGTAACTTTGAACTCAATAAACCATATGTCATTTACGGTAATTTACAGATCCAGCATTCCCTCATGCTCTGCTAACTGGAAAGACACACCCTAACGGGCCTAACCACATTATACACAGCTTACTGTTCCTTTGCCTTCTTGCAAGGGTGTAACTATACCCCTCCATGCTGCTTAACATGGGGCCCCCTGCAGTAAACAGGTATGGGGACCTGCTTGTCCTCCGTTCCCCCTGGCAGAGTGCAGTGAAGCTGTAAAAATACAGTATTTACTTGGTCTTGACTTCCTGGCATTCCGGCAACCACTTGCTCTGCTGTATTCCATGCTCCTGATGCATGCCATGTGGTCAGGAGCCAAAGTGGAGTAACATAGAGTAAAGGTGGTAACGAACGATCCATTTTCTAGTGAAAAATGATTTGAGCGACCAGATACTTCTGATTGGAAGTGAACTGGACCGTTAGTTAGAATGTGAGGATGTGCATGACCCTATTGTTCCACCCCCCCGTGGCTGCAGGGCCTATTGATACGCGCCTGAACCCCTGGTTTCTACATATTATACCCTTAAGGTGTCCACTAATGGTCCCATTTCTAGCAAAAAATAGTTCAGATAATTCTGATCGTATTGGTTGATGGGCACAATCAATTACGAACGATTATAAAAATAGTCATCCGATTGGATTTTGGTCAAACCAAAATTTGGATTTTCTTGTTGGTTGTGATAGGTAGGAAGCAAAGATTGGTTTGTTGGTGGTGTAGTGAATGATTTTTCTTTCAATCAGAATCAGAATGATATTTCACTAGAAATTGGTGTGATTACACAGCGCTTCATGTGACTAGTCACATGACGCGGAAGAAGACGGGAGCCTCTACCGCCGGCTGCTGAACAAGATTAGGTATGTATTAGGCCTCCATAGCCCACCCGCCTGGCTGCTGCACTCTCCCCTCACCCTCCCGTCGCTCAGGATCGCGTTGGCCCATCCCCCATCCTCCGTGGAACGGTCCGTTTCTTGGCTGTGTGAAGTTGGCCCCCCTACAATCAGCACAAATAAAAATTTTAGCATGTTTGGTTAGTGCTACGTTTGTGCCCATTTGTGCCGCAAAAATAAAGATTTGTGCTGCTTTTCTTTTGAAGTTAATAGCAATAATTTTTTTCCAGATGATGACATCACCCAACCCCCCTACAACAGCACACAGACACGAAAGTGGTATAGTTGGTTAGTGCTGGGTTTGTGTCCGTTTGTGCTGTAAAAATCACTGTTCTACCTGTTATCGTTTTTGAGATATTAAAAGTTTTTATAAAGGTCAAAAGTTCCCATAGAAGACAAAGGGGACAGAGAGAGCGCAGAGTTTCGACTTAAGAACAGATTCAGGTTAAGAACGAACCTATCCCTATCTCATTTGTTAACCGGGTGTAAGGGTTGGGTGTCGCAACTTAGATGTCTGATTATTTGTTGATCTGCAGAATCACCAATAATGCAGACGCTATACCTGATTATGTGTGATCTGCAGAATCACCAATAATACCAGTATAGCAACACAAAGAGCTGAGTGTGTAGTGTTTGGTGCAACCGTAACTTTAATAGTTTTATGAGACCTCACCCGAGGGGCTGGTGAGGTACTATCGGTACACTGACCATGTAATAGGGTACAAGCTCCAGCAAGCTGGGGATACAATACTGAAAGGAACCGAATCTCCCAAGAAGCGGTGATTCAGAGAGTTCTGCAGCCGAGTGATCACCCGAGGAGCGGGTGACTCAGACTGTACTGCAGCCTAGGAGCAGGAGATACAAACAGTACTGCACTGATGATCGCCTGAGAAGCAGGTGATTCAGACTGTACTGCAGCCTAGGAGCAGAAGATACAAACAGTACTGCACTGATGATCCCCTGAGAAGCAGGCGATTCAGACTGTACTGCAGCCTAGGAGCAGAAAACGCAAACAGTACTGCACTAAAGAATAACTTCACCAGTGGAGCTGGTGAAGCTAGCACCTCACCAGTGGCGAGGGCCCACTGGTGAGTAGGATGGTCTGACAGGCAAGGTTCGGCAACAGAGAGGTAAGTATCGGTACAGAATTGTGAGGCAGGAGAGTAATCGGTAATCAGGCAGAGGTTCAGCAACAGAGAGGTAAGTATCGGTACAGAATCGTGAGGCAGGAGCAGAGTCCGTAATCAGGCAGAGGTTCAGCAACTTTAAGGCAGAAAGGCAGAAGTACAGAATCAGAAAGCGAGATCAGAGTCAGAGTTTAGCCAAGAGTCATACACAGGTAATCAGTACAATATAAACAATATCCTAGACTAGGTGTGAAGTCCTTGGTTTCAACACCTGGGCCCATATGCAATTCCCTTTTTCACCTGAGTTTTCTCCTAGGAGATAATTTTTCATGTTCTATTTAAAATAACTTTCCAGTACTTCTCAACTGAAAAAGTACTGAAAAGTAGGTAAAAAAGTACTGTCAAAAAAGTACTGTCAAAAGTACTGTTTAATCAAAATAATTTTGAGTATTTTCTTGCTTTCTGGTGGCTTAAAAGGCATTTTATTGAGAAGTTTAAAAATATCACCTAGGAGAAAACTTAGGTGAAAAAGTGAATTGCATATGGGCCCTGGGATCTAGTCTAAGGTCTGAGCGCTAACACACGAGGTATTCACGACAACAGACAACCTCTGAATGAAGCCCGGAGGCTTAAGAAGCAGAGGAGACCCCACTGGCACGCCTCTCAGAATCAGCCAATCCTAGGCGCCGTGGGACTCCTCTGACGTCAGCCGACCAGCAGGTCAGTTGACGGGCTTCCTCCCCGCATAAAGGTCCCGTCTGTGCGCGCGCCCGCGGGAGACGGCGGCCTCTCGAGCAACTGAACGTTCCGTCCTCGGCGTCCTAGACGCCGGGAGGACGGATGGCGGCATGGAGGCAGCTGCGGCGGCGGTGCTGTTCGCCGCAGCTGCCTCGTCTGTTACACCGGGGACTACCTGTACATTAAATATACCAGAAACATCTCAATAGTGAAGTGAATCAATGCTGTGTGGGAAACTGTGTGAACTTATGACCTTTATAAAAACCTTTAATATCTCAAAAACGATAACAGATAGAACGGTGTGTTTTGCAGCACAAACCCAGCACTAACCAACCATACCACTTTGTGTCCGTGTGCTGTTGTAGGGGTCTGGGTGAACTTTTGACCTTTAAAAAACCTTTAATATCTCAAAAACGATAACAGATAGAACGGTAATTTTTGCAGCACAAACGGGCACAAACCCAGCGCTAACAAACCATACCACTTTCATCTTCGTGCGCTGTTGTAGGGGGGCTGGGTAAACTTTTGACCTTTATAAAAACTTTTAATATCTCGAAAACGATAACAGGTAGAACAGTGATTTTTACAGCACAAACGGACACAAACCCAGCACTAACCAACTATACCACTTTCGTGTCCGTGTGCTGTTGTAGGGGGGCTGGGTGATGTCATCATCTGGAAAAAAATAATTGCTATTAACTTCAAAACAAAAGCAGCACAAATCTTTATTTTTGCGGCACAAATGGGCACAAACGTAGCACTAACCAAACATGCTAACATTTTTATTTGTGCTGATTGTAGGGAGGCCAACTTCACACAGTCCCGTTTCTTCACTAGTGTGAAGAAACGTTCCATTTCCCATTGCCCCCAATGCTGCAGTATTTTTTTCCGGATCCGTTCCGCTAAGCAGAACGGTCCGGAAAATTAGGGCCTGCAGCATTTTTTAAATTCGGGGGACGGAACGTACCCGTACCAACGGATGCATGTGAATGGATCCATAGGATAACATTGGATCCATTCACATCCGTTCTGTTTGTACAGTATACGTTCCACTTACGTTCCGAAAAAAAACGCAGATGTGAACCGGGCCTTAGACTACAAATTGTCATTCCTACTCCTTTCTGGTATTGCTGTACTGTATATGCTTCACTGTTTCATCTATATTTGTTTCCTCCTGGCTGGGCTATACACATGTATTAATTTGTTTGTATTACAGACTTGTACATTTTTGTTTTACTTTAACTGTACAGTGCCATGGAAGAGGTTGAACTTCTAGAAACACTTTATAGTAATCATTTCAGTTGCTATTGTTTTTATGTCCTCTTTACTATTACTAAATATTATTGTTACGGAAGTCTTTGAGTTTCATTTGTTAATGTTTGCTGATTTTGGACCAGTTCCAACAGTAATTAACATTGTGGCATGCTAGGCTAGGTCAACTTGCTTTAGACTTTGCTAGCGAGCTTGGTATTCGATATTCTTAGATGCTTAGATGCATTGCATTAAACCGATGACATTACATTCAAGTTCAGACCTGGTTGAATAAGTTACTCACAGATGACATTGCATGTCATTTTGTAAGAGATTTTATCTTGCGTTTTAAAGTGGAAGTTCATGTAAAACTTTTTTATTATTATAAATATGGAAATTAATGAGAAGTACTTTAAGGATTTTATTGCAGCCTTTGTCCCCATTTACAAGTTTTTCCCTTGCTTACTACTGTGGCTCTGGAAACATGAAGTGAAGGAATTTATCCAATGGGGAAACACAGGTCTACAAACTTTTTGTTCATTAGAACAGGAAAGTTGGTTATTGTTGCCTTATCTCCTCTGACAACATTTCCCCACTTACTGCTTTGTATCTGTTGACGAGTAGTGAGGAAAATCTCTACAAATGGAAAAAAAGAAATAAATAAAAATAGACTAGACTTCTTACATTTCTTCACTTTGTTCAAAACATGTCTAGTATTTCACTAAATCAATGGCATTTCATATGGCATAATGGCAAAACTTGACAGAAAATTACAGTATATACTAATCAGAATCAATTTATTTGGCCCAATAAGTTTGCATTTACTCGAAATTTGACTTGGCAGTTGCTAGACAGACAAAACAAAACAATACAAGGACAGACAGTTTATATATATTACAAGGCAAGGACAGTATGTAAGTTATAGTGGAAGTAAACAGGGTGAGAAATGTTCATTTTCAGTTCTATGCTGTAATGCTTCGAAGTCCTGTGTTTCAATATTATTGGGAATGAGCCCCAGACAAAGAAAAAAAGGGGAGCTCTTGTTAATGTAGCGATCCACACTTGAGCACACCACTATGCTCAGAGCAGTACCAGGTTTCTGTATAGGAGGATCAGTTTGGATAAAGTAAAGCCACAAACCAGTAAAGTTCAATTCTTGGTTGGAGTTTCTCTTTAAGCTTGCTGGTCTATAGTTTCCTGTCTCTGATTTTTTTTCCCCCTTCTACCCACACGCCCGTCCACCGCTCACACACACGCCCGCCCCCTGCCCTCGTCCTCCTGTACTGTGTAACGCCCGTGTGCCGTGCATGTGCGTTGGCAAAAAGGCACGGACACAGTGATGGTGGGGACAGGGGTTTTATTGTATAGGATTGATCAGAAGTGCTCTAGTTCTTCATAGATATTGTTTAGATATATGTTTTTATTGAATCCGATGTATAATCTATTAAAAGTTTATGTCTAGCTTAAATAGTCTATTCATCATCTATACACTATTCTGAGTATTCTGCTGTACTTATCCACCATTAAAGGACACCTGAGCAGAGAGGGATATGGAGGTGGCCATATTAATTTTCTTTTTAACAATAGCAGTTGCCCAGCATGCCTGCTGATTTCTTTGGCACTATTCGGGGCATAATGTAAGGTACTGTATTTTGAATACTGGACCGTTTCTAAATACATACAAGAATTTAGGAAAAAAATATTTTTCAGAAGATTGACTCTTCAAATTAGCATAAGAGGAAGGTACCACAGCACCCAGCATGCCCCAGAGAGGCACCATAGAACCCAGCATACCCCCATACAGGCATAGCATGCCCTATACAGGTACCAAAGCTCCCAACATGCCCCCATTGAGGCATCACAGCTCCAAACATGCCCCCATTGTGGCATCACAGCTCCCAGCATACTTCCCTAGAGCTCTGGAGCCTCTATGGGGTATGCTGGGTGCTGTGGTGCCCCTATAGGGCATGCTGAGTGCTGTGGTGCCATGCTGGGTGCTGTGGTGCCTCTATGTGGACATACTGGGTGCTGTGGTGCCATGCTGGATGCTGTGATGCCTTTATGGAGGCATGCAGAGATCTGTGGTTCTTCTATGGGGCATAGTGGGAGTTGTGGTGCCTCAATGGGAGGCCCATGGGAGAATGGGATGGGGTCCATTAGAAGGTCAGTGAATGCTATGGGGGGACTGCCAGACAACCTGGCAGCAGGCCAGCTCGCACAGCAGAAAGCCAGACTAGCCAGCACAGAAGCCAGGAAGCTGCCTAGTTATGTTTACAGGGTACCTGAGATGGGGAGTAATAAAAAATATACATACCTGGGGCTTCCTCCAGCCCCCTCCAAGCTGATCCCTCCCTCGCCATCCTCCGCCACCTGAATCGTTCACAATTGGCATCAGAAAGTCCTCCAGTTGGGGCAGGCATAGTGCGGCTCTGCTTGCTCCCACTTCGGGCACCCGTGGCTGGGAGTGTTTTGCGCCTGTGCATCTCTTAGCCATGGCAGCGTGATGGGGCGCACAGCCAGGCCGCATATGCGTAGTACGCCCCAGACTGTAGGAATTTCCAGGGCAAATTGCAGAGGATCCAGGCGGCTCAGAAGGAAAGCGAGTGAGCGATCAGACTAGAGGGGGCTGGAGGAAGCACATTCTTGTGCGTGTCCAAAGCCATTGTTTGGCTGGAGTACCCAAAAGTGCCCCGGATCTCTTAGGATCCTAGCAACGCCCCTGTAATACGATAATAAAGGTTTAAGTGAGCGACTATGGTGTCCCACAATGCATCACTAATGCATGTGCAAGTTATCTCTTTATGCCCCTGAAGAGGTTGGGTCACCAAGCTGCTTGGGTATTCGGTTACACACCTTTAGCAGCTTCCGGTCTTTGTAACTACTAGTGTTGCTGGTGTGTGCCAGAACTGATGGAGAAGCACATGGCCAGTTCAATCAGGCCATAGATTGTTAGGCTCTGTTTTGCTGTAATCACTCTCTACTTTAGCAAATAGGAGTGGCTTCTAGTGGACGGGGTAAGGAGGGGAACAATGCGCCTGGTCGAGATGATCCAGCAATCTGGGGCACATGGGGGTGGCTGTACACATGCTAGGTTCTTGGCAGAGGCAGCTCAGACAGGCCGCCTTGATAGAGAACACTCTAGTGTGTGTAATGGCCTTTATAGTTTTAACTAATAAAGGAAATTCATTATTGATCACACCTCAAAGACAAACATTATTGTCAAAGATATGTTTACACAATAGGTGACATCTGATTCCTAGCAATGTGACACTCCCTGACCTTACCACAATATTGCTTAATTACTTCTGTTTTGTATATCTTTGTAAAGGTGTTATGCCTTGTAAACATAATGCTCTATGAAATCTGCAAAACCAGAGCAAGCCTGGAGACTTATCATGGTAGTGAATGACTGCAGAGAACACACTAGGGCTGAGGATTAATGGAGCAAAAGTGAAGATGTTGTGCTGAGAAAGCAATATAAAACAAGGATAATGGCTGGTTGCAATAGGCAATCTAAACTAAAACTAAATATGGTGTTTGTGATCGTGATTTTTTTCTGCTCCCATGTTACAGCAGTCAGTAGGGTTGATTCACTAACATAATAGCAAGAGTTACCTCCTGTTACTTGCGCTACTTAATCAGTCCACATGCTATGCGCACTACTGGCAGCATAACACGCGTAACTAACGTCACTCACTGGAGCCCACGCTATGCTGCTGTAGTGCAGTCCAGTCCCTTTAAAGGACATGGTTCCTGCACTGTGATAGGTCCAACAGGCTGCCTGTCAAGTGATGTCAAGTGACAGGCAGCCTATTGGGCCAATCAAAGTGCAGGGACCACGTCCTTTAAAGTGACTGGACCGGCAGGGGCTCAGAGTGGGACAAGTGGAGGGGGCGTAAAGTAACAAGCGCTTGCTATGCTGCACTACAGCAGCATAAAGTGTGTTCGGGTGAGGGACATTAATTATGCGTGCTTACCATGTGGACTGATTGAATAGAGTGAGTAACAGGCGGTTACTCATGCAGTTAGGTAGGTGAATCAACCCCAATGTACCTCATTAATTATTGCCATGGAAGGCAGTGGTGGCTGGATGGTGTAATGGTTAAGGGCTTTGCCTCTGACACAGGAGACCAGGGTTCGAATCTCGGCTCTGCCTGTTCAGTAAGCCAGCACCTATTCAGTAGGAGACCTTTGGCAAGTCTCCCTAACACTGCTACTGCCTGTAGAGCGCGTCCTAGTGGCTGCTGCTCTGGCGCTTTGAGTCCGCCAGGAGAAAAGCGCGATATAAATGTTATTTGTCTTGTCTTGTCAGTGATGTTCCATGATCAGTAAAAAAAAAAGGTCCAAGTTGCAGATTCACAGAAGAATGTTTTGGATGTGCGCAAGACACTTTTCTGTAATTTTCAGCCATCGCTAACAAGCCTTAAAGTGTAGAGATGAACAAACAGAAAACAATTATACATGGACATACTAGGCTTATTTGGCTTGAAAAAAAGAACTGTGATGTGACCTAATTAACATGTATAAATACATTGAAAGACAATATAAAAGCCTGGCAAATGAGCCTTTTATCATTAGTTATACACAAAGGACAAGAGGACATGAACTATGCATGGAGAAAAGGAGATTTAAATATCTTTATTTATTCATTTTCTATGCTTATAAATATAAATACACATATACAAGGACAACAATACATACATACATACATACATACCACAAACTATCTCTCCTTATTGCGTATAAAAGAAAAAAAAACAGAGTAGATCAAGTCCTTTCCGGCAGCATTGTTAACTACTGTAGAGCATCAAATACAGGAATTCAAGGTGATCCCATTTAATTCCTCCATTTTACCTCTATAAGGTAACCATAACCATCCCTGGAATCCTATCTTTACTACTCTCTCCTCTAACTAATCCCTACCCTTACAGACTACCCACACACCCCTAAACACTCTGTTCACCTTTACATTCCTGATTCACTCGCTCATTGGGTCAATCCATGATCAATTAATGTACAATGCCTTAACATCTGTTTCCTTCCACAATGCCTTGAGGGACGTCTCTTAATATTCATGTCTTATTTAATAAGTTGTAATATTCACCTGTTTTTTTAAATTGGTCCCATTGATACCACCTACCCTCATACACATGCTCCTCTTTTCTGATGTAACTAGTTAATTCTTCCATTCTCTGCATTTCTGTGACTTGACCAAGCCACTCCTGTACTGTGGGACTTTGGGTGGACTTCCAGTGTCTAGCCACCAAGACTCTTAAAGCATTAATTAAAGATTTGAGCAGGGAGTTTTTGTACTTTTTCATTGACCAATTATTACTATGGAGGAGGAAAAGTGCCAGTTCCTTCTGTATCTCTGGCCCTGTTATCTGATTTACCAAACCGCAAATAACTGTCCAAAACTTCCCAATTTCTTTACACCCCCAAAAGATATGAAACAGATCCCCCCTACCCTCCCCACACCTCCCACATAACGATGAGGTATCTGGGAACATCTTACTCAGCCTATCTGGTGTATAGTACCACCTCACAAAAATCTTATACCCAGCTTCTTGCCCTCTTGTGGGAATCGCTGCCCTACTAGCCAGTGATGTCACCTTATTCCATTGTTCCTCTGTAAACACTCTCCCCAAATCCGTTTCCCATTTCACCCTCAGTGCTGACATAGGATCCTCAGTTTTATTGAGGATTCTATACACTTTTGACAGTGTTCCTCTACTTTGTCCCTCATCTCTGCACAATTTCTCAAATGGAGTTAGATCCAAAAAACCCGGCAGCACTGAGCACAACAACTTCCGACCAGTGGCCCTAACTTCCAACATTATAAAGCTCCTTGAGCGGCTGGTCCTTGCCCACCTGAAGAGGTACACGGACACCCACCTCGACCAGCTCCAATTTGCTTATAGGGCAAACAGATCCGTGGAGGGCGCCATCAATGCCAGCCTGGCATACATCACCGAGCACCTGGACAACCCTGCCTCCTACGCTAGGATTCTGTTCCTGGATTTTAGCTCAGCGTTCAACACGATCTGCCCGGACATCCTGCACACCAATCTGACGCAGCTCGGACTAGATCCCACCCTCCGAACATGGATCAAGGACTTCCTGACAAACAGAACGCAACAGGTGAAGCTCGGCAACTGCTACTCTAGCGTTAGAACCACCAATACAGGGGCTCCACAAGGCTGTGTACTGTCACCACTATTGTTCTCCCTCTATACCAACAATTGCACCTCATCCGCCGACTCTGTGAAAGTCATCAAATTTGCAGACGACACCACTATCATCGGCCTAATTGGCAGCAACGGAGAGCATGAATACCGCAGCGAAGTCGAGAGAATCTGCAACTGGTGCAGGGACAATAACCTAGTACTAAATGCTGCAAAGACAGTTGAACTGGTCGTAGACTTCAGGAGGAACCCCCCTCCCACCTGTCCTCATCGGGGGTACCGAAGTCTCTAGGGTGACATCAGTGCGGTTCCTCGGCATGACTCTCACCAACAACCTGAAGTGGGGGCAGAACACCTCCAAAGTTCAGAAGAAATCTCAGCAGAGGTTGTTCTTCCTGCGTCAACTGAAGAGATTCGGCATGCCCCGGAAACTGCTAACAAGCTTCTATACTGTCACTATAGAATCCATCCTCTGCTCCTCAGTCATTGTCTGGTACGCGGGGGCAACGGCCAGTGACAAGCACTAACTGCAGAGAGTCATAACTGAGGCAGAGAAGATCATCGGGTCTCCTCTTCCACCTCTTGATCTCCTCCACTCCGCTAGGATGAGGAAGAGGGCCACTGTGATCTCCCGTGACCCCTCCCACCCAGGCAGTCGCTACTTCAAGCTCCTCCCATTGGGCCGCCGCTACAGGACTATACCATGCAAAACCACCAGGCGGAAGAACACCTTCTTCCCCCAAGCGGTTCGGCTGCTAAACTCCAACCTCCCCCTGTCAGGCTCGCCTACTGGTATGCCCTAGCGCTGCTCGCCCTTGTTCTCAACTGCCCAGGGTCTGTATGAGGGCCATCATTATCATCATTATTATTACTACTATTATTAGTATTTTATTGGACTGCTCCTGCCCGGCAGGTAGAAAAACACTAACTGATGACCCGGGACTGTTACTAGTAAGGGTCAGACCTATACCATTAATGCAATTAACGTAGTTCTAAATTGTTTTTGCTGTGCGTCTTGTCTTCTTGTACTATGTCTATGCCATGTGTACCACAAATAATTTCGAATATAGCTCTGCTGTATTTGGCGAAATAAAATGATTCTGATCCCTGCTCAGGGCCTCTTTAGTTCCACAGCTTCTCATATACGATTTTATTTGGGTATATTTTAGGGATGGTCGGAAATGCCAATTTTCGATTCCGCGGTAAATCCGCATTCCGCCATTGCCAAATACCGATTCCGCTTTCCGCTACCAATTTCCGCATTCCGATGCGGAATTTCCGCCCGAAATCGCGGAAATTCTGCCCCACTTTAACATCGCTTTTCTCAAAAACTATAAGGTCTTTTTGAAAACTTTTTTTTGCATCTTGTTCAGGAGATTCTGTTGAACAAACCCAGATTTTTACTGTAATGTAAATGCAGAAAATAGGCAGATGCAGATTTTCTGCATTTTACATTACAGTAAAAATTCACAGAATTTAGTGGTTAATAGCAAAGCCCCCGTAAATCCTAGAAACACCAGTTTTCAGGGTTTATTAAACAGAATCTCCTGAACAAGATGCAAAAAAAAGTTTTCAAAAAGACCTTATAGTTTTTGAGAAAATCGATGTTAAAGTCGGGCGGAATTTCCGCGATTTCCGGCGGAAGTTCCGCGATTTCTGGCGGAAATCCGCCTAATGCACTTGCATTACCGATTTCCGCATTCCGATGCGGAAATGCAATTTCCGATCGGAATTTCGGAAATTGCATTTCCGCAGAATCCGAATGAGCATCCCTAGTATATTTCCATTCCACCAAATGTCCCCTATCTCTCTCCTTTACTAAGTCCTGAATCGGGACCCATTCAGCGTCCACCGCTATATTCAAAGCCCTTAGATCCCGTAGTTCATTCCAGTATAGGTAATTAAGGGGCTCTAGTCCCACAGGGAGTTTGGGGTTACCAAAGTTGGGGATTATTGGTGTAGGCCAAAGCGACATCCCTGGATTTTTCCTCCACCTATCGAATATATCCAGTGTACCTCTCACTAATTCCATCCCTTTTTTATGGCTGATTGTCTTACTTCCACGATTTCCTCCTCTAAGGAGACCCATCTTTTTTCTCTACCGCTTGAAGTCTGGAATTGCAAGACCCCCTAACCCCCCGCCCCCACTCTGTCCGTTGTCTGTAGCCTATAGCTGACCCTGGTCCTTTTCCTCCCGCCAACAAATCCGCCTATAATGCTTTTCAACTGTCCAAAAAACGAAGAAGGGATTGGGACCAGCAAGGCCTGAAACAAGTATAAAAAGCGTGGGAGGATGTTCATTTTAACTATGGACACCCTTCCAAACCATGAAAAACACGGTCGGTCCCATGACTCTAAGTCCTGCCTTATCTTACCCAGTAGGGGGGTATCATTTATTATATCTTTTAAGTAAAAACCAATTTTTACTCCCAGATACCTCATCTTTCTATACTGCCATTTAAACGGGAAGTTCTGTTCTAATTTCTTTCTTTGCGCCCCTCCCCCCCCCCCACATGGTTGCTATGCTCTTTTTAAAATTGATTTTCATATTGGAGAGTCTCCCCACAATTTCAAATTCTCCCATTAAATTTAATAGTGTGTTATGGGGGTCCCCAAGATAAAACAGCATGTCGTCTGCGTATGCTGACACTTTATGCCTCTGTCCCCCGACCTCTAAGCCCTGTATGCTGGAGTCCCCCCTAACCCTGCACAGGAATGGCTCTAATGATAAAGTGAATACCAGCGGCGAGAGGGGGCAGTCCTGTTTCAAATGTTTCCGAGGCTACCCCATTAACTCTTACCTTTGCTTCCGGATATGTGTACAGTCCCATTATTCTTGTACACATAATTTCCCCTAACCCTACATGGTTTAATACCCCTTCTATGGAGGCCCACTCCAACCTGTCGAAAGCCTTTTCAGCATCCGTAGACAAAAATACGACAGGATCAGAATGGGCCCTCGTCCAGCATGCAAGGTCGAGGGTACGAGTGGTACCATCCCTGGCCTCTCGGCCCCCAATAAATCCCACTTGATCTGGGTGTACCAATTGATTCATGAATGGTGCCAGTCTGTTGGCCAAGACCTTTGCAAAATTTTCAAATCTACATTCAGTAGTGCGATGGGTCTATAACTTTGGCACTGTGTTTGGTTCTTACCTTCCTTGTTTAATAATGATATATGGGACTCCAGCATACGGGGCGAAAACCTATCACTCCTCCCCTCCCCCGGCATCAATCCATTGAATGCCTCGACCAAACGACCTGCCAATTGTTCACAAAACATTTTATAATAGTCTATTGTCAGCCCATTCAGCCCCATCACTTTACCTGTTGGCATTTGTTTAATTGCTATTTTTATTTCATCTACCCGAATCATTGCTTCCAGGGATGAGGCATCTTCCCCTGACAGTCTAGGCATGCCAATTTCTTCTATATATCTTTTTATATCTTCCCTCTTATTTCCCTTGTCTGCCTCAGTTACCTCTGATTTTAAATTGTAGAACCCTTCGTAATACTTTCTAAACTCCCGTGTTATCTCCTCCAACCCACAGACTATTCTTGCTTTTTTTATCCTTTATACAGGGAATATAGTTACTTCTTTTCTGTCTTTTTAAGGCCCTAGCCAACATAGAGCTACATTTATTACCTTAAAAAGAGCACTTACATCTTAATGCCATATTTTTAACCCCCTGGAACAACAGTGCCCTTAGATTTTCTCTCTCTCTCCTCAATTCCGCAATAGTTCCTTCCATATTGTCCCTTGTATGCTGTTGTTCCATCCTCTTTATATTATCCAATGCATATTTTATTTTCCTATCTCTTTCCTTTTTTCTTCTGGCCCCCTCCTGGATCAATATACCTCTGATATAACATTTATGGGCCTCCCAGACCGTCAGTTCAGATGTCTCACCTCTTGAGTTCAGGAGAAAATATGATGTTAACTCATCCCTCATCTTTTGAACAAGCCTTTCATGTCTAAGCAATGAGTTATTTAACCACTTCCCGACCGCCTAACGCACAGAGGCGGCCGGGAAGTGGACCCCGCAAGGACCGCCGTATAGACAAATGGCGGCGGTCCTTGTAGGGGCATGGGCGGAGCGTTCGCGTCATCCGTGGCGCGATCCTCCGCCTCCGCCTGGCGCCGCTCACCCGCCGCAACATCCCGCTGGCCATACGGAAGCGCCGGCGGGATGTTAACCCGACGATCGCCGCATACAAAGTGTATAATACACTTTGTAATGTTTACAAAGTGTATTATACAGGCTGCCTTCTGCCCTGGTGGTCCCAGTGTCCGAGGGACCACCAGGGCAGGCTGCAGCCACCCTAGTCTGCACCAAGCACACTGATTTCCCCCCCCCCCTGCCCCAGATCGCCCACAGCACCCATCAGACCCCCCCCCCTGCCCACCCCCCAGACCCCTGTTTGCACCCAATCACCCCCCTAATCACCCATCAATCACTCCCTGTCACTATCTGTAAACGCTATTTTTTTTATCCCCCCCCCTGCCCCCTGCTCCCTCCTGATCACCCCCCCACCCCTCAGATTCTCCCCAGACCCCCCCCCCCCCATGTACTGTATGCATCTATCCCCCCTGATCACCTGTCAATCACTCGTCAATCACCCGTCAATCAATCACCCGTCAATCACCCGTCAATCACCCCCTGTCACTGCCACCCATCAATCAGCCCCTAACCTGCCCCTTGCGGGCAATCTGATCACCCCCCCACACCAATAGATCGCCCGCAGATCCGACATCAGATCACCTCCCAAATCCATTGTTTACATACATTACAATACCTACTCACACCTTGAGACACCCATCAATCACCTCCTGTCACCCCCTAGCACACCTACCCATCAGATCAGGCCCTAATCTGCCCCGTGTGGGCTCCTGATCACTCGGCCAAACCCTCAGACCCCCTTCCGATCACCTCCCCAGTGCATTGATTGCATCTATTTTCCCCTTTAACCACCCCCTAAGACACCCATCAATCACCTCCTGTCACCCCCCACATCTATTCTCTCCTCTAAACACCCACTAATTACCCATCAATCACCCATCAATCACCCCCTATCACCACCTGTCACTTTTACCTATCAGATCAGACCCTAATCTGCCCCTTGCGGGTACCCAATCACCCGCCCACACGCTCAGATTGCCCTCTGACCCCCCCCTTATCAATTCACCAGTGCATTAATTACATCTGTTCTTCCCTGTAATAACCCACTGATCACCTGTCAATCACCTGCCAATCACCTATCACCCATCAATCACCCCCTGTCACTGCCACCCATCAATCAGCCCCTAACCTGCCCCTTGCGGGCAATCTGATCACCCACCCACACCATTAGATCGCCCCCAAACCCGCCGTCAGATTACCTCCCAAATGTATTGTTTACATCTGTTATCTTCTCTAAACACCCACTAATTACCCATCAATCAACCATCAATCACCCCCTATCACCACCTGTCACTGTTACCTATCAGATCAGACCCTAATCTGCCCCTTGCGGGCACCCAATCACCCGCCCACACGCTCAGATTGCCCTCAGACCCCCCCCCCCTTATCAATTCGCCAGTGCATTAATTACATCTGTCCTTCCCTGTAATAACCCACTGATCACCTGTCAATCACCTGCCAATCACCTATCACCCATCAATCACCCCCTGTCACTGCCACCCAACAATCAGCCCCTAACCTGCCCCTTGCGGGCAATGTGATCACCCACCCACACCAATAGATCGCCCGCAGATCCGACATCAGATCACCACCCAAGCGCAGCGTTTACATCTATTCTCTCCTCTAAACACCCATCAATCACCCCCTATCACCACCTGTCACTGTTACCCATCAGATCAGACCCTAATCTGCCCCTTGCGGGCACCCAATCACCCGCCTACACGCTCAGATTGCCCTCAGACCCCCCCTTATCAATTCGCCAGGGCATTATTTACATCTGTCCTTCCCTGTAATAACCCACTGATCACCTGTCAATCACCTGCCAATCACCCATCAATCACCCCCTGTCACTGCCACCCAACAATCAGCCCCTAACCTGCCCCTTGCGGGCAATCTGATCACCCACCCACACCAATAGATCGCCCGCAGATCCGACATCAGATCACCACCCAAGCGCAGTGTTTCCATCTATTCTCTCCTCTAAACACCCACTAATTACCCATCAATCACCCATCAATCACCCCCTATCACCACCTGTCACTGTTACCCATCAGATCAGACCCTAATCTGCCCCTTGCGGGCACCCAATCACCCGCCTACACGCTCAGATTGCCCTCAGACCCCCCCTTATCAATTCGCCAGTGCAATATTTACATCTGTTCTCCCCTGTAATAACCCACTGATTACCTGTCAATCACCTATCAATCACCCATCAATCACCCCCTGTCACTGCCACCCATCAATCACCCCCTGTCACTGCCACCCATCAATCACCCGCTGTCACTGCCACCCATCAATCAGCCCCTAACCCGCAAGGGCTATCTGATCACCCACCCACACCAATAGATCGCCTGCAGATCCGACGTCCGATCACCTCCCAAGTGCAGTGTTTACATCTGTTCTCTACCCTAAACACCCACTAATTACCCATCAATCACCCCCTGTCACTGCTACCTATCAGATTAGACCCCTATCTGCCCCTAGGGCACTCAATCACCCGCCCACACCCTCAGAATGCCCTCAGACCCCAGCCCTGATCACCTCGCCAGTGCATTGCTTGCATCTATTCCCCCCTCTAATCACACCTTGAGACACCCATCAATCACCTCCTGTCACCCCCTAGCACACCTACCCATCAGATCAGGCCCTAATCTGCCCCGTGTGGGCTCCTGATCACTCGGCCAAACCCTCAGACCCCCTTCCGATCACCTCCCCAGTGCATTGATTGCATCTATTTTCCCCTTTAACCACCCCCTAAGACACCCATCAATCACCTCCTGTCACCCCCCTAGCACTCCTATCCATCAGATCAGGCCCAATACAACCTGTCATCTAAAAGGCCACCCTGCTTATGACCGGTTCCACAAAATTCGCCCCCTCATAGACCACCTGTCATCAAAATTTGCAGATGCTTATACCCCTGAACAGTCATTTTGAGACATTTGGTTTCCAGATTACTCACGGTTTTGGGCCCGTAAAATGCCAGGGCGGTATAGGAACCCCACAAGTGACCCCATTTTAAAAAAAAAAAAAAAAACCCAAGGTATTCTGTTAGGTGTATGACGAGTTCATAGAAGATTTTATTTTCTGTCAAAAGTTAGCGGAAATTGATTTTTATTGGGTTTTTTTCACAAAGTGTCATTTTTCACTAACTTGTGACAAAAATAAAATCTTCTATGAACTCGCCATACACCTAACAGAATACCTTGGGGTGCCTTCTTTCTAAAATGGGGTCACTTGTGGGGTTCCTATACTGCCCTGGCATTTTAGGGGCCCTAAACCGCGAGGAGTAGTCTAGAAAACAAATGCCTCAAAATGACCTGTGAATAGGACATTGGGCCCCTTAGCGCACCTAGGCTGCAAAAAAGTGTCACACATGGGGTACCGCCGTACTCAGGAAAAGTAGTATAATGTGTTGGGGTGTATTTTTACACATACCCATGCTGGGTGGGAGAAATTTCTATGTAAATGGACAATTGTGTGTAAAAAAAATCAAACAATTGTCATTTACAGAGATATTTCTCCCACTTAGCATGGGTATGTGTAAAAATACACCCCAAAACGCATTATACTACTTCTCCTGAGTACGGCGGTACCACATGTGTGGCACTTTTTTACACCCTAAGTACGCTAAGGGGCCCAAAGTCCAATGAGTACCTTTAGGATTTCACAGGTCATTTTGCGACATTTGGTTTCAAGACTACTCCTCACGGTTTAGGGCCCCTAAAATGCCAGGGCAGTATAGGAACCCCACAAATGACCCCATTCTAGAAAGAAGACACCCAAAGGTATTCCGTACGGAATATGGTGAGTTCATAGAAGATTTTATTTTTTGTCACAAGTTAGCGGAAAATGACACTTTGTGAAAAAAAACAATTAAAATCAATTTCCGCTAACTTGTGACAAAAAAATAAAAACTTCTATGAACTCACCATACTCCTAACGGAATACCTTGGGGTGTCTTCTTTCTAAAATGGGGGTCATTAGTGGGGTTCCTATACAGCCCTGGCATTTTAGGGGCCCTAAACCGTGAGGAGTAGTCTTGAAACAAAAATGACCTGTGAAATCCTAAAGGTACTCATTGGACTTTGGGCCCCTTAGTGCAGTTAGGGTGCAAAAAAGTGCCACACATGTGGTTTCGCCGTACTCGGGAGAAGTAGTATAATGTGTTTTGGGGTGTATTTTTACACATACCCATGCTGGGTGGGAGAAATACCTCTGTAAATGACAATCTTTTGATTTTTTTACACACAATTGTCCATTTACAGAGGTATTTCTCCCACCCAGCATAGGTATGTGTAAAAATACACCCCAAAACACATTGTACTACTTCTCCCGAGTACGGCGATACCACATGTGTGGCACTTTTTTGCACCCTAACTGCGCTAAAGGGTCCAAAGTCCAATGAGTACCTTTAGGATTTCACAGGTCATTTTGAGAAATTTCGTTTCAAGACTACTCCTCACGGTTTAGGGCCCCTAAAATGCCAGGGCAGTATAGGAACCCCACAAATGACCCCATTTTAGAAAGAAGACACCCCAAGGTATTCCGTTAGTAGTATAGCGAGTTCATAGAAGATTTTATTTTTTGTCACAAGTTAGCGGAAATTGATTTTAATTGTGTTTTTTCACAAAGTGTCATTTTCCGCTAACTTGTGACAAAAAATAATAATGAATATAATAAAAAGTAAAAATCGCAGGAGCAATCAAATAGCACCAAAAGAAAGCTTTATTAGTGACAAGAAAAGGAGCCAAAATTCATTTAGGTGGTAGGTTGTATGAGCGAGCAATAAACCGTGAAAGCTGCAGTGGTCTGAATGGAAAAAAAGTGGCCGGTCCTTAACCATTTCACAACTGAGGGGTTTTACCCCTGAAACACCAGCGCGATTTTTCCCTTTCAGCGCTGCTTCCATTACTGTACTGATGTACTATGATTGGTTATTGGGGACTGGAGAGTCCCCATAACCAATCATTGTACTGCAGAGCCGGGGTGTGTGCACGCGCGCGGGTCGCGGGGGCGCGCGATCGCGGGCTGCAAGTTTGTTTACCTTGCATTGTTTTGAATGAAGACGGCATTTGTTTGAAGCCGTCTTCATTCTACTCGCAATCGGCGAGGCTAATTGGATTTAGGAACGCTTGTTCCTAACATCCAATTAGTAACCTGCTGTGCGGGCTGGCTGGAGTGTGCGCGAGAGTTCCCCGCCCACTCCCAGCCAGTAAACAAACAAGTGCGCCTTTCTCCGTCCCTGGGGGTGAAGCGGTGCGCAGAGGGACGGAGAAATTTAGCACTGGGGTGGTGAAGTGGTTAAAGAGACTCCGTAACAAAAATTGCATCCTGTTTTTTATCATCCTACAAGTTCCAAAAGCTATTCTAATGTGTTCTGGCTTACTGCAGCACGTTCTACTATCACCATCTCTGTAATAAATCAACTTATCTCTCTCTTGTCAGACTTGTCAGCCTGTGTCTGGAAGGCTGCCAAGTTCTTCAGTGTTGTGGTTCTGTGATGCATCTCCCCCCTCCAGGCCCCTCTCTGCACACTGCCTGTGTATTATTTAGATTAGGGCAGCTTCTCTCTTCTCTCTTATCTTTTACAAGCTGGATAAATCCTCCTCTGAGCTGGCTGGGCTTTCACATACTGAGGAATTACATACAGGCAGAGCTGTCTGCACTCTGCAGGAAGAAACAGCCTGACACTTCAGTGGAAGATAGCTGCAGGGGGAAAGAAACACACAAATGATCTCTTGAGATTCAAAAGGAAGGGTGTATACAGCCTGCTTGTGTATGAATGTATTTTCTATGTGTGGACATACTGTACATCAACCTACTTCCTGTTTTGGTGGCCATTTTGTTTGTTTATAAACAAACCTTTTAAAACTGTTTTTAACCACTTTTAATGCGGCGAGGAGCGGCGAAATTGTGACAGAGGGTAATAGGAGATGTCCCCTAACGCACTGGTATGTTTACTGTTGTGCGATTTTAACAATACAGATTCTCTTTAAGGGGTAGAAAGCCCTAGGTCCTCAAGTGGTTAAACGCCCCATCATAAGTCCCTTTGCTTTTTCTCCCCAGATTATGTTCATCATTACTGGAGCATGATCTGATAAGGTCGTGGGGCCAATTTCTATATTATTTACTAAGGAAAGTATATCATGTGACCCAATACATAGTCTATTCTGGTATAACCCTGCGGGTCTGAATATTCCTCTTTTAAAACGAAAAGGGGATTTTTTTGCCATCGGAATAGCTGTTCCCTTTACTTTAGGAGGCTGTAAGATACTCAGATAAATTGTTTTATAGTATCTATCATATAAACGTGGAGCCTGGGGGAATAGGAGATTTTACCAAGTGTGTTGAGAGGGGTTCTTGTTAGTGAGGGCACTGGGGGCTTGCCTATTTCACGTATTGAAAGAGAGGGAGGTTAGTGTTAGGTGTAGGTAGGAATAATGTTAGTATTAGGAATAGGTAGGGTGGAGGTTAGTGGTAGGTGTAGATAGGGGGAGAATAGTGTTTTGTGTAGGTAGGGAGAGGTTAGTGTTGGGAATAGGTAGATTTGAAATTAGTGTTAGTTTAACATAGGGGGAGGTTAGTGTTTGGTGTAGGTAAGAAGAGGTTACTGTTAGTAGTCATACAAAGGAAGGAGGTTAGTGTGGGGTTTCGGATAAGGTAAGATGATAGTAGAATATTGATAACATTATTGACATGCTATTGCCCGACACATCTTGTGCCCAATTTTGGAGTTTTGGAATGTACGCTTAAGGAATAGGTGTCACCATATCAGTAATGGCATTATGTTAAACAAGTAAGTTAGGGTTAGGCATTAGAAAGAGTATTATGTTAGGGTGAAGGCTAGGGCAAGGCATCAGGAAGAATGTTATGTTAAGCAGGGAGGTTGAGTTAGGCGTCAGCAATGTGAATTTACATTAGAGAAATCAGTTAGGGTTAGACAAATTAATGGGTATCATTTTTTTAAATTACCCTCCAAAAACAGCATTGCAAAGCGGATATAATGGGGTATCGGTCAGGGCCCATTTCCACTTGTCACCGCGGAAAGAATTCGCATGCGGATGCGAATTTCGCATGCGGTTCTATGTGAATTTTCATGCAAATTCGCATACGATTTCGCATGGATGACTATGTATGTGAATTTAACCATGGCAGTGCCTGTGTGCTTTTCCATTGTTTCTTTGTGAAATTGTATGCAAATTCACATGAAAATTTGCATACCAAAACCGCATGCGAATTTCCTATTAAATACATTGTATGCGAATCACATAGCGGTATGCGGTATGCGAATTCTGATAGCTCTGCCGTGCAGATTTTTTCTGCACAGAAAAACGCTCAGGATTGCTGACAAGTGGAAACAGGCCCATCCACTTGTATTGGTCATGCGAATCTGCATGCAGATACGCTCTAGTGGAAACGGGCCCTAAGAATATTTTAGGAATATTCTAAACATCAGTTTTCCTTCATGCCAAATTTACCTCAAGATAGTTTCATTTATACCCCGTAATAGGAAGCAACACAGAATATGTGACATGGGCATTGTTTAAACGTATGTAAGCTAAGCATACATGCTGCTGCCCATTTTATTACAGTAAACTCTGTCTGAAATTCAACAGAGGAAAAAAGAAATAGCCAAAAATACAAAACTACATTCTAACTTTGTAATCATAGTGCATACTTTTTCAAAATTAAATACACATTTAAGATGAAAGTGTGTCATGATTTATCCTGACTTGAAAAGTTATTTTATCAGTCGAAACCAAGTTATTGCTGTCAACTTTTTTCCATTTGAATGTTTTCAGGATTTATTGTATGCTTACATGAAATCTAAGCAAATGAAGTTTCTGTCCCCAGAAACCAGATCAACAGTATGTTTAAAATGTTCTCACTGCCTCTGCCTCTGGCTGTCTTTTCAGTTTTCATTAAGGTATTTCCTCTAAAAACAAAGTCATTGATGATATGTATCTACATTTAGGTTTTCTGTCACTCTTTCTAACACAAGGGTTATTTCTAGAGTATACAGAAAGCACATGGGCAGCTATGGAGAGCAAAAACCACTTAGATCATGCTCAGTAAGCCGTTTGCGTGTGTGTGTATGCACTGAGCGGGCGATAATGAGTTGGTCCACCTTTAGCTCTGATCACAGCTGATATTCTTCTTGGCATGGGTCTTAGCAAGATGATGATACCATTGCTGAGGAATGTTGGCCTATGCTGACATAACAGAAGCTTTATGTTGAGTCAGATTGGATGGTGGCATTTCCAAGCCTTGAAATGATCTTTCGACTTTATCCCACAAATGCTCAATAGGATTGAGGTCAGGGGACTGAGCAGGCAATGGAAGAAGGTTAAACTCTGATTGATGTTCCTTAAACCAATTTGAGACCGATCGAGTATGGTGGCAAGAGCCCACAACATGCGTCTTTTCCTATTTTTCTGTGACACCAAAGGCACTCTTTATAGTCTCCTGCAGCTAAAGCCCATCCTTTGGAAAGCGATGATATATGCTTTGTGATGCACCTGCATTGAATTCAACTGTAATTTGTCATGTTGTTGCCCTTTTGTTGCTACAGACTAAGCGTGCTACTCACCTTCCCCCTCTCTGGTTCACAAACCTTTTTTGACCAGAATAGCCCTCATTGCTTGAATTTTTTTTCTCAACTGACACAGTCTAAACACCTGAGATACTGTTGGTCGGGCTCACCACTCTATATACATACAGGTTGGATTACTCTAGGTTTTCCTTCTGTCCTGTGCTAGAGTTCAGGTCCAATTTAATATTTAGCCTAACTGCAGTACACGTATGTTCTGTTTTCGAAATTGCCAATAAAAATCATTGTCGGGGAGGAGAACTACTCTGTCTCTCTGCCCGGCCTCCTCACTGTGCTCACCTGCCTCCTCGGCTGAATAGATGTGTTGCCGTGGCAATGACTGATGTGTCACGGATGTTCTGGTCCAAACAGCGGCTTTTATGAGCCCGGCACTCGTAAACCAAATGATGAGACTGATAAATATTTTCACAAACATTTTTACGTTAGAGACATTCCATGTCAAGTCAACACACTGATTCTGACTGACACTCTTTTGTTTTCATGAAACTTGGCGTATTTAGGTTCCTTATAGAGTTATGAATAAAAATAAATAATACAAAAATAATAAAAATAAAGCATTTTAGGCCTGCCATTTAAAGGTTATGACTAGTTATGACTGTAGTTACAGCAAACTGGCAAATTTGGGCATGAGTGGCAAATAAGGAATTTGGGCGCGCCCATAGACTTTAATGTAAAATAGTGGCTATAAAGCACCAAACCAGAAATTTGGACACAAGGTTATTTTTTTTCGTTACAAAACATCATCGGCTACAAAACATGCTTTGTTTTACCATTATGAAATAGTATCTGCTACAAAACATTAATTAGTTTTATGACCCACAAAGTAGTACTCAATTTGAAACATGCTTAAGCTTAAGTGTTGTGGTTGGGGGAGGGGGGTGTTAGGGTTAGGTATGTGGGTTAAGAGTGAAGGTAAGGTATGGGGGGGGGGGGGGTTGAGGTTAGGCGTCGAGGGGGGGTTGTGGTTAGGCATGGGGGGTTAAGTTTATGTGTCAGGAAGAGGGTGTGATGTTGTATATAATATAGAAGCCATTTTTGTTTAACTCTTATCTGTGGTAGCCTCCATTTTCTGTATGACTGTCTGTCAGTGTAAGTTACATTTGCATTCCATTTCCTTTGGAGACTACAGGCCACTAGGATCAAGAAAACTGCTAATAAGCAGTCATTTGTCAGGAATGGTCTGATGTGCTTGCAATGTGTTTGCATTGCTTTGACGTCTGTATACAGCCACCTGTTGTTCCCAATACACAATTGAGCTATACCTAGAGTCTGGGAAGGTTGGAAGCTGAACAGGAACCTTTGGAATTTGCATATCACAGCAAGCAAGGATCAAGGCCGGATTTGTACTCTTTACCACCCAAGGCCACTGTCAGCAGCCGCCCCCCCCCTTCAGTTAAGATAGCCAGATGACCCCCTCGAGTATAGGTAGCCAGATGACCATTTCCTCCTGTATAGATAGCCAGATGACCCTTCTCCATCCCTCCAGTATAGGTAGCCCATTGACCCTTTCAGTCCACTATAGGTAGCCAGATGACTCTTCCCCCCTTCAGTTTAGATAGCCTGATGACTCCCCTTCCTTCCCATATAGATATCATGATCACCCCTTCCCCCATCCCTCTAGCATAAGAAGCCAGGTGACCCTCCCTACACTTCCATATAGATAGCCTGATGACGCCCCTTCCCTCCAGTATAGGTAGCAAGGTGATCCTTCCCTTCCTCCTAGTATAGCCTGCTGCCCACCCACCCTTGATCCTGTGGTGCCCTAGGCCATGGCCTATGTGGCCTTGGCTTAAATCCGGCCCTGGCAAGGATGTTACAGAGATCTCTGCAAATGGTGATGTCAAAATCGGAGGAATTTAGATTATTTCTGGGTCTGAACATTGAGTGGCCTCAGGCTACAAATCTTCCTATAAAAAAATAAGCTTGGAAGATTCAGAACGTGTAGTTCCCTGGAGATAGCAAGAAGCTAGGACTACCCTGGTCCAACCAACTGCTGTGTTCTCCTGCAAACAACGCTCTGACTTGTATGCTGGTAACGTTTGATCCCTGTTTTATTTTGTTTATAGCAAACTGCCTTGTTGTGTGTTTTTGTAGTTTTTACTGTGTTTTTTTTGTAAATATTTTGTATATATTTCTTTTTGCGCTGTTCCACTTTTTGGAAATATTAAATCTTTATTTAATAAGCTGGTCTTCTGATGTACTAAGCAAAGCTCGCCTTCCTAGAGAGAGACTGCAGTGTAATTTGTGTTACAAGTTCAGCGTCTGATTGTTTGCTTGGTTTGTACACCGCTACCGTGTGAGAGTTTGTGTGTGTGTGTGTGTGTGTGGCGTTCCTGTGTTTTAGCCTAAGCACGAAGCTGAGCCAAACACGAAAACACTGGACAGATTGCAGGCCATTTGACAGGAGAGTGGGAATTGTCGAAGTGTCTAGCAGCTGCTAGTGGTGGCAGAGTGAAGTGTCGTTGAGGGGTGACAGCCTTGTGTTAGCTTGAATAAGGCTGCTTCCCCTCTCGATCTGGTCGAAACAAAAAAAAAAGAAAAAACCCCAGTCTAGGAACTGTCTCTGCAGGCTTGCTGTGGGGCCAGTTCCTGACAGAGGGTTTTAAGGTAAGGCATGGGGTGGTTATAGGGTCAGGCATCAGCAGAGGGTGGTTAGGGTTAGGCATCGGTAGAGTTATGTGTGAGAATAGGGTAGGGTTTAGCTATCATTGTACAGCAAAATAATAGAATCAGTAAATTTACCAATATTCTACTAGCAGCTATTTTGGGTATAATGGTGGCCACTAATTAACCAAACTTTTTAATCTAATCTTAAACCATTTCTATGTAATATAAGGGACTGCCTAAATTATCCATTCAATATATGCACTCAGTTTACCCTTATACTACATAGATTTGGGAAAATTAGATGAAAAAGATTGGATCATTACCTTTTGTGATTATAATAAATATAGTTTAATTGAAAAGTGCTACAATTACGGTATTTATCACTCATATTTATACATGCTCAGCCTCAAGCGTTTAATTGATCTGAAAAAAAAAAGCAAAGATATTCATGTTCAGTTTTGTACTTTTCAGGCCGGTTGTTCACTCAAGCAACCGGCGAGCATATGTATGCGGCATCAGGCAATACTCGCCAGTGCTGGATACCGGGGGCTTTTCTGTATTGTTTTATAAAGCCAAGCTTCTTTTAGCATGTGAAGGCAGTATTCATGTGGGTGTGTTCTCAGCCTTGTGAAGGGGAGTAGATTTTGTGGGTTAACAGCACTTTGCTTGTGAGAAGGAACTGTGCACTGCATGCTTCGGTTTAACCACAGATTGTGTTGATAACAAGGCCACTCTTCTAGTTTCTCAATGCTCCTGTGCTTCATTTTTAGCGACTTGCTGTCTTTATTTTACTGTGTTGAGGGTGGCAACAGTACATTTTTTTTCAGTACAGTGCATAAGATATGATACTATACTTAGCAGCTACCTCAACATGTAAAATACATGAATATTCTTCTTTTCCCTATTGTTCCTATAGTACAGACATTCGATTATTTTTACACTGTTTAAATGGACATTGTAGTGGGAGAGATATGGAGGCTGACATATTTATTTCCTTTTAAAGAATGCCTGTTGCCTAGCAGTCCTGCTAATCTCCTTCGTTGGAATAGTGTCGGAAACACACACCTGAAACAAGCATGCAGCTAATTTGGCCAGGCTTTAAAGTGGATTCGAGATGAACTTTTACTCATTGCATAATTGTGTTCCTTTCCTATTGTTTATAGGGCATTCCTCAAGCCAAATACTTTTTTGTTTTTGTTTTAATACTCTAATTCCCTATAAACTAAAGAAGCCACGCCCACAGGTTTTCAGAGAGCCAAGGCACTTTCAGACAGTAGCAAGGGCTCATGGGAGCTCAGTCTGGGCAGGAGGAGGGGGAGGTATTACTAGCCAGAGATTTCAGAGGCAGAGGGGAGTAGAGGGAGGAGGAGGGGGGGATTAGGTTTTTTTGCTCAAGTTGCAGATAAGCCTGCTTCTGTGTAATGTTTACAAACAACATGGCTGCTGTCATTGTATCACAGGAATAATCAATCATATTCTATTAAAGCTGTTTGCAGCTAGATTTGCTGTGTAAACTAAACTTTAGATAAGATATATAGATGAGTTACTTGTTATAGTTAGTTTTTCATCTCGGATCCGCTTTAACCATAGCATCCGATGTTTCTACTTATTCTGGGTCAGTGGCTAAAAGTATTACACTCACTGGATCAGTAGGTCAGCTTGGCAACTGAGAAACAGTAGTTTAAAAAAACATAATTGCCAGCCAGCCTTTACATCACTTTCTACAGGGTTTCCTTAAAGGCTACCAGAGCTAAACAAATAGGAAAACCTCATTCATTTAATATGAACTTATGCCAAGACTTCACAACAGTATTAAAGTCATATATCCAAGATATTACAAAACTCATTTTCATGCCATATAGTATAATACTTTTATTTCCATTTTACATTTATAAGTTTTTAAATTTGATCTTTGTAACATTTTTGCCCTTTCTGATTTCTGACTCCATTCTACTTTTCTTGTTTACCATGGTCCTCCTTCACACTTGCATGGGGTTTGTCAAAGTGAACCATCTCAGAGTCAAGATGTTCATATCTCACATGAGACGGTACCCATAAGAATCTGTTAAAGCTACATACAAACAAGGTATATATATTGATCAAAATGAACTTTTGAGTTGTCTTCAGGTGACAATTTACCCCCAATCATTGTACAAATAAGCTGCTGAATTATCTGTTAAGAAACCCCTTCTGCTCTATGGAGAGAGAAGGGGAAGATGGATAGGTGGTGTCCCTGGGCAGCCGAAACTACAATGGTGAACTGAATGTAATCTGACATTGCAGATTGCTGAAGGGGAGACTGGCTGTCAACATCAGGAAATCCCTGTCCTTTCACTAGATTTTCACGTGAAATGATCACATATAATTGTGGTTCATGACAAAACATAGTGTGTCTACATATCTTAAGAAACATATCTGAAACTAAGCCAGAATGCTTTATAAATCAATAATGATGATAATAATAATAATAATGGCAATCTTGTCTTTCCACTTGTCTATCCATTTGGAATTATTACAGTTAATACACAGAAATTATTTGTGTCTCTTACTGGCAACATTCCCAGAAGTCTGAAGTTTATACCAAATACATATTTTTCCAACAAAAATGGGCAACAGATGACAAATGTGGGCAGAGGGACAGAGGCTTGAGAAATAGCGAGCTGCCATAGGTAAAGGCACATAACAATACTGAATTATATATTGTTATGCACAAAAAAAGACAAAGAGTTGCTAATAAGCAAACAATTGCCAGATCCTGGAAGACCCAGTCTAAAAAGTCAAGTCAAGTAACTGGTTTTATGGTGCAGGAGCACATGACAAGTGTTCTTGAAGACAAGTGAAAGCAATCTCACAAAATCTGGAGCCCATGGCCTAGAATGATTGCTGGAAGTTATGGGTGGGAGGCTAAAGGGTAGGGGGGGGGGGGCTGTCCCTGGAGGATTTGATAACATCTCTTTCTTTCTCTCTACTTTCTTGAGCAGAGTCTTGCTTCTTCTTCATCTCATTTCCGCATTTTTCTTTCTTTCTCTACCACAGAAACCTGGATTCTGTGCCAGGTGCCTCTTTCCTTCCATACAGCATCAGAGAATATAAAGACTGCGGCCTTAGTGGTTGCAAGGAAAGTGATTTCATTGGCTTTCTGTATTAGGCCCCGTTTGTAACAGATGGGAATGGATCCAATGTTAACCTATGGATCCGCTCACATTCGTTCATTCGAACGGATCCATTCTGCACGATCTGCTGAATGGACCGCAAGCTTGCTGTTGGACCAATTTTTCAGGACCGCTGAGCCCAGCAGAACGGAAATGGACGCTGAAGCGCTGGGAGCAATGAGAAAACTGAACGTTTCATCACACTAGTTCTAAGGGGCAAAATTCATTTTGGGGGTAGGGGGTAGGCAATATGGGGAAACGGAACAACGCAGCACAAGGCAAATGGACTGAAAATGATCCAACTGACTGGTAATCAGATCCGTATTCACAGATCCATTTGACACCTAATGCAAGTGTGAACCGGGCCTAACAGTAAATGGAAATTTAGCTTCTGAATCCTACATGTTACTTGAGGCCGGGACTGTATTGTAAGCTTGCAACTGAAATTTGTCTGGATTGCCTGTAAATTTTATAAAAGAAAAAAACGAATAGATTGTATGAATTAGAAAAAAAAACAACACAGTGAATATTCCTGCCAAGTAGTATCTATTCCAGCTACTGCAGTCAGTGTATTGCAAACCCTGTGTACATGGCAGGCACAGCACATGTAAAACAATATTATGCAATGAATCACTACAGAGCTTGAGCTGCACTCAACACAGCTACCGTAAATATTAACAGCATGCAGGCATTTTTCAGATGCCTGTCTTCATAAAGGACTTTCCCCTTGCAGTCTGTGTATAAAGTATGAATGATAAAGATCTAGTTTTACTTCATATATTTTAGTATCACTAATGCATGACAGCAGAGGATTGTGAATGAACACATCTTGCCCTTAGCGTATTAGTCACATTTGGTATTTTTCTGCTGAATAGTTATTTTCGATCTACATGAGTCATGTCTCCAGAAATGGCTGATGGCTATAAGTTCTGTTTACATCGAAAGCAGATACACATGCCCTATCCAAAATATAACATGTTGAAACATAGAAAACATAATACATAGAAACCTTTTTACTTTGCTCTCACTTGAAAGTTTTACCTTATTTTAAATAAGAAGTTACAGTAGTTATAATTAGGATCATATCAAGCAATTTAAAAGCAATAGAAAAATTCCAATACCTCAATAAAGGACTAAGATAAACAAATAACAAGTGGGCTATTTATGGTGTAGTAAGTTAAAGCGGACCCAAAAATTTAGTTGCACCACTTTGACACATACAAAGATAAATAAACACTCCTTCAAGCCTATGAGCATTTCAGTGCATGCTTTTCACCCTTCTCTTTGCATAACTAGGGTTATACAGGTGGAAGCCATTAGCAATTCCTCCTATGCCAGACACCACCTACTCCAGCATTCTGCCGGATTCTGTCCCGGGAATATGAAAGGAATGGAGGGGTTCCTCTAATAAATGTAAAATATTTTATATTTGTCATCATGCAGCTGAAAAAAGGCTGCTATTTATTATTCTAATTTAGAAAATAGATTTTATTCCTGAAATCTTGTATTTTTAATTTGGGTCCACTTTAACCACTTCACAATTAGTGGTTGTTTTAACCGTAAAGAACAGAGCAGTTTTGACATCTCTGTTCACATTACAGGGAAAAACGCTGCATTTACCCGAACGCAATTAAAAGCAAAAACGGATGGTATGTTATCAATAGGATACATTTACACTGTCGAACAGAATGCAAATGCACAATATGAGCGCCAGACTGCAAATGCAAAATATCCAACCTGCTGCATTTCTCCGCAACATATATATATATATAAATATATATATACATACACACGCACGCACACACACACGGGAGTGTAACATAACCCTACTCTCAAACAGAACTCTCCCTCTATCAGTGCCTAAGCCATAACCCTCCCTCTACTGATGCCTAACCCTTAACCCCCCCCCCCCCCTCCACCAATGCCTAACCCTTAACACTCCTTCTACCGATGCCTTGCCCTTATCTCCATCACCCCTCCCCACAGCGCAAAGCTCCAACGATTGGCGGCATTACAGGGAAATGTGGGTGCCCAGAGGTTTCCACTATGGGATTTTAATATTGAGACTTCCTATTGCCGTTATATGAATTTTTGTATGATTTTCGTATTGAGACTTCCACTATATGATTTTGGATTTGAGACTTCCTATTGCCATTATATGAATTTCCCTATGTTTTTCATATTGAGACTTCTACTATTCTACTATTTGATTTTAGTATTAAAACTTCCTATTGCCATTATATGAATTTCCTTATGATTTTTATATTGAGACTTCCTTTGTATGATTTTCATATTAAAACTTCCTATTGCCGTAAAATAATGTTGTGCGCTCTTATTATACTATGGCCGCCACAAAAGCCGCTAATAACATTGTGCTCTATGCGGCGCCCTTTTTAACCTCTTGCTGTATGTGTGTGCCCTTTTTGCCCCTGCTTCAGTTTTTAAGTCATAGAGCTCCCAGGGTAAAGGTAGATAGCCAGAGAGCCCCCTATTTAGGTACAGAGAGAGCCCCCCTTTAGGTAACCAAAGAGCCCCCCTTTAGGTAGCCATAAAACAGCAGGGGCACATACAGAGAGTGCATGCAGTGGGAGTGGTAGTCAACTTGTCAACAAAATGTGGCATGTGTGGAACCTGGGGAAGTGAGTTATCTACCGATCCCGATGCGCTCTCTGCATGTGCCCCTGCCGTGTGTGCCCCAGGCGATGCCTCGTCTGCCCCTAGAAATGAGCATGTCTATCTTGCTATCTATCAATCTATGGACTTGATTCACTAAAGCGTGATAACACAGTTAGCATGCCTATAAGCTTTGCACGTGCAAACTAGGGTGCTAAGTAGTTTACACGGGCAAAGCTGTTAGTGATCATGCGATATCCGGTGCGCCCGAAACGTCGCACCGGTGTGCGCAAAACGTCGCGCCGTCCATGTGCAAAATAGCTTTTCAGGCTATTTTGCATGCGGACGGTGTGGTGTTTCGCGCGCACCGGTGCGACGTTTCGGCGCACCACGCAGCGCTAAACTTTGTGCGCATATTAGCGGTGGCAAAGTCACTTTGCACACGCTAAGGGGCTTTTCACTGGTGTGCTAACACTTAGCACCCTTTAGTGAATCAAGCCCTATTTATCTATCAGGGTAAGGCATCAAGTTAATACTTTTGGGAAAGTAATGTCATGGTATGGCATCAAGTTAATACTTCTGGGAAATTAGCATGATCTGGTCAGTTGTTAATCAGCTTTGTGCTGCTTTTGTTGTTAATAAAAAAAAAAAGAGGTGCACTAAAGGGGCACTAATGAGATGACCACAAAACCTGGAGTGGTGTTCTGACAGTTTTCCATCCTCATTTCTTCTTCTTCTTTTTTTTTTTTTAACTAGTTTTACATTTGGGCAGCACGGTGGCGTAGTGGTTAGCTCTCTCGCCTTGCAGCGCTGGGTCCCTGGTTCGAATCCCAGCCAGGGCACTATCTGCAAAGAGTTTGTATGTTCTCACCGTGTCTGTGTGGGTTTCCTCCGGGCACTCCGGTTTCCTCCCACATTCCAAAAACATACGGATAAGTTAATTGGCTCCCCCTAAAAATTGGCCCTAGAATACAGTACTTACACTACATAATATAGACATATGGCAATGGTAGGGATTAGATTGTGAGCTCCTTTGAGGGACAGTTAGTGACAAGATATATATATATAGATACACTGTACAGCGCTGTGTAATATGTCGGCGCTATATAAATACTAAATAATAATAATAATAATTTGGCAATGGTCAGTGTCACTACAGATAGTATGAGGCAATGTGTTGATGCATGTGTTGTGGAATAACTTCTGATTGTTTGGTCCAAGACATTTAAACTAGCGGCCTGCTGGAGGATATTTTGTAGGGCTGTGGCAGATAATGGTCCTGTTTATGGGTTAAGGACTTTCTATAGCCCTGTCCGGTTCTAGTGTAAGTGCCTGTCTCCTGGCCCAGCCGGTGCTGGGAGTCACAGCAAACCTTTTGGCAATGACGTATATTCTAGAGAAGTTGGACTACCTATGCAACCTCTGTAGGGTCCTGGTGACCCTACAGAGGTTGCATAGGTAGTCCAACTTCTCTAGAATATACGTCATTGCCAAAAGGTTTGCTGTGACTCCCAGCACCGGCTGGGCCAGGAGACAGGCACTTACACTAGAACCGGACAGGGCTATAGAAAGTCCTTAACCCATAAACAGGACCATTATCTGCCACAGCCCTACAAAATATCCTCCAGCAGGCCGCTAGTTTAAATGTCTTGGACCAAACAATCAGAAGTTATTCCACAACACATGCATCAAAATCTGTGACTTATGATTTGGTTTGATAACAATTGCTTGTTTTTTTGTATAATTAATTATATTATGTACATTTAAATTTAGTCTTCTATTGGGCTATTTTATATCTACTTAATAAAGAATGTTTTTATTGTAGCATGACTGGTACCCTGTGAGGTTTTATTCTTTAACTTACAACATAAATAGCCCACCTATTATTTGTTTATTACTAATTCTTATATCTTATAAATTCAGTTTCTGCCTAGTGACAAAGAGACTAATCATCTAAATGTTTCTTTTATCATTCAGGGGCTCTGGTGGTGGGACCACTTCTGCATTTGCCCCATCTGCATTTCTGGCATGGGAATAACAAGGTAAACCCTTCCTATTTTTACTTTATTTAACATTAGGAGAGCACAGCAGGATGAGCAGGGAAATCCCAAGGTGGCATAAGACACCTTAAACTCCAAGCTGGGAGGTAATATAACAAGGATCAAAGGAAAGCAGATCTAGTTTTTGCATAGATCCTTAAATGCACTGTGTGACTCAGAGATATGTGTATGCGCTGTGTGACTCAAAGTTATTTGTGTGCACCATGTGACTCAGATATAATTAAAGGCAGGTTCGGACTTATTTCCCCATTTATACTATACCTACTGTATACATTAACTGAAATATGTATTACTTGTCACTAAATTCCATTCAAGGCTGTGATATTCCCTTGAGAAAGCAGTAAACTCTATTTCAGGCATTTATTTTCACATTTCTTACCTTGTGCTGAGCTCAACCAATGACCTATACAAAAAGTGAGTCATAAAAGATTTTTAAAAGCAAACCTGAAGTGAGAGGGATATGGAGGAGGAGGAACATTATGCTAGGGGCGCTGACACTGGGGGACACATCTGCCTATACAGGGGGGGGGGGGGGGGGGCGGCAGATAATGGTGGCACATCTGGCTATCTATAATGGGGGAACCTAATACTAAGGGCACAGCTGACTATCTATATGGGGGGGGGGTGTGACTTAATAATGTGGGGGTACATCTAGCTACCTACAGGGGAGCTAATTCTGTGGGGACATCTGGCTACCTAAAGTGGGGGCCTTATACTTAGGGCACATCTGACTATACTGGGGGCACATCTAGCTATTTATAGGGGGGCTGGTACTGGGGGGCACATCTGGTTACCTGTATGGGGAAGCATTTGGTTATCTATACTGAGGGGAACCTAATACTCGGTGCAAATCTGGCTACCTATAGGAGGGGTTAATACTGGGGGCACATCTGGCTACTTATACTAGGGGGAATGCTTAGTTTTTAACATTTAAAATATTTTTTATCTTTTCTCAATTCAATAGCTAAAATGTCAAAACGGCTCTGGTCCATTAAGGGGAAACAAGGTCTGGATGCAAAGTGGTTAAAATACTAATATAAGTTAATTAAAGTGGGATATACTATAGAAGGGAAACAACACATTTCTGCATATTATCTATCTAACAAATGAAGATGACTTTGATTCTGAATAAGGGAAAGTCTACAACACCCATGCAGAAATCATTTATTCACCAATCTTTAGGAAGTTAAAAGTTCAGTTCATTTGTTAATATAAATAAATTAAAACATATAAATGCATAGAAAATAGATACTCTACTTAAAAACAAAGTAACGATTTTCACAGATATCGCTTCTGGAGGGTTCTCCTTGCAGAGAATTGCATCTGCCTTCATATCAAGTTACTGCTATTCCTCAACAACTCCTCCACAGCGAGCAATGTGGAATTTGTTGCTATTCAGCATGTTGCTTTGGTAACCCTTCAGCCTTATCAGGGTGGGCACACTAATTTTGTATAGTCATATCTCTGCAGCATTCCTCCTGGTAGAAGTTTACATATTCATTTTTCTTTTTGGCTGGTATCAATATTACCATTGTATGAGCCGTATAAAACTGTTTTTATATTTGTGATATATTTTTTTTTCAGTAAAGCTGTCTTCAATTTAATAAAGTTCTCCAACCAGCCCCTCATCTCTCCATCCCTTCGTTAAAGCCATTTTTTAACCTACCATCATTCATTAATATGAAAGTAAATTTACGCTAATTAGTCATGCAAAAAGGTTATAATGGCTTATACATAGGTAAGCTTTAGCAATAAATGTTTTTTAAAGCAAACCGGAGGTGAACCCTTAGGAAAAAAAATAGATACTTACCTTTGGAAACTCTGGATCCTCCCAAAGCTTCTTGTGCATAGCCCCCAACTGTCACTCTTTCAGAGGGACAGTCTCTCTTTGAGAACCAAATCCCTCTGTCCCTCTTTCTTCCTCATTTGTCACTCTTTCAGGACTGCTTTTTTCTACTGGAAAATGTGTTTAACTGACTCTAAACTGTATTCCCTTAAATTAAAACTATTTGTTATTTTCAAATGTTAAAATCAAGAGCAAATAATTATGATATAAATGACCAGTGTAGTTTGAATGATAAAACTACATGTTATGGATCAGAAGTATTTGTGATACGCATGGCGATGGGTGTGGCAGGTGCGTGTCTTAAAGTGTCCCCCTTTCTTATCTCAAGAAGTTGAGAGGTATGGTTGTGTCCTCCACATGCAGCAACGGTGGGGGCCAGGATGATGTGGGAAGCCTCTGTAAGATGCTTACCTCTTCTTCGGTAAGTATTTTTTTTGGGGGGGGGTTGACTCAGTACTGTAATGTTTAAAACTAAAAAATGTAGGTACTCACCTAAGAGAAGAGAGGGCTCTGGATCCCTCTGGATCCGTTCCTCTATGTGTCCCCCTTTTCCCTCCTGCTGGGCCCTCTATCAAATCACCCACCGGCTGGTTCTCTTCAGAAGTACTTGGGTCTCAGAAAAGCAGCTCCCTACTGTGCACACGAGTCCGTGCTTGCGTGTGCCCAGTACAGAGCCGCTTATCTTCAGAAGAACGCAGAGACCTGAGTACTTCCTTTTCCTTCCGAGGAGACCGGAAGGCTTCTTTATATATAAAGTCAAAGTTGGAATGAGGGGTCCGACAGTGGAATGAGGGGATTCAGATAGGAACGGAAAGGCTCTTAGGGATTCGGAGTCTTCTCTCCTCTTAGGTGAGTAATTAACTTTTATTAAACTTTACATTTGTCCTTTAAATACCTGGCTGCTGGCTCCTACCTTGTTCCTCTATTTTTTTAATTCCTGGGAAGGAGGAATTTATGCCTCACCACAGAGTAGATCACCTGATGTATGCCTACCTTCTCTCTGTGGATAATGCACTGCAGCTACAGTTTCTCCCTACTCGTCATAAAATATAACTTTTTCCACACCTTTCCCAGTATGTTTATAAATGCCACTGAGGAGGTTGTAGGAAGGGTTACGGTAACTGTTTTTTGGGGTTTTTTTTACTTGCTGATGCTGAACAAGAAAAAGGAGAAAAGACTGTGTTTAGCTGTACTGTAGTGTTGTAGGTTGTGGGCTGGGTCAGGTGATATATTCACACAAGGAGATGCTAGCTGCTGTTCCCTCTCAGACTACCTCACGTGACTGATGATGGGACAGTGGAAGTGATGCAATACATTTTTTGCATAGATGCCCAGTAGTGCAACAGAATTAGGCTACAGTAGGAGCTCCAGGCTTTTTGTTTATCGGGCTAGTGTTAGGTGTAGATGGTAGGAGGTTAGTGTTGGGAGTAGATGGGAATCTTAGTGTTAGGCATATATAGAGCAAGGTTACTGTGCGAATTAGGGCGACAGTAGAATATTGGTAAAACTACTGATATTCTACTATTGATATTACCTCACGCCCTTTTTTCCTGGTGCCCCAATTGCAAATACTTTAGGGGAAGGGGTTTAACTACTTAAGGACCGACGTAGTTAAAATCTACGCCCTGATTTGATGGCTATTTGGCTGCCAGATCGTAGATTTCAACTCTCCACCGTTGCGTGCATCCGCTGTTTTCGTCGCTCCCACCGATCTCGCCATTAAATCCCCACTGTCTCCCGCTGCAGCTCACTTGCTCTGCCTGTCTCTATGATGGCAAAGCCCTGTGAGTGAGTCAGGAGCCGATTTTATTGGCTCCTGGCCCTGTCTTTCAATGTAAGCAAGGTGAACTCACCGGAGTGATTGTGATTAGGCCAAATCTGCAGCATTTTTGCAGCATTTGCATATCAATGTTAAGCATAGGAGTGCTGCAAAGCTGCTTTGCAATCACTTTACAAAAGCGATTTTGCAGCAAGTTTACTACCTGAACCACAAGATAAATGCAATTGCTCTACAAATCACTAGGGCTACAACAAAATCACTTCTAAAATGCCAGAAATCACTGTACAAAACGCAAGCAAAACAGCACCGGATCCAGTAAAATGGGCACAAGATGCACTGTTAATTTTGGCGCTGCCATTGTTTGCAAAATAATTAGTAGTTATGACAGCGCCAGGGGAATAATTTGGGGGCAGGAGAGCCAGATATCAATTAGGATATCGATATACTGTACACAGTGGCTCCATGCGCCAGACATCTGAGGCGGCTGTCTGTTATGAGCCCCTGAGGGCTGGGAGCACAGAATATGGGAGCGTACACCCGACAAGGGCGCGTGTGCCAGAGCATGGAGCTCCCGCCGACTGGCTACAGTGACCCTCTGGACTTTGCTGCAGTGCAGTAAGCTGGGCTAAGTTTTTTGGCTCTCCTCTGCAGTGGCTGCATCCTGTGGCTCCCTGCTACTTCCCCCGGCAGCGGCACACAACAGACACAGCAGGTTCAGTATTATATCTGGCAGTGGTCAGTGATATAGCTGGCTTTTTGCAGACACATTGAGGTCTGCTGTTTGCTGCTCTGCCCCTCTGCTCCTTTCCTTATTTGAGTGCCGGGTGCTTGATGTCTGTAATATAACTGGCTGTTTGTGGCTCTGCCTTTCTCGTGTTGAGTAATACAGTTATATTGGTATGTTAACCGATATTCTACTATTGGGGACAGTAGAATAATAGTAAAAATTATGATATTCTACTATCAGAATTTGAACTGAACTGCCCTTTCATAATTTTACCAGACTCACTGCCCTTAGTGAGTTGAATCCAAAGTGTGTGTGTGTACATACTGTACATGTGTGTGTGTACAGTGCTGCCCATAATTAATCTCTAACTTTGACTTAAAGTTACTTTTTTCTTTAACCAGCAAGTAATTTTTTTGATGGGCAATTACATGGGTGTCTCCCAAAAGATAATAAGACGATGTACAAGAGGCATTATTGTGGGAAAAAAAACATTTCTCAGCTTTTATTTACATTTGAGCAAAAAGTGTCCAGTCCAAAATTATTCATACCCTTCTCAATAATCAATAGAAAAGCCTTTATTGGCTGTTACAGCAATCTTCCTATAATTGCTATAATTGCATACTAGCTGTTTGCATGTCTCCACCAGACTGCTTGAGGAAAATCAGGATTAGTTACCTGGTAACAATGGAATGGAGATATTTTGTTACTGTTTCAACTTCATCTTTCTGTTTAAACTAGCTAGAGGACTATCTGCACAGCATTTGTATGTTCTCCCCATATCTGCGTAGGTTTCCCAGGCACCAGGTTTCCACCCCCACCCCAAAAACATATAGATATGTTAATTGGCGACCCCAATAATAAAATTGGCCCTAGACTATGATGGACATATAATTATGGTGGGAATTAGGTTGTGAGCTCCTCTAAGGGACAATTAGTGACATGAATACTCTTCAAAGCACTGTATTTGCCATCGTATGAGACACACTTTTTCTCCCCCCAAAATTGGGAGAAAACGTCCCTGCATCTTATACGGCAAATGCAGGGAATCCTCAACTTCCGAACGCCCGCCGATACGAACCACTAACCCACCGCCATGTTAGGGACTACCCTTATTGTCCCTTCTGTCCCCAGTGTGCAGCCCATGTGTGCCCCTGGCTCCCCGTGTGGTCCATTTCCCCCCTTGTGTGTGCACTCCCCCTAATGTAATTCTCAGGATAGCTGCAGTGTCTTACCTAATCCAGCAGCTCCCACGGGTATCGCAGACCTGTCTCCTCTCTTGCGGCTCCCCATAGTGATGACTTCTGCTGATAAGGCCATCAATAGAGGAGCAGAGCAAAAAAGGAGACAGGTTTCGGTAAGACACTGCCACTATCCTGTTCATTACACCGAGGGGGGGGGGGGGGAAGTGGGGTTGGGAGCGGTGACACAAAGCGCACAGGAGGACACATGGGGGACACAAGAGGACAAGTGATAATCAAAGTCCGGGGATCACGACCTATAAAGCCACTGGACCACTGGGCTCAGGGCAGGATCAGTGGAACAGCCGTGATTTGGAAGGAGCGCACGCAAGTTGCCAGCACACACTACACTGCACTACCGCGCGTAGAGTGCACACAACTCGAGCGCCTCACATTAATGAATCAACCCCAAAGTGGGAAAAATAATCCTGCAAATTAATTACAAAGAAAACTGTATAAATTAGGGTCAGTTACCTGGTTGGCACCGTGAGATTAAGCTCCTTCCTTTAAGCAGGAAAAATCAACACCTCCCTATACATATAAAACTACATTAGCAACCTTAAAGAGACTCTGAAGTCTCTTTTTTTACATGTTTTTGTCATAAAATCCTGTTAAGCATGAATGCCACCCTTGAATTGCCGCATCCCCGCCGCAGATGAATGATTTATTACAGTGCAATAGACCAGCAAAGTTCCACTTTGCAGGACGCATATTAAGCTGCCCTGGAGAGACAGAGCTTTGAGCTGTAGCTCTGCCTCTCCGCAATCAATCGCCGTGGACCTCCGCCTCCTCCCTGCCCCTCTCAGTGAAAGAAATCTCCACCCCCTCAGTGAAAGAAGACTGAGAGGGGCCGAGAGAGGCGGCGATCAGCAGAGATTGATTGCAGAGGAGGCAGAGCTACAGCCTAAAGCTCTGCCTCTTCTAGGAAGTAAAGCCCTGCAAGCCTTGGAGCTTTGCAGGGGTATTACACTGTAATAAATCACCCATCTGCCGCAGAGATGTGGCGATTTAAGGAGGGCATTCATGCTTAACAGGATTTTATGACAAAAATGTAAAAAAAGAGACTTCAGAGTCTCTTTAAGTTCTAAAAGCTTTAAAGAGAACCAGAGGCAGATTCTCTACATCTTAATAGGACACAGAGGCATGTTCTCTGCACAATCACATGCCTCTGTGTCCTTCTATTGCCACTGCCAATCACCCCTGGGCTCTGCTGTCCCCCCTCTAAAATAGCGACAGACTAGCGACAATCTGCTATTTCCGGGTTGCGGCTTAGCTTTCAATTGGAGGAAGCTTACAGAGGCGGGGAGTGAGGGAACAGTGGCGGGAGCTATGAAATGGAGGAGGCTGCGAAGGCGCAGGGTGATTGACAAGTTGCAGGTAAACAGAAGTCTAGTGACAAGCAGTTTGTTGCTTGCCTGTCGCTATTTTAGAGGGGGGACAGCAGAGGCCATGGGGTACTGGCGGCGGCACCTGAAGGACACAGAGGCATGTCATTGTGCAGAGAACATGCCTCTGTGTCCTATTAAGATTTAGAAAATCTGCTTCGAATTCTCTTTAAAAGCTTTAGCAGTGCAGCCAGGCATTTTTATTTGGTAAACAAGTAATAAGGATGCTAACCAGGCAATCCAAAAGGTAAAAATCACTATTACTTCTTGTAATGTCCGAGGCAGCTGCGGCGAACAGCACCGCCGCCGCAGCTGCCTCTATGCGGCCATCCGTCCATTCGGCGTGCAGGACGCCGAGGACGGAACGTTCTCCCGTACAGGGGGCTGCCTGCCATAGCGCGCGGGCGCGCGCATAGACGGGAGCTTTATGCGGGGAGGAAGCCCATCAGCTGACCTGCTGGTTGGCTGACGTCAGGGGAGACCCACGGTGCCCAGGATTGGCTGATGGGAGGGGTGCGTGCCAGTGAGGTCTCCTCTGCTTCATAAGCCTCCGGGCTGCATTGCTGCTTCGTCTGTTGTCGTGAATATTTGCGTGTGAGCGCGCTGACCTTAGATAGTTCCATGGTGTTGATGCTACGGATTTCACACCAAGTTAGGAATTATACTCTTGCTATTGTTATTGTGTGTAGACTAGATCCGGGGTGTTGATACCAAGGATTTCACACCCAAGCTAGGATATTACTATTGTATTGATCTCCTGTGTACGACTCTGGCTAGCACTCTGACTTTGAATCTGTCTTCTGATCCTGTACTTCTGCCCATCTGTCTACCTGTTGCTGATCCCCTGCCTGATAACCGATTACTCTCTTGTCTCACGATTTTGTATATACTTACCTCTCTGTTGCCGAACCTTGCCTGCCTTACCATTCTACTCACCAGTGGACCCACGCCACTGGTGAGGTACTGGTTACACCAGCTCCTCTGAACTAATGCAGTGTGATTGGCTGAAGCCTTTTTCCCTCCTGTTTTCCCCTCCCACAACTCTGTTCCTCTATGATTGGCCAATATTTATCATGCTGAGACAATGCACTTTCTGCTGCAAAGCTGGGTGGGAATGCCTGAAGACTGGGCAGAAGGGCAGGCAATGCATACACAATCAGACAGAGGAGAGTAAGGAAGGAAATTACATCAGGATTAGCTTCAAGATAGACACAGTTAAAATGGAGACAACTAAGAAGGATTGTCTCTTTATTTACTATAGAAAAATCACTAAAATCAGAACGTAGACAGTGCAATACATATGTTATGTAAGTAGAGCAAGTATTTATCTACTTAATATGTTTTTTTTTTCTGAGATAGCATGGCTGACAGCTCCTCTTTAATGAATCAAGAAAATGATAAATGAGGATCGCTCTATGGTGCGTTAATGTAGGATCCCACAATCAGGTGGAGCACTGTCATATTTGGAATGTAGTCATTAGCTTAATGAATCAACACCTTTGTATGATGTCCTTCAACACAAAGAAAGTTTTGCCTCTGTATCCATTCATTATGATGTCTCTCCCAAATGCTTCTTTGATTTTGGTTTGAATTGAATGAATTTCACAAAATAGGTAGATGGTTTATAAATATTGTCTGTATTGAAGAACACAAGGCCTGTGTTTATAAAAGATTCTTTAAGATTAGGTAACAAGAGTAAAACATTCTTTAAGATTAGGTAACAACAGTTTGGAACCCTCATCCTGGTCATATCAGACCATCATATCAGGCCTTACCTGAAATTCTGGATCAACCTCACCCGGGAAAAATTACATTCTGAGCTTCAACCAGGGTTAAACTTTGTGCTATAGAAATAAGCAGATATCCTAGTTTGATTACACTGTATATGAAACAGCATGTGCCACTAGCTTGGAATTCTGCCAAATATTTCAAATAAGTTAGCATAGAGTTGATTCACTAAAGTAAGTATGTGAGCAACCTCCTGTTACTCACGCTATTACATCAGCCCACCTTAATGTTAAAGTCCCTGCAGCCTTAGCGTTAGTGACAACTAAGTAAGCAACGGGCGCTAGTGGCGGAAAATTCCTTCACATACATCAAGGCTGGACTTCTGCAATGTTTTCTATACAGGCCTTCCAAACAAAGACCTGCATTGCCTGTGATTTGTACAGAATGTGCAGCAAGGCTGTTAACTAGCCAACCCCGCCATTGCCACATAACACCAACCCTTTGTTCACTCCACTGGCTACCAATAAAATTGAGAATTCTGTTTAAGATTGGCTTATTGACCATCAAATCCTTGCACAATCTGGGACCTGGATACCTAAAGGATTTGTTGTAACTGCATCACACCCCCCACTATCGTAGATCAAAAGCATGTATTAACTTGGTCACCCCCAGAGTCCACCTCAAAACCTTTGCTATGCTTTGGGTGCATTTTACCCGTTACACATGAGAACAATTGTTTATGCATTTCAGTTGGAATTTGACTGTGGTTTAGGTGTGGAAACATGCACTAGAAACCACATACAAACAGCAAAAGTACACAAGGGCCCTTTTTATTTATTTAGGCAATAAGCATTTGTATTCATATTATGCTAGTCCTCCTTGTTCACCCTCCCTGATAGTTCATTGGTAGTACAGCTGTATTGGGGACTGTGCACACCATTTTACTCTTATACCTTATCCTTTCTGACCACTTCCATCCCTGCTTTCTACAAACCATTTCCTCTCTTCCCTGCTTAACCTCAACATTATGTATCTCCCCATTCCTTTCCAAAATACCTGACACTTATCTAAACTTTATGATGTAAACTATCTCTAACTTGAATTCAGAGCTAGGATGAAGAAGAGGAAAGATGAGTAACATTTAGGTATCACTTCAGAAGGTTAATGTAACTGCATTAGTTAGGGAGAGAGAAAGAGTGTTCATATGGTGAGCTACCCATTTAATAACTACCTGTCCTTGCTCTTGCCCACTTGTCTTCCCGGCAGCTTTGTACTCACTGCTTGAGCTCCAGGTTCACTGTGGTCACTTGATAGTAAGACTGGAGCTCTAGGGGCGAGTTACAAGGTTACAGGTAACTTGCTGCTATAGATCCATGCTCACTGTGGTCACTTAATAGTGAGACTGGAGCTCTAGTAGCAAGTTACAAGGCTACAGGTAACTTTCCGCTAGAGCTCCAGCCTCCAGTCTCACTGTCATGAGTGAGCCTGAAAGTTCTAGCTGCCAGGAGACCTGTGGGCTGGAGAAGGAGTGAGGACAGTTAGCTATGGTCTTCCAGTAAGCTCCCAACGTGCACTCTGCATGGGGTCTAGGGCCACACATTGAGAGGTTTGCCTATCAGCGGGTCACACGTACTGTGTACGTTGCATTTACATTTTTTTTACATTGCTGTGCGATATTCTCAGTTAAAAAATCTCCGTTATGACGCAATGTAACCGAGCACTGTGAACGTAGTCTAAATCTGCATGTCCGCAAAACCGTCAATGTGCTTCAGAAAATATTCCGAGCGGCATAGTTCACAGTGCTCGGTTGCATTTCAGAATAATTCGGCATGTCAACTCACTGCCCATACAATACTATGGGGTTGTTCACAGTACTGCCCTGTAACTGATTACGTTATTCTAACTTGCTGCATGCACTCTTTGTATTAAAGTCTATGTTCCGTCTCCATTGCAGTTTACAATCATTATAACACGTGCGTTTAGCAACTAACCACTGTGAACCTAACCTTATGGCTAGGTTCACAGTGCTTAGTTCTATAACTCATGCATTATAATGACTGTGAACTGAAATGAAGACTGACCATAGACTTTAATACAAAAGCCTGCATGCAGCTAGGGATGGTCGGAATGCCAATTTCCGATTCCGCGGTAAAACCGCATTCCGTCATGTACCAATTACCGATTCCGCTTTCCGCTACCAATTTCCGCATTCCAATGCGGAATTTCCGCCGGAAATCGCCCGACTTCAACATCTCAAAAACTATAAGGTCTTTTTGAAAACTTTTTTTTGCATCTTGTTCACAATATTCAGTTTAATAAACCCTGAAAATTTGGTGTGTCTAGGACTTAAGGGGACTTTGCTATTAACCACTAAAGTCGGCGGATTTTTACTGTAATGTAAAATGCAGAAAACAGGCAGATGCAGATTTTCGGCATTTTACATTACAGTAAAAATCCGCCGACTTTAGCGGTTAATAGCAAAGCCCCCTTAAGTCCTAGACACACCAAATTTTCAGGGTTTATTAAACTGAATCTTGTGAAGAAGATGCAAAAAAAGTTTTCAAAAAGACCTTACAGTTTTTGAGAAAATCGATGTTAAAGTCAGGTGGAATTTCCGCGAATCCGCCTACGGCACTTGCATTACCGATTTCCGCATTCCAATGCGGAAATGCAATTTCCGATCGGAATTTCGGAAATTGCATTTCCGGGGAATCCGAATGAGCATCCCTACATGCAGCAAGTAAGAAAAACGTGATCAGAATCATAATCATATTTATTTCCGAATCCTATTTATTTTGCCAAGTGCGGCAGTTGCCACACCCGGAATTGTTTGTAGTACACATTGGCATAGAGCAAGAACAACAACATTATCAATACATTACTAGCAAGTAGCAATACAAAAATGCATTGAAGAACAGATGCAGCCGGCATTGAAAACATAGTAGTGCAAGTACATGTGCAAAATGAACAGATGTGGAACAGGTACGTAGCAGCTAGTCCTGCTGTTTAGTTAATTAGTCCTAGGTGCAAAAACACATGAAATGAAGAATCGCCCCAGGTTAAGTACATACAGGCTATTTAGGTCTGGGTGACGTCCCTGCTATTTAGCTTTGCTGTGTGCATGGCTCGAGTTCAGAAGGCACACTGCTTGGGGGGAAAAAAGAGTTCCTATGTCTGGAGGTTTTGGTGGAAATAGCTCTGTAGCGGTGGTCAGAGTGCATGCGGTTGAAAAAGCGACCGCCGGGTTGGAGGGGGTCTTGCGTGATCCTATTTGCCCTTGTTCTCAGCCTGGAAGCATGGAGGAGGTCCAGTGGTGGCAGGGGTGTGCCGATAATTCTTTCTGCTGCATTTATTACTCTATGTAGTCTGTACTTGTCGCTTGCGGTGGTGCTGCCATACCAGACGATGATGGAGGAGCACAGGATAGACTCGATGATGGCAGTGTAGAAGCTTGACATCACCTCCTGCGGCATGCCAAACTTCCTTAGCTGTCTTAGGAAGAACAGCCATTGCTGAGCCTTCTTTTGGCATTTAGTGGTGTTCTCCCTCCATCTCAAGTCATTGGTGATGTGGTGCCCAAGAACCGAACACTTGATACTCTGGTGACCTCTGTGCCTGCGATGAAGATCGGGTTAAGTGGGGGAGGGCGCTTCCTGAATGTGAAGAACCGCGGAAAAGCCGCCGCTTCTCAGGGCGAGGCGGCTGTTTCCGCGTCCAGCATGGCGTCACAACGCGGAAAAACCGCCGCATGCCGTATAGGCAGAGCGGCGGAATCCGCATTGGGAGCGGCGGAATCCGCATTGGAGGCGGCGGACTTGCCGCATGGCAGTGTCCCTGACAAGGGGGCTGAGCGTGGGGAAGCCGCCGCTGGTGTTGGGAGCGGTGCGGCGGCTCCCATGCTCGGTCCGATGGATACATTGCAAGACAATACAGGTGTGGCTGGGACTGATAGTCCACCAAGATTCAGAGTGAGTTAGTCAGCTGACCAAGCTGGTCAGCTGACATTTTCTACAACTCTCATTGGTCCAGCAATTAGGGAGGGGCCTGGAGAGTGTCTGTGTATATATACTGCTGGCTGTTCAGTTGCTGGTTGTCTGGCGTTGCGATCACTACGTGGTAGCACGCAGACCTGAGTCAGATCCGAAAGTGTGCCGGGACCAGCTGGAGCTGTAATCCTACACTTAGCTAGAGATTGTTGATAGTTTAAAGTACTAGTTTGATTGTGATTATCTGTTATGACCTTCTGCCTGCCTGACCATTCTTCTGAACTCTGATCCTGTACTTTGCCTTTCTGATACTCTGTTGCCGAACCCTGGCTCGTCCTTAGACTCTGCATCTGCCTTCAGATTTTGTACCTCGATATTTCTGATACCCTGTTGCCGAACCCTGCCTGTACTTTAGACTCCGCCTTTGCCTTCGGATTCTGTACCTTGTCTGTCCGTGTGGTTACGACCTGATCTGTCCGACCTCGAGAACCGACCTTACTGTTAGAGGCGGTTCCCAGTCCTGATAGTGACACTTCCTCTTGAGTGTCACTCTCGTTCTGACTTTCCTTCTCTCAGCCTGACTCCTCCCTCCGGGAGAGTCCAGAGGAAATTGTGCAGTACTCCTTACTGCGCTGAGGCACAGTCCTCTCAATATTACTCTTTGCACCAAACACTCTACTCAGGTGTCCAGAGGTTAGCTTGTATATCTGATTATCGGTGATACTGCAGATCATCAATAATTGGGTATATATCTGTATTGCCAGTGATACTGCAGATCACCGGTAATCAGATCCTCTCTGTGTTACACCGATCGTTACACTGAAATCCACAACCAGCTCGACAGTCTTTGCAGCGTTTAGGACGAGCATGTTATCCTTGCACCAGTTGTGGATGCGCTCGATCTCACTGTGGTAAGAACGTTTGTTATTGTGAACTGGCCCATAGAATTATATAGGCAGTAAGTTGACATGCAGACTTTTTCTGCAATGCAACTGACCACTGTAAACAGGGCTTAAGCCTTTATTAAAGTGCATCTGAACTCTTGCACAGGAGAGAAAGAAAACAGAGAAATCCAGTCTGTGTCCACCCTGCATGTGTTTATAGAGAACAGCCTATCTAATTCTCCCATCTCAGAAAGTAATAAACTAGTGTAATTTGAGCACCTAGCTGTCTGCCAACTCTGCTAACCTTTGAGCTAGTATTTAAACACAGGAGGTTAACCATTTCTGTGCTCCCGGCAAAATAGGAAGTAACTACATTGCCGCATCTCTGAAGGAGCTCTACAAGCTGTAACACACAAACGTTTTTCTGTAAAGGATATTATGCTGTTGCTTATCTTTTAGAGCAGAGAGGAAATTCTGAGTTCAGGCCCGTATTATTGAGTATTAAAGCCAAACCTTGGGTCAAAGTAAATACTTACCTAGGGAGAGAGAGGCCTCTGGATCCTCCCAGCCTCCAGCTGGGAAAGCTGCACAATGGATAGGCATGGAGTGTGAGCTCAGGACCAGAAGGACTACAGGGGGCTAGAAGAAGCCCTAGGTAAGTTAAATTGGGAAGATTTATTTCACTTTAGTTTTCCTTTTAGCGGAATTCCCCCCCCCCCCCCCTCACAAGCATTCTGGGAGAACGGAGATCTGTTCTACTGGCTTTAGAACTCTCAGTAAATTAACATGCCGCAGAGATCACATGCCAGTACTAAAAATGTTACCACCTGTGCTGAATTTCAGAAAGTAAATCGGGGTAAGAAAAGATTTTACAATGGGCAAACACTGACTAAATAATTTATAAATAAACATTATAAAAAAATAAGTAATTTTGTTGTGTTATTTTTATTATTGTTTCTCTTTAAGGTCATGTAAAGGAATATTACAACATTAAATTATTTTCAAGTATTCAGTTCCTCAAATTCTCCACAAAGCTCAAACTTCTAGGAACAGGAAACTCGTAATGCTGAGTAACATGAATCTAGAGGAGCCAGATAGGGGGCACCTATAAACCAACAAACTCCACATATTTACCATACACACTTCAAATGCAATAAGTAAAACACAAATGATTTCTGTAGCTTGACGCACAAACTGCAGTCTGATGTCTGAACCAAATGTTCTTTCAATAACTACAGTCACATACAGTACACAAGATTGAAGTGTTCTACAACAACCCTTCTACTGCATGTTGTGATGAACCGTATATGTAAATTAAAAACAAGATGTCATCAGGGGCATACCTGGGTAATATAGAGTGTATTATAAACTTTGAAATCATAACCCACCACCTCCCCTGGTCAGAGTCCCCGTCTTCCCCTCTAAAGACAGCATCCTTTCTTGCGTGCATGTGTTATGGTTGCCTGTGTTTTTGGGTTCAGGATATTGCTGAAGTTACTTTTTTGGAAATAGCTCTTCATATTCCCTCTCTGCCCTCTTTTCTAACACTAAGCCAAGTGCGCCCTACATACATGTTAAGTAGCCATGTTCCCCAGATAACAGAATTAATCTGATCTGAGGTCTGCGGGAGGCACAGGGGCAGGTATGGTGGCATACCGTGTTTCCCCAAAAATAAGACACTGTCTTATATTAATTTTTGCTCCAAAAGATGTGCTAGGGCTTATTTTCAGAGGATGCCTTATTTTGTGGGGAAACACTGGTAGTTTTCCTATACAAAATGTATATACTGCATGCCATGCTGAAACACAAGCAGCATGCACAAAGCCTGTGGTTTGCAGATTCTTCCATTTTGATTATATTCCGTTTACCACCACTCTTTGTCTTCTATCCCTTAACCAGTTCTTTATCCACACACACATATATTTCTAGTACACTAGATACAGCCACTCAGTATAGAGCCACCTTAGTAGATACAGTATAGTATAGAGAGGTAATATTCCCAAGGAACATAGTGCCACCTTAGTAGACTAGATAATGCTCCCTTAGTAGTTAGCTTATATAGGTAATATTCCCCCTTAGTATACTACTACTAGGTAAGGCTCCTATACTACTACTAGGTAAGGCTCCCTCAGCATAAAGCCCCCTTAATAGTAATACTCTCTTCATACTTAGTGCCCCTCAAAACTGCCCTTTTAGTATAGTAGTATAGAATCTCAATCTGATAATGCCCCCTTTGTAGAGAACTAGGTAAAGCCCCTGGCTAACCATACTATATAATGGCACTAGCTACTTACTGTATGAAGACGAGGCAGCTGGTCTTGTTGCTGGTCTCTGTGGTCTCTCCGGTAGCAGCGCAGTTTTGGCGGCGGCTTGGTCTCTGGGTTTATGGCTCTGTCTCTGGCAGCAGCACAGCAGAGGCTATGGGGGCAGCTTGCAGGCACCTTGTAATGCTCAGGCAGCAGTGGGTCTATCGCTCTTGTCTCTCTCGTGAGGACAATGTTGCTTTCATGAGGCGCTGGGATGCAATGTCGCTAAAGTGCAGAGTCGGGATTAGTTGGATTCAAATTGAGGAAACAACATAAATAATTTAATTCATAAATCTCACATTTTTGTCAAAATTCAAGGTATTTGTAGATTCATCTTCCCACCTTTACTTTTAAGCCACTAGCAAGCAAGAAAATACCCAGAATAATTTTGAAAGGACTTTTTCACCTACTTTTTAGCACTTTAGTACTCAATTGCAGATTGCGGTTAAGTTATTTTAAACAGAAGATGAAAGATGATCTACTAGGAGAAAACTTAGGAAAAAGTGAATTGAATAAGGGCTACAGTGAGGTAAATACAATACAAAGATAATGAAGTAGAGAGAAAAATAGAGTTAACTGTCAATTAATTTTTAAACTTCTGATTGCCAGTTCATGAAATAAAAGATTGATAGTGATCTCTGAAAGACAATTACTAGCGAGCCCTAGGGAAGGAAGAGAGGCAGTCACAAAGTGGAAGTGCTCCTCCTGCTGGCACCAAACACTGCCACTTTGAGGTCCTGGAAATTTTGAGATCATGCTTTGAGGACAGACAGAGAGTATCCTACCTTTGCGCTGGTTCAGTATAGTAATTTGCTATGAGTTAGATGTGTTTCCAGTATATCCAATGAGGGTTTTTTTTGTTTTTCCATGAAATGTACACATACCCAACTGGGACTGGCTAATTTATCTACTTCCATGTAGCCTGAGTGCCAACAGTTTCTAATTATTTAGACACAATTGTGTAGGTAAGCTGTTATACTCCATGGAAATGTTCTAATTGGACAATATAAATTGTGATGTGTGCTAGCGCATTAAATATTCTAAAAAACTCAAATGCTAATGTTTTTATTTTGTTAAAATGTAAAGAACTGAGGACAGCATTACGCCAAGGCTCAACCTTGATGCAAGCCAGGCTATGACAAGCCAAGCTGCAACACAAGAGCTTGTTGAGCCTTTTCAAGCAGTACAATATGCAGGAGAGGCCATGCAAAGTACCCAAAAGAAGGTCAACAACTACAAGATGACCACAGTGCAGCAAAAATGCAGGCAAGTGATGACAGCATGCTCACTCCATTCACACAACTGATAGAGAGGGGTCTCCCTTAGAGGCTCCCTTAGCTCACTATCCTATTTGGCTTGACACTGCTATAGGCCTGAGGAAGCGGGCTTAGACCCGCGAAACGCGTCGCCACCTGTGCTACCAATAAAATCTTTTGTTTATGCAAAGATTTGTCATCATTGAGGTAAGCAACCTCAAATCTTTTTCCGGTTTTAAACTGCTTTTAAACGCTTTTATCTACAACCTGGGCGCCTCTTTCAACCATATAGTGCATCTCAACCCCTACACATTCCCTGTGGGAGGGGTGGTGACAGAACACACGCGGTTAAACACCGCAGTGGATATCTGTCCCCTTTTCTTTTCCTAAGGAGTGCGACCACACCAGGTCCCCAGTGACCACCCCGAGTGGAGTCGGGTTAATTGTCTCCACCTGCTTCCTATGGTCGGTTGCCCTACTGCAACCCACCTTTGTGAGTAGATATTTTATATCTTCACACCCACTACCCACCACTCTCAGTGTGGTGTGGTCAGAGAGGATATGTAGTCAGGACTCGATTGGTGCTTGAGGCCATATTTCAAGTTATACAGTAAGTGAGCTGTGAGCATTAGTACTTGTAATTGAATTCTGACTGCCTGGTTATAGAAAGATCTGCAGGCAACATAATCTGCCACATGTTTCTATAGGTGCAGCAGAATACGTATGGTTTTTGGGATTTGAGTGACCAAGGGCTTGATTCATTATTAGTATTGTGCTGAAACAGTTACCTCTTTTTGAGCTTGCTTAAGATCGACTTTAATGATACCTTGAAGGGGGGTGGGGACCCCCGGGGGGCGCACTTGGGCAGCTCAGCCTCTGTTGGCGGTGGACCCTGTCCCGGCCCTGATTGTAATGCATGCCCTTGTGGGGAACATATAACATTTTGGGGGGAAGTTGGTGAGGCAGTGGCATGAAGCCGATTCCCGAAAGATTTCATGCTGAATTTGATCAGGAATCGGCCTGTGATGTATGAGCAGCCAACAGATCTCTGAACAGATTCGATCAGAGAGAGATCTGTCACTTGGTCGTATCTGCCCACGTCGCTAGGTATATGGGCACCTTTACAGTGCTAGAGAAGATGTTGGCATAATATTGAGCAGATAGTGTTGCGCCTACACAGAAGCAACTAGTACTGTTAAGGGGTCCTAATTCCTCACAAGTGCATTAAACATACAAAACATAACAGACTGCGCTAAATAAAAATTCATTATGTATCATTAAAACTTTAATATTAGATAATAAAATCAAAGGTAACTTAGGATAAAATAATTTGATTGCGCCTTGTACTACAGGGGCATATGGATCTCATATACTCTGAAAGTGCGTGGCGCATAGAGATTGTATTGCTCAATACTGGCGTTGAACTGGCAGCAATTATACTGCAGGATAGATAAGGGATTCAATTAATCCTCGTATTGGATAGATGAGTGAACCTCATATAGCTTAAAAGTGCGTGGTGCATAAAAATTGTATTGCACAGTCCTGGCGTTAAACTGACAGCAAAAGTACTGCAGATTGGTTTCCTTTTGAGATTCAAAGTGACTTGTAGTCAAAGGACTGCAGAGCAATGCCCATGGATATTGACCTGTTATTGTAAACAGTCTATAATGTTGAAATGATCTATGCTGTTATAGAATCCTGTCGGTATTGTCTCAATACTTTTCCAATGCTAATGCTGTATAGTTGTAAATAGGCTGGATCTCACCAATCCTGGAACATCAATAGCAAGGTGCTCTTCCCGGGAGCCGCTCGATCTTGCCCACCCCGGCCGGCAGCAGGGTAAGAGAGACTGGACGGCTGGACTGCGTCGGGCTGGTTAGCCCGGCTCCCCTAGAGGGCGGAGGTAGTGCGTGATAGTGTAATCCGATACTATCCGGAGTGCCTTCCTTCCAAGCGGTGCATGCAGCCGCGTAGCTCCAAGCTCCGATACGCCTCCTTCCCCTCTGTAATGTGACGTCACAGAAGCAGCCACTGCTGATGTTTCGGGAGGAACGCCTCCCTTTCTCAAAGCTAGGCTGCTGAGGGGAATAGGAGGCTCCCTTATGAAGCCTTGCCTGGTGACATAGTTCTTATTCAAAAGCATATAAATCCAAATCTTTGGTCAGTCCATGTGGTATCAGAGTGTTAAGATTATAAATCCACATGGTCTCTCGCCGTGACATTTCTGCCAAATAATCTCCACCTCTCCATGATTTATTTACCTGCTCAATTACACAGTATTTCGTTCCCTTAAAGGAACACCCATGTTAACTCTTATAGTGCGCTGAAAGAGGATGCTTTTTATTACCATTTATGATATTTGTGCAATGTTCACTAAGTCTCTCTTTTAGCGGACGTTTGGTCCGTCCTACATAGTGTTTTAGGCAAGGACAGATTAGCACATAGATGACTCCTTTTGTGTCACAATTAGTGACATCTTTGATTTGAAATATTTCTTTACTGGATGTTGATGTAATATCATAAATTCTTTCAACAGGTGGGCCTGATTCCCGACAGGCCCTACAAAATCCACATTTTTTAAAATAGCCATTCCGCTTCTTCACTCCAGTTCGTTTTACAGTGGGAGCCAGTATGCTGCCCAAATTCTCTGATCTTCTAAAGATCATTCTGGGATTTTATGGTAAAAGGGGTGTGAGTAAGGGGTCCTCTCTTAATAGATGCCAGTGCTTTCCCACTATATTCCTAACACGGGAGGCTTGGGAGGAATATTGCATGATCAAATATAAATAAAGAATAATAAGAATAATCAGAGGAAGCAGCAACTTTTATTGTCATAATATAGTGGAACTGAAAGTTATGGTGAAAACACCACTAGTTAAGTTTGAGGAAATAGGAGGACATAAATGAACAAACAGCAGACAGACAGTAAGGGCCCTTTTCCACTAGCAATTGCGATTCAGCAAAGTAACAAATTTCCCCGGCATTTGCAAAATCGAGGCAAAAATCGCTCCATGGCGCGATTGCGTTTTTCCGCGTTTCAGTAAAAAACAAATTGCGGTAGTGGAAATTACCTACTGCAATTCCTATGTTAAAACACAAACTGTAGCGATTTTAAAATCACTAGCGGTTTGTGATTTTGCGATTCAGCATCGCAATCGCCGTTAGTGGAAAAGGGCCCTAAGAGACACAAGACAAGTGAATTTAAACAATTCTGAGCTTTTCTCCATGGACGTGTTTTTCACTTATTTTTTAAATAACTTTTCATCACCTAGCAAGTAAAAAAGAGGGTGAGAAAAGTGATATGAAACTGAAAGGACACCTGAACTGAGAGAGATAAGGAGGCTGCCATATTTATTTCCTTTTAAATAATACACATTGCCTGGCTGTTCTGAGGATTCTCTACCTCTGAAACTTTTTTTTAATATAATTTATTGAAGAAGTAAGAATATTTCCAGCTCAATTCCAATACAGCATATCATCATATTATCTTCTCCAGCCTTCAAAATTATACAATACACAATTAACAAAACCCATAAAGAACCCCTCCTCCCACCCCTCTAATCTCCCCAATATTCTAATCCACAATCTCGTAAGATTAGTATTTCTTCTCTAAAGATCCCGTTCACCAATTACCCTCTAAAGTACTACAAAAGTAAAAAATTCTATTTACAGGAAGCTCCTGCCCTTACATCTCCACCATATCTCCATACTCCTTAGTATCTTGAAATTCACTCCATTTTCCCCATTTAACATCAAATGCTTCCAATCTGTCCTGCTGCAAGGCAATCTGATTCTTCATACTCTTCACTTTTTCAACCCTCTCAACCCATTCTTTCAGGGTTGGAGAACTCTGGCATCTCCACTTAACTGGGATTAAACTTTTGGCCGCAATCAGGAGTTGTGGAACAAAAGATCTCTTATATTTACCAATAGACATAGATGTTCCATGCAGCAAAACCTTTACTGGGTCCCAATCTCCACAATCTTGCCATAATTTCTTAATACAGTCCAACACACCCTTCCAAAAACCCGATATTACTGGGCACTGCCACACTAAATGCATTAAAGACCCCCTTGCTCCACACCACCTCCAACATCTATCACCTCTGAAACTTTAAAGTGAACCAAGTCCCATTTTAGCACCCAGGGCATTTCAATAGCACATTTTTTTTACAGTTGTATTTTATTGATTTTATAACAGTACAGAAAAACATCAACCCCAACCTAACCCCACCACAACCCCCCCTCCCCTTCCCCAGGTGTGCATCACGAGATCTTGGATGATAAGATAAAAGGAGTTACAAGGGGCCCGTGAGACATCAAAAGGACCCAAAATAAGGCAGTACCAAAGTTTCAGGCATATGGCAAAAGGCACAATAACATACATGATATCATAGAGGCAATAATATAATACAGTACAGTATCACAATACCAAAGCATAGATGCAAGTCCTTTGTTTAACAATACATGTGGACCAGAGTGCAGAATTATGCATCAGTAGTTAAATCGTGAGAAGTAAAATAGTCAGACCAGGGAGGTCACACTAACTCAAATTTCTGAGGGCAGTTCCTGTTCAAGTATGTCATTTTATACCATGTCATAGCTTTGTTAACTTTCTTGACCCATAGAGTCTTAGAGGGGTGTTGATCAGAAAACCATTTGTGAAAAATTTATTTCCTGGCATACACGCAAAGGATATTAACCAGAGTCATGTGATGAGTGGAAAGTGTGGCATCTGTATAGAGACCCAAAAGAGGACTCTTAGGGTCTACTACCATTCTCTCGCCCAAGACATCGGTCAGTAGTGCACCAACCAGCGCCAAGTAATTCTGAATGATATCACATGCCCAAACAATATGGAAAAAGGATTCGCAATAGCACATTTAATATGCATGCCAACAATGTGTCTCATTAATTAAAAAAAACATACATTTTACCACTTCTTTTTACAATTAAAAGTTTAGCAGAGGGTTTTTATTAGCCTACTTCGAGGTCTGCCCGACCACAGACGTTTCAGACAGATAACGATAGCTCTAATCATTATAATGCACACATTAGCAGATGACAAACAAAATCTTTTATCAGCAGGGTGCTCGAGATATTGGACACTATACTTCAAAGAGTTTACAGAAGTCACAGATGCTATCTTCACACCTTCCACTGGTGTGGTTGCCCTCCCCTTCTAAATAATAAGAGGAGTGGGGAACATGGCAACTTCTATAGCTTTTAGAAACCAGGAAACAAAAGTGGTGCTTGGTTCCCTTTAAGCCATAGACCCTGAAGAAGCATGCATACTGGGTATTTTTGACTGAAGTCTGACTGGATTAGCTACATGCTTATTACAGGTGGGTGACTCAGAAACTACTGATGCATGAAAGATCAGCAGCACTGCCAAGCAACTGGTATTGTTTAAAAGAAAATAAATATGTCAGCCTCCATATGCTTCTCATTTCCGGATCCCTAAGTTAATAAAGTTGTTTAAACTTTGGTGCTAAAGAGGAATGTCTGAAAAAAATCTTCTGTAAAAAAACTTAAAAAAAAAAAGTTAATTGAATCAGGATAGTTGAGAAGAGATGACTGGAGCTTAAAGAAAACCTGAACTGAAAGTTAAAAGTCAAAATAAGCATACACAAGTCATACTTACCTTCCATGCAGTCTACTCCTCAGTGTCTTTCTCCTGTCCCGCGTCCTGTTTGTTCACTGTGATCAAGGGAATTTTCCGTCCTCCATTTTGAAAACGGCCATTACCCATAACAGCTTTCTGGTCAGCACACAGGTAAACTGTAACATCGCCCACTTGAGCCATAGGGAAACATGGACATTACCTGGTACATCAGTTTTCCTCTCAGCTATAACTGACAGCAACTGATATTTTACTGACAGCAACTGATATATTTCAGATCTGACAAAATATTGTCAGAACTGGAAGGGATTATTGTCAGAAGAAAATGGAGCACTTCTGAGAGGAACTGATGGAAAGGTAACTATGTAATGTTCATTTGAAGTTACCTCATGTTTATTTTAAATATTTTTACTCAGTACAGGTTCTCTTTAAGGTTAGTTTCTGTTTAGAACTTACTCTAAAAGCTAAAATAGCATATTAATTGCACCTGGCCATGGGTGAGATGCAGGAGAGAAGATGTCAGAAGAAGCAAGCTTTAGGATACCTCAATAGACGGCAGGCATGTAGTGTACATTGAAAGAGAGCAATCCCTCAGGTAGCAAAAAAAAAAAAAGAATGAGCTACTTCCTTGATGACTTAATGCCTAGAGATGAGAAATGAGAGACGGACGCAGTAGAGAATGATCAACTATGTTGAAGGCCAAAGAAATATGATGAATAAGTAAAGAGTGGCCTTTGGATTTAGCAGTCACAAGATAGTTGGTGACTTTGGTGAGGGCTGTTTCAGTGGAGTGGTACATACTCCATAGGTTTCTTAGAAAAAGTTTCCCAATGCTAATGTGGTCACCTGCCACAGGGAGGAAGTTTTGAGCAGTATTAAGGAACTAACTAATTTCTAAATGTTATTGCAATATTCACTAAAACATTTCTACTTATGTTATTTTGTGTCTATTATACATGCAAGTAAACATGAGCACAATCAATATTAGTATTATTTAGTATGTATTTAGTATTAATAACACAGTAACAAAGGATGGGAGAATTGAATTGTTTTGTAACCTCTGGAGGTCTTGTGGTTAATTGAACGCAATTATGAAAAACAGTAAAATTTTAAATACACGTGTATGCATAAAAATGGGAAGTACTGTATATTTGCCCCACATTAAATGTACTATAAATTACTTTTTTCTTATGTATTGGACGACACTGGCACAGTCCAAATTTCGGAATAGTGTTCTAAAGCGCAGACAGAGCCAACTGACCTTATTGTAACAAGTCCTTTACTGGGAGTTTCTTTTTTTTATTAGTGACATTGACATAGGAAAAATGTAGATCATAGTGCATTTTACTCTGGGACATACATAAAATATGTATGTGTACACATGTATTAAAGGTGCATTTATGTATTTTTTTACTGTTGTGTTCTTTTAGGCTGTTGTCTCACTTGTTCTCTGAGACACGATGGCTGCATGTGTATTTCAATGGCACTGTAATTTTGTGCGTTCATTTGCGATTTGCAATTTTTATGTGTTTTAAATTCAGGAGGCAAGTCTGTTTTCTTTTTAGTGCAATATGTAATTCGTGTTTAATTCAAGTCAATGGGAATGCAGAAAAACTGCATTCTGCATTAAAAAAATCGCATTCAATTTTTAGGTTAATGAAGATGTATTTTTCATGTTAATTAACTTCATCGGTATGCACAGAATAAAGGGAATAAATAAAAGTTTGCATACAAATGCAAAGAAAAAAATTGCAAAAACGTGCACACAAATTTTCACTGGACAGCACCTGAAAAATTGTAAAATGCAGGTAAGTCCATGCAGGAAATCACATGGAAAAAATGCTAGGACAAGTGTGAATAACTCCTTAATATTTGAATGCAAAAGCCTAGGAGATGGTCTGATTCTCTATATTGACAAAACATTCAGGGTCTCTTCTTGTACCAGTGGCGAGGAAGGGAGGTGGATTAGTTTTTGAGTATGTCTGTAGCAGATGATTTGGATTTCTGTTCTGTTAGGGTGTCAGGTAGTTTAGGGTGTACAGTAGGGGAGAGAAGTATTTGACACCCTGTTGATTTTGCTTGTTGGCCCTGTAACACAGAAATGACTAGTCTATAATTGAAATGGTAGGCTAATTATAGTTGTGAGAGATAGAATAACAATAAAAGAACTCTCAAAAAGTCAGTGGTGACAACAATCTCCTTCAGTCTGTATATCTCCATGCAAGATCTCACCTCGTCGAGTTGCAATGACCATGAGGAAGGTGACAAAGCAGCCCAGAACTACAAAAATAAGACATCCGCTGAAAATAATCCCAAAGGTACCTTTCACAGAAAAGCAGTTGCTGTCAGTTATTACTGAATAAATGACTGTTCTGTAGTCCAGGTGATCGATGTCCATGTTTCCGTATGGCTCAGTTCACATATATGCATTTTAACTGGAAGCTTTTTCACAATGCACTGCTATGGGACAACTAATCAGTTAAAAATCATTTGTTTTTCAGACTATTGTGTAAAAGAGGGCTTATCAGAGGCGTAGCAATAGGGGATGCAGAGGTAGCGACCGCATCGGGGCCCTTGGGCCAGAGGGGCCCCGAGGGGCCTTCCCTCAACTGAAGTATTAGCTTTCTATTGGTCCTGTGCTCATAATAATCACTTCTATAGATACTTTGCATAGTAGTAATCATTAACAAACTACTACCCGTCCCCTTCTCAGGGGCAACCCCAGGATTTTCAAGGGGGGGGGATTCCTGAAAGGTCTCCCTCAGCCATGCACAATACAGCATAATAATATGGTAGGACATCATGCTGGGTACACATAATGCAATTTACTGTCTGACCGACCGACAACAGAATCGATCAGGAGCAGTTTGGATACAGATAATAATGAGGACAGCCAACATTGCTAATGAAGGGGAAAGTGAAACATTCGCACAGCACGGCACAGGACTGTGCTTATAGCTGACTCTATTAAGTTCCCCAGAACTGCTCCATGCTCTGTACACACACTGCTGCTCCATGCTCTGCACACACTGCTGCTCCATGCTCTGTACACACGCTGCTGCTCCATGCTCTGTACACACGCTGCTGCTCCATGCTCTGTACACACGCTGCTGCTCCATGCTCTGTACACACGCAGTTGCTCCATGCTCTGTACACACACTGCAGCTTCACGCTCTGTACACACGCTGCTGCTCCATGCTCTGTACACACGCTGCTGCTCCATGCTCTGTACACACGCTGCTGCTCCATGCTCTGTACACATGCTGCTGCTCTATGCTCTGTGCGTACACTGCTGCTCCATGCTCTGTACACACACTACTGCTCCATCAGGGAAAGAGAGGGGGGCGGTGCTGTGAGCTGCAGGATACCTGCAGATATTATAGTGTCTCAACTTGTGCCTGTCCCCAGACACTGCACCGACCGTGGTCTGAGGGGGATTCTGGACAGCTGTAATCTCCCCCTGCATTTGCCTATGCTTCTTGCACCTCTAACATTGTAGTTTCCATTGGCAGGTTTCGGTGCGTCATATTAATTGTTATGTATAGAGTGCATGGAGGGCCCCAGTGTAAAACTTGCATCAGGGCTCATAGTTTCTTAGCTACGCCACTGGGGCTTATGCATCTTTTGGAGCAGAAATTAATACAAGACCGTGTCAGGATTCCTCCTGTAGCATGTTCTGTCCATTGCAGTGGAGCTGCAAACGGACAGTTCTGGCTTATCTGCTTGCATTCGGTTGTGCATTCGCAATAAGTCTCATTGTCATTTGCAATCGCTCTGCAGTTCTGGGCAGCTCAGGATGCTTTCATCATTCCACCAATTGCTTGTTGCAGTTGAGCTGCGGCTAGATAGCCCTGGATTTCCTGCATGCATGTTGTTACATAATACTGCATGTATTTCTTATGGGAGTCCTTTACATTCACAGCCAGCTAGCAAATGGTAATCAAGCCAGCTCAGGATTGAATGATTACCATTCAGCTGTGTGGAAATTTGCATACTTGCATCCATTGGATGATGCCGGTTTAAAAGTCTGCCTCCCATTTTAGACCCTGCCCGTCATATCGGTCAGTACGCTGGTCTGCTGGGCACCTTGTTACTCTGTATAGTTCTGTTACTGTAGTTCTATGCGACCTTATTACTTGTGCTTTAGCTAGTTTCTTGATAAATATATATGCAGACTTGCTAATATATATTTATCTGTTAGTTGAGCCATTTGTTATTTTTCTTATTATTGTGTATTGCCTAGTTCCATGCTTGATGGATGGGTCAGTGAAGTCCATTATCCAGATAGCTTGGATTCTGCCATTACCACGTTGGTGACTGGTAGTATTCCTGCTACTCTAGTTTCTGGGAACGTAACTATAGGCTGCAGTTGCTATTAGTTACGTTCTATCTTGTAGTCTTGCCTGGGTGGATGCTTGCTGGTGACTGTTGTTAGCCTGCTTGCTCTGCTTCTGTGGACGTGACTGTGAGCTGCGGTTGCTACTAGTTACGCTCCAATATATAGTCCTGTCTTGTACCTGTCTGAATGCTTGCTATTGCTAAGGCAGCACAGTGCGAACTAAGGCAGTGCAACATCGCACTGCGCTGCCATTGTGTTTTATTTGTAGCGATATCGGAAGCCCAGAGCTGCAGCTGCTCTGGGCAGCCTGTGTATCCTCTTCCAATATTCAGCTACCAGCCTCGTTGCTCTGGGTGGTCAAAGTATAAACCCCCAAGCATTACACCCTGCCTTATTTTCAGGAAAACACAGCAGTGTCCTTAGAGGGGATAGACCTAGGACCCCAGAGAAAGGCAAGACTGCTTACCACTTACTCAATGTGCTGAACTCACTAGTTCTGAAACAGATGATGGATTACCACAGTATTTTTACTTCCAGAAGCAATCTACATATATCGTAGTCAAAAAGATACAGATGAGGAAATCTTCATGGCCGGCACTGGTGAGTAACATGCTGCTAATTTACTATAGTAAATAGCTCATCAGACCAATATGCTGAATCTTAATTGTAATGTATTAAATTGAGTATTCTGAACTCTCATTTTGGTCACATATTAACTACCTCCTGCTACTTCCATCTCAAAACCATTTCCAGAATTTGTCCCTTCCTTTCACAGGAGGCAGCTAAAATGCTTGTACATGCTCTAATCACTTCCCGTATTGACTATTGTAACACCCTACTCTGCGATCTACAAAACAAAACAAAACACTGACACCTCTCCTGTCTATACTAAACTCTGCTGCCCGCCTCATCCACCTCTCATCAAGCTCATCTGATGCAGCCCCTCTGTGCCAATTTCTCCATTGGTTACCTGTTACCCAAAGCACCAATTTAAACTATTCATCCTATCATACAAAAGCTCTACATAAGTTGTCACCTCCTTCAATTTCCTCGCTAATCTCCAGATAACATCTCACCAGTAACCTTCGCTTCTCCCAGAAGACCTTCTTGTCCACAGGCTTAGTCACTTTCACTCACTCCCCCGTACAGGACTTCTTGCGAGCATCACCTCTCCTTTGAAATGCTTTCCTATAGCCAGTCCGTCATGCTCCGAGCCCGGCATCCGTCAAATGTTCTCTCAAAACACAACTATTCAGACAAGCCTATAATTTGCTATAGGTAGCATTGGAGGTTTACTGCCTCATCCGCTAACCTGTGTGTCTCCTTCCCTAAGGCTGGATTCATTCAGTTGCATAACGCATTCGTTATAATGCGTTAAAATGTGTGTGAACTGCAATGGAAACTGGACATGCAAAGCCTGCATGCAGCGAGCTAGAATAACTCAATCAGTTACAAAGCTTTACCGTGAACACCCCCACAGAATTGTATTCGCACAGAGTTGACATGTAGAAGTATTCTGCAAAGTAACTGAGCACTGTGAACCTAGCCTAATACCTCCAATCTACTACCCTCTAGATTGCAAGCTCGCAAGTGCAGGGACCTCCTCCTAGTGTTTCTGATTCTGATGTAATTTATTATATGAATCTGTACCAGTATTTCTGATGTCTCAAACCACACATCATCAATGCAAGTATTTGTATTGCTGGATGTCCTAAATGTATACAGTATGTACTGTATACAGGTAGTCAGTCCTCCGTTAACTAACAAGATAGGGACTGTAGGTTCGTTCTTAACCTAAATCCGTTCTTAAGTCGGAACGCTGTGCTATTTTTGCCTCCCATGTGCTCCCCTTTGGCTCCAGTGTCCCCCTATGTGCCTCTCTGTCTTCCCCTGTGCCTGATTGTTCGCTTCAGTGCCCGTTTGTCCCCCCTCTGTGCACCTCTAAGTCTCCACCTCTTCTTAAGCCCCCTCTATTTGTTCCCCTGTGCCTCCTATTGTACCCTCTGTTCCTCTGTACCCCCCGCCCCCCCTTTGCCTCAGTTTTAACCCCCTGAGCCTCTTTCCCCTCACTCTCCCTATGGACTCACCTTCCAGCCCGAATCCAACACTGTCTGTCCTCCGCTCTCTGCCTTCCAATAGCCGCGTACAGCACCACTAGATGCAGCATCGCACTGCTTCCTGTATGTCATGTAACATGCAGGAACCTCTATGTCACATGACATACAGGAAGCGAATGGATGCTGCATCTAGCGGTGCTGTACGCGGCTATTGGGAGCAGGAGGCAGAGAGCGGACAACAGACAGTGTTGGACTCGGTTCAGAGGTGAGTCCAACACTGCTGGGGACATGCGCCGGCACTCGGGGGAAATTTGAAGCCGCTTCTTCAAACTTACCCCATGCGGAAATTATGTCATTGCGACGGGATCGGGCCGTTCGTATATGGGCGGGTCGTTCGTATGTCGGGCGTACATAACCCGAGGACTGCCTGTACATGCTCCCCACTATTTGTTTTGTACTACGTACAGTGCTATGGAACATAGTGGTGCTACATAAATTAAAAATAATCATAATAATAACTCATAACAAAATTATCTCAATCAACACCATCATAAATAAGATTCATGTTTGAAGGTTTAGGCAAAAACAGGAAGACAAACAAAAAAAAAGTAAAATGTGTGCTGTACCATTTCATACATTTTCAGAAAGTTCCAGCTTTCGCCACAATTCTCCCCTAATCAGTCTAAAGCAGGGGTCCCCAAACTTTTTCGGTCAAGGTCCGGGTCAACATACTTCAGACTCCTGGGGGGACGGAACATACATAAAATGCTGAAAAACATTACATTGAATCTAGGTATTGATTCCCCCCAATCATGCTTGGAGGAGAACTCCCAGCAGCAGCCATTCAGTCATGTGGCGCCCGAAAAACGTCTTTGTGCACGAGACAGTGAAGCATACCCAGATAACCTGCTGTCCAGTTGGACAGCAGTGTCACCTGATGCAGAATTCGATTGGAAGCCAGAGAATGATTGCTTGCTGGCTTCTACAGTATGTGGATGGGTGGTGCCAGCACTGCTATTCTATATGTGAGGCGCTGATATTTAAAGGTGCAGTGGGCCACATCTATAAGATTTTATGTTTGGGGGCCAGTGAAAAAGACTCGGGGGGCTGCATTCGGCCCGTGGGCCATAGTTTGAGGACCACTGGTCAAAAGCCATGCCTTATGATAGGCTTTAAATCAACAAGTAGGCATGGCTTTAAAGTAAATCTGTAAGATCCACAGGTCTGTAATTAAGATACTTACCTCGGTTGAGGGATAGGCTTCCCATGTTCTCCAGACCACCCATCCAGTGTTGGGACCCTCAGACCCTCAAAAGTTTGCGGCCAAGCTCCTGTACGCAAACAAACATGACCTCACTGCACAAGGGCAGGATCAGGCACGCCTGTGCAGTAGCAAGGAGCCATTGCTCGGCTTGGTGGAAAATCTGAGTTTGTTCGGCTTTGTGCTAGTATGCAGGTGTCCTAGCACTGGAACAGCGAGGTGGAAGCATCCAGAGGCTTTCCTCTACCTAGATAGGTACCCATTTCGGGCACTTTTTTCACTGCAGGTGCACTTTAATCAGTGGATAGAGGATATGTATGAGCTGTGTCTAAAAAGGAACTGTTCTTGAATTGGAACCGGGAAGTAGAGCCTCCTAGAACATAATACTTATTTTATGATAGATGCAACACACCACACAGATGAGTTTCTTTAAATCCAAACTCTAATCTGCAGTTTGGTCTCCTGCAATATTTTCAGTCACTCATGTGATAAAGGCAATCACTTCTAGCTCCAGGTCACATAGTCAAACGTTGCTTCATCTCAAATTGCACGATGTGGAAAAGGTTCTGCCCTCGCCCTAGATCCCTGCTCTGGAGGACAGAGTCAGCACTAGTCTGACCACTGAGGAATTTGAGGCACACTGAACAGTAAGTTATTCTTCTCAGAGATGGAATCATCTATTTTCAGTTAAAGGTAAGAGGATGGCCATATAAGGGTTCCTGCATTCAGCCTCTTAACTATACTATAACTATTGTGATATCAGCCGGATGAACATTTGCAGGAAAGTCTGCCATGGTCATCGTTGCGAGCGTATTTAAGAAATTCCTGTAGCACAAGCTACCTTGTACAGAGGAAATGGCCCCATAGTACAATAGTACAGCGGTGGGTACACTGCTATGTCGCCTCACACACAGTGATCTGTCTGGGCCTACTACAAATGCAATGAAGTAAGGACAAAGGCACACTCTATCAGCTATCAAGATCTAATCCATCCTCCTTCTAGCTATTCTGACACCATATTCTGTGGACTGGTACTCCAGTTAGATACGTCACTGAGGACACAGATGTGGAGATTATATAAATTCCAAAAGTCTGTGTTGGAAACCTTTGTAGGAAAATTTACAGGCCAGACTTATAACAGATCTTTGTGTCACTGTAGGTTGCCAGCCATACCCCACATTTTGCATCTGTAGTATTTAATGATAACTGTAATGCAGTAAAGAGTGAACTAACAGGGAAGCTTTAAGAGGACATCTAATAAAAGTTAAACAATTACATTTTGCAGCTTGAATGAAAAAAAAGCACTGCAAAAATCTATAGCACTGTGGGATATGCCTGCGATCCCCAAATTTAACTTACTAAAGGATAACCTGGTGGTCCATGGGGTTATGGAATAAAGGGAGGGGGTTAATGTGGTGAATACTAAGTATAAGTTTGTTTCTTTCTTGTACTGTTGGTTGCTGTTTAAATAGTGTGTATATATTTAATTAAATTATTAAAGAAAAGTATTTTCAGAGAGTGGTCATCATATCATTTCCACCTTCTGCTTATATCCTGCTCAGTTGTACACTGCCTCAGAGACTGTCTGACTGTATGACCAGAGAGGGAACATATACAATAAAAGCTAGCCATACACAAATCGAATATGTCTTGACATGCCCAGCAAATCGATCCCTATCAAGTTGGAATTAGATTGTATAGTAATCAAAAGTGAATTGACTGGATTTGTAGGAGCAATAGATGACTGCCAGAGGGTGTAACTAGAAGTCCCTGGGCCCCCCTGCAAGAATTTGAGCGGGCCCTTCCCACCCTGGGGCCCCCTCATGGCCGTTTTGGGGGGACAGGAGAGGTCGCAGCATGAGGGGAGAGCTTTGCACATCAGCGGGGAGGGGGGACAGTCCCCCCTCCCTCACCTCGGGCTCTCCCCTCTGTGCTCCCCCTCCTGCATCTATCTAAGTGCCAGCAGCGGTGGCGGCAGCTATAAATAGCTCCATTCACCACCGGCGCTCAAACCTATTGCTTGACCCACTGAGTTGTGCTCCCATTTTTGCCTGAGGAAGCGGGGTCACGCCCGCGAAACGCGTTGCATTTGTGGAGTTGAATAAATTATTTGAGAATTCTGTTTTATTGAGACTCAAGTGAGTTTTCTTTTTTTGTAAGAGGGAGGTGAGTCCACCTTAACATCCCCCTCTCCTTTAAAGCGGTTTTTAAAACGTTTTACTCTACTCTGGCGCCTCTGTATACCGAGTTTTTGCTGATTCACCACCGGAGGTCTCTGATCTGCAAGAGCTTCACATTACTTCCTTTTGTAACAGGAAGTAATGTGAAACCCTTCCAGATCGGATTCCTCCGGTGGTGAATGGAGGTAATTATAGTTGCTGCCGCCGATACTGCTGACACTTAGATAGATGGGAGAGCCCGAGGTGAGGGAGGGGGGACTGTCCCCCCTCCCCGCTGATGTGCAAAGCTCTCCCCTCATGCTGCGACCCCTCCTGCCCCCCCTCCCCCCAAACGGCCATGAACGGGCCCGTGTTGGCAGGGGCTGCTTCCCCTATTGTTACGCCAGATCACATCAAATGAAATTATCAGATCAGAAAAAAGTGAATGTATTTATGGCCAAGTTTAAAAAGACACTGAAACTAGTAGCCTTCTGGAGTACAAAATGTGAACATTCGAACCTGCACTTCCCTTTTCCTCTCAGTGGACTTTTACCCCTAATAGTTGTTTTCACATGTGAATGATTTGCTAGTGGCAGTGCTGAATGAAGTGAAGATGCGTTCAAGAATTGTTAATAAAACTTATTATCCTTATCGTATCCATTGCTGTTTCCTGTCTTTCAGGTGACACCCAATCATATCGATTCATCACAATGACAAATTATCTAAGTCATAAATTAATTTAAAGTATATTCATTCTCATGCAATACACATTTTACTAAAGATAATAATTTAATAAAATGTTGATTTTTTTTTACTGGATTTAATAAAAACATGAAATCAAACTTTTATCATTAGGCCCCCCTATATCAATGTTTGTTTTGTAGATTGAACATTGATGAGGAAAGACCACTCCAGATCTGCTACATTTGCTTTGTATTGCAGGAAGCAGTGCAAGGTCTCTGCTGAGATCTGTTCTAATATTGAGTGGGATAGGGTAGCAAATATCTAAAACTGTATGCAATGTGTACCATTTTTTTTACAATAAACCTCCCCATAAGGGTGGTTTGTAATGAAGTATGTTGTTGGGGTCGCCTGGGGTTCAAGTGAGTCTTACTACTTACCTACAGGGTGCTGCTACTCTGGTCCTGGCCCATACTCGATATGCAGTCTTATCTGGGTGTGATGTATCTGCCACATTTTGTAGTTCCCGAGAGTGTCTCTCTCTCACATGGCACAATGCATGCCAGGAGATGTAGTGTGTGAACGTGAACACATCTCTGTACTCACATCCTCACACTACATCTCCCAGCATGTATTGTGGTGTGCGGGAGAGACACTTTAGGGACCTACAAAATGCAGTAGATGTGGCCTGTTCAAGGAGAAAATGGTGCATCCCGTACGTGATGTAGTGATGTCGCAAACTTGAAATTTTGCTGCAAACGTTCACGATGTGGCCTAACCGCCATATACTTCAATGGGCAGGCAAATTCTAAAATCTAGAGGGTCTGTTTCTGGCCACAAAAGTGATGGATAAGTTGTTTAAAGGGGCCTAACACCTGGGGGATCCATGGCAAAAGTCCCATGAAAAATTACGTAGTTGACCCAGAGTCGTGTTTTAATCTCTAAAGAGCAGAAATCTCATTACGTCCTAAATTTGTGGAATAAAGTGCTTTAAAATGTCCAGCGTGTACACATCGACCAGGGAGTGTAAGGTTTAGGCACGCTTTACACTGACAGGCGAAACACCACAGTTACTGCACCGCAAACTGCAAAGAACTTTAGTGATAATGTCAGGTGAGCAAATTATTGTTTTTACTAGTTGACACCTCCAGGATGTACTGTAAATGTTAGTCCTCTCGTCGGCAGTCTTTGTGTAGTGGTGTGTAGTGGCTGCTGTGCTTGTTCGCACAATTGTGGAAGTGCACACAATCTCGGTTTTCAAGCCCCTATGATCGGTTTGACTTAGTTTAATGATGCTGTGGAGTGCCCATATCAGAGGAGGATGAGAATGTTGCGGCAAAGTTGCTAACAGAAGTGGTAGAAGATGGGGTGTGCTGCTGTGTACGCCAGTCAACTACTTCTTTGGTATTTTGTGAGTTCAAGGTACGTGGTGTCTGAGCACTGGGCAATATGCTAAGGCCACAGGAAATCACGGCAGCACGACCCCTGCGGTGTGGCCTGCCCCTGCCTGTCATCTTTTTTTTACAACTGCAGGGAGGACCTAATTGTCACTTCACGTCAGGTGATAGGTTTATGCTATGTGCAACAATCACCTCAAAATATAGGCCCTGCCAGTGAGGTCTTATGCAGGGCAGTAGTGGATATTCGGTCCCAGTAGTGGAGGTAAAGGATTATTGGGTTATCTAGTCAGTGCACTACTAGGACCAGCAGACCTGTCTCCAACAGCATACTTGTGCACTGGACACACAGAACAACAATACAATAGCAAGAAAAGCAATGTACCAAGGTCTATTAGCTGTTCAGGACACTGTGGTAGCAACAAGAATCTGCACTGAGGACACAGAACACAGGTCTAAGTAAGCTATCTCTGTCAGCCGCACACTCTCCCTGATCTGTCTAGCACAGAAGCCAAACAAAGATTGCAAAATGGCTGCTGTGTTGGCTTTCTGATAGGTGGTGGTGGGGGGGGGGGGGGGTCCAGGTGGGTGGGATGGCTGATTGGCTGCCATGTATCTGCTGACTCTGGGGTGGGGGGTAAATTTTTGGCTCCATTATAATGTATAGGGGGCAGTCAAACTCGCCCCATGTTTGCGAACACACGTGAATGGCCGATATTTGCCAAGAACTGTCTGCCAGCGAACAGTTTGGGCCATCTCTATCTATCCATCTTAGTATATCTACATTTTCACATTTAATTTAGCAGCCCATGTTCCTTATGTGCCTAGCCATGCAAATTTACAGTAAGCACAGCTTGTGAATGGGTGAAAGGGTGAATGGCTATACAGACTAGAAATTGGATAAAAACACATTTGACATCCAGATAGAGAAGCTATTAACTAAACAGTAGGAGTACTTCTCTGGTCATTATGTGTATATGTTTCTGTCCCCTTCTGTGTCTTTATGTCTTTTGCATGCTTGTGTATCTGCTGTCTGTTTCTGTCTCTGTAGTTTCACTTTGGCCTTGTCTTCTGCTATGTTTCTCTAAATCCCTGTCCTGTTGTTGTGTATATCTCTTCCCGTGTGTATTTCTCTTTTTATAGGTCGGTATTTCTCTTTTTATAGGCTGGTTCACACAGCAGCTGACACCAGACTTTCAATGGACAAGTACTGTACTAGACATGCAATGGACAAGTACTGTACAATGGATCTATTATTTTGCATATGCCCATTTATATATGTCTGTTGTAAATTAATATGTCTGCTACGCTAGAACGCAGCACTGCACATTTTTCCAGACAGTTGTTGCATTGTTATTAATTTAATGTATGGCCACATCCAATCCCAAGCAGCAACAGAGTGGAGATCTAGATACCCAACATTACATTATTTTATTGTATAGGTCAACAGAATGTACAGTACACTGGCTTTAATTTTCCTTTCCTCTCTTACTTTCTGTGCCTCAGTTTTGTTCCGTACAAACTACCAAGTTCATGGGATAGATTTTAAATCTAGGGGTCAGTGTGGGCACAGAACAGAAACCACAGTAGCATGCACAAGTAGAGGCCGTATTTTACATCAGCAGTTTGTTTAATACTTAAAGGTGGCCACTAATGATCCACCCTTTTTCATCCAATCTTACCATTGCTATGTAATACAGTATAAGGTAACTGCCTGAAGTATCCATTTAGTATATTCACTCAATTTACCCTTATACTACATAGATTTGGCAAGATTGGATGAAAACGATTGGATCATTAGTGGCCACCATTAGGTGGCCACACACTTTTTAAAGCCCCATCTACATGGAGCAATCCGGCGGATCGAATCTTCCGCATCCCCGCTCGTCCGCGCATGCGTCGGATTCGATACCGGCTCATCCCCGCCGGCGCCGCTTATCTTCCGCTCGATTCCCTGCCATTGTCCGCTCGTGGGGAATGAGCAGGGAACCGGCGGCGGCGAGATCGGACCTGTCGGATCTTATCAATCGAGCCGCATCAGCGGTTTGATTGATAAGACACATCGCAATGTGTAGACCAGGCTTTAAATATCTGTTCAATTTAAGAATTGCAATCAATTTTTCTGACTGATTGTAACATTTTAAAAATATGACCAATGTACCACACACGTATGTTCAATTTTTCCCCAGTTATTATAAAAATGATTGCCAGACATTGACTGGGGTATTGAGGCTACCCATTCTGCTAAAAGCAGCAGATTTCTGGCAGCACTACAGGACAATTACTTGACTCAAATGGTAACGGAACCAACTAGGGGGAATGCGTTACTGGATCTGATCATTTCTAATAAACCAGGTAATGTATCAAATGTGCAGGTTCAAGAACATTTGGGAAATAGTGATCACAACATGATAACGTTTGATCTGGTGACTGATAGGCCAGGAGGCAGCGGGACCACTAAAACCATGAATTTTAGAAAAGCAAAGTTCAATCAAATTAGGCAGGCACTAAGTTTGGTGAACTGGAATAATGTACTACAAGGGGAGGACACTGAAGGTAAATGGCAAGCTTTTAAACTTATTCTCAATCAATATTGTAGTATGTATATCCCATATGGAAACAAAATGTCTAGGAATAAAAAAAGGCCTCTATGGAAAGGTTAGGGATAAAATGAAGAGGTAAAGAATGCCTATAAGGTCCTAAAACAGGAGGGGACCGAGGCTGCACTAAGCAATTATAAGAAGTGCAATAAAAATTGTAAAAAAGAAATTAGGCTGGCAAAGATCGAAGCTTAAAATCAAATCGCTAGGGATATCAAATCTAACCCAAAAAAGTTTTACAAGTACATCAACTCTAAAAAAAGAAAGGTTGACAGTATAGGACTACTAAAGGATGAGGGTGGGAACTCAATGGTGGATGACCAAGGTAAGGCAGAGTTATTAAATGCTTTCTTTGCTTCTGTCTTCACAAAGGAAACAGCACTGTTGCAAATTACAGAGGCAGAAGAGTCTCAATCTTCTAACTGTAATATTAAATACTTAACGCAGAAAGAAGTGAAGGCAAGACTAAATAAATTAAAAATAGACAAGGCACCTGGCCCGGATGGCATGCATCCTCGGGTCCTAAGGGAATTAAGTTCAGTTATAGATAAACCCCTTTATCTTATCTTTTGTGACTCTCTTTCAACTGGCAGAGTCCCAGTGGATTGGCGTACAGCCCATGTTTTCCCATTATTTAGGAAGGGCAAAAAATGAGATCCAGGAAATTATAGACCTGTAAGCTTAACATCAGTTGTATGCAAACTATTTGAGGGGTTACTATACACGACTTCATAGTAGAAAATAATCTTGTTTCTCAGCATCAACGTGGGTTTACTAAAGACAGGTCCTGTTTGACTAACATGCTCAGCTTTTATGAGGTAGTGAACGCTAATATGGATATGGGGAATGCTGTAGATGTGATATACTTAGACTTTTGCAAAGGCCTTCGACACTGTTCCCCACAAAAGTCTGGTGCAAAAGTTGAGGATGCAAGGACTGGGGAAGAGTCTGTGTGCATGGATAGGGAACTGGCTAATGGACAGAAAACAAAGAGTTGTGGTCAATGGATCCTACTCAAAATGGGAGACTGTTAGCAGTGGAGTCCCACAGGGGTCTGTACTGGGTCCAGTGCTCTTCAATTTATTTATTAATGACCTAGTAGATGCAGTAGTGAGCAATGTTGCTATTTTTGCAGATGATACAAAATTGTGCAGAATCATCAACTCTCAGGAAGATAGTGTCATATTGCAACAGGATCTGGATAGGATGGATATATGGGCACATACATGGCAGATGAAATTCAATGTTGAAAAATGTAAAGTCATGCATTTTGGTCGTACCAATGGTCTAGCACCATATAAAATAAATGGGAGACAGTTGGGGACATCAAACTTGGAGAAGGACTTAGGAGTACTCATCAACAACAAGTTAAATAATCACACTCAATGCCAAGCCGCTGCAGCTAAAGCTAACAACATTTTGGGATGCATTAAAAGGGAAATAAAAACTCGAGATGCTAGCATAATAATGTCCCTGTTTAACTCTCTAGTAAGGCCACATCTGGAACACGGAATTCAGTTCTGGGCACCACATTACAAAAAAGACATTGCAGTTTTAGAGCAGGTGCAGAGACGAGCAACAAAATTGATACGAGGGATGGAAGGTCTCACTTACCAAGAAAGGTTAGATAAACTGGGTTTATTTAGTCTAGAGAAAAGACGCCTTAGAGGAGATCTAATTAACATGTATAAATACATCAGAGGGCAATATAATAGCTTGGCGGATGAGCTTTTTGTCCCTAGGCCTTCTCAAAGGACTAGAGGACATGATCTGCGCATGGAGGAAAAACGCTTTAGCCATTTATTTAGGAAAGGGTTCTTTACAGTAAGAGTGATTAAGATGTGGAATGCATTGCCACAGGAGGTCGTTATGGCAAACTCTATACCTGCATTTAAAGGGGGCTTAGATGCTTTCCTTGCGTTGAAAGACATCCATGGCTACAATTACTAGGTAATGCCTAATGATGTTGGTCCAGGGATTTTATCTGATTGCCATCTGGAGTCGGGAAGGAATTTTTCCCTTTTGGGGCTAATTGGACCATGCCTTGTAAGGGTTTTTTCGCCTTCCTCTGGATCAACAGGGATATGTGGGGGAGCAGGCTGGAGTTGTACTCTGTACTGGTTGAACTCGATGGACGTATGTCTTTTTTCAACCAAAATAACTATGTAACTATGATTGGGAACTCTGAGAAAATTGCTAGGGTGTGTATATTAATAAATTGACAATCTAACATACACCATACAATCTTTAGGAAAATTGAAGAAAAATTTCCAGCATTCCGGATCGTTAAAAAAAAAAAAAAAAATCCAGTTGATTTTTCAGTTGAATGAAAAAAAAAAAGCTTTTGATTTTTTGGGGAGATACCATCATATTTATTGAATTGCCGTTAAATCGGATCATTTTATTGTATCATGTGTGGCCACCTTTATACTGAGACAAGCTTTTTCCAAACCTATTTATTGATATCCACAAAATGGTTTACATTTAACATTTTAATCTTTGCTCCTACAGTTGCTTAGCTATGTGTCAGGTTGTTTTCTGTATATGACTTTTGTTCTGCTTGAATACACACTATTTTACAGATAATACAGAAGCACTGATATACATATACCTGTGGTTTCTTCAAAAACAGTTTCCTGTAACTGACGGACTGAGCAAGCTTGAACGCAATGTGACCTAGGTGTTGCTTGCACTTCGCTCTCAGACACTCCTTTCTATAGACTGCTATGACTTACTGTAGCAGCTTTCTTCTTTATACCCGTTACCTATACATATACAGTATGGGCCCTTTTCCACTAGCAATCACAATCACAAACACCAGCAATTGCGATTTTTCATTCATTTTGTTATGCAATTGCAATTTTTCATTTCCATTGCATTATCTCTCTTAAAATCGCTCCAGAAAGCAATTGCGATTTGAAAATCGAATCGCTATAGTGGAAAATACTTCTCATGATTTCTATAAAAAAATGTAGCAACCCTAGCAATTTAAAAATCACTATCAATTTGCGATTTTGGGATTCAGCTGTGTAGTGAAAAAAGGCCCTATGTGTCTCTGACCATTATGTTTTCCATTCATGATCTCTCGAGAACAATTTAAATAACACCTCCACTTTAAGTATACAAACTATGTAGCCCTTTCCAGTGTTTTATATAAAATAGTGGGGATTGCTTAAGGCGGAGGAGACAGATCTGCCAATGCATGTATCCATCCGCAGCAAGAATATATCAGTAATTAATTCAGAACAGTTTCAGTGTAGGTGTGCACATGCAGCAGCAATACAAACAGTGCATGTGGAAAGTATTCACAGCGCATAACATTTTCCACATTTTGTTCTGGTATAGCCTTATTCCACATGGATTCAATTAATTTTAGTCCTCGGAATTCTACACACCACACCCCATAATGACAACGTGAAAAAAGTTTGAGGTTTTGGCAAATTTATTAAAAACTGAGAAATCACATGTACAAAAGTATTCACAGCTCAATACTTTGTCAATGCACCTTTGACAGCAATAACAGCCTCAAATCTTTATGAATATGATACCAAAAGCTTGGCACACCTTTCCTTGGGCAGTTTTGCCCATTCCTCTTTGCAGCACCTCTCAAGCTCCATCAGGTTGAATGGGAAGCGTCGACACACATCCATTTTAAGATCTTTCCAGAGACGTCCATTTGGATTCAAATCTAGGTTCTGGCTGGGCCACTTAAAGGAGTCCTCAGGGGATATGAGGACAATAAGTACTACTTACCTGGGGCTTCGTCCATCCCCAAGCTCCCAACATGTGTCTCGCTGCAGCTCCACGGTGAGCCAATATGCAGCAGAAGTGTCAGACATGTCTTTAGCTTCTCTTGGGTTCCAGCAACATCAGCAATTTTACCAAAAGCCAGACAGGAGAAATACCGACTAACAGCTTGTACAATTAAATAGCTGTCTTGGGGGTTGATTCACTTTGTAGGACGTGATCCCCGCACTTTGGCCTAATAGGCTGCTTGTCAAGTGAAAGACAGACTATTTGGCCAGTCAAAGTGCGGGGATCTCGTCCTACAAAGTCACTGGACCTGACAGAATCCAGGGTGGGACAATTGGAGCGGCCATTAGTGTTGGTAGAGCGCGAGTAAGTAGTGCATGCTACAGCAGTAGCATCCCTACTTTGAAAATTGTACTTGCGCTGTCACACTAAGTGGTGCTGCTTGAGCAGTGTATCTTAGTGAATCAACTCCTAACTGTGAGCCAGATGTAGCCATCAAAAGAGCCACATCTGGCTCCCGAGCCATATGTTCCCTACCCCTGCTTTAAACAAAAAACATTTTAACAGCTGATACAAATCCTAAAATAAATCTGCACAGTTTCCACTTCCTGATTCATGGAAGCATTCATATTGTTAACAGCCTGTCCTTTCAAATGAGCTCATCTGCCATCTCTGCCGTGGCAGTCATGTGACACAGGGGAGAGATCAAATTACAACTTGTAATTAGACATAAATTAGGGGGAATTAAACAGGCTAAACTCTCTAAATGCATACAGGGTGTATTTCTCTATGTTTTTCTTCTGTCCTGTGCAAGAGGCAGGGCAGTTCAGGTCTACTTTAATATTGCCCTCTGATGTATTTATACATTAGTATAAAGATCTTCTCTAAGACATATTTTCTGGCGATTGCATAAGCCCGGTTTATGTAATCTTTTCTGGTAAGGGTGACATGCCATCCCTCTAATCCAGGGGTGGCAATCTCAAATACAAAATGGGCCAAAATTGTAAACTGGGACCTAGTCATGGGCCGAAATTGTACACAGGGACCTAGTCACGGGCCAACCTCAATGTCTACTGGCCACCTTCCTCCCTTATAAAGTTCTTTGGTGTCTAGTGGTCCTCCGTCCCCTATACCAGGGGTCCCCAACCACCGGGCCGCGGCCCACTGCCGGTCCGTGGGCAGTTTCCAGCTGGGCCGCGGCGGGCCTGGCCTCTCGCCCCTCCTCCCCCCGCGGCCGCCGCTCCTGTCACCTTATGAGCTGGCGGCCGCTTCCTGTCACAGATTCCCCGTAGCCGCTCTTCTCTGTGTGCATCTCCTATTACAGCAGCGCTTCCTGTGCGGCTGCTGTAAGGAGGGAAGGAGGCGGGGCAGCGGCTACCTGTAGCGGCGATCGCCATTACCATGGGAACCGCTGCCCCGCCTCCTTCCCTCCTTACAGCAGCCGTGCGACGCGCTGCTGTAAATAGAAGATGCCGCACGGAGGAGAGCGGCTACGGGAATCTGTGACAGGAAGCGTCCGCCAGCTCATAAGGTAACAGGAGAGGCGGCCGCAGGGGGAGTGGGCTACACTGGGGCACTATACTAGCTATACTGGGGCACTATACTAGCTATCCTGTGGCACTATACTAGCTATACTGGGGCACTATACTAGCTATACTGGGGCACATGGGGCACTATACTAGCTATCCTGGGGCACTATACTAGCTATACTGGGGCACATGGGGCACTATACTAGCTATACTGGGGCACTATACTAGCTATACTGGGGCACAAGGGGCACTATACTAGCTATCCTGGGGCACACAGGGCACTATACTAGCTATACTGGGGCACACTGGGCACTATACTAGCTATCCTGGGGCACACTGGGCACTATATTAGCTATACTGGGGCACACTGGGCGCTATACTGGGGCACACTGGGCACAATACTAGCTATCCTGGGGCACTATACTAGCTATCCTGGGGCACATAGGGCACTATACTAGCTATACTGGGGCACACTGGGCACTATACTAGCTATCCTGGGGCACTATACTAGCTATCCTGGGGCACATGGGGCACTATACTAGCTATACTGGGGCACACTGGGCACTATACTAGCTATCCTGGGGCACTATACTAGCTATACTGGGGCACATGGGGCACTATACTAGCTATGCTGGGGCACACTGGGCACTATACTCGCTATACTGGGGCAACTATACTTGGTCACTTTGATACTAATTATACTGGGGCACTATACTAGCTGTACCGGGGTAACTAGACTCCCTATACTGGGGCAACTGTGCTTGCTGTGCCGCCGCGAATACCCCCCCCCCCCCCCGGGCCCCAGAGAAAATTTTGGATGGTTACCGGTCCCCGGGCCGAAAAATGTTGGAGACCCCTGCCCTATACTGTTCGCTGGTGTCTAGAGGCCCCCACCCTCCCCTATACAGTTCCCTAGTGTTTAGTGATTTCCCCCTACCTCCCCATATGGCTTCCCTGGTGTTCTAGGGCTTAACCTCCAATATAGCTTCCCTGGTGGTCTAGAGTGGGCCAAACATAATGCAAAGTGGGGAAACCACTAGAGGGCCAAATTTAATGGCTCTGAGGGCCAAATTTGGCCCGCGGGCCGGAGTTTAACATGTATGCTCTAATCCAGGGGTCTCAAACTCAATTTACCTGGGGGCCGCAGGAGGCAAAGTCAGGATGAGGCTGGGCCGCATAAGGGATTTCACAATCAGCAGCACCCCTCCCCCCCTTGCATTGATTTTTATTTCAAAATCAAATTCACACTGAAGCAAACTATTTTGTCTATTTTACCTTATAGTTCGCTTCAGTGCTCCCATTACAAGTAATCCGCCGTGTCCCTGCCGCAAAACAAGGGCTGCAGAGCCCCCAAATCACCCAAGGGGCAATCCGCCGGCATTTCCTGGAAGGGGCAGAGCTTTCAGCTTCAGCTCTGCCCCTCCTGACATCAATCGCGGCACATCGCCGCCTCTGCCCGCCTCTCTCACTCTTCCTTCACAGAGAGGGGCGGGGAGAGGCGGCGATTCATGCGGCGATTGACGTCAGTAGGGGCAGAGCTGAAGCTGAAAGCTCGGCCCCTTCCAGGAAATGCCGGCGGATTGCCCCCCAGGCGATTTGGGGGCTCTGCAGCCCTCGTTTAGTGGTGGGGATGCGGCGGATTACTTGGGAACACTGAAGCGAACTATAAGGAAGCTTTTGCAGGCGAGGGCCACAAAATATTGTATCGAGGGCCGCAAATGGCCCGCGAGTTTGAGACCCCTGCTCTAATCAATGTTGTTGCTCGTCTCTACACCTGCTCTAAAACTGCAATATACTTCCTGTATTACCGTGCCCAGAACTGAATTTCATATTCCACATGGAGCCTTAGGCCCCGTTCACATCTAAAATCACAAAACGCTAGCGATTACTGTTAGTGTTTTGCAGGAGTGATTTTTACGCAATTAACGCGGAAAAATCAGTGGATACTGTAGCGTTTTCGGAGCGACAGCGATTAACGGTTCTATACATGCTAATCAGAATCGCCGCCAAAACGCTGCATCACTAAATGCCGCAATCTGCTATGGCAGTGAGAACACTGCCATAGCAAACCATGTGCTAAGCGGTGTTAAAAACCACTAGTGGTTTGCGATGAGCGGGAATCGTGCGGACCCCGCTCAGATGTGAAAGGGGCCTTACTAGAGTTATACAGGGGCAGTATTATGCTAGCATCCCAAGTTTTTATTTCCCTTTTAATACTGTACATCACAACATTTAAATTGTTTTAACTGCCGGCATTGAATACGATGACTTAACTTGTTAACGAGAACACCTAAGTCCTACTCCAAGTTTGATGTCCCCATCTATATCACGTTTATTTTGCATGGAGCTAGACTGTTGGTACCACTAAAATGCATGATTTTATATTTTTCAATATTGAGTTTCATCTGCCATTTACTGTCTGTGCCCATATAGCCATTCTATCCCACTTGAGAGAGAGAGAGAGAGTCACAAAAGATAAAATAAAGGGGTTTATCAATAAATGAACTTAATTCCCTTAGCACCCAAGGATGTATGCTATCCAGGCCAAGTGCCTTATCAGTTTTGATCTTACTTAAGATGCGTACACTCGCACTACGGCCGCCAACGACGGCTCCATCAGACCCTCCCGCTGGGTTGACTTTCAGGCGACAGTAGCGCGTGTACGCACTGTCGGCAGACTGATAAGGCCGTTTCTGAGCGATCCGCTCAGCGGATTGTTCAGAAAACGCCTTATCAGTCTGCCGACAGTGCGTACACACGCGCTACTGTCGCCTGAAAGTCCGCCCAGCGGAAGGGTCTGACGGACCAGTCGTTGGCGGCCGTAGTGCGTGTGTACGCACCTTTAGTCTTGCCTTCACTCCTTCCTGTGTTAAGTATTTGATATTAAAATGTAAAGACTGGGACCCTTCCACATCTGTAATTTGCAACAACAATGTTTCTGTTGTGAAGACAGAAGCAAAGCAAGCATTTAATAGCTCTGGCCTACTTTGACCATCCATCATTGATATCCCATCCTCATCCTTCTTGGAGTCCAATACAGTCCACCTTTCTTTTTTCAAAGTTGAAACACTTGTAAAACTTCTTTGGATTAGAATGGATATCCCTAGTGATTTGATTTTTAGCTTCAAACTTACTGGAATATGAAATAGGGGAGGGTTATAAATTGCCCCTCCCCCCTTACCACCATAGCCAATAGCTTTTAAAGCCAGTTAATATCTTAGTAATTAGACTGTTACCATTTCATGTCAAATAAGCCTACTGTAGTAAAAAAAATCCTGGTTTGAAATTACCGTGTGATCACATGAGCACAAGCACAAGTTCAGGGATTCAGGCTACAGTCTCTGTGGGTGAGGCTGTTGGGAGCCTTGACTGCACCCCGCCCCCTCCCCCCCCCCCCCCCCCCACACACACACGCTGTTCAAACTGCAGGAGAGAAGACACAGTCTGAACCTGAGAAAAAATACAGTCTAATATTAAAATTGGAAGATTTCCCATGTTACAGTCTGTAACACAGGCATTCTGTGTACTATTTAACAAGCTGACACATCATTGCATTCCAGCGGTCCTGGAGGTGTGTTTAGCTTCTAAGGGTACAATGGTTAATTTGCATATATTCAGCAGTGGTGCTCTGGGAGACATCTCGAGCTCACTCCAACCTGAATTATCGCAAATTCTTTCTGTTTTAGGAAAGCAAATTTTTGTTTTTCTTAACATCTTAGTAAGGGGGCTTTTAGGACCATTGTAGTCCCTTACACACTCCAATGAGTTCTGGGTCACCATGAGCTTGCTGGTTAGTCTGTTATATAGAAGGTGGTTAGTATCTGGACATCTAACCGGATATTTTACAAGTGATTAATTTGACATCAACTAAACAAGCTTTTTGGCAGATACAAAAGCCCTGTTCCCACACTTATCTGGGAAAACATCTGTGCCTGTAGTCCAAGTTTACTTGATACCTTCTATAGTAATATCCGATGTTCTTCAACTCACTGTTAAAGCCCTTTACCGACGTTATGTCATTACAGGCCAAACAGATCACTCACAATCATCTCACCTAACATAACAGTAAAAAGAAAGCTACTTTTTGTCAAGAAAAAAAATAGGGCAAAATCCATATTATTTGGGTATATAATTTTTTTACTACAAGTCACATGGCATTAAAAATACACAGTATTTACAAACAGACATGTGCAACACATGAAAAGCTAACTATATACAAAGTAAACCAGAGTATAAGAAGGATTGACAATGTAGCTTGATCGTTAGGTTAGGGATGTGGTCTCCTAACCATAGTACAAAAACACCACACATCTTCTGTTTCTGTAAATTATGGAGTAAAATATTGTTCTCCATACAGGAATAATCTTTGTAACAAAAAAAAAATGAGCATTTAAAATGAATTTGCATAACAGATAAACAAGACATTTTCTGCCTCAGTGAAAATGAAATCCTTGGTCAGAAAGAAAACTGAAAAACATGGAGCCAACCAGTCTTCATTACCAGTAGGCATATCTAGATAGAGCTGTAAACCTTTCTAGATGTTATCTGATCCAGCAGCAAAGGAACATAAAATATACTTAAACGCCAAATAAGCATAAAACCAACAACTAATTCACAGTAGTAACTGCTCATTACTTTTCTAGTGGCAGGTGGTTTAGGACAACAGTATATTACACTTTGTTTAAAGTCACACCAGTAACAAATATGCATTTAAAATTATCTTAATCTTAAAATTGATCTAAAAGGGAAGTTTTACCAGCTTAGAACAGCTTTTGATCCTGTTCTTTCATTGCCTTACTTTTTTCCACTGTTCAGCCCATATTAGGGAGGAAGGACGCTACTAAGGCTGTCTATTGTACTGCCCGTGCTTCTAACTAAATTCTTCCCCAGCTGATCAGAATCAAATAAAAACATTTAGTTAGATTATACCTGAAAAACAAAAAATTAGCTTAAATGTGTGATAAATTTAAGAATGTGTCATTAGTATAATGTTCAGGAAGCTAACTAGTCACTTTTGAAAAAGACACTCACTGCAAAGTGGCAGAACTAAAAGATGCAAGAAAATGTAAGCGAGTGTATGTAGGACATAAAGCTGGACCGCACTGATAAAACTTCATTTTCATAGCAAATCTGGGTCTAAAAAAATCTGGATTGTAAAACTGAACTACAGGCAGATAAATACACCAATAAAATAAGGAACATGGATGGTCTTACTTGCCAAGATCGGTAATCCTGTCGAAAAATGGCATGTTACTTATATAAGCCACCCAAACAAACCAAAGACCATTATTTAGCGATGTATATTTATCAATGACCTATCCTCAGCTACCTGATTAGACAATGGCATGACATCACGACAATAATAAATTATTCTACTATCTATGCTTTTTCCTCTTGTAAAAAAGGTAGCTGCACTGTGCCATAAATTAAACTTGGAGAAGCTCACAGTGCTGTCCTTAGTCTTCACAGTCTGAAAACTGCTGAGCAGGCAACTACACAAAACTAATATGGGTAGCTAAAATAGCTGTAATGCCTGTTGGTAACTGCATTAGTGTTTTTTTAATATATATATTTGCCTGGAGTTCAGCTTTTTAACTTTGGGTATATACATTACTCTGAGATCTTGTGTGATTGAAAATTCAGCATATGCTTGTGCATGTCTTGCTCCAAGGAGCTTTTTGAGCTGTGAAGGTGAATTCTGCACTCCGAAGATGATTGATTACCGTTTGCTTCCTGTTGTGTTATAATTCCCACCTAGTACAGTAGTTATAAGGCATGTCTTGTGCTTTCTAGATAAACCACAGCAAAATTATCTTAAAGGAATAGTGTAGGGGCGGGGGGGAGGGGAAAATGAGTTGAACTTACCCGGGGATTCTAATGGTCCCCCGCAGGCATCCTGTGCCCACGCAGTCACTCACTGATGCTCCGGCCCCGCCTCCGGTTCACTTCTGGAATGTCAGACTTTAAAGTCGGAAAACCACTGCGCCTGCATTGCCCTGTCCTCGCTCCCACTGACGTCACCAGGAGTGCACAAGCCCAGTATGGTCTGCACCTATGCAGTACGCTCCTGGTGACAGCGGGGAGCGAGGACATGGCAACGCAGGCGCAGTGGTTTTCAGACTTTAAAGTCTGAAATTCCAGAAGTGAACCGGAGGCGGGGCCGGAGCATTGGTGAGTGGCTGCGTGGGCACAGAACGTCTGCGGGGGATCATTAGAAGGCCCAGGTAAGTTCAACTAATTTTCCCCCGACCCCCTACAGTATTCCTTTAAGGTTACAAAAGGAATGTCTCAAGTTTTTAACAGATGTTTAACATAGATGGCAGTTGAAAGCAAATTTTGAATCAAGCCAAAGAAATTGCTTACTTGATGAAAAAACAAACAAACACACAAATACAATCACCAGATGGCCATTAACAAATTAGAATGACAGTTACAGCTCTCTAGTGTACCCTGAAACAGAGTCCAGGTATTTTGCGGGCAGGATCTATGCTCAAGCACAGGGCTTCCCAACCCTGTCCTCAAGTACCACCAACAGTGCATGTTTTGTAGAAAACCACAAACATTCAAAGGTGAGGTAATTAGTGTCTCAGCAGAGCTGATTAACTACCTCTGGGGATTTCCACAAAATGTGCACTGTTGGTGGTACTCAAGGACAAGGTTGGGAAGCCCTGCTCTACCACACTCGCCAATAATCTTGTTAACTTAGAGATGTTCAGGTTGGTGCCAGACCAGGGAGATCCTAGTGGCAGGGATTTACTGCTACAATTTTACATCAGTTGAGTATTTTTTAAATCTTTTTTTCAACTAGTGGGGTGGAGTGTCTTGTGGGAATTGCTAATACATAAAGCAGAAAACTATTTTATTTTGGGGAGCCATGGCTGGGATGGGTGTTTTGCCAGAAGTACATTGCAGTGCGCTGATTTCTCTGGCTGTGAAACAATTGGGATGTCAGAACTGTGACATCACACAGATCAGCATACCCTAACCCTGATTTACTAAGATTGGAGAAAGATGGATAGCTTGTGTAATTCAGCCAACTCACATTTTTTAAAATTTGCCTGGTGTTTCATGGTAAGCACTTGCAATACTTACGGAATTTAAATCAAGATCAAAATAAGGATAAAGTGAAATAGCAGCTATGGGACTGCAGTTTCCTGCATGCACTGGAAATGTAACATTGTCCTGAATTTATTGGATTACCACTGAAATGAATTTGGCATAAGTCTTTGTTTAATAAATATAGCCCAGATTTACTGGGTCACGCAGTTTCCACTGTTCTCCAACCTTTGTAAATCTTTCAGTGAAAAAGTGCACTTAAGGTGAACTAGGTAAATGATGCAAACTGGAACAAACAAGCTAAAATTTGAATATGTCCTTCTCAATGATGAATGTATATGGTTAAATGCAAATATACGGTATGGATCTGAGATGCTACCATCCTAAGCTGTGACTAAGCATGTGATATTCTAGCTGCAGTTCAAGTTAAATGTCCTTGTTTTGGTAAGCTCTTGAGTCATTTCCATCTAAAATGTAGTGAAAGATCTAGGTAAGTGTTTTCACAGCTCCTTGGTTCAAACTTAGTTCTTTTCCTTTTTTACTCATAAGTGCTTCAGTATAAAGAAGTGGAAGTATCCAAACATTGACTTGGCCACCAAGAGTCAACCGCTATTTCAAAGTCTTCATAGCCAGTTTATTGATGTCTCCTCCATAGGCAAGGCTTGACTTTGACACCTTCATATGTGTTCTGATCTGAAGATCATGGCTCTGTCCCTCACCTATGACTACTGAAGACAGCATGAATACAAGTATGATGATCCCCTCTAAAAGTCTTTGATGAATGAGGTGATCCTCACAAACAGGTTATGGCTGTTAGTTCTTGCCAGGAAAATTCAATTGGTTTCATGTCTGTAGTGACTCGGACCTCAATCTCCCCTGAAATAATAAAAAGAGAAAAAGGTTTTATTCTTCTGGAACTGCTCATCATTAATAATCAACTGCAGATTAAGGTTTCTGAACTAACAACACAGGAAATATAACAACATTGATTGGGGCACCTGAAATATTGTGCAAAATACTGGTAAAGGTAAATGGATTTGTTGTCTATAGCTTCTAACTAAATTCAGATTTCATTCGTCTAGTGCAAGTTTAGTGAAATAAATCCAAACTTAATTGGGGGTTTTTATGGGAAAGGTCTCCTGTTTCTCTAGCCTCTACTTTAGGTCAACAGAATTACTTTGTAATTCTTCAAATATAGGTTATCACATTCAGTTTAGATTTCAATATAATTACAGTAGAATCTCATTCAGTCCCCAGGGCCCATAAATATACAATATATGACCAATCCTGATATAGACTTCTGATAGAGTAAACTACTTGGTCAAGCCCAGTGAAGGCTACTATAACGGGATTCTACTGTGCTAAACAGGTCCTCTTAACTGTTTTAAACAAATATTTAAATCTACAAAATGCCTTCTCTCCATGTATATTTAAAAGAAAATTATTTCAATTCATCATGCCAAAGAGAAACCTTCACAACTGTAATAAAGTTTGGAAAAAAATGAAGCCCATATCCTGTAACTGTGGTGATTTCTTATCTCATCCGGCAGACATATTTAGAGCAATAATATCAGGGGTTTTGTTAGCAAATAATAATATCTTTTTTGAATGTAATTACTCAGCTGCTTTTCACTTTGATCCTTATTCATTTTATTTTTCTCTTAAGTTTTCTTGCAGGAGAAATTAAATTCCTTTTAAGCCCCCAGTAAGCACGACAATATTCAAAATAAGTTTGATTTTACCTACTTTTTGTACTTTCAAATCGCTGAAAATATATTTTGGAGATAAGAGGAAACATATCTCCTCAACGAAAACTCAGAAGAAAAGTAACTGAATAAGGGCTTTGCTAATGGAAAAATAAGGGTTTGCACTAAGAGCGTTTTTAATCTTTTTGTTAAGCGATGGCGATTTTTAAAATTGCTTTAAAAGCCCTTGAGCAATGTGGCTCTATGTGAGTGTTCGCACATAAGAAATGAGCTTTCTTTCTGAGCGCAAACGCGTGTCCTGCACCATTTCCTGAGCATTTGCTCTTCAATGCAAAGTTCAATGCAAAGTGCTTGAAAAAGCGATTTGGTAAAAATACACTGTAATTATTCATTTCCAGGTCAAAGAGTTCACTTCCTGACTGTGGTCAGGGTGAAAAAAAAATCGTCAAACAAAAGCACTTAGAAAAGTGCTTAACAAAGCTCAAATCGCTCTGAAAGTGCAGGGAAAAGTGCTTACAAAAGCGCTGGCGATTGCGTCGGCGATTTATAATGTGAACAAGGCCTCAGGACTTATGCCTCTACTTAACTTATGGCAACTAAAATTATACAACACATTCCCCGGGAAAGGGGAGGCCCTATAGTACCTAAAACGGGACCTTTATTAGGTATACGTTAAAATCATAAATGGCTACGATATGTTAAGGTATCATGGTAACATATAAATCGCTGCTAGCACTGAACTTACTGACAAAAAAGTGGGTGCAGGTGCTGTACAAGGACACAAATAGCCCAACATGCTTTGCTAAAAAGCAGAGCTTCATCAGAGGACACATTGGGGTTGGTGAGCAAAGCAGCTGTAATATTGCTGTGTGCTGTTTACTACTGACGGAAGAGTACCTTGAGTTACACTATTAGCGGGATCCACTTGAGTACTGTGTGTGCTGCTACAGGTTGTGAGTACCTCACGTTACTCAAGTACTGCAGAACGCTGAATTAGTAAAACTTGCGGTACACTGCTGCCGGTAGTAATGGTAATATTGCTCTGTGCTACTGTGCACTTCAATATTACCGCTGCTTTGTACATCAACTCCATAGTGTGCACATTGTATAAGCAGTGCCAGCATACTGTGGAATAGGTAATCTAGCCTACCATGGGCTTCAAACAATAGTTTTTTCCTGATTCAGGGGTGCTTCAATGTTTAATTTTACCCGCTGGCTGCCGTTCTCTTATACTTAGCATGGGTCAAAACTACTATGGATCTAATTAGCAGTCAGAATGGAAACACTGAGCGCAGCAAACATATGTTGAAGGGCTCATATTTTCAGTTAATAAAAGCAATTCAAATAGCAATGCTAAAATAATAATGAAATATTAGAAATAAAATGTAAATACCTAACACCTTACTTATATCTTCAAACACCGAGCTAGGATCATTCATAAACGTGCTTGTCGTTCCGAGGTCACTAATTAAGTATCCTCTGCCATCCATATTTGTTTGCTGCCAATTTGAGCTTGGTTCCAACATCTGCAATGAAATCATGAAATCAGTTTCCAACACGTGTGACCTACAACTAAACATAAAAAAGACCAATCTGTGCTGAAGAACTTTTACTTACAGTCAAAAATTCCGAAGAAAGCAGGTCTTCATCATCTGCTAAAAACATAAGAAAAAAAAACCCTTAATTTCAAACTCACACCGGTTTAAAATCCCATATTCCTAGGCAGATATTTATCATATTATTTACTAATCTCTTGTGCAAGTATTGAATTGAGACATTGTAGTCCAAACAATAATTTTACTTTACAACATTTTTTTCCCCTAAAGGGGAACACTCCTCTCCTAACTGAAAAAACATCTGTTTTCGCTGCAGTTATAGTAGTTTTGCATTGTGCCTGCTTAACTTCACCCACCTACCAGCTAAGCCAATGATCAGTTCTGATCGTGCTGACCTTTTCCATTCCAAGGCAACATATCAACCTTGCAAGTCCAAGCAGATTCAGTGTTGGTAGTTTTAGTGCTAGGCTTGACCGTAAGGGCATACAAAATGATGGTGTTTCCACTTAGTGATCTAGTAGTGGAAATACATGTTGAAAATGATAGGAGCCTTTCCCTATAGAAGAGATGGTATGATGATTGATGTCCCACTGAGTTCACTTCAAATCATTCTATCAGACAGCAAACAGGAACTTTTCAGAACAGCTGTTTGAAGTAAACATGGTGAAACCTCGTTTATCAACTACTTAAACTATATGATCTGTCACACCCCTCCAGAGAACAAGTGCTACAGACTTACTGCTCTGCTTAACACACACTAGTCTAAATAATAACTTGTACAGAGACTAAAATGAGGGAACTATTACTGAAAAATTGATTTCATATTAAAAATTCATATTGGTTTTTGCATATGCGTAAGCTAGGACTACTAGTCAACTAGCACTCGGATCCTTTACACCAGGAGAGATAAGGTGTCAATGCAGAGACACTGAAGCGAAAAAAAAAATATGATATAGTGAATTGGTTGTGTACTATGATTGATTACTAGAAGATTAGCAGCAAAGAAAATATTCTCATATTTTTATTTTCAGGTATATAGTGTTTTTTCTAACATTGCATCATTCTATAATATGTGCAGATTACACAACACTCAGCATTCAAAATGATTCTTTCAGAGCAGTCTGTGAACTAATGACCTCTCCTCTGGCAGAGAAAAAGGAATTTGTTTAGTAACAGTTGAGATAATAAAAGTCAGAAGACAGCCCTCTCTGACTTTGAAAGTCCTGGAGCTTAAAGGCTTTTTTGCATAGAGATAACAACTGCAGTTTCTTAACTCTTCCTGTACTGGAAACAATTAGACTGATGTATCTGATCTTAATGTTTTATTTCTTAGCTGTACTACACATACAAATCATAATATCATATTTTTTTCTTCGCTTCAGTGTCTCTTTAAGTATCAGGTTAGCTGCAGTTCACTCATGCAAAGCAGAACAGGTAGAGTGGCTTTATGATGCTTTACATCACAGCACAACATTCCATTCTTCTTAAAGTAAACCTGAAGTCATTTAAAAATGTTAGTTACTTACATCGGTAGGAGGAACCTCATAATAATCTTTGACATTAACATCAAAGATTACTCGTGGCCACGCCTCCTGTGTATGAGCGCGGCCACACTGCCATGGACGGCAGTAGCATGGAGCCGCTTGTGCATGGCTTTGTTCTCCGAGCACAAGCAGCTCTGTGCACAAGCAGAAGTAGTCATCTGTGCACCTGCGCAGTTCTGCTATACAAGTACATGGATCTGAGCACAGCCACGGTCAATGCTGTCAGCGATTACTAGAAATAATTAAATATAACTATGGAGCAATATGCTACTTAGAAACAGCTTTTACAGTATAAAGGGGAGAACTGAAGGTGTTATATTTTATAAAACATAAGAATGGTGCTGTTTTTCTTGCTCAGACTTTAAAAATCCATAATTTGTTTTTTGTTTGGTCTATAGATAATATTTTTGTAACCATGCGAGGGAATCCATAACACTATATAATACTATTATTGCAGATACAGATAATCTTGACTTTTTCTTTAAGTATTTTATATACCAAATAGTATGAATGATTATTACGAGAGAACAAGCATTACCTTCTGAACTTGAGTGTATAGGTGACACCTGGAAATGGTATAGGTCATTGGTGCTGTCAGGCAGGGGCATTTCCATGTCACTCCAATCAGATAGGCTTCTGGAGGCATTGCATTGGCTCATGTCTGCAATAAAAATTTACATTAGTTTTATCATATTTTACAGATACATACAATAATATGCAATGTGCTGCAAGTTTAAAGGGACTAGCTGGCTACAGTTCCATCAACAGAACCTTCCTAAGCAGGTTACCTTACAGAGAAGAAAGAACACGTAGTGTGTGACCAGAACAGTAAAGTCAGGTAAGCGGATACAAAACTGAGGTGTTCACTAATCACTTGTTTCTTTTAGCCATTAAGGGTTGATATCACTAACTATTGTAATAGTCTGGCTAAGTAACACATGGCAGTTTCATTTCTATTGTTAGTATTAGTCGGGCACTGATGTGGTACTGAGATGGTTACTTAATAAGGCACGAAGTAGGATTGTAAGACTCACCCATATCTGAACTCCCACAAGCTTCCTGAGTGGTGTAAGATGCTGCTGTATAACCACTGTGATCTTCTGGTAGAGGGCAAAATTTCACTGCTTCTTCCACCTCATCTGCAGAGGAGCCATCCACCTGCTAAAGGAAGCAAGTTGCAGATGTGTCAACCACATGTAGCTCTGCGCATACACACTTTGCTTTTGTCAATAGACACAAAAAAGAGCTGTGCAGAAGGTTAGATGCGTACCTTTTTTCTTGGTTTGTTTTTGCAGTCTTTCTGGGATCTGGACTTGCGTTCTGCAAAAGAAAAACAAGATTCTAATTAATAAAGGCAAAATGAGCTTGTGGAGTTCTAAAACATGATTATGTGTATTCATTTTGTTTGTTTTTAATTTGTTTTCTTTATAAATGAACTCAATAAATAATAATAATATGAAATTAGTGTAAGGACCAGTCCATACGCTAGATTAAAGTTGGCTGAGAAGTTTGGTAACAGCCTCCTCTGCTAATTCGGTGTGTGTACATCAGCCTATGACTGCCGCTTGGCCAGCAATCCGCCAGGTGGACCATTGTGGGACAAGTGACGTCTGATAACTTTGTTCTTCCTGCTTGCCGCCCCCCACTTGACATCTCATCTCTGCAGCCCTCTGCCCCCTCCCACTGCAACAGAACGCTTCATCAGCCTATAGGCTGACTACGCATCTTTAAAGCCTCAGCCCAGCTATGTTGCCCAAGGGATCATGTCTTCCATTAACAGGATATACATTGTGTATGACAGCACTAATATGTGATCTTATCACAAGCCACGCTCATCACTACATGCACAGCCAAACATTACATGCAATGCTAGAGCTCCCCCTATCATCCATCCACTAATAGGCAGGGCTGGAATACTCTTGTCACCTATACAAAGAGATAAGAGCTTTTGATCAAATTGGCTCATTTTTGTGAATAGAACACCTGGAATATTTTGATTGCATTGTACTAAATTTCTAGTTTTAAAGCAATCATAGGATCATTTTAGATTTTTTTTTTCTTTTTTTTTGTGATCATTTTAAAACAGATAATTTATAAAGGCTAACTACCTATATGTCTGTGGCCAGCATTAGCTTTAATTCTGCAGTATATTATTACCTTTCTTCTCAATCTTTATTGGAGTAGGCAGCATTTTGTACACTCGTGCAGCACTTGATCCTTTATAAATGCTCCTGTCCTTAACCTCTTTAATATCAGGCAGAGAATTCATAGCGCAGCGGAAGTTAGCTTTCCAAGTCTTGGGGTCAGGTTCCTTCTCACCATCCTTATACCTTCCTGCACACATAAAACACAAGCATGAGATTGGAAGACTGGAGATAGCACAGGCTGTGCCAAACTGCTTACATTGATTTTTTTTTCTTTTGCTTTTTAAATATGGTATTGACTAATCCAAGTGCTAACCAGACCAAGTCAAGTCAAGTACCTTAGGCTAGGTACACACAATACAATTTTCTGGCAGATTTACCTGCCAGATCTATTTTTTCCAACATGTCCGATCTGAATTTCGATAGATTTTCTGATTGATTTTTCAAATCAGTGTTCAATAAAAGTGAACGGAAATCAAGTGGAAAAATCAATCAAAATTCAAATCGGACATGTTGGGAAAAAAAAAAAAAAAATCGATCTGGCATGTAAATCTGCCAGAAAATTATATCATGTGTACCTAGCATGGCTCTTGCTTTGAGCGAAGACTGATTGTTTCAGATAAGCAAGGCTGCAAGTATGTGCTTGGTCTTATTCAACAAATCTTCTCCTTCAACAGAGAACTGCAACAGGCTGTCCTACATCAGAGCACTGTAATGAGTATGCAGCAAGAGACCAGAGACTAATAACAGGCAGCATGTCATAATCTGCTAGTTAGTGGTTAAAAACTGCATGTGGGGATCTGTAGGTCAGTAATGTGAGAAATTGCCTGCAATAAGACAGCACTGCATGCCTTGTAAAGTTCATGCAATAAAAACCCATAAACCTTCCTATACATATTGCTCTAATAACTAAGATCGTTTTCCCTGGCAATCCCTAAAAGGCAAACATAAACTTTGACACGTACCTGTGTGAATGGCCCATTGGCGGAAAAGGCAAGCATCTTTGTTGAGGTCCCAGCCGTGTCGTGCAGCATGTTTCCATGGGATCTGGAAGATCATTTCTTCCTGCACACACAAGTATTGTACAATCAATATACTGTACATAATTTATGAGTGGACAAGAAATCAAAACACAAACTCCCAAGCAGCAATATAATACCTTGTTCAGCCATGAAAGACCTGGGATCGTTTTGGATTCAATCTGCTTCTCAAGCCAAGGTCTCAGTCTTAGACGTTTGACAGGCATTCTGCTGAGGAAACATAGAATATACTGTTAATCGTTATAGAGAGATCTAGTTTAGATCTATAGGTTAGATCACAAATATGGTTTTATTGCAGTCGTGTCCCCACCTTGGAAATTCTAAATTGGACATAGAAAACAACCCAACCTTTAAACAGAACCTGCAAAAATAACAAAATGAACGTATAAAATTATTGTAAGAGTCTGACTCTTCAGCCCAGTGCACAGCAAAACCACTAGCAGATCCTCAAAACGCTAGCGGTTTTTGCAGCAGATTTCAGAGCAATTCTAGGCATGTTTAGTGACGTTTTCTAAACATGCCTAGCGTTTTTGGGAGCGTTTTTGTGTAGCAGATTACAAACATTGTTACAGTAAAAGCTGTTACTGAACAGCTTCTGTAACAAAAACACCTGGAAAACCGCTCTGATGTAGCGTTTTCCAGAGAGGTTTGCGGTTTTCCTATACTTTACATTGAGGCAGAAATGCTTCTGCAAACCGCAAACGTGCAGCAGGAGGCACGTTTGCAATTTGCTAAAAACCTCAAACCGCTGGTGTGCACCATCTCATTGAAATACATTAGCCAAGCGTTTTCACAGGTGGATGCGGTTGGCGGATCGCTGCTAAAACCGCTCAGTGTGCACTGGGCCTTCCATTGTTATAACATCCACTGTGTATAACAGCACTGACATGTGATCTCATTACAAGCACAGCCATGAGAGAGTGCTGTCACTGGCTGCACAGCCAAACATTGCATGCAATGCTATTAACCACCAGAGGGAAGGGAGAAGGGGAGGGGACTTTTGCTGCCAGTACAAAGAGCGAAGACAGCAGTATCATGTGACCAGCTCTAGAGAGCTAGATAAATACCACAGGAAGTCAAAGTCTGGCAAATAAACAAATTCTGTAGCATTGTGATGACAGTATTAAGGTGTTTGTCCTTCTAAACATCCCCCCTCTTTAACGGAACATGTAATTTAGTGATATAAATACGTCTCGCTACAAAACTCATTCACAGATGAAAACATTGTTCTCTGCACACACATTGTGCTGTTGTCAAAACAGTGCTGGCCCACTATGAACACATTCCTGGGCAGCAGCACAAAGTGAAGGAATGGGCAGATTACAGAAACCCACACCAACAATTTGATGTTACCATCAGAGACAATGAATCATAGAAATAGTCCATGAAATGCTTATCATTTTTGTAGCATGCATGCAGTTGGACCAAGCAAATCAATGTGCTACAAATTCTGATTGTCCCAATTCCAAGCCACATACAATTTGTATTTTGAAGGCACACCAGAATTATTTGCAATTTATTCACCAACTCTACTAAAGAATACTGTTAGAGCTGAAACTCAAATGTCTGATCAATGAACTTTTTAAAACAATTATGGGCAATTTATTGATTGAGGAGCAGTGGGGAATTGATGGCCACATAACTGTAAAACTGTGCAGTCAGGTTTTCATAGTTCAGCCATTTTTTGATAGATTTCTGCCATAATCTGAGATCAAATGATTGTCCTTCGCTGTCCAATCAATTTCCAGTTAAGAAGGCATTATAGTTTAGCTTACAAAATAAAAAAACTTTTAAATAAGTAGATTTGCAATCCTAATAGGAATGTTGAACAAAGATGCATTTGCAAACAGCCTGATTACTCTCCTGTGTAATACCGGTGTTCCAACTAACTAGCATACATTGACAAAACAGCATACATTTAAAGTGATATACCCCTTGTTAGTAGAATCAGTGTCCCCTTGCCCGCTCACTTCGCTCGCTGGGCTGCGGGCTCGGTCCTCACTTCGCTCGGACAACTTTTTATTCTAACTCTATGTCCACTTGGATAGTGGAGATTGCACATCAGCACACAGGCAGCTAACTGGGGTTGAAAAGGTTAATGCTGCTGATGGGTATTATGGGGTTAATGTATGCCCTGCATGACTTTGCACATGCTCAGTAGTATTTGTATGCTATTCTGTCGAGTATGCTAAAATGTTGGAACACCGGCAGCCAGCCACCACTGCCTGTCCCACTGAACATTTTCTAATGTAGTTCTCCTTACACGCAACACTGCTATGTGAACTCTGAATGACTCTGAGGCCTGGCTCTGCACATTTATCATTTCAGTCATTAGCCAGCACCACCATGTGCTCAGTTGCAAGAACTGCCTCCGCACTGAATTCGAGAGAAAGACCACCTCCATTATAATCGTAGAACGTTAGATCCAGCCCTGCCATGCGCAGTCACATACATACATACAAATGCACGCTTTACAGAAAGCACACTGATAACTTCCCCATACATAGTAGTTACCAGTGCTGATGGCCAATACATGCAAATACCTCTCTAATAGGAAATATCAGGCTTATGTGATTAATATGCTATAAAATTAAGTTTGTTATGAAGCAACTCAATACTATTGTAAGGTGTCTCCATTAACCTGACTAGGTAATCACTAGGCGGCGGAGAAACCATGCACTAAGATACAGCAGCATCAGCACTGAGTACTTTGCATACACAGCGTGTCTGACCCTCCCACTCTGTGATAAACAGCTTTGTTTTTTTCATTGAACTTCCTTGTGTGAGCTGTAGCTACATCCAGCAGCCTATTCAATGGCTGTCAGCTACACTGTAACTGATAGCAAGTTCCCTCCACGCGATCATCTACTGCAGACCCCAATAGGTGTCCTGCCACATTTCCTGCCAACACTTCATGCTGTTCTCTGCACAGGACTTTGGTTAAATGTGTGCAGAAAACAATCTCCAAATAATCTTATTCGTAAAGATAAACATAACGTTGCAGCCTCACACTCGTGTTTTTTATATGCATATAAAAATAGCCTTTGCATTTTTTTTGCACGATGATAAAATATCGATTCCTCTCTTTGTATGACTATTAAAGAAAATAAAACTGTACCTGATAATTCTCGTAGTCTCTGATCTACTGAATAAAAGTTTCTCTTAATCCTGGAGAGTGGCTGTCAAGCCCTGGTAAAAGTCTGTACAGCAATATAAGAAAAGCTGTCCTTTGAAAGCTGCAGAGGAAACTTCTGCATAATGCTCTATATGCTCGCAGGTATGTATATAGTGAGTTAACCCATCCCACATATAACAGTGCGCCCCTATTGGCCAAACGGAGAGTTCCGAGCGCAGCATCATTTCTGGGAAATCAGGCTGTTGTACATTAGAGAGGAGCTGGGGAACTCCCTGACTTACCAGCCCTCCCCTCAGTAGTGCACAGTTCTGTCACTGCACAGCACTGAGTGAACAGAGAATGCTGAAGACTAAACATCATGCCTATTATTTATCTGAGGACAAATATGAGTTCTGTATTTGCAACGTATGTGAATGACAATTTCTTTATCTTTTTTTTTTGTGTGTGACTAACGCAGATATGAAAAAGTCTTGAAATTCCCACAAAAAAATTAGGTTGTAATGAGTTCAGAAATAAAAAAAATATGTCTACGTTTAAAATAGCAGCTTTCAGCAAAAAAAGAAAAAGAAAAAGAAAAGAAAAAAAAGACAAACTGTAAATAAGACATCTTGGGCTAAGACTAGGGAGCTGTGATACGTTCCCTGTAGAAACAGGAATGCAACGGAACAGAAAATTTGTACTGCACGTAATGCGTGAATTCTGTCGCATACATCGAAGCATACAGTCAATAAAAAGTATGCTTCACTGCTACTGCTAATGTGCGCGTTATGTGGTAACACACTGCATTGCGATACCGGAGTTTGTTGGATTGCATCGCACTGGACGCACTCTGACCTTATAGATGTACTATTGCAGTGTGACTTTCTGCATTAATGCTTCAGTTACGTCGCACTGCAACACCCCACTGTGAACTCAGCCTTAGTTTCCATTACGTGCGTTGTGTAATGCCCATGCTACAACTAGGACATAATGCAATGCACAATCTGCACGTTATAACGTTATAAATGTTATTTCATAGCATATGGAAATAGCATATGGAATTGCTCTGGTATCGCGCTCATTATTGCATGTTATCAATAAACGTACTGTAGAACGTAGTCTGCTATAATGCAGAGGTGAATTCACATTATTATGATGGAACCCAATGCACTGCATCAACCTTCCAGGGCCTCAGTTCGGGCCCAAGTGCTGTACAGACATGTTGCTTGGCTACAGACTAACAATGCATCCTGTTGTTATGGGGGAGAGGGATGATGGTGCAACGCATAATGGAGCGGCTTCTGGCAGGCAGGGTAAGAAGCGGAACAAATGTGTTCAGCTGAGACATTCCATCACTCGGGATATTGTGGGGGTACATTGGGGTGGCTGTCCACATACAAGATTCTTAGCAGGGATCACTACCATGTAACATACAGATAGTGTCCAAACTAAGGACCCTAGCACTGTTATCAACTATGTTACTGTGCTGCCATGCTGTGTATCAGTACACCAGTATTAAAGGACCACTATTTCAGAAAAAAAATAAAATGTATATGTAAACAAACACATGCTAATAGGAAGTATGTTTCTGCCAGAGTAAAATTAGCTCTAGCTTACCTATGCCGCTATCACTCAGGGCTCGTTTCCACTGTTGCGGTGCGGAATCGCCTGCATTCCGCACCGCATTGCTCGGAAAATCGCTTTTCAAAGCGCTTTTTCAAACGCTTACCGATTTTCCTATCTTTTCTACTGAATCGCAAATGCTCAGAAAATGGTGCAGGACCCACGTTTGCGATTGGATAGAAAGCTCACATAGAGCAACATTGCAGAAGCGCATTCAAGGCGATTTTAAAATCGCCACCACTTGAAAAAAAACCCGAAATCGCTCCAAGTGTGAACAGGCCCTAAATGACAGCAACATAGGAGAAAAGTAATTTATAGCACATTTTATTTTGAGATAAATGTACTTTTTAATTATGTTCTCATGTATTTTGAATGCTACAATTTTTTGCGATAGTGGTCTTTTAAAGTAAAACTCTTTTTCAAAGTAAATGCATAATGTGGTGCCACTAGGGCACACATAACTGACCGCTGCAATCCCACGGTTTTTCGAGCACCCCAGGGCCCTGAAAGTACTCAACCAGCTTGGTCAAATACTCTCATTCCAGGCAGAGGCATGGCTGATTTCCCTGGCTCTGCCTCACACATGCCCATCTCCGCCCCCTTATCTTCTTTGCAGTTGCACATCTGAGCCGCTTGGAGTGCGGCGCGCGAGTGCGCATGTACGTAATGAGGGTATAGCCGTAACCCAGGAAAGATCACTAAAGGTCATGGCCATTTGGATATGGATATCTTTAGGAATAAAATTTTCCAAGAAGGAGAGGCGGTGGAGCATCGGTAATAGCACAAATTACTTTCTAAAATGATAATGCATAGATCAATCATTTTTGTGGGTTTTTTTTTTTTTATTCATTTAAAAGTCAAATGTGCTTTAACTAAACATATTTTTGAATATCACATTTGAGGATTTTAATCTAAATACAGCATGATGCATTTAGATATGACAAAAACAATGTCTAAAGTAGTGTTGATGTTCAGTTTCGGATTTCTTCATTAGGAAACTTGGATTATCCAAGTCGGAAGGAGGAGAAGCGCGACATGGACTGCAATAAAGAAACCCATAATCCAACACCAACACTAGACAAAGACAAGACAAGACAAATAACATTTATATCACATTTTTCTCCTGGCGGACTCAAAGCGCCAACAGTAGCTGTGATCACAACCACGAGCTGCCATGGTGGATAATTTATGTCACAGGCAGTGCTGCTAAGGTTTTTCGTGGCATCATTTCTCCCATTATAATTTGTAGCCAAAGGCCACCCTTCTTAAATAGTATGCTATAGAGTGGACGTCTACAACTACATCTTCCGGCGTATATGACGACTGGGCGTATAAGACAACCTCCCAACTATTCAAATTAAAATATAGAGTTTGGGATAAACTCGCTGTATAAGACTACCCCTCTTCCAACGCACACCAAATAAAAATTAAAAAAACATCATACAGTGGTTCTATGTACAGTATGAACAGATACTGGTGCTGTACTGTATGTGCTACCCAGTATATAACAGTATATAGGCGATTGACTGGTTGGATTGGTCACCTCTCCCACTCCCCAAGTGGATGGGTCAGCTCAGAGTCGGTAACAGGATAGGACAATGACACAGCGTATAAGACGACCTCTGACTTTTCAGAAGATTTTCAAGGGTTAAAAAGTAGTCTTATATGCCAGAATACACAGTATATGTCAATTACAGTCTGCAGTATAGATGTTTAGAAGTGGATGGTACATTTAAAATGATACATTTTCTCAGAATGTTTATATACAGCCTATCATTATATATATATGTATTCCACAATTCAGAGAATGCACCAGTTTCCCGTGCTGCCTGTAGGAGGTATACACCTTGATATGTGGGATGTGGGCAGTACGCTGCAGAATTCAGCTTCATTTAAAGCAGTGGATTGAAATACACATGTTCACATATTCTACACGGTAATCCACAAAAGCCTGTTTTTGGCATGCGATCCCCAGATCACCAATATGCAATGTGAAACCACCCTCAGTACTTTAGTTTCTGAGTAGATTTTGTCCCTGGATTTCCAATTCTTTGCAAAACTATAGTTTCATGAACCATCTATCCAAGTGAAATAACTGAATGCCATTTTTCCTGTATAGACAGCATACTGCTTTCTATGTGTAATATGAGCCTCTAAAGACAGAGGACTTGTCAGCTGAAACGCTCATTCATTTGTAATCGTTTTGGCTGGCAATGCACAGCAAACAGTGAAATTAGAGGATACTAGAGCCGAAAAAGGTTTGGAGAAATGGCCACCACTCCCCCCGTTCTCCACTGTCCCCCTCCTTACATACATAAAGCCCTCCTCCTGCAACCGTTTCCAGGTCGCCAGAGTCGGAAATCAGTATGCAGGTGCTAGCTCGGGTGCATGTGTCCCTCAGTGTTACCGTGGCAGGGAGCGCTATGCACATGACGTAATCACAATGTCATGAGCAGAGCACTCCCGGACGTGGTCACTCGCTGACAGATGCATGCAGCAGGACTAGCACCTACGCACCGATGCCCAACTGATGACTCGGAAGAGGCTGCCAGGTGCCTTTAGGTACGAAAGGAGGGGGGCAGAGGAGAACGGGGGAGTGGTGGCCATTAGGACAGTTCCCCATACATTCCTGCTTCCGCCTCCCTTCCCCCCCCCCAGGGTTGGACTGGGCCACAGTAGTACAGTTTTATCCCTCGGTGGGCCCCGCCTCCAGGTCTCTGGTGGGCCCCCCCTCCTCCTTGTCTGACAGAGCTCCAATTGCTGATTGCAGCACAAAAATTCTCTTCTCAGTGCTGTAATCACTCAAGCTGAGAGCAGTGGCGTAGCTAAGGAGCTGTAGGCCTTGATGCAAATTTTACAATGGGGCCCGCCAAGCACTCTATACATAACAATTGATACGACGCACCAAAACCTGCCAATGGCAACTACAGTGTCAGAGGTGCAAGAAGGGGATGGGAAATAGCTTGTTAATGATTACCAATGTTCAAAGTATCTATAGAAGTGATTATTATGCGCACAGGACCAATAGAGAGGTAATACTGTAGGTTAGGGAGGGCCCTTCGGGGCCCCTTTGGCCCAAGGGCCCCGATGCGGTCGCAACCTCTGCGGTCGCAACCTCTGCAAAGTAGGACATTACTTTATATTGAAGGAGGGGACTCTATGAAAAGTTTTGCTGGGCAGTAGTGTCTCTGAATTACAATGCTGCTAAGATCATGTAAATTTGGCCCTGTCCATAATACATCATGACCACGCCCACCTTCCAGTGCATGGTCACGCCCTTTTTTCACCGAAATCATGGGATGTGTGGGCCCCAGGTTGAAATTTCTTTGGTGGGCCCCCAGTGTCCCAGTCTGACCCTGCCCCCCCCCCCCCTTCATTTCTCTAAACCATTTTTGGGTTGCACAAAAAAATTACCACAGCTAATTGCTTGGTGGGTGTAAGATGGAGACGATGTTTGTAGACATCAAATTGACAATCAAAGCAGGTACTGTCGTGTGATCAGGTAGGCAGGAGTTATATAAGCTTTCTTCCAACAATGCAACAGATTTCAACATTTGAGCCGTCCCATAATGTGCCAATTGCAGCATGTCTGGTAGCGCACACACCGCACAGCTCAGCTCAGGGTATTTTGACGGAAATTTACACACCAGGGAGTCAACATGGTGATGTGAATGGGCCAGTTATGGACCATTGAAACTTAATGTTTGCATAGCAACATAGTGGACATTAAAACATTTGTGTAAAAAAAGATCTAGTTCACACATAGATCTGCACATTTCCGGTCCAGTACTGTCCTGTCAGTTGTTCATCAGTTTTACCTGACTGGACCTTTTATGTGTAAACACATACAAAACTGCCAGGACGGGACTGGACCTAAAATGTACAGCTTTTATGTGTGAACATAGCCATAGAAACATACACAAAACTGACAGGATAGGAACGGAAGATTTGTGAGTGAACACAGCCATAGAAACACATACACTAATCTGCGGTAATTAGAAATTTGCGCTATGCTGCCAGCAGTAGTCTACGCTGCCTGCACACAGCATTCTTACTGCAGTTTAGTGCATCAATTCATAGTTCTAACTCATTGAATAAGCTTTACACTTCTCTGTGCTATTACTTTAAGGCCGGTTTCACACTGTGGATAGGTGCTAGCGGTACGGTACAATGACTGCACGCACTGCCAAAAACAGGCCTTTGGGGATACCACGTTAATACCTGGTAATCCCTGTCAGGCAGCAGGTCATACAGGAAATGATGCATCTCTAGCGCTTACTTCCTATGGCCAAATCAATGATTTGCACGGACGTGTATTGACAAAATACGCTTCCACGCATGTGTGACGTGGAAAACTTGCGGCGTTTTTAAAAAAAATAAAAAAAACCAACATGTGTTGCTCCAAACTTACATGACTTCCGGTCCACCTCAGGTCGCCGCATGGTAGCGTAGGTATGCACTTGTGTTAGATAAGGTACTTCTAGTGCAGCACACCGCATGCAATGTGAACTACCCCATAGACTTTAATTGCCCTAGCGGTAGGCTGCAGTGAAATGCTGCACCAAACCGTGCCAGTGTGAAAGGGCCCTGACAGTTCCAGATTGAAATGCAGCCTGCATTCACCAGTGTTCAGTAGATACCGTATTTTTCGCCGTATAAGACGCACTTTTTCTCCCCAAAAAATAGGGGGGAAAAGTCCCTGCGTCTTATACGGCAAAGGCAGGGAATTCCCGACTTAGAAACGCCCGCCGATACGGACCGCGACCCGCCGCCACGTCGGGAATTCCCTGCCTGAGTATGTAAGTTGTGGCTGCAGATGACGTATGCCTCTGCCCGCTCCCAATGACTGTAATGTGTCCGGCGTGTGTAACATGCCCGCTCCCGCTGTGTTCCTTATCTCTGCGTGCCCCCGCGAGTGACTAATATGCCCGCTCCCCCGCCTGCCTTATCTCCCTCCCCCATGTCTTGGCTGCCCCCCCGGGTGTTAATCTGCAGCGGGCTTACCTCTCCGCCATGCCCGCGAGGATTGGAGACCTCCTTCACAGCCGCATATCTCGCTCTAGTGATCGGCACGTGATAATGACGCAATCACCACATGCCGATCACTAGAGCGAGATGCGCGGCTGTGAAGGAGGTCTCCAATCCTCGCGGGCATGGCGGAGAGGTAAGCCCGCTGCAGATTAACACCCGGGGGGGCAGCCAAGACATGGGTGAGGGAGATAAGGCAGGCGGGAGCGGGCATATTAGTCACTCGCGGGGGCACGCAGAGATAAGGAACACAGCGGGAGGGGGCGTTTAACACACTCAGCCGGACACATAACAGGCATGGGGGAGAGGGCAGAGGCATACGTCAGGTGCAGCCACATGAGGGACACAGAGGACACGGCAGCCATGGGGGACACAGAGGACACATGGGGGACACAGAGGACACATGGGGGACACAGAGGACACATGGGGGACACAGAGGACACATGGGGGACACAACACATGGGGGACACAGAGGACACATGGGGGACACAGGCACATGGGGCAGGCATGAGGGACACATGAGGCATGCATAGGTGACACAGAGGACACATGGGGACACAGGCACATGGGGCAGGCATGAGGGACACAGAGGACACATGGGACATGCATGGTTGCCACAGAGGACACATGGGACAGGTATGGGGGACACAGACAACACATAGGGCAAGCATATAGGGCAGGCATGGGTGACACAGGGCACATGGAGCATGTATGAGGGACACACAGATGACACATGGGGTTTGCATGGGTGACACATGGGGCAGGTATGGGGGACACAGAGGACACATAGGGCATGCATGGGGGACACATAGGGCAGGCATGGGTGACACATGGGGCATGTATGAGGGGCACAGAGGACACATGGGGCAGGTATGGAGGACACAGAGGACACATAGGGCATGCATGGGGGACACATAGGGCAGGCATGGGTGACACATGGGGCATGTATGAGGGGCACAGAGGACACATGGGGCATGTATTGGAGACACAGAGGACACATGGGGAGACAATGGGACACAGGAAGACAACATTTGAGGGGTAACATTTACAAGACTCTCCTGGAATATGGACACACCAGGTTTAGTATATATATTTTTTTCTCTGGTTTTTGCCCTCTAAACCTGGGTGCGTCTTATATTCCGGAGCGTCTTATACGGCGCGAAATACGGTATGTGTGGCCACCACCAAAGGATAAACCACAACAGGTTTTACTGCTGCACACACAATGGCTATCATTCATAAAGCATTTCCGCATGCGGAAATGCTTAATACCGGTGACTTTACCGAACACTCAGCAAAATCCCCATTCATAAAGGCTCTTTCCGCATGAAAAGCTGACAGAGCGATACATTTCCGCCTTGTGCTGAGTTTTTCTAGATTTATCTAGAAAAAGTTACAAACACGTCCATTCATAAGGATTAGAGCAAGCGGTATGCAGAAGGAAAATACCGCTTGCTCGACAGTAGCGATAGGCGGGCGGATTACGTGTAAATGAATGGGACGGACCTCCCAAGCAGCATCAGACAGAGGAGCGCACGGAGGGAATCGGGCAGCTTTTATGTTTCCGCATGTCTTCCGCCACGCTACCGCCAGCTTCCTCCAGAAAACCTCCGCACTTGTATCGCAACAGGCAACTTCTTTATGAATGACCACCCAGAAGTCTTAAGTACCGGTTGCGGAGAAGAACGGTGTTTTCCCGCACTACCGACTGGTCCTTTATGAATGATAGCCAATGAATCTCTGTTTATTAACATTTCACACAAAGATAAAATCCAAGCTTACATTGAGGGTGTATGCATGCTGGACCCCAATCACTTAAAAACACATGTACGGTATTTGCACAATCTGCCTAGAGTGCACCTTATGTTAGATAGCTGCTGGTCCTTTAACCACTAAAGGCAGCCATACACTGGTCGATGTGCCATCAGATCGACCAGCTGACAGATCCCTATCTGATCGAATCTGATCAGATAGGGATCGTATGGCTGCCTTTACTGCAAACAGATTGTGAATCGATTTCAGCCTGAAACCGATCACAATCTGTTCAGCTGCTCCTGCCGCCTGTCCCCCCCCCCCCCCCCCCGTATACATTACCTGATGCGGGCTCCCGGGCGTCTTCTCTGCATCTTCTCAGCGCTGCACCCGCTCCATCCCGGCGCTTCCTGTGTCACTCCGTGACCAGGAAGTTCAAATAGAGCGCCCTCTATTTGAACTTCCTGGGTCACTGCAGTGACCCAGGAAGCGCCGGGATGGAGCGGGTGCAGCGCTGAGAAGATGCAGAGAAGACGCCCGGGAGCCCGCATCAGGTAATGTATTTTTCATCGGATCGGCCGCCGCTAGCGACGCGCACTTAACCGCGGGCGATCGAGGGTAATTTCCCGCACGGCGCGATCGACGGACCGATCCGATTTCGGGAGGAAATCGGATCGTCGGCAGCGTTTACCGCGAACGATTGGCAGCAGATTCGATCCCAGGATCGAATCTGCTGTCGAAACGGCCGGGAATCGGGCCAGTGTATGGCCACCTTAACTCTATCTCCTGCAGAAAGACTGTTCCCATCCCAGGGGTTTAGATATACAACTCCCGCCACCACTCACTCCCGCTCTCGGTCTCACAGCTTATCGTGCTCCCATTCATTGATCTAAGATCTGCGTTCCCATTCATTGATCCCCGTGTCAATGATCGCTGAACTGAATTACACATGCACGCATTACTTCCTGTTGGCATAATATTAGTGTGCGGCATGAAGAAAATGTGTGAGGACATCTTGTGACCAAATAGTAAAATCACACCTACATACATTTATTTCAATAAAAAGAAACACACATAATTTAAAATTAACTCCTAACCTCCCACACTCTCCCATAAATACCCAAATAAAACTTTTGCATTAAAAACAAATAAAAAAAAATGACAATTAAAAAAAAACATAAATAGTTACCTTAGGGATTGAATTTATTTAATATATATGTCAAGAGGGTGTTATACTGTTATTTTTGAAAATATGTTACTTTTGAATATAAAACGCCCCCCGTGGTTTCCTAGTAAGGGCGCATGTGTGTGACGTCACATGCACGTCCTTACTAGGAAACCACGTGGGGCGTGCGTGTATGGAGAGGGGAATGCACCTGGAAGCCAGCAGAGGGACAAACACACGGTGGGTCATTTACATTAGAGGGGCACAGTGTCGGGGGTTTCGCCGCGTTCTCGATTCAGTTGCCTTAGTGGCGGAGCTGAAACTTGGCGACTCCATTGATTTGCATAGCTACAGGTGGTGTGTTATACTATGGGGTAGATGTGATGTTGCATTAACACTGCCCAGCATATATTTATAAAGGACACATTACCATTTTTTTGGGGTTAGAAGGTGATAGGGTTATTTGATTTCTTGAAGCAGAACTAGTACAGAGAGGGTGCTTTTACACTGGTGCAATGTGATTTGCACGTGTCAAAATGGCCGCCACACCGCATCGCACCACATTACTACACACACTTTAGTATATGCGGCAGATTACGTTGACAGGGAAAATGGAGGCAACCTGTGTATACTGCTGGACAGAAAGCGCATCATCTGAAAATCTGAATCTGCACATGTGCATTGCTCTTCAAAAGTGTCAAAAATTAAAAATCTACATGTTACCATTGACTTTCATTGCTTCCAGTGCCGCGCCTGGTGCGTAATAATGCACTGCAGCTTCTGCGTCAGCTAGAGCACTTCCTGAGCATTGCATCACCGGAAGTGTAACATGGTTATTGGCCACTGAGATGAAGTGCATTAAGTGGAAGCGATGCGGCGCGGCTAGTGTAAAAAGGGCCTAAAATCACTTTATAGTAAATTTCAAGGGACCTGGCCAAGTAGTTTACTATGGCCTCAATTCACTAAGATCATGCTGGAGATAATAAGGCAAGAGAAAACTTACCTCCACACAGTGAGAGAGTTATCTTATCTCTTCATTCCCTAAGTTACCTCCTCTGTAGTTACGCTACCTCCTCTGTAGTTATTTTCACACGCAGTTTATGAACAGCCTGTCTTTAACTTTAGAATTCTGGAGTTATTTTAAGGATTGAAGAGTTAACTTAAAGACAGAAGAGTTAACTTTAGGTTTGCCTAAGGTAAAATGTTTCCTGAATACGACATGCCTCATCACCATGGTGATAACTCTAGAAAGCATAGTGAATTGAGGCCAATGTCAAAGTTTACTATGTCAGAATTCGTCATACATTGTATATTCATACAGGCGCATGGTCGGAACCTGGGGACGGAGTTTATTGTAGCCAGAGTTTTACTATATCAAAGTTTACTATATTGAGATTCTATAGTACGTGGGGAGAACAAGTGATACTCAGCTCCCCTGGAAAGCTTCTTCTGCTCTTCAGTCCTCTCCCTATTCTTCCAGGTCCATTTTCCCCCTTTGGTACAGATGTCCCATCTCTGAATCCCAGATGGCCCCCAGTGCTGCACTTTCTGGGACTCAGCTCTAAGGGCAGCTTTGATTTAAAAAAACGCCACTATCCAGTGATTGGGTGCGGTGTCTGAAAGAAGCAGGAAAGGGTGGACACACTCAGTGCAGACTTTGCCACTCAGACTAGGAACAATGGACCTGAAACAAGGAAAGAGGAATAAAGGGAACTAAAATGAGCCTTCCAGGGGAGGAGAGTATAGAACCCCACAGGTTATCACTATTTTTAGCCTGCTGCCCAGAGATACGCTATAACAACATTTATTGCTGATTTACCTATTTCTGTTGTTGGGTGTTCCAACTGTACTGTGTATATACTATGTACTGTATATTTGTATTTGCGGTTCCATTTATTGCCTTTACTGCACAGCAATACAAAAAATGATAGCACAATATAAATAAAAAAATAAAACAGCATCAGGGCCCTTTCAAACTCTATAAGTTGTGTTGCGATACAAATGCAATGCTGCCGAAAAGTCTCACTGCGCATTAAGTAAAGACAAACATACCACATCCCTTCCATTCCTACAGATTTGCAGTTTTATTGCTAATATAAATATGAGATAAAAGAGCAGACTTAGTGATGTTTGAATTGAATTTGCTGTCTTTTGGAAAAGCAGAGATCCAGATCCAAATTCATGTACCGTAAGTCCTGTACACCACTGTACTGTTGTCATGGTTGCAAAAAACAAACAAAAAAGTATAATTCGAATAATTTTTGCAGTTCTGATAAGGCCACAGATTTAAATTAAAATGTTTTCAATTACATAAATTACTACAGAAAATGTAATGTTCTATTAATTATTAAATAACAGATTTTTTTCTTTGGCCAGATGACCAGCGCATAAGATAATCACACAATGGTGGATGACTCACAGTGGTTTGCACCACATGCTGAAAAATCAGCTGAAGTGTGATTTGAAATCTGTGCAAGTGAAAAAACTAGTACAATCACATCTTCTTTTTTTAGCTTTCACAGTTAAAGCATACATTTGGCTAAACAATATTTTTTGTAAAACATTTCAATAGCGTATTTCCTGTTTATCTCTATTTGCATGCAAAATAAGTGACATGACGTGTCTTAGTTTAACTAATGTGTTGAGAAGGAAAAAAAATAAATCGTTATCTTCCCTGCCATTTTGCCTCCTTGTGCCCTGCCAAATCCAAAGCATGCTCACTACAGGCTGTATGCAGGAACGGCCTATAGCAGGGGGGGAGTGGATCATGATCTCCCACAATCCACCTGGCAAAGACAAAAGGCTGAGGCCCTTTTCATGAGGCTGAGTAATAACGGACAGGATGGAAATAAGACATAAAGGAGGGTGAAGAAACCGAGAGCCCGATATAGTGCAGTATGTACTGTTAAAGAGGAGCTGTCAGCCGTACTATTTTAGGGGAAAAAAACAAATATATAAGTAGATGAATATTTGCTCTACTTACATAACATATGTATTGCACTGTCCACGTTATGATTCCTGTGAATTTTAAAGGAAAAGTATAGAATCCTATTCTAGACAGTTTCCATATTTACTGTGGCTATTTTGAAGCCAGTCGTGATGTAATATCCACCCTTAGTCTCCCGCCCTTCACTATAGAAAGTGCATTGTTTCAGCCTGAGAAATGTTGGCCAATCAGAGAGGAACAGAGGTGTGGGAGGGAAAACAGGAGGGAAAGAGGCTTCAGCCAATCTAGAACTAGCCCCTCCCTGTATGCATCCTGGTTTTATTAAAGCTAGTTTTTGGGGGTGGGACAAAGCCTCCCCCCTCCAGTTTACAACCAATCACAGTCCATGTCCTTGGAGAGAGACTTAGGTTTAAACTTGTAAACCCCTGTAATTCAGAAATGATAAATGCCATATTTGGGCTGATGACAGATTCATAACCCTCAGAATAAGACAATTCTTATGATATCAAACTTGATGACCATACTATGTTGAGAAGTTTAATAACTTTGTCATGGCTTTTCCCTGGCCCCCAAAACTGGTATCAAAATGTCCAGCAAGACACCACGAATCAAATGATATCACTTCCATAACTGTCCTGGGTATGGTATTTCTTAGACATGCAAAAATCATACATAGCATTTATTTTCCCTCTGCCCCAGGCGGAGTCAGGAAGTCTGATCGCCTGCTGGGTTTATCCTGGCCTTAAAGAGAACCCGAGGTGGGGTTCTAACAATGATATCTGCACACAGAGGCTGGGTTTGCCTATACTGCCCAGCCTCTGTTGCTATCTCAATCCCCCCTAAGCTCCCCCTGCGCTCTGCTATGCCCCCATAAATCACAGCCACGCTGTCGACACGCAGCAGGCTGTGTTTACCTATTCAGTGTCAGTCTCGCCGCTCCCCCCGCCTCCAGCATAGCTCCGGTCCCCGCCCGCGTCCCTTCCCTCCAATCAGCGGGGAGCGAAGGGCCGCGGTCAGGGACCGGAGCTATGTAGGAGGCGGGGGGAGTGGCGAGACTGACACTGAATAGGTAAACTGAATAGGTGATTTCAGGGGCATAGCAGAGCGCTGGGCTTAGGGCCAGCAACACTTTGCCCTTTTTAAGTTTACTGCTGGGAAGCTTTCACACCTAGGTGTCATTGGTCCCTGAAGGAACTTCTTTTGAACAAGTTAATTGCGAAAACATTGGATTCCCTGGTCAGAGAACAAACATGCTTCATGAAATGAGCTCCATCAGCTACAAAGAAAAACAGAGACCCCCAGGCTCGGCAGTCTGCTATACCTACACATACAATTTTGATCCATCCCGTAAACGACAATCAGTGCAGAAAACCGATTGCGTTTTCTCACAGCTCTTCCATGACAGGTAGTGCAGCTTGAATAGAGTAATACTCACAAAGGTGGGTTACCCTGAAGGTAACCACGGTATAGGCAGGTGGGGAGATTATATCTGACCCCACTCAGGTTAAAGCAGGAGGATTAGCCATATTATGCCAGGGGAAAAAAAACCACATATATAAGTAGATAAATACTTGATCTACTTACATAACACATGTATTGTACTGTCCACATTTTGATTTCAGTGAATTTTATATCGTAAATGAAGATAATTCTTCTCCTGGTGGGAACCATGTCTTTTGCCCACAGTCTGAGGCTAAATACTGATGTCATTTCTTCCCTTAACTTTTTTTGCCTTTCTCCTCCAATCGATGAGCCACCTCAGCCTTGCTTGTAAACACAATTTTAAGTCTACTTTCACCCCTGCTAAAGATGAAAATATAGGACTCAGATTTACAGATTTACTTTCTGAAAATGACTTCCTCAACATCGATATAATTTGATTTATTGAGCGCAGGAATATACTATTTAACACATCAGAGCTTTGCATTAATGATCTTGACTGCAAAGCTAACAAATTCCTTTACTTGTCTTCAGTCTGAAATACCAAACCTGTTCTTGTGTGGTTATTGTGGTGGTCTTCTCATTTAGAATAAGCACCGGTATGTCAATTTCCAAAAATAAATATGCATTTGATTGACTATTATTAAAAATCAAGAATTATACTGTAAATGCTGTTTGGAGTCATTCATTTGCAAAGCTAAAAACTCAGTTGCATTTATTTATGAAGTAGTTCCTCATTTGTACAAACTGCATTTACATTTTTTCTTCTTTCTGGTCACTAAAGATTTTATGCTGTTTGAAAAGAAGCAAATTCCCCCACAATGAGCTGCAAGAGAACACAACTGTTACTGCACAGGTAATATCAATGCCATGAGTGTACAAACAAAAGCAATATGCTAGTACTCCAGAGAAGGAAAGCAGGAAATTCAGCTCACAGTAGAGCGCTGGGTATTTACTTTACTGTATAAGTCAGGGGCGTTGCTAGGATCCTGGGAGATCCCTGGCACCCCTGGGCACAAAGAGAGGAAATGTGCGGCGGGTGGCAATGCAGCAGGAAAGTGGGCGTGGTCAGCGGTCGGGTCAAATGTACATGAACCATGTAAGTTACATATCATAAATATGCAGCAATTCACATAAATAGGCAGAGTTCCCTCACCTGGCTTCTGTCTTACCCTCAGTTGGCCTGTGCGCTTTGCTTGGCTGGCGATTATGCTGTGCTGGGTTTACGGTGATGCTATGCTGGCTGGCAATGATGCTATGCTGGCTTGGCTTGTGGTTATGCTGTGCTGGCAAGGTTGGTGGTGATGCTGAGGCCTGGCTGGTGGTGATGCTGTGGTGGCCTGGCTGGCAGTGATGCTAAGGCCTGGCTGAAAGTAATGCTGAGGGCTGGGTGGTGGTGATGCTGTGCTGGCAAAGCTGGCAGTGATGCTGAGGCCTGGCTGGTGGTGACCTGTGGTGTTGCTGGCCCAGCTGGCTGGCTGTGCCGGAATTACGGTGTGCCCACCGGCAGCACGGCCAGATTTGAACATTTTACCACCCAAGGCCCACTATCACCAGTTGCCCCAGGACTTGGCTAGAGTTATCGGACATGAGAAAGAAGGGAGATTAGGGATACAGTATACTGGTAGAAGAGGGGTAGGCATTTACAAATAAAAAAGCAGTTAGAGTTAGGTAAAAGAAATAAAGCGGTTAGAAAAGATTAAAGGCTATGCTCTTGGGCAATTTAGTGTGAGGCTAGGAATTTTAAAACAGAATCATGCGAAAGGGGATAAAAGTAAATATCAGCTTAGGGTTACTCATCACAAGATTAGGATGATTAAACTGACTAAAGACAGTCAGTGACATGACTATGTACTCTGTAAAGTGCTGCTGAAGATAGCAGCACTATATAAATACATAATATTAATATGCTAGGACAGACTATGACTACGGTAGGGTTTAGCTTGTGAGCTCCTTTGAGGACAGTCGGTGACATGACTATGTACTCTGTAAAGTGCTGCAGCAGATGTCAATGCTATATAAATACATAATAATAATATGGGAGGACATTAGACTACAATTATGGTAGGATTAGAGTGTGAGCTCCTCTGAGGACAGTCAGAGAGGGGAGACCACAAGATGAAGGGGTGATAAGAAAACAGGGGGGGGGGGGCAAGATGGAAGGAGGGTAGGAAAACAGAGAGAGGGGGGAGAGAGAGCACAAGATGAAAGGGGAGAGGGGAAAAGAAAAAAGCTGAAGGGTCACAGCTTTATCACAGTTGTCTCCTGTCCATTCTGCCTATTCCCAGCACAAGCTCCTCTCTGTACTGTGTATTACACGGGCTGTGTTGCTGTCTTGTGCAGGGGAGGGGGGGCCAGTGCACTTCACATTATCTCCCGTGCCAGGTCACACATGGGCCTCGATTCATCATTGTCTTTGAGATAACTTTTTCCAGTTGTTAAATTACCGAATTCGAAGTTAATCGATTTCTAGTTGTATTCATCAAGGTTTTTCCGCATTCGGTGTGAATTCGATAAAATATAATCGATAACAATTCGGTAACCATTCGGTAACGTGTCGATATTTCCATTTTACAGCGGTAATTTAAAGAGGCACTGTAACATCAAAAATATCCCCTGGGGGGTACTCACCTCGGGTGGGGGAAGCCTCGGGATCCTAATGAGGCTTCCCACGCCTTCCTCTGTCCCACGGGGGTCTCACTGCAGCCCTCCGAACAGCCGCCGACAGACCCGACTGTCAATTCAATATTTACCTTTGCAGGCTCCAGCGGGGGCGCTGTGGCTGCTCCGAAGTAGACGGAAATACCCGATCTCAGTCGGGTCCGCTCTACTGCGCAGGCGCTGGAGACTTGCGCCTGCGCAGTAGAGCAGACCCGACGGCGATCAGGTATTTCCGTCTACTTCGGAGCCGACAGCCGTCAGAGTGCCTGCGCAGGAGCCGGGAAGGTAATTATTGACATCACCGCTGTACGGAGGGCTGCAGCGAGACCCCTGAGGGACGGAGGATGGCGTGGGAAGCCTCATTAGGATCCTGAGGCTTCCCCCACCCGAGGTGAGTACCCCCCAGGGGACGTTTTGACGTTACAGATTCTTTTAAACCCAAGGCCATAAGATTCCCATGGAATTGTTGGTAAAAGGCAGTCCTTTGAACACCACGTAGCAACATGCTGAATAGGGCTTAAAGGGACTCCGAGCAGTGCAGAAACTATGGAAAGATGCATACCATTTTGAAGCTCTCTTTCTCTTCTTTCCAACGATATATAAACCGCCGCACTACGCCTTTTCGTTTTCGCTATTTTTGCGCTCAAAATTGCGGCCACGATTTTGATCGCAAAAATAGCGAAAACTAAAAGGAATAACGACAGAGCAGTGAAGGAGATAAGTAATCCTAAATGTAATGCTAAGCCACGCCCACTTTCATTTTCATGAATTGCACTTTCTTCCGTTTTAACGCATCACTAATGAATTATTACCGAATTATTACCGAATGCTCGCTAACAGCTGTAGATAAATTTGATGAATCCTGAAATCAACTTAAAGCTAGGTACACACGGAGCGATGTTACTTATCAATCGAGCCGCATCGGCGGCTCGATTGATAAGATCCGACAGGTCCGATCTCGGCGCTGCTCGATTCCCCGCGAGCGGACAATAGCGGGGAATCGAGCAGAAGATAAGCGGCGCCGGCGGGGATGAGCGGGTATCGAATCCGACGCACGCGCAGACGAGCGGGGTCGCGGCGGGTGTGCGTGGGGATGCGGAAGAGGCAATCCGGCGGCTAATCGAGCCGCCGGATCGCTCCGTCTAGATTAGGCTTAACAAGTTCGGTATTTTACCGAACTGTCATTAACCAATTCGATGAGTCTTGATGAATCGAAGCCTTAAAGTATACACTATCATGGCAGGGGAGAGAGACCAGGACAGCCCCACACAGCAGCATCACAGCTCTAGCTGAAACAGAGCTTTTACATTCAAATAAGGAGCCGCACATGGCAGATGAGCTGCTCCCCCCTCACTGGCTGCCCGGCCCCATGTGATTTCAGCCGAGCTATAAAGCATCCGCCCCAGCGGGGACCCTGCAACTATAACAACCCAAGCAAATGGCTACGGGCACACCGGACCCCCATATCCTGGGCACTTTTGATAAGATACCAGGCTAGTGCCCGGGATCTGAGCCCCTAGCGACACGCCTGTATAAGTAATGGATTTGAAAGCCAGCTGTGTGTGCTGCATTGATTTCAGCGGAGCAATGCTTTCCATGGCCACATGTGTGCATACATTTCTATGTGGGAAAAGGAAATGATTAGTGAATGCTTGTAGATATTTCCCATTATGCTCGGAGATCTCTGCATGGTGTAAGAAACGTTGCCTAAACTTGCATGTTTAATGCAATTTACTGCTTTTGCAAGGGGACCTTATAAGAAATAGGAGTATTTCGGTAGTATCATGAATTCAGGGGAAAGCACATGGGAATGTAGTCAATACAATGAAATAAATACATCTATATACTTAGATATATAAACAAACAAAACAAACCCTCCAAGTTGGCATAAAAATTGGCCGTGGCCTTCTTTATTGGTTAAATTAAACTTACTCAAAGAGGTCCAAATAACTTAATTAAATATAAAACTTTTTCATCAAAACTTTAATAACAGATAACAAATACCTTATTGCAATCCACCAATACGGTTCGGACCGCTTTATAATACTCCAACTTTCCGAAAAAGGACCCCTGCACGATATTCGTCCACACTTGCCTGTGTGACTTGAGGAACCAATAAAGCTTGACCATGACGAGAATCCGTCCTCTTAAGGGAAGGGCGGGTGGGGAGCTCCCCAAGCCGCTCCGGACTACAATGTGAAATGTGCTGTACGGACCCTTCTTATATACCCTGTATTTCTTGCTGATTGGCTGCTGCAACAATGTTTGGGCCCTAGCAACACCTGGCAGACTACCTTACACTTACCTGCCGACCAATCCCAACCCTAGCTACATTCTTTTACCTCGCAACCTGCTCCTAAGGGGGGAACCAATCAGCAGCGCAGTTACCACATACATTGACCTTAATGTTAAACATCCTGACAGACATATAACTATATAAAAATACCTTTTCTGATTGCCACAATCCCATGTAGGGCTTATTCTATTTATTCATTATCCCTTCTCATGATACATTTTTTCAGGTGATGGAATTGCTGGCCACATCATACTGCACAAGAAGCAAAGTCATGATCACATGATCAGAATCAAACCAATAAATAAAACTTGTGCTTCTCCATTAACGAGGGAAGCCTCGATAGGATCCAGAGGCTTCCCCCTCCCGAGGTGAGTACCCTCCAGGGGCGTTTTTTCTTACTACAGATTTTCTTTAAGGAACTTTTCTTACAATCATGTCATATCATATATCACCATATAATGGTGACAAAGCTAGAACCAGGGTCAGAAATATGATTTGTGTGGTGTATACAGACCAATGTAGCTCTTGTAACATAACACTGTCTTAAATATCTTTTACAGTATATTTGCTTCATAAACTGGGAATCCTGTGCTACCTCTGATCCTTTCTGAATGCCATTCAGGTTTGTGACACACGGTCACACACTACTTCCTTTAAATAGTCACGACAGCCAGTTATACAGGTGCTTTTGTGTGGACTAAACTGCAGAGCAAATACATAGGTATTAACTTGGAATTAGTTAGATTATCTTTTCAGGTGAAGTTTCAAGCCATATGTATACTTGTGTAGTACAATAAAGTTAAACCAATTATTTTTTTCAAATTGTGAAATTTCATTACTAATATCTGGTTTGTCTATTATGTATGCTATTTGTTTGATTTTGTTTTCTGCAATAATAGCCAACAAAACAATTGAAAGATGTTTTGTAAATATGCTTTTTACACAGCAGACTATTTATCTTCTCACCAAATATGTATTTTATGTTATTAATATCCAATGCACAATCATTTTTCAAGGGACAAAACTGCTGAGCATCCCTTCACACACAGTGGAAAAAATAAAATTAGGCCAGATATCAATATTTATAAAGGAGAATCTTTTCTTCTGAGTATTTGAAAAATGGGTCTAGCTTATTAAACAGGAACATGTGACATTATGAGACGTATGCACAGACCCAAGCCTACACAGACCTGGGCTGTATACCTTTTTTTTCTCACTGTGAGGGTTAAGAACTCAGGGCTATAAATTACACTTTTTCTGCAGCTGGACTTCAGTCTGGATTGTAGTAACATTCACTGATAACTAATTACAGACCATAAAACATTTCCATAGCACAAAAATGCTTCTAAGTGCAGGATACAGTAAAGCTAAGTACTCACGGGGGGACAATTGTAGCTGTCGCTTCACACGGGAGCGTGTGCGCGACAGTTCGGAGACAGTTCGGCGACAGCTCGTCGCCAAGTCCCTCTGCATACACACGGCAGCAGAGGGATTAGCGATGCGGCGGAAGATGTCGCCGAGGTTCCTCCCCCCCGCCGGATGCTCCGTGTACTGTGTGTGGGTAGCTGTCGCTAGCCCGCATACACATGCGGGGCTAGCGACAGTTCCGGCGATGTTGCGGCGACGGCTGTAGCCGGCGATTGAACATGTCAATCGCCTGGCGACAGCTCCGACGGGCGACGGTTCGGGGCGCGCGCGTCATACACACGGGCGAACCGTCGCCGCAGCACGCGCGTGCCACGTGGTTGCGGCGACGGCCGTACCCCGTGTGTATGAGCCTATAGAAAGTAAAAGGTTAAAGAATGGAGCTGTAAAATAGTTGTCCAGCTGAGGCAATAAATGCTTTAGACTTTTTAGCCTATAAAGGGCCCTTTTCCACTGGAAAGCGCATTCCCAATTTCCACTTGCCGCATTTACACTGTGAAGCCACCAGGAACAGAGTGCAATCCCACCAAGAATCGCAGAATCCTGAGATTACGACTTGGGGGGAAAAAATTGCACTAGCGGAAAATGAGCACCGTGATTTACATGTAAAACGCAGTTCCATTGCGATCAGCCAAACGGCTGCGATCTGCTTTTTGAAGCAGAGCAAATAAGCTGATCGTAGCTAGTGGTAAAAGGCCCTAAGTTTTAGCAAGTGCTTACTGCCATCTGTGGCCTCTGGTTACTACTCAGTTCCCTGATTACATGGCTTTAATTATTCAACTACTGGATAGTCAAATTATTCCTTCTGGAAGAGCTTGCTGCCTCTTCTGCACTGGGCATGTATGAGTTCACAAACGGCACTTGCCCAGTAAATGTAAACTTGCGCATTTGCACTGGGCATGTGCAAGTTCCTAAACTGTGCAAGCCCAGTCAATAGGTTCACTCGTGCATGATTCCTTTTGGTGGGTATGCGTGGTCCATGAACTTGCATATGAACATGGGTACTACCATGGAGTGCTGGAACACTGTTAAACAGGTAATGAAAGTCTCAAAAGGGCATTTAGTGCTTGGCTCACAGAGATCATACCGACAGCAGAGCAAGTGGGCTGCAGCGGCGGGAGAGCAGCGTGATCAGTGGGAGCGGTAATTGAAAGCTTCACCCTTGCAACGATCACCCATGCTATGCATTTGAGTGAACCTAACTTGCCTAATCTCCATGCTCCCATCCAGTGACTGACTAAGCATTACCTTGTACTCATACTGTACTGCGTGATCTGCTTTTTTTTTTGTATTCCTGTATTATCATATTGCTGTATGTCACCCCTAAATATTGTCTGTAACCTAAACTAATGTCCAGCGCTGTGTAATATGTTGGCGCTTTATAAATACAATAAATAAAAAAAATATATATATATAAATAGATGAAATTGTTTATTTCATCAGTTTATTTTTAATTTAGGTTTGCTATGAATGTGGAGCTCCGCTCACAACCTCCGTCCACCGACAGTGCAGGAAAGCAGGCTGCCAAGACCTCAGATCCAAGACCGTAGAAAGTGAAGTCCGCACGATGTCGGTAGAATCAACATGGCTTTATTCAATCGTTACACATAACAAGCTAAAAGCCAGCACCACATGCTGACATGTTTCGGGCGTTACACGCCCTTAATCATAGCATAGGCGCACGTGAGAAAGGGTGACTCCTATATAGAGTAAGGTTACACCCGATACCACATGCTCAATTGACCCCACCCACAAAGAAAAGTGCATATAAAACAATGGGGGGAGAAAAAGACGCACAGAAAATCCCCACATTGAAATAATCTATTAATTTAGGTTTGCCTATAAAGGATAACTGAAGTGAGAAGAATTTGGAGGTTGCCATATTTATTTCCTTTTAAACAATACCAGTTGCCTGGCAGTCCTTCCAGTTTATTTGGCTGTAGTAGTGTCTGAATAGCACCAGAAACAAACATGCAGCTAATCTTGACAGATCTCTGTATGCCTACACCATTTTCCGTCCGCCTGTGTGCTATATCACAGATAGCTGCATATTTGTTTAGGAGAAAAGGGTCAGAATTATGAAATATGTAATGCTGAAGTTGATGCTGCATAAGAATCAGAAAAAATGCAATAATTTGCAAGTCATGTAAATACTAGATTTACCAGAGTTAAAAATACTACAAAGACAACATAGAAAATGTAGACGCTAATAAATATTTTTTTTTGAAATGCTGATTTTGATACCAGAAACAGGTTTTAAAAAAATAATGTGGTACATTGGCATGTTTATCGCTGTGTTGCATCACCTCAATAAAAATACTATATCATTCCCTCTAGATTGTAAGCCTTCGGGCAGGGTCCTCCTCCTTTTGTGTCCTACCTGATCATGCACCTCCATTACTGTGCATTTAAGTGAACCTAACTTGCCTAAACTCCATGCTCCCATCTAGTGACTGACTAAGCATTACCTTGTACTCACACTGTGCTGCGTGATCAGGTTGTTCTTGTTTTCCTATATTGTCATATTGCTGTATGTCACCCTAAATATTGTCTGTAACCTAAACTAATGTCCAGCGTTGCGTAATATGTTGGCACTTTATCAATACAATAAATAAACAAATATATATAATACTTTGGGAACTACAAAAAAAAAAAAAAAGATCAATCGCTATAGATTTAAAATGAAAAGGTTGCTCTGTTCTTGCCTGATACGGGATTTCAGCTCTTCAGCAGTATGTGAGGTCATGTTTATCTTAAAGAGAATCTGTATTGTTAAAATCGCACAAAAGTAAACATACCAGTGTGTTAGGGGACATCTCCTATTACCCTCTGTCACAATTTCGCCGCTCCCCGCCGCATTAAAAGTAGTCAAAAACAGTTTTAAAAAGTTTGTTTATAAACAAACAAAATGGCCACCAAAACAGGAAGTAGATTGATGTACGATATGTCCACATATAGAAAATACATCCATACACAAGCAGGCTGTATACAGCTTTCCTTTTGAATCTCAAAAGATCATTTGTGTGTTTACCTTCTGTCCCCTTCTTCTCTCATGCACTGAACATTACAGGCTTCCTGCAGACAGCTCTGCTTGTGCCTGTGTTTGTAATCCCTCAGTATGTGTCAGCCAGCTACTTTCACAGAGGAGGATTTTTATCCAGCTCTCTTCTATCACTGATAAGATAGCAGAGAAGCTGCTGGCTTATGTAAATAAAACACACACTGGAGTGTGCATAGAGGAACAGACCAGCACGGAAGAGTTGGCAGCCTTCCAGACACAGGCCGACAAGTCTGACAGGGGAAAGATACATTGATTTATTACAGAGACCGTGATAGTACAAAGTGCTGCAGTGAGCCAGAACACATTAGAATAGGTTTTGGAACTTGTAGGATGATAAAAAACAGGATGCAATTTTTGTTATGGAGTCTCTTTAAGCTTAGAATTAGAATATAGGATGGTAGAAAAAACGTTGTAATTTTTGTTACAGAGTCACTTTAAGGTGGCCATTAACTTTACAGTCTTGTGGTCGATTGGTAATTTCTGATCACCACAGTAATCAATCAGAAATGATCAGTCTTGCCCACTAATGCCAAAAACTTGTGAACCAATTTGATTAGATTAATGGAATGGGTTTTACGGTTTGATCCCATCAATCTGATAATCTGATCAGATTGCCAATGACAGCTGGTTTTGGGCCATTAGTGGCAACGAGTTGAATCAGAAACTATCAATCGTCCAGGGGATTGTAACATTAATAGCCACCTTTACTTTACATTTTATGTTGTGCAAAATGCATTGAAAACTGACAGGTCTGGACTAGAAGAAGGGCAGTTTAGCACCCTGACATGTTTTTTACAAGGACATGTTGTTGTAAAAGAAGGCTTGCCATTGCCTTGCTAAAATAAGCAGGGCCTTCTCCGAAAGGGAAATGTTGTATGGAATACAGCAGCTGATGCTCCAAATCCTGTATATATCGTTCAGCAGTAATGTGCCTTCCTGTATTTGCAAGCTAGTGCTACCCAAGTCATAGTTACAAAGATTGGTTGAAAAACGACATCCGTCCATCAAGTTCAACAAGGAGAAAATAAATAACTAAAAATTAGGTACGCTTCTGTCCTGCACCCTCACATAACTACTCCCTGTGGTAAAAGATTCAACATTTTAACCACTTACTGTAAAGAACCCCTTCCTGAATAGGTGGAAAAAACTTTTTTTTCTCCATATGCAGATCATGCTGCCTTGTCCTTTGTACAAGACTAGGGACAAAAAGCTTATCTGTCACCCCTCCATAGCAACAGAACGGGTCATTGTCTATGCAGCTGACATGGGTCTGTACAGGCTGGCCCAGTGATGTCGCCCAAGAGGATCGGGTCCCAATCCATGATGGATGACACAAGTCAGCAGTGTGTATGCACCTTCAATCAGATCAGCCCTTAGCTACCTTTTTTTTCCCCAAACTAAATAAACCATGTCCAACCTTTCTTGGTAAGTGGGACCTTCCATCCCTCTGATTAATTTAGTTGCCCGCCTTTGTACCTGTTCTAGTAAGTCAATGTCCTTGCTATAGTGGGGTGCTGTATCCCATACTCCATATGTGGCTTTACAAGTAATTTATACAGAGACAGTAGTATACTTGCATCTCGTGACTTTACTTTCTGTTACTTCCTGCAGCTTTAGCTGCTGCTGCTTAGCATTAAATACAGCTGTTTATCTTGTTATCGACTAGTATTCCCAAGTCCTTCTCCAAGTCTGATGTTCCCAGCTGTAAGCCATTTATATCATGTTCTACCATTGGCACATCCAAGGCATCACACAAATCTATGAAGCAGTAAAGTGTTGTACCGTGTTAGCCATGAGTAAAAGCAAGAAGTTTTGAATCAGGATGATACCATTTATTGGCTAACTTAGAGATGGATAAACAGTGAGCTTTCGACTTATAAAAAGCCTTCGTCGGACTGGTTCCTGACCAAAACTGAAAAACACAGCTTATATACACTGACATACAGAGGAGAAACATTCTTTAGCAAACATAAATGTAAATAGATGCCTTAACTGTTACTGAGGAGGCTTTCCCAGGCATCCTATCTAAACTGATAAGATCAATAGAATCCTCAACATGACATAAAGCAGACTCTGGTGATGGGGAGACATCGTAAATTCCGAATTCAAATGGTGACTGGCCTGGTTACATGCACCATTAATTCTAAGCTTAAAGAGACTCCATAACAAAAATTGCATCCTGTTTTTTATCATCCTACAAGTTCCAAAAGCTATTCTAATGTGTTCTGGCTTACTGCAGCACTTTATACTATCACTGTCTCTGTAATAAATCAATGTATCTTTCCCCTGTCAGACTTGTCGGCCTGTGTCTGGAAGGCTGCCAAGTTCTTCAGTGTTGTGGTTCTGCTATGAACTCCCCCTTCCAGGCCCCTCTCTGCACACTGCCTGTGTGTTATTTAGGATTAGAGCAGCTTCTCTCTTCTCTCTTATCTTTTACAAGCTGGATAAATCGTCCTCTGAGCTGGCTGGGCTTTCACATACTGAGGAATTACAAACAAGGGCAAAGCTGTTTGCAGGAAGAAAAGAGCAGCCTGAAACTTCAGTGCATGAGAACAGGGGGAAAGAAACACACAAATGATCTCTTGAGATTCAAAAGGAATGCTGTATACAGCCTGCTTGTGTATGGATGTGTTTTTCTATGTGTGGACATACTGTACATCAACCTACTTCCTGTTTTGGTGGCCATTTTGTTTGTTTACAAACAAACTTTTTAAAACTGTTTTTAACCACTTTTAATGCGGCGAGGAGCGGCGAAATTGTGACAGAGGGTAATAGGAGATGTCCCCTAACGCACTGGTATGTTTACTTTTGAGCGATTTTAACAATACAGATTCTCTTTAAAGATGAAGTAAGTATACAAGACATATTATGCAGTTGGATCCATAAGACCAGTTAAGTATAAAGGTAAAAGTGGATAACAACATCTTCAGTCTGGGTTGCCAGACTCAGACAGGTTCCCTGCAGATTTAAGCTAAGGTCTGAAAAAGTCCAGAGTTTAGCTAACAAAAGTTATAACCAATGTCCAATCGAAGTGGAAGAAATAAAATAAAGCTATCCATGGGCTTATGGAGGGGAATGTCATATAGCAATTTGACAAGCAAATAAGTAGTTCTATGGAGTTTGCTTAAAACAAGAAGAACTTCATGTTCTGTAGCGGAGGCCCCTTATAATGGTGCGAAGCCAGAGGAGGGAGGGGCAAGGGAGAACAAGGAAAAGGGGGGGGGGGGGGGGAGAAGGTCAAGGGGGAAAGGGAAGGTGAAAGGGAAGGTAAAAGGGAACTGGTAGGGTACAGTGTTCAGCAACCTTATTCCAGTGCAGTTGGAATGAGAAAGAGGTTGGAAAATTGGAAATGGAGATCGGTCTTCCAAGGATTGTCGACACAGTTGGATTGATCTTTGCATAAGATCAGGCACCTTGAGAGATTAAGGAGGCATATAGTCTGGAATGGATAATGACCATGTGTCCCACATTCTATGATATGAGTCCTCAGTATCTCTTAGGGTAGCTGTCATTTGTTCCAAGGTTTTAATCCAATCTATTTTAATCTTGAGATCAGAAATACTGGGGTGGGGGCTATGGTCTTCCAAGCAGAGGCAATTGGGAGCCTGGTTGCAGTTAGAATATGGGTGATTAAGGGCATGGAAGGTTTGTTTACTTCTGGGATGGGTTTACCCAGTAGCATGATAATTGGGTCCATTGGAACCGTGACATCTGTTATTGAAAAGATTAGTTGGCGAATTTCCTCCCAAAGAGTGGTGATTATTGGGGAGTACCAGAAAATGTGCTCTAGGGAGCCTTTATGTGGGCATCCTCTCCAACAGGTGTCAGGAGTGTTGGGGTATATTTTTTAGAAGACTTCTGGAGTTAAATACCACCTGAACAAGATTTTGTAAATATTCTCTTTAATTTTTGTACAAATGGAAGAGTGTTTAGTATTTCCCCAGATATCTTCCCATTCCTCTTTACTAATAGTAATCGAGAGGGCCCTTTCCCATTTTTCCATATAGGGATGGGAGACTTCAAGAGAGCCTGATTTTGATTGAAGTAGAAAGTATATCTGGGAAATCAGACCTTTTTGGTGTCCCTTGTTTGAACAAATCCTTTTGAAAGTAGTATAAGAGGATAAAGATGTCGCCCCTCGGGCGTGGTGATGTAGAAAATGGAAAATTTTATTGAATTCCATAAGTATCAAAGGGGAGAAGGGTATTTTTTTCTCTAAGTAAAGATCGAGTAAGAAGTTTGCCAGAAACAAAGTCTGTCCAGCTTTTTAAGTTGAAGTAGCCTAATTGATACCATCTGACTATAAAAGTAGGGGAGGTGCCTGGGGGGGGGGGGGGGAGGCAGAATTCCCCAATATGGTGTATAATGGGGATGGCTGGGATATCAGGCCTGCAGCTCGTGCTGTAGATTTCCAGAGATTAAGATTGAAAGGTATGGTAGGAAGTATAGATGTATTAGGTAATTTAGGGGGGTTGGTGGTCCAGAAGAAAGAGGCCAGGGACAAAGGGGAAACTTCTGTGGCTTCAATTATAGCCCATTTGGAAAAGACCCTCAAGTCTGACCATTCCGTCAGTTGTCGCAGATGTGCTGCCTGATAGTAGTGTTTTATATGGGGTAAACCCAGCCCCCCGTGTTCTCTCAAAGAGAGTAATACAGTTTTTGAGACTCTGGGGCATTTATGATTCCATACAAAGTCTAGGAAAGCAGATTGCAGTCTGGACAATTAAGTGGAAGGGACTTGGACCGGGAGGGTCTCAAACAAATATAGAATACGAGGCTATATATTCATCTTTAGCAAGTATATTCTACCGAACCATTACATTTTGTATGCTGTCCATTTGTGGAGATCTTGAAGTATTTTCTGTATAAGGGATGGGAAGTTATGTTTATAGATGGAAGAATATGAAGTGGTTAGGTTAATTCCTAGATATTTTAAGGTTTGGGTTCTCCAGTTATAGGGGTAGTGAGATTTCAGAGAAAGTAGCATTCCTGGGGGTATTTTAATTAGGAGGGCTTCGGTTTTGTCCTTATTCAATTTAAACCCAGATATGGCTTCATAGGTAGCAAAAGTAGAGTGGAGGGCTGGGAGGGAGGTCAAAGGGCTAGTGAGGAAAAGTAGAATATCATCTGCAAAATGGGATATTTTGTATTCATAGCTGTCTTGTTTTACTCCTAGGATGTCTTTATTAAGTCTAATAGCTCTAGCTAATGGTTCTATACTGATGGCAAAGAGCAGGGGGGACAAGGGACAACCTTGTCTTGTACCATTTTTGATGCAGAATGGGTGGGAGGGAGCAAAGGGGAGTTTGACTGTGGAAGTGGGAGAAGAGTATAAAAATTTAAGTAGGGTAATTACAAATGGACCGGTAAAGCCTTGATGCTGAAGCACCTTGAAGAGAAAAGGCCAGGAGAGCCGATCAAAGGCCTTCTTAGCGTCTAAGCTCAGAAGCACAGAAGGTCTTCCTGGTGTTATCTCCTGGTGTTATCTCCAGCCTGGCGCCCAAGAATGAAGCCCACTTGGTCGTTATTAAAATCTGTATGTCTTTTTTAATCTTTCAATAAACTAAGATTAATGATGAAGCTGTGCGGATCTCTACATATTGATTGCCATTGAAGATCCTGTGCTACCCGGGATACGGTGTCTGCACGCTTTACTAGTTTGTCTGGGAACAAGCCAGAGAGTGCGGTCTCACAGCTATAAATTTTTCTTTTCACATACACATATTTTCTTCTGGTCCCTGTATTCTCTGCTTCTGCACCAGGCTATTGTGGGGAACAGTGTCAAATGCCTTTGCAAAGTCCAAGTACACTACATCTATAGCTTTCCCGAGACCTAAATGTGCAGTCACTGCTTCATAAAAGCTGAGCATTGTGGTGAGACAAGACCAGTCTTTATTAACCTCCCTGGCGGTAAGCCCGTGCTGAGCACGGGCTATGTCGCCGGGAGGCACCGCTCAGGCCCCGCTGGGCCGATTTGCATAATTTTTTTTTTGCTACACGCAGCTAGCACTTTGCTAGCTGCGTGTAGCATCCGATCGCCGCCGCTACCCGCCGATCCGCCGCTATTCCTTGCGCCGCGGCCGCCCCCCCCCTAGACCCCGTGCGCTGCCTGGCCAATCAGTGCCAGGCAGCGCTGTGGGGTGGATGGGAGTCCCCTTTGACGTCACGACGTCGATGACGTCGGTGACGTGATCCCGCCCGTCGCCATGACGATGGGGGAAGCCCTCCAGGAGATCCCGTTCTTTGAACGGGATCTCCTGATCTCCGATCGCCGGCGGTGATCGGAGGGGCTGGGGGGATGCCGCTGAGCAGAAATAATTTTTTTTTTTTTTTTAAAACACTACTTTGCAGCCCCCTGGTGGATTTTTTTAAACCGCCAGGAGGGTTAAACCCATGTTGATGAATGTGCAAGCACGTGTCGAGCCAGTGTGAGAGCCTCCCGAGGCAAATGTAAAAATGTACAAATCTGGTGATAGATTATTTCACTTTGTGCTAATACATTATACCTGCTTGTGCCACTTCATGCTTTGCCATCACACTCATCTGTGCTGAGACAGCATGGGACAATTTGACTGCTTATAATGTGTGACCAACCAACATATGACAGATGTTGTTTGAATGAGGTCTAAGACACTGCTAAATTGAATTCAACTGTGGTTTAATGTCCTATTTATGCACTGGATCAACTAAGCCATCTGTGTATGTTTCCTACGGCAGCGGATCTGCCAAACTGGAAACAATACTTGGTTGTATGGGGATCCCATGCGTGTATGGTGTTAAAGGGAACCAGAGATGAACGATTCACACAAAATAAACATAGCAGTTGATAGCTTGTAAAGTATAAATGCTCTACCTGATAATTTCGTCACTCTGGAGTGCCTTTTTGAGTGTTTTTTATCCATTATTGCTCCAGGAAATATCCAATATGGCCGCCGGCTCATATCTCTTCTGCTTCCAGGTTATAAACTGTTCTGGATGTGCTGTCTATAGACTATAGACAAGCAGGGCTGCAGCAGGCTTTCATCTGTCTGCTTTCAACTTTATTATTCTGGTATGCTGTGTGGCTGCCTGTAGGAAGTGTCTCTTATAGAAATGAAACTGCATACAGTAGATTATGACTAGCTGCACACTGCACACAGATACACTGTCTGTTTCAGAGCTTTATTCTAGGCAGCAGCAGCCCCTCCCATGTCAACAGCTCTGAGTATGAAATCTGAGCCAGGAGGTGGCAGGCTTGGGCTTGAAAAGACTCCACAGAAGATTGACTCAGCTATAATGATTCCAGGTCAAACCTCGACTTAATAGTCGGTGGATTCTTATCACAGTTGATAACAGATAGATTAGACTGAGAAGAATAAAACTAAAAGCAGGGTAGGTGTTTACTGTCATGTTCCCACTCATAAATGTAATAAAATACATGAGGGTGCTTCGTCTCTGGTGCTCTTTAAGTGTCTGAGGCAATTATAGTTTGTTAGGGATTGAAACTGCAGCTGGCTGTATGTTTAAGAACATTTCTATGGTGTTGTGTGGCTGGTTTTTATGGGGGGGGGGGGGGGGAGATTTAGAACTTATTATTAAGCCATTGATTAATAAACTAAAGATGTTTGAGCAGGGCCAAATTTACCATAATGCACTGTAGGTACGTGCCTACAGGCGCCTGAGGATGGAAAGGCGGCAGACTCCCCTCCCCAAGTGCCTCCCCCCCTACTTCCCTAAGCAGAGTCCTGATGAGAGTGTAAATGAGAGGTATCTCACCCTGCTCTCGGCATTCCACTGGCACCTCTAACTACTTAAGGATAAAAGTATCTAAAAAGTTTAAAACATAAAGAGGCAGTGATGGACTTACCTCCTCCAAGCAGACACAAAAATTGCCAATGTGTTTGTCAAATCCGAGTTTATTTACATACTTCGGGGGACAATGCAACGCATTTCACAGTTTTGATCTCGCCTCATCAGGCAATAACAACAGAGCAATAGCATATGTGGTCAGTAAAAGAGCCAGGCACCTCTGCTGCCTGGCTCTTATGCTATATGCTGTCTTCTACTGGGCCGTGGGTGTGTACTGTAGGACTCGTGCAGCCTGGCAAGTGCCTATACAATAATGCCCGACTCCGGCAACGCAGGAGAGGCTGCCAGGGGGGCATTTAGGAAGGATGCGGGGGCAGAGAGGAGAACGTTTGAGCGGTGGGCATCGGGACAGCTAACATAATATATGCCTGCCTGCCCCAAGCCACACACAACCGTCTCTCCATGTTCATTTGGCTTTGGTATCCTTTAAAGTACACCTGAAGTGAGAAGCACATGGAGGCTGCCATATTTTTTTCCGTGTAAACAATACTCGTTGCCTGGTTGTACTGCTGATCTCTTTGACTGCAGTAGTGTCTGAACCACACACACCTTAAACAAGCATGCACCTAATCTAGCCAGACTTCAGTCAGAACACCTGATCTGTATGCTTGTTAAAGCAGTAGGAATAGCGATACTATGCCAGGGGAAAAAACACATACTGTATATAAGTAGATAAATACTTGATCTACTTACATAACATATGTATTGTACAGTCCACATTTTGATTTCAGTGAATTTTATATAGTAAATGAAGAGAATTCTGTTCCTGGTGGGAACCATGTATTTTGCCCACAGTTTAGGCTAAATCCTGATCTAATTTCTGCCCTTTACTTTTTTTTTTATTTTCCCCTCCAATCGCTGAGTCACCTCAGCCTTGCTTGTAAACACAAGTGAGCAGGGGATTGTGTTTCAGATAAACAGCTAGGCAGGGAAATAAATGGAGTAGGAATATATTATAGATAAAAAGAACCCCCAGCAAACATAGTGGTTAGCGCTCTCGCCTTGCAGTGCTGGGTCCCCGGTTCGAATCTCAGCCAGGGCACTATCTGCAAGGAGTTTGTATGTTCTCCCCATGTCTACATGGGTTTCCTCCGGGCACTCTGGTTTTCTCCTACATCCCAAAAACAGTTAAGTTAATTGGCTTCCCCCTAAATTGGCCCTAGACTATGATACATGCACTACACGATACATACATAGATATATGGCTAGTGTAGGGGCTAGATTGTGAGCCCCTCTGAGGGACAGTTACTGACAAGACAATATACTCTGTACAGCGCTGCGTAATATGTTGACACTTAAAGAGAATCTGTATTGTTAAAATCGCACAAAAGTAAACATACCAGTGCGTTAGGGGACATCTCCTATTACCCTCTGTCACAATTTTGCCGCTCCTCGCCGCATTAAAAGTGGTTAAAAACAGTTTTAAAAAGTTTGTTTATAAACAAACAAAATGGCCACCAAAACAGGAAGTAGGTTGATGTACAGTATGTCCACACATAGAAAATACATCCATACACAAGCAGGCTGTATACACCCTTCCTTTTGAATCTCAAGAGATCATTTGTGTGTTTCTTTCCCCCTGCAGCTATCTTCCACTGAAGTGTCAGGCTGTTTCTTCCTGCAGAGTGCAGACAGCTGTGCCTGTATGTAATTCCTCAGTTTGTGAAAGCCCAGCCAGCTCAGAGGAGGATTTATCCAGTTGGAAAAGATAAGAGAGAAGAGAGAAGCTGCTCTAATCTAAATAATACACAGGCAGTGTGCATAGAGGGGCCTGGATGGGGGAGATGCATCACAGAACCACAACACTGAAGAACTTGGCAGCCTTCCAGACACAGGCCTGACAAGTCTGACAAGAGAGAGATAAGTTGATTTATTACAGAGATGGTGATAGTAGAACGTGCTGCAGTAAGCCAGAACACATTAGAATAGCTTTTGGAACTTGTAGGATGATAAAAAACAGGATGCAATTTTTGTTACGGAGTTTCTTTAAATAAATAAATAAAATAAATGTATGGATAATGTCGAGGTGAGTTTCTTAACTGTGCACTCTGCATGGGCCTGTTCCTCCTCACTCTGTCACTTCACTCAGGGCAGTGACCCACCTCACCCGCTCCTGGAAACGGCCCTGGAGTGCATTCAGATGCATTGCTTAGTTACAGCTGAGCAGTGTGCACTGTTGCTTTGGGGAGGGGAGGAAGGACAATGGCACGATAAACAATAGAGTGACTTCCAGAAGGCAGGGTTAAAAAATTAGCAATGCTTTCATCTTTTACTGTGGCTTAAAGATCCAGCATCCTTAAATTACCGCAGGGGGTACCTGTACACAGGCTTGATTCTATGCCAAATCCAATCTACCATATGTATGAAACTTAAAGTGGATCCGAGATAAACTTTTACTCATTGCATAATTGTGTTTCTTTCATATAGTTTATAGGGCATTCCTCAAGCCAAATATTTTTTTTTGTTTTGTTTTAATACTCTAATTCCTTATAAACTAAACAAGCCTTGCCCACAGCTTTTCCAGAGAGCCTTGGCAATCTAAGTTTTAGTAGCAAGGGCTTATGGGAGCTCAGTCTGGGCAGGAGGAGGAGGTTACTATCCAGAGATTTCAGAGGCAGAGGGGAGGAGGGGAGTGAAGTTTTCACAGGCTAAGGGCTGGAGATGCTATCAGCTTGCCTGTGTATAATGTGACAAACAGAACATGGCTGCCCTCATTTTATCACAGGATTAAATAATCATAAACTGTTGAAGCTGTTTGCAGCTAGATTTGTTGTGTAAGCTATTTAAACTTTATATAAGATATAAACACAAGATACTTGTTATAGTTAGTCTTTCATCTCTGAACCGCCTTAAGTGAGTGGATTTTTACCTCCCTGGGGCTTCTTCTAGACCCCCCACAGTCTATCTGGTCCCTCACTGTTGTTCCGATGCGCACCGATCTTTCACTGTAAGCCCCAGTAAAGTCCCTGACTGAACTCAGAGAGAACTGCTGTCTCAGAGAGTGTTTCAGTTTCCTGTACACAAGCTTTCTTATAACATCGACTACACTCTTTTAGTCGATTTATATATGGAACTCGTTATTACTTTGTTATCTTGCCTATACAGAAGCATTACTTATATTTAAACAAGGTCGTTTTTGAAATGCCAGTGACAATCTCATCTCAGGCTATTTAACCTATTGCAGAGTTTCCGATTCCTGTAAACCAGTCTTTTAGAAAAATCTATTTACTGAGAGCTATGTGTGACATGTGGAATGCAAAACATTCTTGCACACATCTTCTCTTCAAAGTTTTCTGTTTTGGGCATTTGTTGCATTTTGGGCATCAGGTAAATATTCATGTACATTGATTCTGTAAGTTAATTAAGCACGTCATGCTGTCCATCAGCCTGCTGTCTGCCCTTCTGCCCGCTGTGTATCCAGTAGTCCGCTGTGTCTGTGCTGTCATCCCCCATCCATCCGCCGTGTCTGCAGTGTCATCCCCTTGCTTGCTGTGCTGCCCTGCACACAGTATTCAGACCTCAGATCTGACCTGGCTGGTGCTCACAGTTATGGGAGAGCAAAAGGTGCCATGCACAGTACACCGCCGTATACAGGAAGTGACATCATGCTCACTTACTGTATGATGGACATCTGGCATGTATACTGAAATGGAGGGCTAGAAGGGGGTATCTATACTGGGGGCGAGGCTGTGTTATTTGGCAACCTATATTGCACATCTGGCTAACTATATTTGGGGAGGGGAGGTTCATCTGGCTACTTATACTGAAGGGCATAACCTCCCAAATTTTTGAGATCAGAAAAAGGGACACTTAAAGGGATACTGTAGGGGGGTCGGGGGAAAATGAGTTGAAGTTACCTGGGGCTTCTATTGGTCCCCCACAGGCATCCTGTGCCCATGCAGCCACTCCACGATGCTCCGGCCCTTCCTCCGGTACACTTCTGGAATTTCAGACTTTAAAGTCTGAAAACCACTACGCCTCCGTTGCCGTGTCCTCGCTTCCCCTGATGTCACAGGGAGCACACGGCGCAGGCACAGACCATACTGGACCTGCGCAGTATGCTCCTGGTGCCATCAGCAGGAGTGAGGACACGGCAAAGCAGGCGCAGTGGTTTTCAGACTTTAAAGTCTAAAATTCCAGAAGTGAACCAGAGGCAGAGCCAGAGCATCGGCGCGGGCACAGGATGCCTGCGGGGGACCATTAGAAGCCCCGGGTAAGTTCAACTCATTTTCCCCCGACCCCCCTACAGTATCCCTTTAAGCCACACCTCTAACCACGCCCCTGACACCTAGTCACGCATACTATGAAAAAATGGTTGTTTTATAGTTTAAACTACACTTGTCCTTTCAATCTTGGTTCATTTTCCTTCATATTAACATTTGAAAAGATATCAATTTGAAGGATGGGAATTAAGTTTAGTGTCAATTAAACACATTTTCCACTAGAAAACTACATATATTTACATAGATCTGTACATCAGTCTTGAAATAGCGACAAATGAGGGAGATGGAGGGACAGAGGGACAGGGTTCCCAAAAGAGGGATTGTCCATCCAAAAGAGGGATAGCTGTGAGCTATGACTGACGGAGGAGGGCATCTGGCTACCTATTAATGATATTTAGGGAATTATGGCTACTTAATTATTTTATCTAGAGGCAACTTGCGGTTTCATCAATGTATCTTGAGACCCCTGACTACTTAATTATTTTGTCTGGAGGCATGTGACTACTTGATTCTTTTATCAGGGGAAATTTCACTACTAATTTTTTTATCTGTGGCACCTAGCCACTGAAATATTTAATCTGGAGGCATGTGACTACTTGATTCTTTTATGCAGAACCATGGGACTACTTCTTTCCTTTATATATAGGCGTAATTATTTTATCTGGAAACATGTTACCAATTACCATACTTGGCCCACAGCTACTTAATTCTTGTATTTAGGGAGGCCATAGCATCTTAATTTTTGTATCCAGGTAGTATAGTGGCTATTAAATTCTGTAATCTGGGGAACCCAGCTGCACTGCCTGGAAAAAGGGGTGTATAAATTGTGTGTGAGTTTTGGGGAGGGTGATAAGGATGCTTTTGGTCAGGGGCAGCTGATGATAGTGGGTCTTGGGCAGCAAAAAGCCCAAGTCGGACCATGAGGGCAAGGATACTTAAAGTACTGTAAATGGCAAACAGATTCTTAATGACTATTGTAGAATGTACATACCTTACGGATATAAAATTTCTAGATCTAAACAAGGCCGGTATGGATAAATAAATACTGTTTTGAACATAATTAAGTGTAAAAGGAACACCATAAGTGCCCTAGAGCAGTGTTTCTCAACATTTTATTAGTATGTACCCCTTTTAAAACCCTGTACTCGCCAAGTACCCCCTAGCATAGTAAACCTTATCGCAAGTACCCCTTGACAAATGTATGTATGTATGTATCATATTACATGATAATTGGATCTAAACAATTTACAAGCATTTACTATTGCTTTTATTTAGCTAAAATACTAATTTGTTGTTGTTTAAATGGGATTTATCATTTTCTAAAACTCTAAATTTGTTATTCTTGGTTAAGTATAGCAAGTCTGAGTACCCCCTGGAACCATCAGAAGTACCCCCTGGGGTACGCGTACCGCACGTTGAGAACCTAGGCCCTAGAGAATTAAGGGACTGCATCTGCACTAAGGAATTAAAGGTAATGTAACAAAAACTGCAAAAGGGTAATCAGACTTGCGAAACCGAAAATGGAAAAAAAGAGGCTAGAGATATAAAGACAAATCCAAAAAAGCTTCATAAATATATAAACTTGAAAAGAAAAAACACAGAAAATATAGGACTTTTACAAGATCAAGCAGGAAACTTGATTGTGGAGGACCGAGCTAAAGCAGACATTTTAAGGGATGCCATACAAAGTTACGTAGCACAAAATAACCTTATTTCAGTACAACAGCGTGGATTTACTAAAGACAGGTACTGTCTCACAAACGTGCTCAGCTTTTATGAAGTGGTGAATGAAAATTTCGATTTTGGGAAAGCAATAGATGTAGTATACTTGGACTTTGCAAAGGTTTTTGACACTGTTCCCCACAATAGCCTGGTGCAGAAGCGGAGGATACAGACATTAAGATAAAATATATGTATGTGGATAGAGAACACAGCAGCAGCCAACAAATTTGCCTTTCTGATTAAAAAAACAAAAAATAACAAATAGAAGCAATGACACTTTGAACTTTCAAGAACTACCTAAAACCTTATCAGAAGCCTGTTTCTGCCTCTTAGCTGTTTTGGCTTTTATTGACTTTTTAGGAAACTAACTGAATTCCTGAATTTAACAAGTTGTTCACATTTACATGAATTAATACTCTATTTGCTTTTTAACTCTTTCTGTACTGGAAAACAGAACGGGACTTCAGATAATTTCTTGGTAGGATCAGAATTCTATGTATTCATGTTAACTCATCATGGGCTTGATTCATCAAAAGCCCGTAATACTGCGGTACTCACATAGCATATGGCAATATTCTCTTCACTTCCACCTGCTAGGATTGTGAGTCCCGTGATTAGCGTAACGCGTAACTTGTGGTACTCGAGTAGCGCCACTGTTGCTACGGTAATGCTTGTTAGTATAATGTGCTACCAAAGCAACGGTCGTGCTACTCAAGTATGGCAAGTTGTGCTAATTCCTTTAGGGCTGGTTCACACTTGTTGTAAGAACGTATCCGGGGCTCCGTTTTTTGGCCCGGACCAAAACCGGAGCCACGGATACCAATGTTAAAAATAGCAGCCGTCTTCAACCAATTAAAAAAACGGATCCGTTCGTGAACTGAATGGAGAGTCCGGACTTCTTGGGACTTCACAGAGCCCGGATACATAGAGGGGTAGTGGCAGGCAATGCAAAAATGGATCTGCATCTACATAGACACAGAAATGGAGGGAGATCTGGATTGCCTACTGCCTGGTCCTCCCCTCAAAGTCATAGGTGCCTCCTCCTGATAGGCTGGATGGGGAAGCAGCCAGGAAGGGGGGCAGCGGGCTCCCACTCCAGCTAGTTTCTTTTAAAATCAATCCAGCAACTAGCGGCGAGTGGGAAACTCACTCACTTCCTTGCGTTCCACCCCTCGCCGCGTCACTTCCTGCACTGCCGCCCTCTGTACTTCAGTTGGTGGAAGTGAGTGAGTTTCCCACTTATTGCTGAATTGATTTTAAAAGAAACTAGCTGGAGGGGAAGCGGGGAAGGGGGCACCCATGCCAAACCCACTCCCCGGCCGCTGTGCCCGCTGCCCCCTTCCTGCCTACTGCCCCCTCCAGCATGGAGGCCCTCCCACCCACAGCCATTGAACGGACTGGAAACATGCTGCAAAAATGGAGCATGGATCTGTTTTATTTTTTTATCCCTATGTTCTGGTTTTTGAAAAACAGAGCCCAGACCGCTTATTGCGATCTGCAACTGCATGTAGTGTGGACCAAGCCTTACTTGAGGTACTTGCGGGCGGAAGTGAAGGCATTTTTACCGTGCATCATGTATGCACCGTAGTATTACCCACTTTTGATGAATCAACCTACATGTGCCTGATGTAAATTTGCCATGAGCCGACAGCGTGCTGCTAATGTATTGGTCTCAGGGTAACATACATGTTGCTATGGTAACACGTGGCATAACATGGAAACAGAAAATTTGAGCGCTTGCTGTAAATGGACCATTTGGATGCAAAAATGGACACTAATCTCAATTGGCGGCAACCGGGCACCGAAGCTGAAGTAGGAGTCCGGTAAAATGTATAGTTATTTTTATCATTATATATAGTCAATATATATATCATTATAGTTAATGTTATCATATTTGTATTATCATAGTTAATTATTATGGTTCATGTGGTGGGGGAAGGAGGTATGTGCCGGGGGGGGGGGGGGGGGGGGGCAGTTATGATTAAGTGTCAGGAAGAGGGGCTTCATGGTTTAGCGTCAAGGGAGAGTATGTATGTATCCATCACCCGCTCAGTTGGGCATAGAATGAGCCGCATGACGGCTCACCCTGCTGCCGCTGAAATACCAGGCAGCGTTAAATACTATTCCCCCTCCGAGTTATAGCAACTCGGATGTGCAAGTAGTTTAAATACTGATGTACCACTATAGACGTAGCAACATTACGTTTGTGGCGGCGCCCTGGTCAGGTGCTACACGGCAGTAAGCGTGCACAGAAATTACCTGCTTCGGTCTTGGGGGCTTGTTAGGATTAGGCATTACGGGGGGAGGGTTCTGTTTGAGAAAAGGGTTATGTTTAGCTGTAGTAAATTATTGGTAATATGAAAATTAACACTCTAAAATAGTAGACTATCAGTAAATGTTACCGATATTCTACTATTGGCTATGCTCCGGAACACAAATTCCCTGGTGCCTTTATTTAACATACATATGTAACATGATTACCATAGCAACTATGGTAATGCACACAGCACTAATATAGTATTGGGCGGTGCTCCCCTGGTGTTAGGGCTGGTAAAATTGACCAGTGCTGCCTGCGCACTGCAAAATTATTGGCCTTTCGTGCATCAGGCCCTATGTCACATCAGGGGCTTGATTCACTAAACCATGATAATTCAAATATCACACCTTATGAAAAGATATCACACCTTATCAAAGTTAACACGCCTTATCATAGTAGCATAGCAAGCGCTACAAACCCGCAGGGACTCAGGGCAGGATGAGTGCCATTGCCAATTAGCAGGCATAAGTTCGTAGCGCTCTCTATGCTACTCTGATAAGGCGTGCTAACTTTGATAAGGTGTGATATCTTTTCATAAGGTGTGATCTTTGATAAGGTGTGATATTTTAGTTATAACGGTTTAGTGAATCAAGCCCCAGGTACGCTGTTGTATGTTCTAGCTTCCTAGCTACACACAAAAAATGTTAAAGCCAGGTGGGCCACCAGAGGTGCAATTAAGGAACAACAGTTGACATCAAAAAGGTTCAACTTGACTGATCTCATGTAAAACTTCCATGTAATGCTTAATGCGATAACGTGTTATTACTACAGGAAAATAATATATTCAGCCTGGAGATATAATGGCTAAAAAACTGATACACCTGTTTGACTCACCTGAATTTTTTATGGTTTCTTGCCTGAGTATCTACTGTCAGCAGGTGTTACGTATATATATTTTCAGCATCTGATGAGTAATGATATCCCTAGGCAAAATGCATGTCTTTACAGTGATATGCAAATGACTCCTTAAAGAGGAACTGTAACATAAAAAGATCCCCTGGGGGGTACTCACCTCGGGTGGGGGAAGCCTCCGGATCCTAATTAGGCTTCCCACGCCGTCCTCCATCCGTCAGGGGTCTCGCTGCAGCCCTCCGTGGAGTCCGGGCAGCGGTGACGTCATTATTTACCTTCCTGGCTCCTGCGCAGGCGCTCTGACGGCTGTCGGCTCCGAACTACACGAAAATACCCGATCGCCGTCGGGTCCGCTCTACTGCGCAGGCGCAAGTTTCCTGCGCCTGCGCAGTAGAGCGGACCCGAATGAGATCGGGTATTTCCGTGTAGTTCGGAATGGAAAGCCGCCACAGCGCCCCCGCTGGAGCCAGCAAAGGTAAATATTGAAATGACAGTCGGCACAGTCGCCGGCTGTTCGGAGGGCTGCGGAGAGACCCCCGTGGGACAGAGGACGGCGTGGGAAGCCTCATTAGGATCCGGAGGCTTCCCCCACCCGAGGTGAGTACCCCCCAGGGGATCTTTTTAATGTTACAGAGTCTCTTTAACGTGTGATCTTATTTTGTCATGGCAATTAGATCTTTTAAACAACATACGGTAAGTTAGGTTTTTTTTTTCTTGAATGCACCATTTAAAGAGAACCCGAGGTGGGTTTGAAGAATATTATCTGCATACAGAGGATGGATCTGCCTATACAGCCCAGCCACGCTGCTGACAAACAGCTTGTCAGAGCTGGCTGTGTTTATCTCTATAGTGTCAGTCTGCTGCTCTCCCCGCCTCCTGCAGAACTCCAGTCCCCGCCTGCATCCCTTCCCTCCCTGCTGATTGGAGGGAAGGGATGGGGGCAGGGACCGGAGCTATGCAGGAGGCGGGGGAGCAGCTGAGACTGACACTACAGATGTAAACACAGCCTCACAACATGGCTGTGATTTATGAGGGATTGCAGAGTGCAGGGGGACCTTAGTGGGGTTTGGGATAGCAACAGAGGCTGGGCTGTATAGGCAGATCCAGCCTCTGTATGCAGATAACATTCTTTAAACACACCTCGGGTTCTCTTTAAGCTATGTACAGGCATTAAATGATAAACTTGGATTTTGAACTTTCTAGGTCTGCAGTGTGTTGCATAAAGGTATGGTACTGCCTTGGCTGAGTAATGTAATTTCCTCAATACCTTACAGTGCTTCATCTAAGGGGATTACCATAGTGAATAACTGGTTAAAAAAAATCTAAAAGAGTAATGAATGCATCTTCCCCTTGCCCAAAGAGGGTCAGGGCAGCAGCTATATATGTCTTTGGCTGAGAAATGACAGTTGTACTTTGTTTTATATGGTGCATAGAATTTAGATCGTAGAGCTATACTCAGAATATCTCTTCTGCTTTAATAGGTTAACCACACTATAAGAACTTAAACTTTAAGAACTATTAACAATCATATGTTACCAAACAGGTGCAAAGGGTACTTAAGTGGGGGGTGCTCAAATTTAAAAAAGGTCAGTGTGGGTGCTGCAGGAAGGGGAAGTCACTCGGGGGTGCTGGGGGAGAGAGAGGTCAGTTTAGATGCTGGGGAGGTCACTATGGCTTCTGCTGGGGACTGGAAGGGAGCCTCTAGGGAAGGAAAGGTCAATGTGGGTGGTGGGAGAGGGAGAGGTCAGTGTGAGTGCTGGAAAGGGAGAGGTCTGTGTGGGTGCTGTAAAGGGAGAGGTCTGTGTGGGTGCTGGGGGAAGCAGGATCACTGCAGTGCTAATGCTGGGTAGGGAGAGGTCAGTGAGGGCCCTAGGTGGATGGGTGGGGGGGGGGGTTACTGTGGGTGCTAGGGTAAAGGAGAGGTCACTGTGAATACTGGGGGAGGGAGAGGTCACTGCTGTCAGGGAGACACCGTCTTACCTGCTCCCACACAGCTGTGGGGATGGTTACACCAGGATTCCTATATGGCACCTCTTTACTCCAAAGGGTGGGGCTTCCCATGGGCAGTGGGCAGGGCTTATCGTGGTTGGGGCAGAGCTTCCTTATTGTAAGCCAAAGAGGCGTTTTTATGGGTATTTAAAAAGAGGGAGGGTGCTTGGGCACCCAGAGCCCCCCTCTGCACATGCCTGTCCTGAGCCCCATTGCAACCACAGTGGTTGGTGTGGCAAGTGCAGGAATGCCGGCTGCAGGGTTAAGAAGGGGCTGGAGGAGATCATTGCCACCTCATATTCATTCCTCAGTTGGGTTATATACTTGAGAACCTTGGAGTGGGACACAGATTGATAACCAGCATGATCTCTCTTTCAAAAATTTCTTATAAAATTGACATGTGGCAAGCATGCTATTTTGAATAAATATTTTTCATAATGCACTTTGTGTATGTTTGTTGTCATAATTTTATGTGTGTCACATTGGCATATCTTGGGACCCAAAGAGACTTGTATTCATACATGGAAGGCATCTAAAGATACATAACACTACAGGAAACTAAACACATAGAGGCCCATATGCAATTATATTTTTCTCCTGAGTTTTCTCCTAGTTGATATTTTCACATCTTGTCATACAATCAGTGGCGTAGCTAAGGAGCTATGGGCCCCGGTGCAAGTTTTACATGGGGCCCCCCAAGCACTCTTTACATAACAATTGATATGGCGCACCAAAACCTGCCAAGGACAACCACAGTGTCCGAGGTGCAAGAAAGGGATTGGGAACAGTGTTTTAAGGATTACTACTATTCAAAGCATCTATAGAAGTGATTATTACAAGCACAGGACCAATAGAGAGCTAATACTGTGATAGAGGGTGGACCCTTCGGGCCCCTCTGGCCCAAGGGCCCTGAGGTGGTGGCTACCACTGCACCTCCTATTGCTACGCCACTGCATACAATGCCATTAACCATCCTGGCGGTATGGACGAGCTCAGCTCGTCCATTACCGCCGGAGGCTGCCGCTCAGGCCCTGCTGGGCCGATTCTGATGAAATAAAAAGGAGCACACGCAGCCGGCACTTTGCCAGCCGCGTGTGCTACCTGATCGCCGCCGCAGCGCGGTGATCTGCCGCGTGCAGTGGCGAAAGAGGGTCCCCCCAGCCGCCGGAGCCCAGCGCAGCCGGAACAAATAGTTCCGGCCAGCGCTAAGGGCTGGATCGGAGGCGGTTGACGTCAGGACGTCGGCTGACGTCCATGACGTCACTCTGCTCGTCGCCATAGCGACGAGGTAAGCAAAACAAGGAAAGCTGCTTATTGCAGCTTTCCTTGTTAATTCTGATCGCCGGAGGCGATCGGAATTACGCTTCAGGAGCGCCCTCTAGTGGGCTTTCATGCAGCCAACTTTCAGTTGGCTGCATGTAATAGTTTTTTTTTAATTTAAAAAAAACCCTCCCGCAGCCGCCCTGGCGATCTTAATAGAATGCCAGGGTGGTTAAAACCACCAGCAAACAAAAAAAATGCTCAAAATATTTTAATAGTACTTTTTCACTAACTATTAGGTACTTTTTCATTTGTAAAATGCTTAAAAGTTATTTTAAAGAAAATATGAAAATAATCTCCTAGGGGAAAACTCAAAGGTAAAAGTGAATTGCATATGGGCCATAGTGTGCTGCATTTTGGGACATATGGAATGCTAAGTGGAGTCATTTTATTGTTCCTTATATGGCCCATACTGGGCACTAACAAAACTTATGTCACCGTTGCAACACAAACAGCGGTTTTATACAAATGTAATATATGGATTTGTTAATAATTCACCTACAATATTCTGGAGATTCCCTCTTCGAATAGTAATATTCACTCTTTTGAAAAACTAGTAAATACTGCCCCATCAAAAGATATGCCGCTTTAGAAGTAGCAAATTTAATTTGTCTCCAGGTAGTATCTATGGAAACTTATTTCTGAATATAAGCAATGGGAGATGATATCATTGTGCCGTTTTAGGCAAAAAGGGACTAAAAACCATATATCCTTGATAGGGTGGTCCACCACACCCGGCTTGAACACTTAATGTAATTAGAAGGTTGGGGTAGATCTCAAGACACCACAAACATATGTTGCAGTACAAAAGATAGTTTCCACTTTATTACACCAAAAATACAAAAATATTTTAGTTCAATCAATTTGATCAATGAATTAATCAATCTTCATGGGTATCAATGCATTAGGTCATAAATAAAACTCATTAAATATGACCAAATCTTTGTGAAGAGGCCATAACACATGTTTGGCTTGGAGTAATTTGCATATTGTTTTAGGCAACAACACTAGTTCATTTCGGGCCAAACACACCCTTCATCAGGACTTTGTAACAAAGAGGATTCTAAAAGTAAACAAATGCAACAACTAATTAAAACATGTTTGTAATATTATACAGTATACCAGATCCCAAAAAATAGAAAACACAGAAAAAAAGGAGTCAAAGAGCAGAACGTGGTGAAGATAACCTAAGGTATCTAATAACCACTTATCTAATAACCACTTGGATTTCGTACAGTCACCAGTTAAGAAAACAATGGTGAGAAATGAGAAAGATACAACAAAAAGAATTGAGTGTATCACAAGAGGAAATAAATACACCTCTGAACACAGAAATAAAATGGCAGTGCAGAAGGTTATAAAATGCGAAAGCATACAGTCATGAAATGCAAATGTTTGTGATCATATAGCAGATAATAGGTTTGCACATATAAAAGCACACACGATGTGGTGACAAATGCCAACCTCCTTAGACCAACCAGAGTCAAAATTCTGTAGTGTAGAACTGAATAACATATAGCATCTGTTCCCAGCAGATACCACCATGCACCTAGTTGTAACCAAAGTATATTGAAAGGCATATTGTCAGTGTACAGACCTTATTTAGAATGAATAACAAAATGTCCAGTTATATAACATGATTCAATGACAAACTTAAGAATTTAAAAGCGTTTAATAATAATACAGTATTTATAATTGTGGTTAAAAAATGCAGTGAACATTTGCCTTATCGTTTTCTATTAAAACCAAATGTCACTACCTGTTTACAGCAAGTGTTTATATGTTTCCTTGTGTCATGGATACAGGAGTGACATACAGTTTTTGTACTGAATCTGACATACAGTAAATTATATCACATACAGTTTTTGTAAATTTAGAAATATCTCATGTCTCTGTTAAGCAATGGATACGGAACAATAGATGTTAGGTACTTCCCATCTGTGTTAGCTTTCAGGAATGTCCCTGGATTTTAAGGCATTACCTCAGGCAGAATTATCACTCACCTTGCTGAGCTGAACTAAGAAGGCACACATCTAATTATACAGCATTTCCATGCACAGGGCAAGGGATCTCTGAATTTAACATAGGAATACAAAATGAAGAAATATTACTACGAGGAAAAATGTGACCACTGTTCACAGCACAGGTCGTATTACGTATTCCGCTGTTACGGAACTACAAGTCTCACAATGCATTTGCCTTTATGAGCCATGACTGTGGCTGTCAGACTCCTGCAATGCATTGTGGGACTTGTAGTTCCTTAACAGCTGGAGGGCCAAGTTTGCCCATGAGTGCCCTAGGTGCTTTTCACACTATGCACGTTGCATTGCAATAAGATCCTCAATGAAATGGTGGCAAAAAGTTGCATGGCACATTAGCCTTGTGTAATGATCCGCTCAGCTGGCTGCACAGGCAGACAGCTGTTTGACCATTCCTCTAGTCTGTGGGCTGCAGGTCTCTGGAAGAGAGACCCGTCTTTCCTTTGCAAGTTTCTGATCTGCTCTGCTGCTGAGGGATTTGCATACATTGGTTATGCAAATCACCTAGCTGCCTCCTTTGTAGGCTGGCAGTATAAGAAGATATGTTTTCCCAGAGTCCTTTGCTGGTCATCCTTCTTGGTTTGTTGAAACACTCCTAGAGTGTCAGCCATGCTATTTCTTGTTAAAATTATCTTAGAGTAATTCTTGGGACTGCACTAGGCAGCTTCCCTAGTGCAGTTAGATTGTTATCTGTGTTGTCTGTATTGCCTCTCTGTTGCGATTGTCCTGTCACCAACGGTGGTTGTCAGGAAATCGTTCTGTCTGTCTGGGGTGCTAACCAGAGCAGCGGTCGCTACTGCTAGCCCCTTCTGTTAATCTGTTTGTCTTGTTTGGATCGCACTAGTCTCTAGCGGTAGTGGCTGTGGATCCTTCTGATCTGTGTTCTTGGAGTATAGCTGGGGCAGCGGTTGCTACCTGCTATCTCATCTGTCTGTCTTGCTTGGATTGCACTAGCCCCTAGCGGTAGCGGCTGTGGATCCTTCTGAACTGCTTTCTTGGAGTATAGCTGGAGCGGCGATTGCTACCTGCTATCTCATCTGTCTGTGTTGCTTGGATCGCACTAGCCCCTAGCGGTGGCGGCTGTGGATCCTTCTGATCTGCAATCTTGTTTCTGTACCTGGATCGCATTCGCTCTAGCGGAAAGAGCAGTGGATCTTCCCTTTCTTGTTCCTGAACCCAGATCGCACTCGCTCTGACGGAAAGAGCAGTGGATCTCTCCTTTCTTATTCCTGTTTTCCGTTTGTCTGTCTTGTCTGATACGAACGCTTGCTGTAGGCTCGGTGAGGTAGCCGTTAAGCAAGCGCTCGCTTTCTCTGTTTCGTGTTTGTCTGTCGGTTGCTAGTTAGGCGTGCTTGTCTCTGTTGCGCTTAACGTGCGGAGATCGCGCTGTAAACGCGTTTGCTGTTGCGAATGAGTGTGGTGTTCGCGTTTAGTTAGCGTTTGTTATTTTCCTTGTTTTCTCATTGTTGTTTGCTGTGCCTTTGCTCCTCTCGTGTTCTGTTCTGTTCTGATCTGTCTTGTGTCACTTCTGGCGATCGCCTTTCTCGCGATCGCGTTCTTGCTTTTGTTTCTGCTGATGTGTGTTCACCGTCGCAGGGTCGCGACTAGATTGGTGAACACACATTTATACTGTATCTGTGCTCCTTCTCTTTAAGGGCTGTTCAGCCCCGCATTGTCTTCTGTACAATTCTCATCTGGCATTTGTGGCTGTGCAGAGGCTGTGCTCGTCTGCACTCCACAGCGCCATCTGCCGGTGGGAATTGCCCTCTGCTGGTGCATTGCACCTAGCCTGGGTTCACTTAATTATACGCTTGTGGAAGGTTTTCGTTGTGTCAGTGCGCATCTCGTGCGCTGACCGCGAAAACGATTCCGCAAACATTACACCTTGCAATGCGACAATAAACTGAAGCTTGAAGTACAATGAAACTATGCTTCACTCCCACTGTAAACGCACATGTTGTCTGGTACACATACAGCATGCTGTGCGTTACTCCCACAGGACCCATTGCACCCGATGTGACCATACTGTAGAAGCATGCATCACATTTGGATGTGATGATATTGTTCGTTGTGACTGAACGCAATGGATTCAGTGTGCTAGGGCTCTAAAATGCAAAGAAACATTACTTTAAGAGACTCTGGGCTTGATTCACTAACCGGCGCTAAGTGTTAGCGCTGGTGTGAAAAGCCGTTTTTTGTCCTTAATGCGCACAAAGCTACTTTGCGCGCAGCCCCGCTCACTGCGTGCAGCGCGGGTGCACCTATATTAGTGCGCAGTGCGACGATACCGTCGCACCCGCTGCCCCTTAAACGTCGCACCTGGCGGCGCATTAATGAGCCGTTTCAGGGGCACCCGATGTGCCTTTATCAAAGGGCAGCGGGTGCGACGTTATCGTTGCACCGTGCACTAATATAGGCGCACTCACGCTGCGCACGCAATGAGCGGGGCTGTATCCAATGTGTGGGTGCAAACCACCTAATGCCGTGGTTTGCGCACACTAAGTCTTTGGGCACACTAACCGGCTTGGCGCCGGTTAGTGAATCAAGCTCTCTGAAGTCTCTTTTTTTCCCTTATTTTCTCTCATCAGCTTGTTAAGAGTTAATGCCTAAGTGAAATCGCTGCATCCCCGTGGCAGAGGAGTGATTTATTACAGAGAATGCGACCTGCAAAGTTCTATGACTTTGCAGGTCGCAGATCATGCTGCCCTGACACGCAGGGCTTCTTTTCCTGGAGAGGCTGAGCTTTCAGCTGTAGCTCTGCCTCTCCGCAATCAATCTCTGCGGATCTCCGCCTCCTCTCCGCCCCTCTCAGTGAAAGAAGACTGAGAGGGGCGTGGAGAGGCATTAACTCTTAACAGGCTAGTATGAGAAAATCAGGGGGGAAAAAAGAGACCTCAGAGTCTCTTTAATAATCGCTATACACTAATAGATGGCCAGCAAATTCAACCATCAGATAGATCCCTTTCAGATCAGATCTAATCTAAGATGGAGCAAATCCATTTATACACTGTGCACAGATTTTCAATAGATTTCATCATGAAATCGGCTGCTGGGCCCCCCAGGCCTCCCCTATCTATGTGCCTCCCCCTCCCCCCCATGCAGAGTGTTTTCAGCATAGCATACAATCATCTGTCCGCACTTGCTAACCACAGACAGGCAGATATTGGGGGCCGCCTATATATTCTGGCAGATACTGGGTGCCACATGTGACTGCTGTCATTTCTGGGGTCTAGAAAAACCAGGAAGAGGAGAAGGGGGAAAGGACAAAAATAATAACCTTTTTCTTCCGACACTCCAGGAGTTCAAACCTTGGCCTGCACTGCACATATCGATTTCAAACAAAGTAACTCACATGACACTGGCTACTAGTGTACAAAAGAAGGTTTATTAATTTACTCTGAAAAAATACCAGCAAAGCATAAAATTGTGTGACTGAACACATCCATGAAAAACAACAGCGCTATTGTAAACTGCATAACACATAAGCCATTCTAGAGCACAGCATATGAGCAGCCTTTATGCTGAGGACACCTGTATGTATAAAGGGACAAATGATCTCCTCAAGAGTTGCCTGTCTCCAGTCAACCCACATTAATGGTGCGTTAGTTCTGCAAGCAATGGGCACATAAAGCACATATAGCAGCAAAGAAGTAGCTTCACTAATTCCTGTTCTACGCAGCAATAACACAGTTCCAGAAGCTTATTAGTTAATTGCTATACTTGTTACTGGCCCATACTCACAGATCCTTTGTTATTGGGTTAGGCAGTAAGAGACAATACCAAAAGGCCAAATGACAGTCCTGCATACAGGGGCCCCCCGCAGGTAAATGCCACTTCAGTTCCGTAGCATCCATGCGGGTCACATGCGGGCAACGTCCAATTACAAACGCCAGGAGGCAATTCCAAAGGCACCCTTCTTTGCTTACCGGTCTCTCTGCATCCAACAGCTTGTCACACTTGCGAGCTGACCACATGAGCAGTGACGGAAAAGGTGAACCACGCCAGTTGCTCAGATTTTGCACCGCAAGTACATCCATACTCAAGTGTACAGGGTGCGCGGGTGGACGGCAGGCAACATTGGCAACTCTAATTGGCAGCATGCAGCAGTGTAAGCCGGCTACTTTCGCCCACAACGTCTGGGCTTCCTCAGGGGGTGGCTTAACTCTGATGGGCCAAACCGTATAAGGGTGCTACTGGCTCCACCTCTATTATGCTGGTTGGGTGAGTTAACTGATACACACTCTCACTTGCTGAGAAAATTGAAAAAGAGAGAAGACTGGCAAAATTGTGGACATAAAGGGAAGGTTTTATATGCCTCTACCTTATTTTCATTATTATTTTCATTTTGCATTTCAGAAAGATGAATAATGTTGCATGGCAGCCATCACCCAGAGAGGAATCACACGCTTATAAATTCAACACACTATTGGCATAATCCCATTCATAAAGTAGAGCAGAGTTTACAACTAGACCCGAACTTGGAGTTGAATGTAAATGAGCAAAAAAGGAAGGGAGAAAGAAGGCAAATGGGGTAGATGGGGAGGGGGAGAGGGATAGGGATATTGGGGTCTACCTATTACTGTTAAGACAAGTAATAAATAAACCCTGAAGTGTCAGTTTTGGGGATAGGCCTTTTCCACAGTCTTGGCACTAATCAAAAACATTTACAGGTACGCAGTGATCAGACAAAAAGAGACAAGAGGGATAAAGAATGCTCCCTGTGTATAAAAAGTGGTCAATGAAAAGCAAATAATACCTTGTTCATGCTGTTTGGGATGTTCACAACATATATACTCCTATGGAGGCTTACAGTGCTGCGCAGTAATGTTCAGCAATAGCTCTTATGGCCCATACTCACGGGCTACAATTGTCACCGCAACACGCGGGGCGCGCGTGTTGCGGCGACAGGTCGCCCGTGAGTATGCGCCGTCGCACGGGCACGCATCCCGAACTGTCGCCCGTCGCTGATGTCGCCAGGCGATTGAAAGTTTCAATCGCCTGGCGACAGTCGCCGCCGCAACTCCGCCGCAACTGTCGCTAGTCCGCGTCAGTACGCGGACTAGCGACAGCAACCTCCATTGAGGTATACGGAGCTTCCGGCGGGGGGAGGAGGAACGTCGGCGACAGCTTCCATCGCACCGCTGGTCCCTCTTCCGCGTGTGTACGCGGAGGGACCTGGCGAGGAGCTGTCGCCGGCCTGTCGCCCACATGCTCACGTGTGCTGGCGACAGGCCACTTTTGCAGCCCGTGAGTATGGGCCATTAGGTGTTGAAGTCTATTAGAGAGACATCTGGAGTCATAAAAAGGCTCAGCAGCACATGAAAGCTAGCTGTGCAGTTTGTATTTTGAGACCACTTATGACTGCTGGCCAGGGCAGGTAACCCTGTAAGTGCATAAAGATTTAGGAGTTCAGATAAGGGGACTGTCAGTGGCCTAGCAATCATCCCTCCATAGCTTTCTCTCTCAGGTGGCGTAATGGTTAGCGCTCTCGCCTTGCAGCGCTGGGTCTCCGGTTAGAATTTCAACTAGGTCAACTATTGCAAGGAAAAAACAATGTTGTGAAAGTCCACTGCGCTCAGTCAGAAAGTGTCTCCACTTGATTTCGTTAAGCTCCCAATAAGTGCTGCTCCTGGTTTACTCTGGGATCAAAAGTAAACATGCTGTAGAAAACAGATAAAAATGGAAAAAGGAGAGGAGCGCTCTCTGGTGCATTAACTTTTTAATGTTGCTTCTTGCGCAAATGAAAGAATAAAACTGACAAGATTAATTATAAAACAAAGCTCATTAGAGTAACTGTATATCACCGTGTCCTAGATGTATTTCCAACGGTCTGGGCGCCTCCACACTATGGCCGGTAGTTGTGGGAATATAAGTCACGCCAACCGGGTAGGATGCACGGGGGGAATGGTGGCAGCTGCCCTGCGCCTAGGACGTCATGACGCGTTTTGGCATTCCACGCCTTCGTCAGATTTATTCTTTCATTTGCTCAAGAAGCAACATTAAAAAGTTAATGCACCAGAGAGCGCTCCTCTCCTTTTTCCAACTACTGCAAGGAGTTTGTGTATTCTCCCTGTGTCTGTGTGGGTTTCCACAGGGAACTCCGATTTCCTCCCATATCCCAAAAAACTACTAAAATTGGCTCTAGACTATGATACATGCACTACACGATACATACATAGACATATGCAGGGTCGGACTGGGACACTACGGGCCCACCAAGGAAGTTTCATCCTGGGGCCCGCCCCCTCTCCTCCTTTCACAACAAAATACAATCAGATTGGCTTCAGATATCCCCACAAAATGCAATTTGATTGGTGGCAGATTTCCCCACAAAATACAATTACATTAGTGGCAGATATCCCCACAAATTGCAATTAGATTGGCAGCAGATATCCCCACAAAATGCAAATAGATTGGCGGCAGATATTCCCACAAAATGCTATCAGATTGGCGGCAGATTTCCCAACAAAATACAATTAGATTGGCGGCAGATATCCCCACAAAATGCAATTAGATTGGCGGCAGATTTCCCCACAAAGGCAGGTCCCCAGTTAGGGGGGGCCCCAGAGCTGAGAAGGAGGGGGGAACAGCGCAGGAAGGGAGGAAATTGTGCACAGAGCGGCGGGGAGGGGAGGAAGCCTCCCCCCTCCTTCACCTAGGGGCCCCCCTTCCGCGCTCCCCCTCCCCTCCAAAATTGCAGCCAGCGCCAGCAGCAGCGGGAATCACTTACCGGGATGATCAGAGTGATAGCGCTGCGTGCCGCTGGGCTGGGCTCCGTCTCCTGCACTGACCAATCACGCTCTCGCAGGAAGTACTGCCAGAGCGTGATTGGTCAGTGCAGGAGACGGAGACCAGCCCAGCGGCACACAGCGCTATCGCTCCGATGCCGGTAAGCTGTTCCCCGCTCGCTGCCGCTGGCTGCAATTTTGGAGGGGAGGGGAAGCACGGAAGGGGGGTCCCTAGGTGAGGGAGGGGGGAGGCTTCCCCCCTCCCCGCCGCTCTGTGCACAATTTCCTCCCTTCCTGTGCTGTGCCCCCCTCCTTCTCAGCTCTGGGGCCCCCAGGAGGCGGAGCGGCCAGAGCTCACCGATGGAAAAATCAGTGGTTCGTTGGGTCAGTCCGAGCCTGGACATATGACTATGGCAGGGACTAGATTGTGAGCACCTCTGAGGGACAGTTAGTGACAAGACAATACAGGATCTTCTCAAAAAATTAGCATATTGTGATAAAGTTCATTATTTTCTGTAATGTACTGATAAACATTAGACTTTCATATATTTTAGATTTAAATACACACAACTGAAGTAGTTCAAGCCTTTTATTGTTTTAATATTGATGATTTTGGCATACAGCTCATGAAAACCCAAAATTCCTATCTCAAAAAATTAGCATATTTCTTCCGACCAATAACACCTGAGCAGTGCCACAGGCTGATTGCCTCCATGCCACGCCGCATTGAAGCAGTCATTTCTGCAAAAGGATTCCCGACCAAGTATTGCGTGCATAACTGAACATAATTATTTGAAGGTTGACTTTTTTTGTTTTAAAAACACTTTTCTTTTATTGGTCGCATGAAATATGCTAATTTTTTGAGATAGGAATTTTGGGTTTTCATGAGCTGTATGCCAAAATCATCAATATTAAAACAATAAAAGGCTTGAACTACTTCAGTTGTATGAATTTGAATCTAAAATATATGAAAGTCTAATGTTTATCAGTACATTACAGAAAATAATGAACTTTATCACAGTATGCTAATTTTTTGAGAAGATCCTGTATACTCTGTACATCGCTGTGTAATATGTCAGCACCATATAAATACTTAAATAAGGAAATAATAATTCCTGAGAACAACATCCAACTTATCCCTCCCCGCCTTTTTTAGCAACAGACACATCACTAGTCTTTAGGGTAGCAATATGTCTGTACAGCATTCAGCCCTGAACTGATGCCCGAACGAGGGCTCGAGGGGGGGGGGGGGGGGGGTGAGGGGACTCCCGATCCCCTGTAGGCAACATTAGTTTTAGGTTTTTGAACCTAGCTTTATTCAAGGTCTCTCACTAGCAGTCACTGTTAACACAACTTTCTCTGCTGACTAAAGCCAAATGCACACACTTAATGGATTCACAGTTATCAGTTGCATAACCCACACATTACAATAAGTGTGAACTTCAATGGGGGCCCCCAAAAATTTACATAAATAAATCACATATTGAATTCCTATTTCATGCCCACTTCAAGGACATCCTCCTTTAAGTTTTATTTAATTTGTAGATATCTTCTTACAAAAAAAAAAAAAAAAAAACATAGCTGCCCATGTAAACATGACTTCCCCAGTGCAAACTGACACAAAGTAGCTTATCTGAACGCAAAGCTGTAGTGAATTTAAATTTGGTCCTGAGGATTGCCATTAGTCCTTTGGTATGGACCAAGAGGAAGCCTTGGCAGGAAATAAAAATATGCTGAATCCTGGATACCAGGTCAGTTTGCTGTGGAGAAAAAGCAAGGTCCAACAGAGATCATCAATTCTTCGAGCAAGCAATAATATTACAGATGATCATAGATGTGGATAATCTTGCTTGTGTAGCCCAGGCCTTCTCATCTCATAAGACTATACTCTCCAAGCAGAAGCAAGTTACTTGCTGTAGCTGGTTTGGCACCCAACCAGCACTCAACGATTAAAAAGTTATGTAGGGTATGTTGGTGGTGGTGGTTGGGGGGCTTGGTACAGGCACTGGTGTGTGGATATAATAATGCTGCTGCTGAATCCTAGCTGATAAACATGGTGCTTGGTTTGGGTGCTGACATGCAGCGATAAGGCTTCCGATTGTGGAACATTCCAGACACCTGCTGCTTGGATTTGGCTCTGGTGGTAAAGGCAATGAACAGCATTGGTGGTGCATCTGCAGCATAAAAAAGGTTGTTGTATAATCAATGCACCTTACGTCTCTAAGTTTAGAGAATGCTAATGACCAAGTGTACAAATAATTGTGCACAATCAAGTGCAATTCGGTTGAGAGATGAGAGAGCAGGCACAATCCAGTGGAAAGGCTAACATTCCATCACCTTTTTTGGCACCAGTCACTTCTACGCAAGTACCTGGTAGATCAAGCCCTGCACCAGAGTACTTGAAATGTTATTCCAGATACTCTGGGCCAAAACAATTGGTGGCCAGTCCAAACATACCCCTTTCCCAGCAGTCACTCCAAAATATCCTGTAGTTCTTCCAAAAAGCTATTGTATCTCAAAGATGTATTCAGTCTCTAATGCCTGCTGCACACCGTACAATTTCCCTTCAGATAGATGGGTCGAATAGATTATTTCCAACAGGTCTGATCTGATTCCCCATCGTTTTTCTGATCGATTTTGTATAGAAGTGAAGATAGATCAGAAAAACAATCAGTAATCAGATCAGATCTGTTGGAAATTATGTATTTGACCCATCTATCTGAAGGCAAATTGTATGGTGTGTATCAGGCATTAAGTCTAGTGTCATCCATCTGAATTGAGCTTGATCCTACTGGTGTACAAGCTTCATACAGTGATATCCTGTAGCATTGAGTTGAGTGATATACCTGTTTCTACAGAGAAGCGAAGAGGGATGATGATATGGGGCACTATGGAGTGGCTTCTGGTGGGCAGGGTAAGGAGGGGAGCAATGCACTTGGAGGTAACATACCAGAACAGGGGACACCTGTACATTTGGTAGATTCTTATGCAAGAAATGGAACCAAATGACCGCCTTGGCTGAATTTAGTCTAAAGTGCTTACATAGTTTTAGGCCTGGGCTAAAAAGCAGGCTAGACTGCCTGAGATCAAGCCATTTGTAGTTTTATTTGCAATATGCAGATTTGAAAGCCCTGTTACACAATGGTTTCTAATTAAACCCTTGTTCCAACTAACCTAAAACTGTACCCTCCAATACTTCTTTCAGAGGTCTTTATTTTCTGGGTAATGTGACAGCCATGTTTCCCAAAGCCCCATTGCAAAATTTTGGTTATCTTCCCTCTCCCCCCCCCCATATTAAAATATATAAATATAAAAGGCACCTTTGGACTCCCAGAAGTGCCCCCCAGTATAGGTAACCATACGTAGTACCATTCCCCAGCATAGGTAGTGGGATGGGGCTCCCAGTATAGGTGGCCAGAAGGAGCCCCCTCCCCCCATATTGGGCTTCCCAGTATTAGCATGCTCCATATAGATCGCCAAACATAGCACCCTAGTATAGGTAGCCAGATGTAACACCCAGTATACAAGGCCAGAACCCCCCCCCCAGCCTAGGTAACCAGAAATACCTGCCCCGATATAGGTAGCCAGAGAGGTCCCTAGAATTAATTAGCGTTCTTCCCCAGTATGAATAACCATAGGTGTGCCCACTCAGTATAAGTAAACAGAAGGGCACCACAGTATAGGTAGCCAGAAGTAACCTTACCACTATAGATAGCCAAATGTGACCCTACCCCTCCACCTCTTCCTACCCCCCCACCCCCCTTGCATAGTAGCATGAACAGAGGTGTTGTAGAGAAGTGACTCAGCTCCCCAAGCTTCATGGTCGATCTACCACCTCCAGGCATCCCCAGTCTCTAAGATTAGAGCACCCTCTCTCGTCACATAACCCTCCGCTGGGTCATGTGACTAGAGGGAACGTTGTAGTAATAGAGACAGGGACACCTGGAAATAGATCGTTGGTGGAGCCTGGAGAGGTGAATACCTTCTCTTCTACGCTCTGCTTGTATTACTCTACATGGAGGAAAGGGGTGGGGTGACACATCTGGCTACCTATACTGCACTTTAGAGAAACCACAAACCCCCTTATCTAGAGTGACCAGACGTCCCAGATTGCCCGAGATGCGTCCCGGATTCGGGGTCCGCTGTCCCAGGCTGCATGAGGTCCCGGGAAACGTACCGCTTTTAGCAGCGGGACGTCTCGGCCTCGAGACTCTGGCCACTGTTTCTGCATGAACTGGCAGCGGCGTCTATAGACGCCGTGCCAGTTCATTGCCTGCAGCCCCGCTCCAGCCTCCTTAGAAGTCTTCCGGTGTTCCGACACCAGCAGGCGAGCAGGGCTACGTCAAGATGGCTGCCGAAGCCCTGTACTGGAGACTATTTGTGTCTCCAGTACAGGGCTTCGGGCGTTATCTTGCCGTAGCCCTGTCAGCGCGGGAGCCCGGAGCAAGATGAGGATGCTCCTGGGAGCAGCACACCAGAGGCCGGAGACTTTTGCCAGGTGAGTAAATGCTTTCTTTTCCAGGTGTAATGTGCTTCCATTGCGTTTATTTTCTGGTGCAATGCGTGTATTTTGTACTGACATGTTTGCCCGCATTGCGTTTATTTTGTACTGACATGTTTGGACGCATTGCGTTTATTTTATACTGACATGTTTGGCCGCATTGCGTTTATTTTATACTGACATGTTTAGCCGCATTGCGTTTATTTTGTACTGACATGTTTGCCCGCAGTGCGTGTATTTTGTACTGACATATTTGGCCGCATTACGTTTATTTTGTACTGACATGTTTGGCCGCATTTGCGTTTATTTTGTACTGACATGTTTGGCCGCATTGCGTTTATTTTGTACTGACATGTTTGCCCGCATTGCGTTTATTTTGTACTGACATGTTTGCCCGCATTGCGTTTAGTTTGTACTGACATGTTGCCCGCATTGCGTTTATTTTGTACTGACACATTGCCCACATTGCGTTTATTCTGTGCTGACATGTTGCCCATTGCGTTTATTTTCTGGTGTCTGGGGTAACAGTTACTGCATTTATTATTTAATGGTCATAGATGGCTATGTTTGCTGCTTTGTGGTTACGGTATACTATTAGCATCACACAGTTTCTGCACACCCATGATGCAAAGTCTCGTTTGACCACATCATGGCGTAAACACTGCTTTCTTATGCCTCGATGTTACATCATTACGTTAGCTCCGCCCATACAATGTCATGGCCACACCCATTTTTTGACCCACGCTCCCCAGTCCCCCCACTTTTCGCCGCGGCGCGCTACACCCCCCCCCCCCCTGTCCCAGGTTGGACCCACAAAAATCTGGTCACTCTACCTTATCACTATTGGCCACCCCGTTATCGCCACAGCTGAACGCTGCCCTACCACCCCCCCCCCCCCCCCCCCCGGCTTTGGGCCCCATAGCAGCCCCTGTGGTGATCCCTAAGCCACTCACCGCTACTCTGCTGAGATTTAGCTATATTTAACTTTCAAAACAGGTGTAACAGAATCTACTGGAACAATTAATGCTTGCTTAGCTGAAATACTGATCTAAAGAGTGCATTGCAAAAAAGAACTACCTCCTTTCACCAGAGGATCTGCCAAACCTAGTTCATGCTTTATCACTTCATGGCTGGACATATATAATCACCGATTTGTTCTATGGTGCATTACAAAATAAAGTCATGTGACTGCAGCATACGTACAGTTGTTCTGATGTGCCGACTGCCGAGTGCAAATGGCATATTATACATCACATAACATTTTTAATACTTATCTCAAAAATATTTATTTGTCAGCTGAGCTCTATCTATTTACAAGAAACACGTTTTCTATGATCTGATTAAAGTGTGTTTCTTATAAAGTAAGTTGTAGTGTTCTCAAGTAATCACAAGAGCTTCCCTGAGAGCTCAGAAGCTGCATAGTGATGCTGGAAACGTGCCCATGAGAGACGGGAAAAAAAAAAACAAGGCAGACGTGACAGGTCTTTCTAATAAAGCCTAGGTTTCGGTTTCCTTCCATGGGAGTGTGAATGAACAGAGCCTATTCCGGGAAACAGCAGTTACATCTTTGACCATCGGAGGCGCTGTATAGCAAACAATATGACCTGTATTACTAACATTCATTCAATGCTTCAAGGACCTCTGTCTTCTCTGCACTCCTGCAGGCGAGGTACTAACCAGCGTTGACATAAAATTCTGTATTTACAACAGCGAATACAAGGATTCGATTCATGTAAAAATAAGCACACCTCTCTCTCATCTATAATGTGGAAACAGGCTCTGTATCACTGACTGCACGTATGAACAACTGAGAAGAATGACAAGCTGAAGTATAACAGTGATTTAATTGCTTTATAGATACAGTCTGACTGCCCCATTGCTTTATAGATACAGTCTGACTGCCCTAAGGGTCCCCGGCTGGATAATAAAGATATGACTGACTGGCTGCATTGGCGGGAGTTTCTGGAGCTGACAGCTCTCACCTCTCAGTATAGCTCTGCTGCTGGTGACGTCACCACATGGGCTGCACCAGAGACATGGCTGTGGAATTTCCTGCATTCCTAGCGCGGGAAAACCCTGATAGAAGGATTGAAAGTCCCGACTGAGAGCATTGAAAATTCCATCTGCCGGTCACATGTTCCAGCAGCTTTTCATCCCAGTGTTTACACGCAGCAAGCAAACAAGCTGCTCGCTGGACACAAGTCTCACCCAGAAAATCCCCAACCTTTATATAATGTTGTTCCAAGAAGGGATATTCCCAGTGCTGTGCCGGGCAGTTATTATTTCTAGTTGTGGACCCTAATCCAGAATCTTACATTGGATTAAATAATTACATTTGTTTCAGGAATTAATATTATGCATCTTTTTGTAGTTATCAAAGTGAAACGTGAAAAGGAACCCGAGGTGTGTTTATTTCCTTTTAACCAATACCAATTGCCTGGCAGTCCTGCTGATCTTTCTGGTCCATAGTGTCTAGTCTAAATCATACACCTGAAACTAGTTTGTAGCTAATCTTGTCAGATTTGTCATAGACATCCGATCTGTGTGCTTGTTCAGGGTCTATGGCAGGGTATCAGCAGGACAGCCAGGGAATGTGCAATGTTTAAAAGGCAGTAACAATATGTCTGCTTCCATGAAAGCAGGAAGTAGAAACACTACAGATTTATAGCAGAATTTATATCAACAAAGCAATGTTTTTCTTTAAAGGTTTATGCTGTTGGGTATCTTTTAGAACAGAGAGGAAGGGGTGGTTAACACCTATGGCGTTTCGCCCATAATCGCCCTAAAGCGCTTGTGCAATGAATGCTTATGAGAATATTCATATTCGCGTTTTGTCAGCTTTCCGCTGACCAAAGCGCTGCCTGCACCATTTTTTGGGCGATTTTGCTATAATGAAAGGTATAGGAAAAACTCTCAGAAAATCGCTTTTGCTGCGATTACATTCATGCTCTTAAGAATAAATACATTGTATTTATTCTTTTCCTGGTCAAAGAGTTCACTTCCTGACTTGCTTCAAAAAAGAAATCGCTCTACAAAAGCGCTTTGAAATGCGCTTTACACAAAATTGTAGCACGCAGGTAAGCGCTGGGAGGGGGAAAAAATCGCTATCAAAATCGCAAAACGTGTCAGCCATCAATTTCGATTTTCGATGTGAACAAAGCCAAAGTTCTGAGTTCAGGTCTGCTTAAAGAAAATGTAGGTACTTATCCGTTAGCCGGGCGCGTCCGGCAGGTGGCGCTGTTGATGTTAATTCCAATCATAATTACTTCACGTCAACCTGTGAATGTAAACCGCCGGATGCGCCCGGCTTAAACAGATCAAGCCGCCGGCTTGCTTCGTGTCTCGCTCTTCTCCCCCTCTTGCCCTCTCTCCTATAGAACACTGGGGAGGGGACATGCGTATCCCCCCAGGGTCGTTCGTCGCAATGCCGCGACGAACGACTCTGGGGGGACACGCATATCCCCTCCCCAAGGCTCATACGAGAGAGGGCAAGAGGGGGAGGAGAGCAAGACACTCACGAAGCAAGCCGGCGGCTTGATCTGTTTAAGGGCCCGTTCACACTGCACGCGTTTCCAGCCGCGTTTTGGAAACGCGTGCAGGTGGCCAAAACGCACGACATCAGACATTGCATAGAGTGCAATGTCTGATGTTCACACTGCATGCGTTCCGGACCTGTGCGGTCCGGGAACGCATGCTGCACGCAGATTTTGCAAAAACGCGTGGCTGTCCCATTCACTTTTCAGTGATGGGATCAGCCACGCAACGCACACAAACGCGGATGGCCATGCGTTCGTACGCGTTGCGGTCCGCACGCGTTCCGCACGCATGGCCATCCGCATTTCTGATCTGAACGGGCCCTAAGCCGGGCGCATCCGGCGGTTTACATTCACAGGTTGACGTGAAGTAATTATGATTGGAATTAACCAGTTCGGCCTATCTGGACGAGCTTCCTCGTCCAGATAGGCACTGCTGCTGCCGCCGCCTCGTGCGCGCGATCGGGCGCGCCCCCGCGCGCGCTCCCGCTGCCCGCTGCTAGCCCCCCGATCATTGAATGGGAATATAATTCCCATTCACCGATCTATCTTCCCCGCAGAAATACCGACGCTTTCTCTCCGGAGAGCGCGGTATTTCTGCCCCCAGGAAACATCTCCCCTGCTTTTAAGAACGATCTCGCATCCAGGACTTTTTTCACTGTGGCCATCTTGTGGCAAAATAGTAAACTGCACCACAATACATTTTTAATTAAAAAAAATATATATTTTACATTTAAAATTAACAGTTTCCCTCCCACACCAAAAATTACCCACATACACTTATTTTATTAAAAATAAAAATAAAAAATACAATTAAACAAAAACAACATAAATAGTTACCCAAGGGTCTGAACTTTTTAAATATGCATGTCAAGAGAATATGTTATTATATTATTTAAAATTATAAGCTTATAAATAGTGATGGACGCAAATTGAAAAAATGCACCTTTATTTCTAAATGAAATATCGGCACCATAAATTGTGATAGTGACATTGTTTAAATGGTGTAATAACCGGGACAGATGGGCAATTAAAATACATGAGTTTTAATTACGGGAGCGTATATTAATTTCAAACTATAATGGCCAAAAGCTGAGAAATAATGAATTTTTTTCATTTCTTTCTTATTCTTCCTGTTAAAATGCATTTACAGTAAAGTGGCTCTTAGCAAAATGTACCCCCCAAAGAAAGCCTAATTGGTGGCGGAAAAAACAAGATATAGATCAATTCATTGTGATAAGTAGCAATAAAGTTATAGGCGAATGAATGGGAGGTGAACGTTGCTCGGATGCATGAGATTTTCGGACTGCGGTGCTGAAGCAGTTAACATCAACAGCGCCACCTGCCGGATGCGCCCGGCTAACGGATAAGCACCAAAATGTATTATTTTAACTCTGCTGTACATACTGCTAGTTATGAATGCAAAATATAATTTTTAAGGTGCAAATGCAAAACTTGATTCAGAGTGCACACTCCACGATGTAACTCACAGTCTGTGGCTTCAATTCACAGAATAAAGTGCAGTAGTAGAAATATATATATATATATATATATATATATATATATATATATACTGTATATATATCTCAAAATAGTGGAGAACTCCAGTGCAAATGCATCTTGCAGCTGTGCGAGAATGAGATAACAGCAGCTACATTTAAGTGATAAATTGCTCTTAATTCCCTCCCTCCTTTTTCCTCTGTGAATTGCATTTCTGTTAGGCAGGGAACACACTGGACTGTTTTCATATGCGTTTTCTGCACAGAAAAACTGAGAACTCATGTTAATCAATGGGCTAGTTCACATATAATGTGTTTTCCGCACGCAGAAAAAAAACGGACATTCTGCATCATGATTCTGCACATTTTGTCAGTTTTCTCTATCAATTACATCAGCTGCTGTGAAAAAACGTGTGCGTTTTTCTGCTTAGAAACACACATTGGGCTTGATTCACAAAAGGGTGCTAAAGCTTTGGACGTGCTAACTAGGGTGCTAAGTAGCTTGCACGTCCAAATCTGTTACTGATTGCGCGTTAAGTTCAGACTATTTTGCACGCAAACGGTGCGATGTTTTGCGCACACCGCGCATCGCTAACCTTTGCGCGTGCAAATGCTTGCACGCATATTAGCATGTGAAGCGGCCGTTTTCGCTTCCTAAGTGCCTTTTCACTAGCACCCTTTAGTGAATGGAGGCTATGGTGTGCAGAGAACATATGCAGAAAAAAGCGCAGAAAACTGGAAGACAAGTGTGTTCCCTGCCTTAAAATTAGCCAATTCTATACCGCACATTTACCGAACATTTATTGACCATTCCCCGAATAGTCCTAAAGTTGTTTGATACTTTTCTGTGAATTCTGCTTTTGAATTACCAAACTGAAATTACTACCAAATGTGCGGTAATATGTTCGGTAACACTGTGAATTGAAGTCCCTGAATTTGGGAGTGTGTCAGCTACTGTCAGCCTACCAGGCAACTTGCAGGTGTTCCGAATTTCCAGCACACCCGTCAAGCCCAGGGCCAGCACTACCATTGAGGCAAAGGGGGCAATTGCCCCAGGGCCCCCAAGCTCTGAAAGGCCCCCCAAGGTCTTCCTTGTCTTCTCCTCAGGGTCCCTGCAGTGTTTTGGCAGTGATGCCTAGACAGAGGTTTGTTCAGATTTAGTATTAGGTTGCTGGGCGAGTGTGTTCAACCTGTAGTCCCCAATCCTGCTGCCCTGACTTTCAGTTTTGCTGGCGGGATTTCTGGGAGTTGTAGGAGTCACTTCATGGGCGTAGCAATCACTTTTGCAATCCCTGCCATCGCAGGGGGGGCCCAGAGGCTTTGGGAGCCCCACCACCTCCCTATCCCCAACCACAAGTGCAGCCAATTGGCAAAGAAACCTCCCCATTCCCTTACAAAAACCATGTGTAGGAGTGTGTGTAATTGTTTCCTGCTTCCAGACACTGCTTCACAGCAGAACACTCTCTGCTGCCATAGCCGGCACCCAATCACGTGGGTTTCGGGCACCAAGGGGGGCTCATGCTATCAATTTTGCAGTGAGGCCCTATTAAGTCTAGCTACTCCCCTCCGTCACTCCGGAGTCCAGGGTCCCTTCAGATTACTGTGCAGAGTGAAGGGAAGCGGCTCCATGGGGAAACACCTGGCGGACCCTCTGCAGAACCAGGACATGTAGGAACACTGATGGCACAGGAGGACAGAAGTGGCACAGGGGGAGTAATTTTGCTCGAAGAGGGTTAGGAGACCCCTGGTTACCATTGCCCCAGGGCCCCATTGGAGCTTGAACCAGCCCTGGTCAAGCCAGCATACACTATCTTCTGTGCTTGCGCAGCACCGCCAGGACCGGATTTACCATAAGGCACCTGCCTACAGGCGCTTGATCAAGGAGAGGCGGCTCACTCCCCTCCCCTAGTGCCCTCTTCCCTATGCAGAGTCCTGAGTGAAGCGTAAATGAGTGGTTACTCACCCAGCTCTCGTCATGCCACTGACGAGATCTCCCTTCATGCCACTGACGAGATCTCCCTTCAGTCAGGGGGGCACCTCTAGCTACTTAATGCTGAGGTTCCTTTAGCTACCTTATACTTAGGGGCACCTGTGGCTACCTATGACAGGCAGGGAAAATAAGGGAAAAGTGACGGCTGAGGCAGCTAGCACATTTGCGTTGCAGTTTGGTGGGGGTTTGTAGGTTCATGGAGGGCGAAACCTAAGGTGCCAGGACATCTGTGCCTATAGGCTCCTGAGATGTAAATCCGGGCCTGAGCACCGCCTCTTATTTATGCTCATGGAGAGGGGAGTTAAGGTACATTGCTCATGTTGGGGGGGGAGATTGTGGGAGTTATTAGTTGCCCATGGGAGGAAGGTTATTAGTTGCCGGGGTGGGTGGGGGGGGTAGTAGTTGCCAACCAGGGGAGGGTTCTGCCTGAGAGTATAAGCAAATAGACAAACTTACTGAACTTGTATGTACAGATTATTTTCATGGCTCACTTTGTTGCAATTTTCTCTTTAGATCCTATTTCCCATAATGAAAATTATTTGGGGAAAAAATATATTGCCTTTTGATGGTCAGCAACTGATTTCCAAGCTCAAAATTGATTTGTTTCTCAATCAAAAACAGACTGAACATGCTGAAAAATATTGATCGAAATACAGGCTATTGTTCCATGTGTATGTCCTTTCAATTCTTTTTCAGCCAGTATCCAATCAGAAAAATTATCAAAAATCTGATTGGAATATGAAAAAAAAAAATCGTGTACACTAGCTTTCTTCTATATTCGATCAATGTCAGATCTGTCTATCGATCTGATGACTCACTCGAATAGGATCTGAAGTGAAAATTAAATGGTGTGTACCTGGCTTACGTAGTACTGCAACCTCTGCTGCTATACTGTGACCCAATCAGCATGTAATGTGGCACAACATGCCCTTTAGGGTCAATTTAGAGGGTAGAATGGAGCACATAGCATTAAGCCTTATATTCATGTATGAAGGCTGTTGCCCCGTAGCGATCGGGACTGGATCCCTCGGGTGACAGTGCAGGGCCGAAGTTGTCCAGAAGCGTTGCTAGCCTTCAGGCTAACAACGTGTTGTATTCCTATGTGGGGGAGGGTCAACAGAGCGACGCACAAGGAGCATCACAGAGCTGGTGTGGTGAGTTAAAACAATGCCCTCGGCCAAGTTGATCCATCTCTGAGTGTTTTTTTTCCCCAAACACAAATGCAAAAAACACATACACCTAACTACACATGCGTTTTCCATTGAAATACTGCCTGAAATTTTTGAGCCATACCATCCAATTACTCGCTCAGTGCAGGTGTGGATAAGAAATAAGGGAAATGCAGTTTTTGTTTGTTCTGCCGCAAATTGAAATGGAATAACAATAGTAACATTAAATAGCAAAACATGTGTAGCTCTGGCCTAAAATCTGATTTTGTTCTAATCAGAGTGCCTAGATGTCGCCATGTTACATGAAATGATGGTTACGCAATTAAAAATTCTGTTTTAAAAGTTTGGTCATATGGCATGAAGCAGCTGAAAACGGCCTCTTTCACACGTGAGGTTGAACTGTGTTGCTCTCTTTCTGGGCAGTTTAGGTTGTTGGCTACGTGCGTCCTTTGGGTGCAATTTACATGCAGGCAATGGCAGCATTTGTAATACCACGCATTTTATCACTTGAGACGCGGCGGTGTTATGCGGCAGCACAGAACTGTGACAAGTCCCGTCTCAGAATGGCAGCATTCACATATGAATCCTTGGCGGGTGACACTCTTCACTGCCTGTACATCACCTGGCCAAGTGCAAGGCAGCTGCTGACAGGCCGTGAATTCACCTCACCGCCTTCAGCCTCCCATGTGAAACAGGCTTTACGATGCATACACACATACAATTTGGATTGGTCAATCACTGATAGTTTTACCACCTCCATGTAGTATGAGGACCCCCCCCCCCCCCCCCCGGTCTCGCAAACCCTTACTCTTTAGGGACAGTAACACAGCCACAGGTCACAAGTAGATCTGCCTTCTTACTAGTGACCAGCCGCTCATCCTAGAGGACGCAGGGACCAGGAAAACACACAGGCGAAGTGAGCCCGGAAAGCAGACTCCTCCATGGGCGCCACGCACTGACAGCCTGCAATACCGCTACAGGACATCAGGTGTCATCACATGGTGGTGATGTGATGATGACTTGATGACGCAGGCATCCCAAGAGGAGTCAAGGAAGGTGATCACGCTGGTAATCTTCTTTCTTCTACCGTTTGTTTGCACCGCACGTCACCAGCTCCCTATGTTATGTCCTTCTGCCTGCGCCCCCTTCTTCAACTTGCCAGTCTGTGCCCAGGGCGGTCGCCCTGCCCAAGAAACGGCCCTGACTACATGAAAGTGGTAAATCTACTCAAACATTGACCAATCAAAATTGCACGTGTTTACCAGGCTTCAAGCTATGTACACACATTAGATAAATATCTGTATGAACCCTATTAAACTGACCGATTAATGAGCTTTCAACCAATTTTCGGTAAGTAACTGCGCCGACCGTCACCAATGGCAACAAATGACCGATATCAAAAATCAATTGTGATCCATCCTGTTGGATTTTTTACAACCAAGGATCTTTCATCAAAGGGAATGTGTACAGTTAATTAAATGACTTACACTTAACAATCTTGTTGTGTACAGTGCACGTGCCACATTCGATCATTCATAATAGCTCATGTCTGTACAGATATTGATCGTTTCAGTTAATTGCACCTCAGACATCACTTCTGCATTGATACAGAAATTAAACAAGTGAGTGGCCACCCCTTATTGACAGCCTGCACTACTCCTTGGATATATATATATATATATATTCAAGAAGTAGAAAACTAGAGCTGCTGCATGTGCGTAGTGAATTACTGTAAATTTATTGTGGAACTTCAATCAAATTACAACAGGTCACTAACCCTCACCCTCTAATACCATCTAACCATGGACCAGCGTGGTGAGCACTCAAACTATCAGTATGTTGCCACCGACCAAAATCTGAGTAATCGATACAGCCAGATAACCCAGCCAAAGCCTATGCAAAAATGGCTGATCCTACAATCCACATTGGTCATCTGTGGAGTGTTACAGGCTTCGGTGGAAGTGTTACAGGCTTCCCCTTGTCAGTCAACACATTCAAATTAACTTCTGCATTATATGTCAGTTCCTTCTTTCTTGGATCGTTCATGTGTGTTTACAGGTCGGTTGTTTGAGATCGTTAACCTTTGCTGATCGATCGTTGGTCACAGTTCATTTAGACCAATTTTCGTCTGAGGTGTGCATGTAGAGTAGTCAATCAAGATCTGTTGCAGGAGCTTGACTTGCATCAGTCTGCTGTTCAGACTGTAAGGTGAAAAATTCTACTGCAATTGAATAGACCTTGAAGGATATACTCTATATCAATTCTCTTGAATGGCAAGGAATGCATAATAGGAACAGTGTGACAGATATATTAAAGCAGACCTTCTAGACCTCTCTTGGGAATAGCACTATGGTAACATTAAGCCTCCCTGGAGCACTTATTATACGTGTCTTGTGCTTTACATACTTACAGTTCCGTTACCAATGGACTACAGGAGTAAGCATCACAAAGGCTGCCTTACGCAGGGAGCACATATTAAAATCACATGCATTTTGCCACATCCAAAATCGCATGACAATGTAAGTCATTTTGGGATTTCGCATGCGTGGAAAAAAAACAAACTAAGAGCCTGCAACTTAAAAGCACTCACTGTATCTGATATCCCATTCATGAAAAATCAGTTGCCGTGGATGGGGTACACGTTAAAACGCATATAGAAACAAAAACTTTGTGCACGGAACACTGGTGGTTGTTTTTCATGTTAACTAGTGTGCTGCTTGCTTTAAATGATATCCAAGGCGACTTAATTTGCAGAAATGGGGGAAACAGGCATGTAAGGGTAGCACCCCTTCACCTCTGTTCCCTCCGTTGCTTTGCAAAAGCCCCAGTACTTCTCTCCTTATTGATTGTTATTTCAGAAAGGGTAATGGATTAAGACAGAAAAAAAAAACAAGTTCTGGTAAGTGTTGAGTTTTAGAAGTTTTAGGAAACAAGAATGTGAATGAGAAGATGGCTTAAAGGCAATTGGTAGCATGAGATGTTCCAGAGCGGATCAATGACTGAACAAGGGTGTATTCTATCTGGGAGTGGGTGATAAGAGGATGTGGGAGTGGGAAACACTTAAAGAGAACCCGAGGTGGGGTTCTAAGAATGATATCCGCACACAGAGGCTGGGTTTGCCTATACAGCCCAGCCTCTGTTACTATGTAGTGTCCCCCCAGGCCCCCCCCCTGCGCTCTGCTATGCCCCCATAAATCACACATAGCACAGAGCAATTTTACCTATACTTTCTCCTGCAGTACCTTGAGTTATGCTGTAAGCACGACTCGCAGTACTTGAGTATCGTAACCATTGTTATGGCAATGCACAGTACCATAGTAACGATTGCACTTCTCAAGTACCGTGAATTAAGTAAAACCTAAAATATTAAAATGGCAATCTTCATTCAATTCAACACAAAATATGACCAATGCATTAAAATCACTTAAAACCATGTACCGCAACTCCACAGTGACGGCCTACACGCCATACACACTCTCCCTCACAACCACTCAAACAGGTAATGGTACCTGGCCTCGTCAGAGTGGGGGAGACAGGAGTGCAGCTGCGGCTGGATCAAAGTCAGCCATATAGCAGGCCTCGCTAAAGACTTTACTCATATCACCTCTGGGATAGCCATTGCAGCTCTGTCCTTGCCTATTTCACAGGCACAATGGTCCTGCTGCTGTAATCCAGCTTCACAGGCACAATGGTCCTGCTGCTGTAATCCAGCTTCACTCCATAGATTGTGCAATTCTTTGCAGGGCATCCAGTGCCAATGCACTGGGAACTCACCAAATTTCTACAGCATGCACGCTATGCAGAATGGGACCTGCTCAGTGTGACCAATTGGAGCGCTCTACAAACCAAAGGATGTGACCCACCCACCTATGCGTGGCACCCACCTTACACAGACTTCATCAGGGTGTGTGGTGGGTCATTGTTTATCACTTTTATATGCTGATACTGGAACGAGTGTTGGGTGGGATGGGCAGAACCTCCCATTCACATACGACAACCACGGTGACTTGCACACAAGGAAGAGGGTAGAAGTGCCCATACCATTCAAGTTCACACCACTCATCCTGCTCTTCTCACGTTAAGTCATCCCAGCCACCCATCCCTTGCTCAAACTCCTCATTGGTCAGATCATTCTCAGTTTCCATGGCGAGAATGGTGGCCACACCCAAAATTGACTGCTTTTCTGCAAATAGGATCTATTTTCTATTGCTGCTACCCATACAATTTATTATTTACTAAGGTTTTATTTTTATCAGTTCAGTTTTGCTTTACAGGGAATGTCCAGGCATATTAAAAAAATTAAATTTACTTACCTGGGGCTTCCTCCAGCCCCTTGCAGCCGACATGTCCCTTGCAGCATCTCTGCTTCCAGCCATCGGCCTGGGATCCCCACTGGATATTTCCTTTAAAAATGTGTAATGCCACTTTATATTCTTGAGAAAAAAAAATGTGGGCCAAGATATGTATTAGGATGTTGAAAGATTAGAGCAGCATTTGGGAAGTAAGAGTTAGTAGGTAGAGCATGATAAAGTTGTCATATCAGCACACCGCACATGCACAGTAATACTGTGTACATTTTAAGACTCTAATACAGGGGTCTCCAAACGTTCTGGGTTGAGGGCCCGGTCAACATACTTCATACCTCCCAACTTTTTGAGATGAGAAAACGGGACACTTAAAGAGACTCCGTAACAAAAATTGCATCCTGTTTTTTATCATCCTACAAGTTCCAAAAGCTATTCTAATGTGTTCTGGCTTACTGCAGCACTTTGTACTATCACAGTCTCTGTAATAAATCAACTTATCTCTCTCTTGTCAGACTTGTCAGGCTGTGTCTGGAAGGCTGCCAAGTTCTTCAGTGTTGTGGTTCTGCTATGAACTCCCCCTTCCAGGTCCCTCTATGCACACTGCCTGTGTGTTATTTAGATTAGAGCAGCTTCTCTCTTCTCTTATATCTTTTACAAGCTGGATAAATCGTCCTCTGAGCTGGTTGGGCTTTCACATAGTGAGGAATTACAGACAAGGGCAAAGCAGTTTGCAGGAAGAAAAGAGCAGCCTGAAACTTCAGTGCATGAGAACTGCAGGGGGAAAGAAACACACAAATGATCTCTTGAGATTCAAAAGGAAGGCTGTATACAGCCTGCTTGTGTATGGATGTATTTTCTATGTGTGGACATACTGTACATCAACCTACTTCCTGTTTTGGTGGCCATTTTGTTTGTTTATAAACAAACTTTTTAAAACTGTTTTTAACCACTTTTAATGCGGCGGGGAGCGGCGAAATTGTGACAGAGGGTGATAGGAGATGTCCCCTAACGCACTGGTATGTTTACTTTTGTGCAATTTGAACAATACAGATTCTCTTTAAGCCACGCCCCTTCGACGCTCCGTCACACTCCTAGTCACACATACCATAAAGATTTTATAAGCCAAAAAATGATTTTAAATGGCAGCCGCGCAATGCGAAATGTGGCCGCGTAATTCCTGCCTCTGGATGGGACCCCCCAGGCCATTGCCCCCTTCAGATTTGCTACCAGAGTGTGCGCAGCAGAGCGGGCAGTTATCTCTCACCCCCCATTAACGTGTATCGCACCGGCTATACTCTCGGCTTCCTACTTCCTGCGACGTCACAGGAAGTAGGAAGCAGAAAGGAGCCGGTGCGATACACGTTAATGGGGGGTAAGAGATAACTGCCCGCTCCGCTGTGCACACTCTGGTAGCAAATCCGAAGGGGCCAATGGCCTGGGGGGACCCATCCAGAGGCAGGAATTACGCGGCCAGCATTTCGCATTGCGCGGCTGCCGTATAAAATCATTTTTTGCCCTTGCTCTGCCCACTGCCCAGCCACCGGGATAAAAGCCCCCCCCCCAGCGGGATAGCGGGAGAGCCCCCCCCCCCCACACACACCGGGACTGTCCCGCCGAATCCGGGATGGTTGGGGGGCATGATACTTTAGACTGCTGTGGGAAAACAGGAAAAAAGGGCGCCGGCAGCTAGTGGAAAAAAAGGGCGCTGCTATTCACTCCCATAATAAATATCATTTATTGGGCGCAGAACGGAAAAAAAGGGCGCCGGAGATTATTAATGTTTTACAAACGGTGCCTGGAGATTTTTAATGTTTTATAACTGTGCTTTTGATGATTTAAGTTTAGAACATGCGCCCGTGACGAATAACGTTTATAAAAATACTAAACATATCGTATTTAACTAAAACATTATTTAAAATGTTATCCCTTACTGTTTGTAAAACATTATTATTCACAAAAAGCGATCACTACGTAACGTAAATTGCAATATATTTTTTACAGTCACTATTTGTAAAACATTATTATCCACATAATAAAGCGATAACTAAGGGGGGTCTTAGGGTTTGGCACCACCAGGGGCGTCTTAGGTTTAGGCACCACCAGGGGGGTCTTAGGTTTAGGCACCACCAGGGGAGTCATAGGTTTAGGCACCACCAGGGGGTCTTAGGTTTAGGCATCACCAGGGGGGTCTTAGGTTTAGGCACCACCAGGGGGGTCTTAAGGTTTAGGCACCACCAGGGGGGTTTTAGGTTTAGGCACCACCAGGGGGGTCTAGGGGTTAGGGATAGGTACAGGGAGGGTTCTGTGTGAGAGTAGGGTTAGCTATAGTTTTATTAAAATTTTAGTAATACTTACTATTGTTTTAATACACTTATTACGAGCGTAGTTATATTTATATCCTCGTTATAAACATTATTTTCAGATTTTATTACAATAATAAACCATAAATGAAGGTTATTCACAATAATATACAATTATAACGATTAAACATATATTATCGTTTTTTTAAGAAAAAAACGTAATTCTAAGTTTCACTTTTGAAACAGGGAAGATTAACGTTTTCACAATTGCCGATTTCATACACATTATTTAACCACTTTGTTCTCCTTGACGTATAAAAACGTCAAGGAGGACATGCGCACTCTCGCAGCCGATCGCGCGCGTGCACGCGCACTCCCGGACGCGGATTCGTTAGCCCAGGAATCAATGAATCGGGCTATGGTGCCCGATCACTGATTTCTCTCCCCCGCAGAAAAAGCAACAGTTTCTCTCGGAAGCTTCGCTTTTTCTGACTCCTATGTCCCTCTAAGCATACATTGTAAGCTTAGAGTGACGTCATGTAAACAAACTCAACAAAAATCTTGTGGCCAAAAAGTAAAACTACATCTAAAAGTAAATAAAAATTTAAATGCACATATATTTCCCCAAATAAAACACTATTTACATCCCACCCTCCCAAAAATACCCACATAAAATGTTTAATTAAAAAAAACAAAAAACATTACAATAAAAAAAACACATAAATATTTACCTAAGGGTCTAAACTTTTTAAATATCTATGTAAAGATGAAATATTTCTGCATATTTTTTTTTTTAATAAGCATGTAAATAGTGATGGATGCAAAGCGGAAAAAATGCTCTTTTATTTCCAAATAAAATATTGTCACCATACATTGTGATAGGGACATAATTTAAACGGTGAAATAACCGGGACAAAAGGTCAAAAACAATACGTGGGTTTTAATTATGGAGGCATGTATTATTTTAAAACTATAATGGCCGAAAACTGAGAAATAATACATTTTTTCAGTTTTTTTTTTTATTCTTACTGTTAAAATACATTTACAGTAAGGTAGCTCTTAGCAAAATGTACCAAAAAAGAAAGCCTAATTGGTGGCGGAAAAAACAAGATATAGATCAGTTCATTGTGATAAGTAGTGATAAAGTTATAGGCTAATGAATGGGAGGTGAACATTGCTCGGATGCATAAAGTGAAAACAACTGAGGGCTTAAAGCGGATCCGAGGTGAAAAACTAACTATAACAAGTAACTTGTCTTTATTTAGTTTAGTTAAGTTTAGATGGTTTACACAGTAAACTAGCAGCAAACAGCTTCATTTGTATAAAAATATTTATTGCTGTTATACAATGGGAGCTGCCATGTTCTACTTGTAATCATTGCACAGGTAATCTTATCTGTATCTCCACACCTCACATATGCCCAGTATATGTAGCCAGGGGTATATATGCCCAGTATATGTAGTCAGGGGTATAGTAGTCCCCAGTATATGTAGTCAGGGGTATAGTAGTCCCCAGTATATGTAGCCAGGTGTATATGTCCCCAGTATATGTAGCCAGGTGTATATGTCCCCAGTATATGTAGGCAGAGGTATATATGCCCAGTATATGTAGCCAGGGGTATATATGCCCAGTATATATAGTCAGGAGTATAGTAGTCCCCAGTATATGTAGCCAGGTGTATATGTCCCCAGTATATGTAGCCAGGTGTATATGTCCCCAGTATATGTAGCCAGGTGTATATGTCCCCAGTATATGTAGGCAGAGGTATATATGCCCAGTATATGTAGCCAGGGGTATATATGCCCAGTATATGTAGTCAGGGGTATAGTAGTCCCCAGTATATGTAGCCAGGTGTATATGTCCCCAGTATATGTAGCCAGGTGTATATGTCCCCAGTATATGTAGCCAGGTGTATATGTCCCCAGTATATGTAGGCAGAGGTATATATGCCCAGTATATGTAGCCAGGGGTATATATGCCCAGTATATATAGTCAGGGGTATAGTAGTCCCCAGTATATGTAGCCAGGTGTATATGTCCCCAGTATATGTAGCCAGGTGTATATGTCCCCAGTATATGTAGGCAGAGGTATATATGCCCAGTATATGTAGCCAGGGGTATATATGCCCAGTATATATAGTCAGGGGTATAGTAGTCCCCAGTATATGTAGCCAGGTGTATATGTCCCCAGTATATGTAGCCAGGTGTATATGTCCCCAGTATATGTAGCCAGGTGTATATGTCCCCAGTATATGTAGCCAGGTGTATATGTCCCCAGTATATGTAGCCAGGTGTATATGTCCCCAGTATATGTAGCCAGGTGTACATGTCCCCAGTATATGTAGGATAGAATATATATATATATATATATATATATATATATATATATATATTATTGGGGCAACACAGTGTAAACAGACCTCAGATGAGACATACACATATATATACATATACATATATATATATATATATATATATATATATATATATATATATATATATATATATATATATATATTGGGGCAACAAAGTGTTAGCAGACCTCAGATGAGACACACACACACACACACACACATATATAAATATATATATATATATATATATATATATATATATATATATATATATATATATATATATATATATATATATATTGGGGCAACAAAGTATAAGCAGACCTCAGAGGAAACGTATACATACATATATACACACGTACTTACGACTGCTGATCGTGCTCCACGACCTTCCTCCCCACGATCTTCCTCTGGCTCCCACCGTCCTGGATCTCCACCCGCTGGCTCCAACCGCGATCCGTCCTGGCTCAAACCCCTCCGTCCACGACCTTCCTCCCCACGATCTTCCTCTGGCTCCCACCGTCCTGGATCTCCGCCCGCTGGCTCTAACCGCGATCCGTCCTGGCTCCAACCCCTCCGTCCACGATCTTCTTCCACGCGATCTTCCTCTGGCTCCCACCGTCCTGGATCTCCGCCCGCTGGCTCCAACCGCGATCCGTCCTGGCTCCAACCGTCCTGGATCTTCGCCCGCTGGCTCCAACCGCTCCGTCCTGATCCCCGACTCCTCTTCAAAGTGCAGGCAGCTTGCTTGAAGATGACAGGGGCTGCCGCTTCACGCAAGTATCGCGTGACTTCAGCAGCCCCTCTCTGGAACGCCCATGTCTCCTCCTAAGGCGGCCACTTTCTTCAAAGCCTCCTCCTCTCCACAATCAGGTCCCATGATTCAAAGCTGCATGGGACCTGACGCCGCGGCACTGGGAGAAGAGGGGGGGCGTGGCTTTAGGTTTTAAAGCGAAATTAGCCATTATTAATAATTTTAAAAAAAAACTGAATATAGAATGCTTAATAATGGGATACAAAGGGCTCAAAAATTATGTGTGCAAAAGTTCGTCCCGGATCCACTTTAAGTGGTTAATGATTTATAAATTTGTAAAACATTATTTGTAAACGAAATACAGCACAATATTTTTATTAACGGTATTACTACTTATCGTTTACACACCGCGCCCTTTTTTCCAGACGCCCTTTTTTGATGTACGCGCTGGGGGGGGGGGGGGGGGGGCGGAGTATACATAAAATGATGTAGAAGTCTTTGCAGGCCAGACAGTAAAGCATACCCAGGTGACAACCTGCAGTCCAATTGGAAATAAATTTGATTGGAATCCTGTGAATAACTGCTTTCTGGCTTCCATGTGGATGGGTGGTGCCAGCACTGCTATTCTATATGCGGACCACCAATATTTAAAGATACAGCTGACCGCATCTACAGTATACAGTATAAGTAATCATTTTGTGCGTGCAAAAGCCGGTGCAAAAGCCTCAGGGGGCCACATTCGGCCTGCGGGCCTTAGGTTGAGGACCACTGCTCTAGTAGAAGGGTATTGCGTGTAAAGAATAGGCAGTCGGGTCTTGCATTACACTTTATTACTGAACAGTAAGGATTTGGGTTTGAGCTACCATGTTTAATTACACATTTAAACCCTTTTATTTATGAAAACTCAGCTTGATTGTCTGGTGTTTAGTTTTTTACAGTGTGTTTTATTTTCTCTTCTGGTATTTGTTTATATTTTTTATTTATGGTTTTGCATCCTTTATGTAGATATATAAGGCTTCCTGGGGGTAAAAAAAGACTTAGAAACATAAATAAATAAAGTTGTTGCAGAGAAACAAAGTGTTACTGGTGATATAGTGGAGGGGATTTTAGAGTGAGTCGTGAACAGTGAAGTAATATCACAGCTGGACTCTAGCTCCACTATGATCACCACAAGCTGTGGGTGTCACCAGGCTTCAGGAAATCCCAGATGATGTAACAAAGAAAGGCGGCTGTGTGCTCTGCAGGACAATGTTGTTATTAATAGACAATAATTGTACACTAGATAAATCATCTGGATGTGTTAATCTCACAATTAAATATATGGGACTAGCTGTCAAGTGGGTGTAATGATTGGTGTCAGCAACACAGATTTTTTCTGATCATTGGTGATCTGCAGTATCACCAACAATACAGATGCTATACCTGATTATGTGTGATCTGCAGAATCACCAATAATGCTAGTATAGCTAGACACAGGACACCCAATGTGATATAGTGTTTGGTGCAACAGTAATCAGAGAAGTTATCTCCCGTGAGGCGGGAGATACAGACACTACTGCAGCCAAGGATTCCCTGAGGGGCAGGGAACCAGGCTGTACTGCAGCCAGTGGATACCTGAGGAGCAGGGAATTAGACTGTACTGCAGCCAGTGGACCTTGGATAGGTAGAGACCCACTGACTGTGCTGAACGATGGTCTCCAGTGGAGCTGTCGACCATAGACCTGATATAGCAGCTAATAACCACCTGAAGAGCAGGCGTCACAGGTATACAGTAAGGCTGATCACCCAGGGGCTAGGTGACAGCCAGAAAGGTCAGACAAGCCAGGTCAGCAACACACAAAGTACAGAAGCGGAAGACTGATTCGGTATCCAGGTACAGGCAATGTTGGCAACAGGTAATCAGATGGGCGGAAGTACCGAATCAGAGAACAGGAGAGTAGTCAGGAAAGCCAGAGGTCATAACAGGTAACAGTATATATATCAATCCTAGTCTTAGGTGTGAGGTCCTTGGTCTCAACACCTGTGAACTAGTCTAACAGATGATAGTAACAATATAGCAATCTTCTAGTCTTAGGTGTGAGGTCCTTGGTCTCAACACCTGGGATCTAGTCTAACAGATGATAGTAACAATATAGCAATCTCCTAGTCTTAGGTGTGAGGTCCCTGGTCTCAACACCTGGGAACTAGTCTAACACATAAACAGTAGCAAGCAATAGTACTTTAAAGCTATCAATGGAATCTGACTCAGTGTGAATTCCCAGCTCCGGCTGGTTCTAACACACTGTGGGATCTGACTCAGGTCTGAGCGCTCACACGTATATGTTCGCAACAGCAGACAACTTGCAAGTGACAAGCGAGTCCTATTTATACTAAAAGCGCTCCACAGCGCCGCCCTAGTCACTCAGCCAATCCGGAGCATAGCTGGAGTCAGCTGATCGGCATGATCAGCTGACTCCTCTTCTAGCAGCATAAAGGTCCTGTCGCCTGGCGTGCGCACGTAGTTCTCCATCTGTGTGCACTAGAAGGACCAGGCAAGGCAGCATCACGCTGCTGCGCGGCAGCAGCCGCTGGCTGGGACGCGGAGATAGCCGCCATGCGGCGGCATCTCCGCTATTCATTACATGGTGTTTGTGAGATTCTGTGCTGCTATATGTTACACTGGTTTAATTACTGTTGCGCACACACACACATACTGTATATATACAGTAGCTACTGTAGGTGCTAAGACAGATATTGTTGCATATTATCCAGGGCTCCTGTGTGACTGGCTTGGCTCATCTTCAATTTCCCACAAGTCAAACTGAGATGACATCACTGGCTGCAAAAAATGTTTAGTAACATGTTAAGGACTCTGTTTGTCCTTTGAGTTGCAGTAGTGTTGGTGGCACTTTGTTGGCTTGGCAGTGAACTTTTAATCCATTAGTTTGATTCACCTTCTCTCTCCTTATCTAAGTAAAGTTGACCATACATGGTACAATTTTCTTTTCAATTAGATCATTTAGTTATATTATTCCATTAGATCGAATATAAAGATTTTCCCAGCATGTCTGATCTGATTTTTCTCGAAAAAAAAACGGGTAATCGTTCGAATTTCTTGATCGAAAAAAAAAAAATATTTTCAACTTTCATTCGAACGTTTTTATTGTATCATGTATGGGCACCATAAGAAGATTGTAGCTGTGTTAGATCACTCGTAGCATCAAATTAAGTTCTGCATATTGTACTCCTATTTTGCAACAGGAACAATTGTTATAGTTATTATTATTGATTTATAAAGCGCCAACATATTCCATGGCGCTGTACAAAGTAAGAAACGAACATGGGGTACATAATAATACAGACAATGGTGTACACCAATATACAAGATACATAATTATAGACAAAATACAAAAACAATACAAAATACAGAATATAAAATACAGAATTGGTAATGACAGTGATAAAAGTAACATGATGAATAAAATGTATAATGATTTCCAAGACACAATAGGGGGAGAGAGCCCTGCTCTTGCGAGCTTATTATCTAAAGAGAGTGGGGGGAGGGGGACAAGAGGAGGGGTAGTATACAACAAACATAATAATATAATTAATATAATTGCAGTATTTGTATAGCGCCTTTCTCCTGTCGGACTCAAAGCGCTTGCGAGGCAGCCACTAGAGCGCACTCAGTAGGCAGTAGCAGTATTTAGGAGACTTGCCCAAGAAACTCCTTACTGAATAGGTTCTGGCTTACTGAACAGGCAGACCCGAGATTTGAACCCAGGTCTCCTGTGTCAGAGGCAGAGCCCTTAACCATTACACTATCCAGCATAAGTCAGCGTATTTTAAGATACCTAGAAGAAGTGCAATTTGGTCTTAAGACAAAGGGAAGTGGCCTAAGGTAGCGCATATGCTTGTCTGAAAAAGTGAGTTTTTAGAGAGCGTTTAAAAGTAACAAAGGTTAACGAGTGATGGATGTGTTGTGGGAGGGAATTCCAGAGGAGGGGTGAAGCACGTGCAAAATCTTGTAAGCGTGAATGTGAGAAGGTAATTCTAGAGGAGGACAACAGAAGATCATGTGCAAATCTGAGATTGCGATTGGTTGGTATCTGGAAATTGGTGAGGATATGTACCGGGGAGAGAGATTGTGGAGAGCTTTGTAGGTTAGGGTTAAGAGTTTGAACTGAATCCTCTAGTTAATTGGCAGCCAGTGAAGAGCTTGACAGAGAGGGGCAGCAGATAGTTAAACAAATAAGAAGGTTGAGGGTGTATCACGTTGCAAAAGAAAAAAGGGGGAGTGTCTCAAATTCTCATTCTAAAACAACAAAATGAATAAAGATACTCATATCCCCCTTGATCAAATAACACTATACATGGCCTATAATTCAAAGATATTTATTAGTATTAAAGAGTAAAAGGTGCATATATAATTGCACGAAATGTCATCTCTCTCCTATAAACACATTAAAAAGGCCTATCTATCCCCCTCCCTGCCACAGACAGTTCATTGCTCATGCACTGACTGGGCTTCCCCATTCCCCAGTAGTGCTGTTGCTGCTCCTCTGCAGATGATAGAGATCATAAGATCGTAAAGTTTCCTGATGTAAAATGGATGGTTCAAAGACATCAATCAATCAATGATTCTGTTATTGCTTCACCACAATAGCTATGGCCACTTCCATTCGCCTCCGTCAGTGCAATCAATGTCAAGTTGTAACCCTCTAAAAGAGTATAATATGCTGTGTAATGTATTTCTGTGTGTAAAGTAAACTTCGCATCAGAGGCGGAAATTCACATTAGAAACAAGCATGGTGGAACTAAAACGGCGCATGAAGAGAGAAGCCTAAGCGCTCAGATGGTCGCATAGACTGGTTGCTAAGACGACCATGTATACAAAGCAGTGGAACCTTCTGGTAGCTCCGCGTGGCCAGTCAGAGAGCACAGCGCAGGCACAGAGGGGCCGAGCGCGTGAGACACAGCCAGAGGGAACCGGTTTTAACCAGTTTCCCTCAGAGCACTCAGGGGAGTCAGGAGGCAGCGGTGAGCGGGAGAGGAGGCTGGGGAGAGAATGCCCGCAGCAGTCACTCCAGGGGGAAAAGAGGGGAGCCAGCAGTGACGCAGAGACTACCAGCAGAGAGAGGAGGGCAGTGGCAACAGATCCAGACAGTTACTGGAGGCCAAGTGCAGTCTTTGCAGGCAAGATCCGAGCTAGCGCAGGAGGAGAGAGACTGACAGGCCAGGTGAGTATAGGCCTTGCGCCAGCTACAAGCCACAGTGTGTGTGTTCAGAAAGGGGCCAGCGTTCAGTGGAGGTTTGCTGAGTGTAGAGACAGTTAGCCCAAGTTGCTGAAGAGGCATATTCTGATCAAAGTGGTGTGACTAAAAACTGCCTGTTAAAGAGACAGTGACATTGTGATGATAATCAGTTCATTGATACAAGATAGTGCTGCCCTGTCAAACGAATAGAACCTTAACCGAGTATATTAAGTGCGAGTGCCTTTCTGTCATCAGAAAAGTGATCAGCCTCCATTACGCCCCCTCAGAACTGACACAGTTAGACGTTCGCAGTAATCCTGATTCAAAGACATTGTTCCTGTCAATCTGCTTCAAGTCATCAGTTCATCAGTTGATGTGTTCTGCAGTGTTCACTAAAAGCCTGATTGTAACGGCCGGCGGGGATGCCGCCGCGGCGGAGAGTGGTGGTGACGCCGTCTCCACGTGTCGCCCGGCGGAGGTCCCCGCCTCGCTCTCACATGTGGGTCCTTCGGCCGCAAACAGGGCACGCATTACGCGTGCGCGCGCCCGGCAGCAGGACCTTTATGCAGCTAGACGGGGAGTCAGCTGACTTGCTGGTCAGCTGACTCCAACTGTTGGATTGGCTGGGCGGCTGGGTGGCGCTGCTGATGCGCTCCCAGCATATAAGGAGCTAGTGTTCAGTTGCTCCTGGTCTGCTGTCATGAATACTTAGGTGTAAACGCTCAGACCTTAGCTCAGTCCCTAGGTGTTGATACCAAGGACGTCACACCTCAGTTAGGATTATATTGTATATTTATCTGTGTTTTGTCTCTGGCTATCCCTGACTACTCTCTTCTCTTACCGATCTTGTACCTCTGCCTATCTGATTCAAAGTTGCCGACCCTGCCTGTTTACCGACTCTGAATCAGCCTTCCGTTCCTGTACTGTTGCCGTCTCTCTGTTGCCGAACCTCTGCTTGTCTGACCTTTCTCCCTCCAGTGGAACGTCTCCCACTGGTGGGCTATCTCTGAGGCTTGCCTCTTGGAGACGCCTGCCCTAGCAGACGATTACTGCCAGGGGCTGAGATTCCTCTCTCTGCCTGGCTTGAGGATCTCACACACGGGGTTCCCATTCAGAGGTAACCACACCTCTGAGGAATTACCGTGTGGTGGATATTTCCACATACGTGTGTATTATTACTGTCTCATTGTCAATTGCTGTATTAGGCATCCAGAGGTTAGTTGCACTTGTATTATTGGTGATTCTGCAGATCATCAATAATCGGGTGACATCTGTATTGTTGGCGATACTGCAGATCACCAATAATCGGATTCTCTCTGGTTGCTGACACCGATCCTTACACTGATATAAGAAGTGAACCAAAGTGCGATTTGTGTGTTACCTAAGTGCGCGGCCTGAGAGAGAGAAAGATAACAAAAGCTGTGGAGATAAAGAGAACCTGTCAGTAAGAGATAACTAAGTCTGTTAACTTGTCAGCACTAAAGAAGAGGAGTGGAGAAGGAGTTTCACTGCATCTTGTGTTACTAAAGTGAGCTACAGTGAAAAGCGGAGTGACATCTGACAGAGATAAAGAGTCAACAAAGTTGGAGTTACATGTTTTGCAACATAATAAAATTAGAGCTTATTCAGCATACAGTTCAAATAGCATAAGAAACGAGTTGTATTGAAGGAGTGAGATATTGATGGTATAGCTGGGTGCATTGGTCAATGTTGTGCTTTTGTTTTGTTTATTTTTATTTCTCTAGCCCCTTTTTGTATTATTTGATTCTTTCTTTATTTTGTTTATTGTTTTGGGAAGCCCTATCCAAACAAGTGGTGCTCAAGAATATAGTGAGTTGAGAGATACAGTATAAAGAGCAAAAGTCTGAGAGATCTTCTGAGTAAAGTGAACATTCTTTTGGATGCCATATTGTCAATCAGAGGAGGGACAAGGTCCTTTAGCACCCAAGGCTGAGACAGCAAAGTGCGCCCCTCCATCCCTCCCACCCCAGCCTTCACACACTGATTGCTATTAGACTAATAGATGCCCCAGGGCCCCCCTACCTCCCTAACACCTTAATCTGTGGTTATCTGGCTTGCAGTCACTGCCATTTATCCCCTTTTCTTATTTCTTTCTGCTTCAAACACAATTGGGAATGACATCTGAATGAATTGTGCGCCCCCTCCTACACTGCGCCCTGAGGCTGGAGCCTCTCCAACCTCTGCCTCAGCCCGGCCCTGTTGTCAATTAACGAACTGTGGAAACTGTTCAGTACCATATTATAGTTCATGAGTTCCCTAAGGTTTTGCTGCGCAATATAGCTTGGATTTCGCTACAAGGGACTAAGACTGTATAGGAACTGAATTGCTCAGTAGACCTGTCCCTGCCCATGCCCCTATACCTCAGCAATGGTACTGTGATTTAAAGGTGTTGTATTGTAAAGTGGTTGATGATTGTACAAGAAGATCTGTTGTAGCTGAACTATCATATAAAAGTTTTTGTGTAACTTAACTTTTTTATTCCGCAGCTTTTACCGATGCACCGGTTGTGAAGAGGAGACGATTGTATATTTTGAACTATGATGTGCAAGGAAAGTGCATTTTGTTGTTGAAGTGTTACTGGTTGAGAGAAGTTATCAGTGACTACTGTTAGGTCACAAATAAATCCTTGATAATCGCATCTGAGTCAGTGTCTGGTGAATTCCTCTCAGCCGGGGCCGAGTACTAACGGATAAATCGGGTTACACAAGTCTCATATCAATGCTTACATATCTGCCAGACCCAATCGTGATCCAGCAGAAACTTGATAAGAAAAAACAACACACATAGGGGTCCAATTGCAGCCCAGAGATTGTTGTGAATACAGTTCATAGAAAAGTACAGGATACTCTTATTCACTGGCAATAGGCTTGTGGCTATCAGCAGTTTGTCATTGGGGAGATACAACACAGTAACCAAGCAGCTCGGGGTGACCCAAAACCACAAGGAAGGTATAGGTGACTTAAAGAGACCGAAAAGCCCTCCTACTAAAAAGCAATGCTAAGTGTGGTTTGCTTTCTTAAAACAGAAGGTATTTGCAATAATTCAGCATAAAGTGAACATCTGTGGTTACCTACAATGCACCTGCCATGCACTGAAGAGGACCAAAAGTCCGAAACAGGCTGTCTGCATATGGGGTTCATATGGCTTTGTAAAATTTAAAGAGATAGGCTTGCTAGAAAGAACCACACAAATTCACAATCATAAAACAGCTCTCAGTTAAACACTTAGGAATGCCAAATAATGTCTCTGGTTGTAAATAGTATAATTTGGACTTGGTTACACCCGCTGCCCAGGTGGGTCGCTACTGTCTTAAACGTGCGATATCTTCAATAGATGCAAACAATTGTGCTAGTAGCGCCCAATAACATGTCCATATAAGTAAACACAATTCTGTGGCCCCCCCCTTCATACAGCGACTCACCAAATGGTGCGGCCAGCCGGGCCCGTTTGCGCATCTGGGGTATATGGCCACCCACTGCCTCATCCGGCAAATCACCGTCCACTGGTGCCTTCTGTAAGTATGAAAGAATAGGCCTCCATCGCGTAAAAATATCAAAAATCTTTTATTTTAAAAATGGTGACATACACCTTTAAAAAGTGGGTCTGTAAACCAAATGTACAGCGGAACCCCCTAGGGTCACTTCAGGGGTCACAGTGAATGCATAGGCCAGGTGCGGATGTCAGCGTGGAGTTGACTCAAACCGCCGCTCGAATTCGCCGCTCCCTGTCTGCTCAATTACTGCTGCCAAACAGATAGTCAATGGTGAGATGCCAGCCGCTTCCGGCATACGTTAGATGATTTAATCGTTGCTCCATAGCTCCGCCCTACGCGTTACGTTACGTAACACGTAGGGTGGAGCTATGGAGTGACGATTGAATCACATGACACATGCCAGACGTAGCTGGCGTCTCACCATTGACTATCTGTTTGGCAGCGGTAATTGAGCGGGCAGGGAGCAGCGAATTTGAGCGGCGGGTTGAGTCAACTCCACGCTGACATCCGCACCTGGCCCATACATAGCCGCGCCATTCATTGCGAGTCCCCTGAAGTTACCCTAGGGGGTTCCGCTGTACATTTGGTTTACAGACCCACGTTTTTAAAGGTGAATGTCACCGTTTTTAAAATAAAAGATTTTTGATATTTTTACGCAATGGAGGCCTATTCATTCATACCTACAGAAGGCACCAGTGGACGGTGATTTTCCGGAGAAGGCAGTGGGGTGGCCTTACACCCCAGAGGTGCAAACGGGCCCGGCTGGCCGCACCATCTGGTGAGTCGCTGTATGAAGGGGGGGGACCCCACAGAATTGTGTGTTTACTTATATAGACATGTTATTGGGCGCTACTATGCAGATGACACACAACTGTATCTGTCCTTCAAGCCTGGCACCCAAGACCCATCAGCATCCATAAATGCGTGTCTAGTGGATTTACAAAATTGGATGAACACCAGCTGGCTGAGGCTGAACTCTGACAAAACAGAGGTGTTGGTGGTAGGTGGTCCACACATGATGGATAAAGTTCAAAACGCTCACCACCTCAAACTAGCAATTGGGGGAGATACTGTACAGTATAAAGACTCTGTGCGAAACCTTGGGGTGATCCTGGATGGAAATCTAAAACTCAAACAGCAGGTATCAGCTGTCGTCAAGTCTTCCTTCTTCCATCTAAGAAATATAGCGAAAATCAAACACCTTATCCCAGCTGAAGACCTACCTGCCCTGGTTCATGCATTTGTATCCTCCCGCCTAGACTACTGCAACGCCCTGTTCATCGGATCTACAGATAAGGCTCTGCGCCCCTTACAGCTAGTACAGAATGCTGCAGCCAGACTCCTAGCCAATGCCCCCCGCAGCTCACACATCACCCCAGTACTGCAAACTCTTCACTGGTTGCCAGTAAAATGGAGAATCAATTTTAAGATCTGCCTGCTGACATTCAAGGCTCTACACCACATGGGACCCAAATACATAGCGGATCTATTGGAACTTTATGCCCCTTCACGCACCCTCCGCTCTGCCAACAAGATGAAGCTGGTTATTCCCAGGATACACTTAACATTTGGTGCTCGGGCCTTTTCCTACGCAGCCCCTACTCTATGGAACTCACTTCCACAATCAGTACGAGAGGCTCCTTCTCTGGACAGCTTTAAAAAAAGGCTAAAAAATCACCTCTTTTCCCGAGCCTTTGCGACTGCATAATGCAGGGTCGCAGCGCTTTGAGTCCCCAGGGAGAAAAGCGCTATATAAATATTATTGTTATTGTTGTTGTTACTAGCACAATTGTTTACAGACAAGAAGCACAGATGTTCATTGGGGAGATCTCACCCATTTCGTCATACACCACATGTGATACAAAATGAGAGTACTTCCAATAGCGGAGCAAGATTCAGTGGAGGTGCAAATAAGGAGCAATCGTATCAATAATTTAGGAAAACGGGAGAGCCGGACTAACGGCAGCTAGTTTCACCATTATGAATGCACGTGCTGTGAGCTGCTTCCCTTAAACTTGTTTGCAGCTGCACCAATCCTGCGCCCACATGCAGCCCCTCCCACCACTTCACCCACCAGCTCCCCTGCCTGTGTGTCCAAGTTTCTGCTGGACTGAGATTGGGTCTGGCAGATGTGCAAGCATCGATATGAGACTTGATATTGATTGCACTGGGGGAAGCAAATTAAAGTGGCCATAGCTATTGTGGTGAAGTACGGTAATAACAAAATCCTTCAATGATCTGTGTCTTTGAACTATCAACCATACATCTTGCATCAGGAATCTTTACAATCTTATGGTCTCTATAATCTGAAGAGGAGCAGCTACAGATCTACTAGGGATGCCCCATTCGATGCATAAGCAATGGACTGTCTATGGCGGGGAAGGGAAAAGATGGGCCTTTTTAATGTGTGTATAGGAGGGAGATGTCATTTTGTGGGATTATATGCACCTTTTACAACTCTATAATAATAATAATAATAATAATAGTAAAAACATCTTTGGGTTATAGGATGAGTATAGTGTTATTTGATCAAGTGGGACATGAATATCTTTATTCATTTTGTTGTTTTAGAATGAACAATTGTTATATGTTTATCTTTCAGGAGTCTTGCTCTGATTGGATTGTATTCACTAAATCGCATTAAAGTGCAGTGCACAGCTAGCGCATGGCGATTTTACTGCTACTTACGACAGTTACATAGCGCAAGTCGTGCAGCTAGTGCAACCTACATTACCTAGGGCAGGGGTCCCCAAACGTTTTGGGTCGAGGGCCGGGTCAACATACTTCAGACTACTGGGGGGCTGGAGTATACATAAAATGATGTCGAAGTCTTTGCGGGCCAGACAGTGAAGCATACCCAGGTGACAACATGCAGTCTAATTGGCCAGCAGTGTCACCTGACTTGGAATTTGATTGGAAACCAGCGAAATTACTGCTTTCTGGCTTCATTCTATATGTGGAAAACCAATATTTAAAGATGTAGCTGACCGCATCTATAATACATTTTGTGTATGGGGGGCCGGTAAAAAAGCTTCAGGGGGCCACATTCAGCCCGCGGGCCTTAGTTTGAGGACCACTGACCTAGGGCTAGGTAACATACCTTGCTAGGTTAACACCAGTTACACTACTTGTACAGTATAGCGTACTTGTAGGTCTTACTGAGGTAATGCGTGTTGCACTAATTGTGCAACACTTGCTAATAACTGGCATAAGTACCGATAAAATTGTTGAGCACCACAATTTAGTGTATATACCCCATTGTGAGAATCAGTAGTTGGTTGTGTCACATGAATATATGAATATAAGTAGATGGTTTTATCACTTAAAATCTACTACTTTAGTATTTTTTGCTCTCCTCTCCCCTTCCCTCCTCCCAACTACATAACTAAATCAAAGGTAGTCTCCCCTTCCCACAAATTAATTTTCCCTTATACTCACTTAAATGCCCCAAAACATGTAATAAACTTCACAATTGAAACTTGTACACACCCAAGGAAAAAATCACTCTGGTCTCAGCCAATAATCCAGCATATGTATAGATGTTCCACAAGGGGCTTGATTCACAAAGTCGTGCTAACTTATAGCACGGCCGCGCTGTGATGCGCATAAAACTTTACGTGCACTATAACAACCGTTTGCGCGCTTTACACGGCACAAGGCGCGCAAAAGTACACGTTGTGCCGCATGAACGTGCGCAACTGTTTGTTATAGCGCGCGTAAAGTTTCATGCACAGTAAAACGCACACATAGCATATCGCAACCATGCTATGAGTTAGCACGGCTTTGTGAATCAAGCCCCAGGTCTTTTAGGTACAGACTAACCAGCAAGCTCATGGTGAACCAGAACTGGTTGTGGTGTGTAAAGGGGCTACAATGGTGCTAAAAGCCTCCTTACTAAAATGCTATGGAAAGCAAAAGTCTTTTAGTGATCTGATCTCTAAAGTTTAGAGATCGTTTAGAGTCTAAACGATGAACGTCTGCATTGTATTTTTTTCAACTACCCCACCCTCTGGAGGCTGTTCACTCATGCATTATCCCACTGCCCTCCTTCCACTATTATATTTGCACTAACAAAAATTGTTTCCTTTCAGCAGATTGTGAGAATAAGTACTGGACTGAATTAATCGATCATCCAAATACAAGGGGGCAGGTCCAGGGGCGGACATACGGCCGTGCAGGCCGTGCCGCCGCACGAGGGCCCATGAAGTTCCGTTGCTTCAGGGGCCTATTAAGTATTGCTGTTTTTTTTTTTTAATTATTATTATTTTTCCTGGGGGGCCGCGACTCCTGTCCTCCCCCCCTCACCTCCATCATCCAAATACAAGGGGGCAGGTCCAGGGGAGGACATACGGCCGTTCCGCCGCACGAGGGCCCCTGAAGTTCCGCTGCTTCAGGGGCCCATTAAGTATTGCTGGTTTTTTTTTATTTTTTTTTTATTATTATTTTTCCTGGGGGGGGCCCGACTCCTACTCCCCCCCCCCTCACCTCGGGGCCCCTCCTCATGCTGCGGGAGAGCTGAGCGGCAAATACAGGAAGGCTCCGGGGTTCAGCCGCTTGGTCTCCCCTGTCTCCACTCCCCTGTACACTGCTCGCTACTAAACCAGGAAGTAGCGAGCGATATACAGAGAAGAGGAGACAGCGGGGACCAAGCGGCTGAACCTCTAGCGCCTGCTGGAACCCGGAGACTTCCTGTATTTGCCGCTTGGCTCTCCCGCCGCGCATACCGGGAGGAGGGGGCCCCCCCGGCTACCTACCCACCCACCAGGGTACCTACCTACCTACCTACCCACCCGGCTACCTAACCACCCACCCGGCTACCTACCTACCCACCCACCCGGCTACCTACCTACTGGGCTAGTAACCAACCCACTAGCCTACCTAACAGTTTTGCATTGTGCGCTTGGGGGAAGTTACAGTAAAGTATTTGATGGATGGATCCAGTCGAATACTTAGGCAAGGGGCACCAGGAGGAACCTTAAGGACAACAAGCACCATCTAGACACTCTAGCCCACCATGGTCTTCATAGATTACTGCAGGAGGGGACACTTTGCTGCACACTGCATTAAACAAATATTTTATATGAGATGATGCCATTTTTTGGACAATCATGCTTTATATTCAGTTATGCCTCATTGGAAGAGACTACTGAGAGAAATAGAGGATGCTACTGCTGGCTGCATTAAAAAAAACCTTGTGTTAATGTTTTGCCTGAAATGTATTATGAATCACTCAGCCAGAACAAGTATTCAGATTAGGTGTTCTGTAGTCCTGTTTTGACTGCACTGGCTGCGTTCCAAAACAACTACAGTAAGAAAAAAAAAAAAAAAACGGAGTCAATGTTTAAAATAGACATAGCTAAAAAGAGTACTATACCACACACTGTATACCTACGATAAACTGAATTGATGGTGAAATACAATAAGTTTTAAATCAGGATGATACCATTTATTGGCTAACTAAAAATGAATAAGAATAAGCAAGCTTTCGGCCTTGCAGCCTTCGTGGGGCTTACATCCTGTTAGTTTGCAGGCTGGTGGTACAGACAGTTTATATACATGCAACATCAAAAGGGCATAAATACATGTCATTGAGATGCCTTAAGTAAAACAGAACATCCTAATGGGGTGAGAGGTTGTTAGCTGAGATAAGGATCCTTGATTACTCCCTGCTCACAGACCTGGGAGTTGGACAGACACAGAGGTATTGTAAATTCTGAGTTCACAAGTTCAGCTATATAGGCTGAGAAAGAGTTTTTAAATATCATCAGCCTCATACCAATATAAAAAGGTTTTGTCTTTATTCAAACCCTTGTCCACGGCTTTGAACCAATTTATACATTTTGTTTCTGCTATTAATCGATCATTTGACGTTTGAAGCCACCCTTCAGGGCAGTGACACCAAGATCATACATGCTGTGTCCGTTGGACCGAAAGTGTATAGCAACTGGGAGTTCAGATTTGGTATCGTTAATAGTTTGCCTGTGTTCATTCATACGTTTGCGCAGAGTTTGTCCAGTTTCTCCCACGTACATAGCATTGGGGCATTTAGCACACATGATCAGATATACCAGATTGGTGGAACCACAGGAAAATGTGCCTTGTACTCTGTACTCCTGTTGTGAACCTGGTATCGGTACCCTGTCAGTGGAGTAAATGTGTCTGCAGGTCCCACATATTTTTTGTCGGCAGAGTGATGTTCCGTTTTGTTGAGGCCTATTCAAAGAACTCCTGACAATCATCTGTTTTAGATTGTGTGGTTGTCGATATGACAAGAGGGGAGGTTTAGGGAATATCTTTCTCAGTCTGTGATCCTTGTGTAAAATGGGATGAAGTTCCTTAGCAATCCTCCTTAAGATTTCCAGGTGTGGGTTGTAGGTGACAACCAAAGGGACATGGTCCTCTTTCTGGTTTTGCTTATATTTCAGGAGTTCAGTCCTGGGGATGATGCTGGCTTTCCTGATTTGGGCCTCAGCCATAGGAGGACTGTAACCTTGTTTAATGAAAGTGTTCTTAAGGCGATTCAGGTGCTTGTCTCTGTCTATCCTGTCAGAACAAATCCGGTTGTACCTTATAGCTTGGCTGTAAATTATAGAGTTCTTAATGTGCTTGGGATGAAAACTGCCATATCTTAGGTATGTGGGACGGTCTGTAGGTTTGCGATACACAGACGTTTGTAGGTTGTCACCCCTGATGTATATGGTGGTGTCCAGAAAGTTAATCTCTGTGTGAGAGTAGGTAAGTTTCAATTTGATTGTAGGATGGAAGGCATTGAAGTTTCTGGAACTGGAGAAGATCATCCTCACTTGCGGACCAGATGATTAAAATATCATCAATGAAGCGGAAGTAGACCATGGGTTTTATGCGACATGCATTGAGGTATTCCTCTTCGATTTTGGCCATGAAGAGATTTGCATACTGTGGTGCAAATCGTGAACCCATTGCCACACCCATCTGCTGTACATAGAGGTCCTGTCCAAAAGTGAAATAATTATGAGTGAGAATGAATTTGATCAGTCCAGCAATAGGCTTTACAGGTATGCCCAGACCCAGAAGATATTTATGGCAGGCCGCAATACCATCATCATGGGGGATGTTCGTGTACAGGGACTCCACATCCATCATGGCCATTATGGTTCCCTCAGGTACTGGGCCGACGGCTGTCAGTTTGTTCAGGGGGTGGGTGGTATCCTGTATGTAGCTGGGTCTTTTACAGACAAGAGGTTTCAAGATGTTTTCCAGCCACCCTGAGATGTTCTCTGTAAGAGTTCCGCTCCATGAGATTATGGGCCTGCCAGGGTTTCCCTCTTTGTGGATCTTGGGAAGCATGTAAAAGCAGGCTGTTCTAGGCTCTTCAGGGATAAGGGTCCTTACATGTTGTCTGATATTTGCAGGCAATCTGTTAACCATCCTATTGAGTGCCCTCCTGTAGCCTTTTGTGGGATCCCCCTGTAATTTTGCATAGTAAGTGGTGTTGGATAGCTTTCTTCGTGCCTCCTGGATGTAGTCACTAGTGTTCATTATGACTATGGCACCACCTTTATCCGCTGGTTTAATAATAATGTCCTTATTCTCCTTAAGGGATCTGATGGCCTGTCGCTCCTGTGATGTTACGTTCTGGGCCAGTGTCTTTCTTTTATTCAGGATCCTGTCAGAGATTCTGTGTCTGAATTTGTTGATGTATTTATCCAGGGCCAGGTTCTTTCCTTCTTTGGGGCTCCATCTTTTTTTCTTCTTTTTAGATCTGGTGCGTTTTGGTCCATTATCCATTGTATCACAGGTAGTGTTGGGCGAATACCTAGATGTTCGGATTCGCGAACGTTCGCCGAACATCGCCGCGATGTTCGGGTGTTCGACCCGAACTCCGAACATAATGGAAGTCAATGGGGACCCGAACTTTCATGCTTTGTAAAGCTTCCTTACATGCTACATACCCCAAATTTGCAGGGTATGTGCACCTTGGGAGTGGGTACAAGAGGAAAAAAAATTAGCAAAAAGAGCTTATAGTTTTTGAGAAAATAGATTTTAACGTTTCAAAGGGAAAACTGTCTTTTAAATGCGGGAAATGTCTGTTTTCTTTGCACAGGTAACATGCTTTTTGTCGGCATGCAGTCATAAATGTAATACATACAAGAGGTTCCAGGAAAAGGGACCGGTAACGCTAACCCAGCAGCAGCACACGTGATGGAACAGGAGGAGGGTGGCGCAGGAGGAGAAGGCCACGCTTTGAGACACAACAACCCAGGCCTTGCATGAGGACAAGAAGCGTGCGGATAGCAATTTGCATTTTGTCGCCATGCAGTCATAAATGTAATACAGATGAGAGGTTCAATAAACAGGGACCGGAAACGCTAACCCATCACAGATGTTCATTGTTCATGTTACTTGGTTGGGGTCCGGGAGTGTTGCGTAGTTGTTTCCAATCCAGGATTGATTCATTTTAATTTGAGTCAGACGGTCTGCATTTTCTGTGGAGAGGCGGATACGCCGATCTGTGACGATGCCTCCGGCAGCACTGAAACAGCGTTCCGACATAACGCTGGCTGCCGGGCAAGCCAGCACCTCTATTGCATACATTGCCAGTTTGTGCCAGGTGTCTAGCTTCGATACCCAATAGTTGAAGGGTGCAGATGGATTGTTCAACACAGCTATGCCATCTGACATGTAGTCCTTGACCATCTTCTCCAGGCGATCGGTGTTGGAGGTGGATCTGCACGCTTGCTGTTCTGTGTGCTGCTGCATGGGTGTCAGAAAATGTTCCCACTCCAAGGACACTGCCGATAACATTCCCTTTTGGGCACTAGCTGCGGCTTGTGTTGTTTGCTGCCCTCCTGGTCGTCCTGGGTTTGCGGAAGTCAGTCTGTCGGCGTACAACTGGCTAGAGGAGGGGGAGGATGTCAATCTCCTCTCTAAAGTCTCCACAAGGGCCTGCTGGTATTCTTCCATTTTGACCTGTCTGACTCTTTCTTCAAGCAGTTTTGGAACATTGTGTTTGTACCGTGGATCCAGAAGGGTATAAACCCAGTAATTGGTGTTGTCCAGAATGCGCACAATGCGTGGGTCGCGTTCAATGCAATGATCCCCCTAAGATTCCCTACAATGCTAGAAAATTTGGTACTGCTGAGCCATTGCCCTTTGAAAAGATGTGAGATTTTGGAAAGTGAAATAGGGAGGCAATGAAAGCCTATGGGGAATTTTACCAATTTTGCACCCCTGTAACTCTGGTTTGCAGAGATGTAGGGACCCCATCTTTGGAATCCAAGTCTAACAATATGTCTTCTACCTGCATGAGACATTTTGTGAAATTCAGACGTTGCTAACGGCCATGGCTGAGATTTATGTACGTCAGCATCACTACCATTGAAATTGCCCAAATAAACAGGTTTTTGTGACCCTAGGCTATGACCTCTTTGGCCTAGGGGCCCGAAACTCACCAGTCATGTTCCCCCTAAGGGTCCCTACAATGCTAGAAAATTTGCCACTGCTGAGCAATTGCCCTTTGAAAAGATGTGAGATTTTGGAAAGTGAAATAGGGAGGCAATGAAAGCCTATGGGGGATTTTACCAATTTTGGACCCCTGTAACTCTGGTTTGCAGAGATGTAGGGACCCCATCTTTGGAATCCAAGTCTAACAATATGTCTTCTACCTGCATGAGACATTTCGTGAAATTCAGACGTTGCTAACGGCCATGGCTGAGATTTATGTACGTCACCATCACTACCATTGAAATTGCCCAAATAAACAGGTTTTTGTGACCCTAGGCTATGACCTCTTCGGCCTAGGACTGCATTGAACGCGACCCACGCATTGTGCGCATTCTGGACAACACCAATTACTGGGTTTATACCCTTCTGGATCCACGGTACAAACACAATGTTCCAAAACTGCTTGAAGAAAGAGTCAGACAGGTCAAAATGGAAGAATACCAGCAGGCCCTTGTGGAGACTTTAGAGAGGAGATTGACATCCTCCCCCTCCTCTAGCCAGTTGTACGCCGACAGACTGACTTCCGCAAACCCAGGACGACCAGGAGGGCAGCAAACAACACAAGCCGCAGCTAGTGCCCAAAAGGGAATGTTATCGGCAGTGTCCTTGGAGTGGGAACATTTTCTGACACCCATGCAGCAGCACACAGAACAGCAAGCGTGCAGATCCACCTCCAACACCGATCGCCTGGAGAAGATGGTCAAGGACTACATGTCAGATGGCATAGCTGTGTTGAACAATCCATCTGCACCCTTCAACTATTGGGTATCGAAGCTAGACACCTGGCACAAACTGGCAATGTATGCAATAGAGGTGCTGGCTTGCCCGGCAGCCAGCGTTATGTCGGAACGCTGTTCCAGTGCTGCCGGAGGCATCGTCACAGATCGGCGTATCCGCCTCTCCACAGAAAATGCAGACCGTCTGACTCAAATTAAAATGAATCAATCCTGGATTGGAAACGACTACGCAACACTCCCGGACCCCAACCAAGTAACATGAACAATGAACATCTGTGATGGGTTAGCGTTTCCGGTCCCTGTTTATTGAACCTCTCATCTGTATTACATTTATGACTGCATGGCGACAAAATGCAAATTGCTATCCGCACTCTTCTTGTCCTCATGCAAGGCCTGGGTTATTGTGTCTCAAAGCGTGGCCTTCTCCTCCTGCGCCACCCTCCTCCTGTTCCATCACGTGTGCTGCTGCTGGGTTAGCGTTACCGGTCCCTTTTCCTGGAACCTCTTAAATGTATTACATTTATGACAGCATGCTGACAAAAAGCATGTTACCTGTGCAAAGAAAACAGACATTTCCCGCATTTAAAAGACAGTTTTCCCTTTGAAACTTTAAAATCGATTTTCTCAAAAACTATAAGCTCTTTTTGCAAAAAAATTTTTCCTCTTGTACCCACTCCCAATGTGCACATACCCTGTAAATTTGGGGTATGTAGCATGTAAGGAGGCTTTACAAAGCATGAAAGTTCGGGTCCCCATTGACTTCCATTATGTTCGGAGTTCGGCTCGAACACCCGAACATCGCGGCCATGTTCGGCCCGAACCCGAACATCTAGATGTTCGCCCAACACTACACGTGACCCGTTCGGCCAATCACAGCGCTAGTCGAACGTTCGTGTAACGTTCGGCCATGCGCTCTTAGTTCGGCCATATGGCCGAACAGTTTGGCCGAACACCATCAGGTGTTCGGCCGAACTCGAACATCACCCGAACAGGGTGATGTTCTGCAGAACCCGAACAGTGGCGAACACTGTTCGCCCAACACTAATCACAGGCACCCTTATCTTGGTAGTGTTCCTTGAGTCGCAGCTTTCTGAAAAATTCCTCCATATCTCCACAGAGTGCAATCCTGTCTATGGGTCTCGCAGGGCAGAATGACAGGCCTTTGGAGAGTACTGACATTTCAGCTTCAGTAGCCCGATAAGAGAAAAGATTCATTACACCTGTGGGTTGCTCTTTTTCTGCTGCCTGTGCATCCAGGCGTCCACTCTTAATTCTAAGTCTCTGAAGTTTTTTTCTTTTTGTTGTTAATTAGGAATCTCTGTAGTTTCCTATAGAAGGCTTGTAGTTTTTCCCATGCTCCAGTGGGGTCATCATTCAGAGACAGTTTCAGGCTCTGTATCTAATCCTTTCCTTTGTAATCCTCTTACGGTTATAACAGACTTTTATAAGGTTATTCCGTATTCTCTCCGAGCTCCTCCTGCAGATTTCTTCTGCAAACCTGCTATTGTATGTATGCAGGGTGGGATTCTGTATCAGTCCTTGAGGTATAAGTTTTTCCTTTTTGCATGTAGTCAAGAAAAAGATGTCGCTGTCCAGTTGTGCACGTTTCTTCAGGTCTTTCTTTAGTTCCAGGAAAGTGCGGTACATTGTGGTATCTTCAAGCATAGTAGAAGCAGTAGGGTATTGTACCGTGTTAGCCATCAGTAAAAGCAAGACGTTTTAAATCAGGATGATACCATTTATTGACTAACTAAAAATGAATAAGAATAAGCAAGCTTTCGGCCTTGCAGCCTTCGTCGGGCTTACATCCTGTTAGTTTGCAGGCTGGTGGTACAGACAGCTATATACATGCAACATCAAAAGGGAAAACAGATTTTAAAAACAAATTAATACAAAAGACAGACTGTAAGGGAGGTTTATAACTGTATAAAGAAGTGTAAGGCTTGGTTCCCACTTGCGCCGGATCACGTGTGGCCAGTGGGAGCAGACAGTGTAGTGTTCTCTTCGATGGTCCGCTGTCGTCCAGCTGGAGCCCGGGGCAGATGCATTACCCACATAGGCTATATGTGGAATGCATCTGCTTTTCCAGGATTATCGCAGATACACAGAAGTGCGGTCAGCTTACTGCAATGCCTGGATCTGTTGCAGGCCGACTAGTGTGAATGGCTCCTATATAGAAAATAGGAGCCGTTCACTGTCAGTGTTGCAATGAGCGGAGAACAGACAAAAAATGTCTGTTCTCAGTTTAAGTGGGAACACACAGTCTGAGGCCTCTTGCACACTACATGCGATTCTGATTTTTTATCTGATCCGATTGTTGATTCTGATTAAAAAACGTACTGCATGCTGCTATGTTTTTTAATTGGAGTAAAAAATCGGACATATAAAAAATCGTAATCGAGTGCAGTGTGCAAGAGGCCTAAAATTGATTTATGTAACCTGCAAAGCCAGGATTATTTTTCCGGCTGCTTGAGAATTCTGGTTATGGAGTTCTGGAGAACGGGGGGGGGGGGGGGGGGGGGTGTACAGCTACTAAAGCCCCATCTACACGGTACAATTCTTTGTGCAATTCTATTTACGATCCGATTACATCCGACATGTCCGATCGGGATTCGATTCAATTCGATTTGCCATTGTTTTGCAATTGAAAATTGAATTGAATCGAATTGAATCCCGATCGGACATGTCGGATTTAATCGGATCGTAAATAGAATCGTGATCGAATTCCACAAATAATCGTATCGTGTAAATTGGGCTTGAAGATTTAGCAATGACTGCTTTTATTTTTCCATCACTTCAGATTTCCTTCAATGTAGAAAGAAAAAGCAACTCTGTTAAAAGAACAATGTGTTCAAGTCTTTTTTGATGTATGGGAGAGTATTGATATTTAACATACACAATTTAAATAGAAAGGCTTTTGAAAATCTGTTATATTCATTTAGCTGAATAATCTGTGGACATTTGTCATCAGTGCTTTCTGTATTGCTAAATCACTTTTAATAGGAACCATATAAAATAGAAATATGAAATATGCCATTTCATGGTCTAGAATGCTATGATATTCTGCTCATCCTTGTTTAAAGGGGCAGTAAAACAAAACAGTTAACATTATGTTACAACTATGGTCATTTATGAAACAGCAATATGTTTTCTCAACTTGCAGTGAACTTCCAGACTACAGTACAGTCGCTGTTATCCAGAACTCAGGCAACTGTAAGTCTCAACTAACCGTAATGCCTTGGGGATAACAGGGACTTTGTTTTTGCAGATTTTGAAGCTTGTAAAAAACATACTGAGCCTCCAGGTATGTCTAGCAGCCTTTCTGCAGCTCCTCGTGGCGTTCAGTGTCTGCACACAAATTAGCATGTTGCGTGACCCGATGCGGGTCAGGTTACACGCCAGCTTGCATCCATGGGGGAAGACCTACCTGTCTCTTAACACCACCAAATTCCTCATCCAGGCCCCGTCGTTGCCTCCAGTCCGGCGTGTGTACGGACCTTTAGGCACATATGCCATTTCTTAGCCTGAACACATTTTTTGTGTCATCCAGCCATATGAAATATCTACAAATCATACTAAGGCTAGGGCCACACTAGCTCCGGGTGCGGGACGCATCCGCGGTCCGGGCTCCGATTTTCAAAACCCGGAACGCAAACGGATCCGAGCTGCCTTTTTTGCAGCACACGTTTTGGATCCGCTTGCGTGCTTTTTTTTTTTTTTTGCTAGAGGGGGTAGCAGCCAGGACGGGGGGCTGCGGGCAAAGCGGCGGCCAGGGGGGTCACATCCCCCCCCCCCTTGCTCACCTGGGTGCCCCCCGTCCCCGCTCCCCCTCCAGCTCGCCTCGCATATAATGTAATAATTTGTACCTAATGAAGTTCGGCGAGCCGGGCACTTCCGCCCACACCGCTCGCAGTCACTTCCTGCAATGTCGCCCTCTGTATTTCAGTGGGCGGCATCGCAGGAAGTGACGGCGAGCGGTGTGGGCGGAAGTGCCCGGCTCGCCGAACTTCCTTAGGTACAAATTATTACATTATATGCGAGCTGGAGGGGGAGCGGGGACGGGGGGCACCCAGGTGAGCAAGGGGGGGGGATGTGACCCCCCCTGGCCGCCGCTTTGCCCGCAGCCCCCCGTCCTGGCTGCTACCCCCTTCAGCATGGCGGCCCCCTCCTTCACCATGGGACACTGGAAACTGATCCGTTTCCAGTGTCCCAAAATGTCAGTGAAGAGGGAGGCCCGTTTCCCCATTGATTTTCACTACCCGTACGTGTATACGGGTCCGTGAAAAATGCTGCAAGTCCGGACTCAGCGCTCCGGGTTTAAAAACGTATTCCGCGGATCGCACGCGGATACGTTTTTAACTTGAGTGTGTGCTGTTCCTATTTTTAACATTGGTATCCGTGGCTACGTTTTTCGTCCGGGACAAAAAACGTAGCTACGGATACGTTTTTAAATCAAGTGTGAACTAGCCCTAAGTGACAAACTTGCTGTCTTTTACATAATCACTCCTCCTCACTGCTTTGCTTCTGTTGACACTTGCAGTCTAGGTGTAAGTAGACAAGATAAGTAATCACAAGGGAGGGGCTGAGGAGTGATCATTCAGATGGATAGGTAACTGCTCAGGATAAGAAACAGCATCTGTACTGTAACACACGTCTGTTTTAGGAAATATCACTTGACCCATAAGCATGCATTTACTATGGTGTTACTATGTTAACAAGGGCACATAAAGGTAACAATTTTTTACCACCTTTTTATGTATTACAAAAACCTCTGATGTATTTACGGTAGGTAACGTTTTGCTGGCACACATTTCAGCACCTACAAAGTGATTTATATGTGCACAGAGCCTCCTAAGCACTTTAAAATGCAGCCCTCAAGAGCAAGGAACTGTGAAGATCACCACATTCTTGGATTGTTAATTTTACTCCTGTCCCATCTGGCAATATCTAGGCAGAGCTTGATTATCTACAAGACAATTTAGGCAGGTGCCTGGGGCCTGGAGAGAGACCAGAGGCCTGGTTAATGCCACCCCCCACCAAATATTGCCACACAAAGCAAGGTGACCATCTAGGACGGACCAAAGTTGCTATTATTCCTAGGTTATTTATTTATTGTATTTATAATGCACCAACATATTACGCAGCGCTAGTTCACCATTTCACCTTGATGTGCTACTTTCTCTAGGTAGGTGAAAGTGGGTGTTTTCATTTCCACACTACCACTCCTTTGCCCTTATCTGTTGTGTGTCCAAATACACACCCATACCATCTGTGGACATGCACATTACCATAGCAAGATCCAAACAACTCCACAGATCCAAGAAAGCATAGCTCTGGGAACAGATAGATATTTACTATATAAATGTAATACTGTACCGGTCAAGGACTGTAATGATTTTTTTCTTTATTCTATAGTGGATAACAATCGCCTCAGCCGATAATCAAGTGTGTGCACGGCAGCCGGTGACCCCCAACCCATGAGCAATCCGCCGGGTTGATCTACTAACCCCCAGCTACACCAATCCCGCGCCGATTCCATTATTCGTGACACTCCCCCACCTGACACGTGACATCACGCATGCACCGCTTTTCCTCCCTCCATCATCCCCACACCCTCCGCATAGCAACTCATTGCATCATCAGCTACACAGCTGAGACGTGTGTGTGCAGCCCGGCCCAGTGATGTCACCCAAGGTGATCAGGTACTGATCGCCGATGGGTGACATCTGTCAAAGGTGTGTAGACTCTGCAAACAGGAAGTTTTGACTGCACTTGGAGCTATAAACACTTATTATAATCTAAAATTGAGGAGAAAATGTGATTAGTGTATTGTTTTAAAGAAACTGCTTCTGTCCTGTCCAGTGTCCACAAGCATACACTTCTCTGCAGCAGAGCTTGGCCATGGGAGAAGTGTCAGTTCATACACAGAGTCAACCTCACCATCTTTTTACCAACGACTACAGAATTAGATTAGTCTTTCATCTAAATCAGGGGTGCCCAGCCCACTGCATTTATTGCAATCTACTAGTAGATCTCAAAAGATTTCTGCGTAGATCGCAATCATGCACTCCTGCAGAATGCACACAGCAGAGGGTAATCTCACTTGTCTTGTCTGGTACGCTCCTCACTTCTTCACAGCTCTCCACAGCAGCGTCTCAGTCCCTGTAACCTGTTAGCATGTACCTAGGGGGAATGCAGAAGAGGTGCTGGTGGAGATGGAGGCTGAAGCACATTACAGATAAAAGGAGGGAGAACGCCAACTAAAGAGTTGACATCATGGTCTTCTGCTGTGAACTCTGCATGATTGGTAGCCCTACTGGCTACGGTAATCTTATTAGTGTTGTCCGGATCATGAACGATTCGGATCTTTGATCCGAATCTCTTTTGTGAGTCGAATCATCCGAATCATCAAAATGAGTGATTCGGTTCGCAAAAGGGGCGGGGCCAGGAGCGACACGCCCCCCTCTCAGCGGGCAGCGGGGTCCTGGAAGCAGAGCAGAGATGGATCGCTCTGTTGGAGGGGAGCCAAGGACATGTAGATGAGAGAGAGGGGACATGGGTGCCACTGCCAGATATGTGTAGAGCACACATACTGGCTATAATGTGCTGCTCATTACAGGCTGTCTGTTCGTAGTTGTGCACAGTGAACACATTGGAAGCTTTTGGCTCAGCTCAGCACAGCTCAGTAACTTTGCAGGCACTGTGATTGCTCTGCAATATGATCCTCCTGCATTCGCTCTAAACAGCTGCACATATCTTCTGGGAATGCTTTGGGGAATGCTTTCTTTCACTGTGCTACTTTACATTCAAAGTGTACAGATGAACATATAGGTGAAATATATGTAAATATATGATTGCAGCATGTGGGTATTGTGTGCAAACAAACATTTCTGCTCTCTGCTCGTCCCTCCTCCCTTCTCTGTCCACTCCCTGCCTTCTGTCCATCTTCTCCCCTTCTCTGTGTGTCCACCCCCTCCCCTTCTCCTGTCCTGCTAGTCATTTCACCCCCGAATGCTTCCGTAGTAAAATGATCCGAGATTCGGATCAAAGATCCGGATCTTTTCAATGATCCGATTCAAATCATCCGGATCATTGAAAAGATCCGAACTTCCCATCTCTAAATCTTATGGTTTTCTCTTTATTGCTTCCTTCCCTGTGGGAAACTCAAATCCCTGGACACAGTATTTGTACTGTCCCATGTAATCTAGTAGGGGTGCCCGTGTGACTCTGATAGGAGAGCAAGCTGGTGTAATAGTGAGGAAAGTGGCTTAACTGGCTTTTTTTCTTTTTGATCACTAAGTTTGTGCAGTGAAGGGAAATGTTCTTTCTTTTCTTTTCCTTGTGTGTATTGTTTGGTTTGACCTCTCTCTTGATGTCAAGAGAAGAGAAAGACAAAATGGATCTCAATATCAATTAAAATCAATTTTTTTCCACCTCAAACTATGATGAACAGCTCAACTCAGGAATATGGCAAAAGAAAATAATGCTGTTACGCCTTTTAGTTGAAATTCCACTACTCTGTGTTTGTGTGCTGAGTTTTTAAAAAAAAGAAAAAAACTAACACTGTGATGGAGGTAGGGAAAGGAGACAATCTGTTATCGGGGGAAAGGCAACCCTGAGGCCCCCTGCAAATCCGATTTGCGATTCCAATTTGCATTTCGGATTCTGGATGCTATCAAAAGAAAAACGCAGAAAATAACAAATCGGAATCGCATGTTAAAATCGATTAAAAACAGCAAATCGGAATCGCATGTAGTGTGCAAGAGGCCTTAGACTTCCATAATGGGAGGGGACAAGGCCTATTAGGGGACAAAGACTTCCTTAAAGAGACTCCGTAACAAAAATTGCATCCTGTTTTTTATCATCCTACAAGTTCCAAAAGCTATTCTAATGTGTTCTGCCTTACTGCAGCTCTTTCTGCTATCACAGTCTCTGTAATAAATCAATGTATCTTTCCCCTGTCAGACTTGTCGGCCTGTGTCTGGAAGGCTGCCAAGTTCTTAAAGGGATACTGTAGGGGGGGTCGGGGGAAAATGAGCTGAACTTACCCGGGGCTTCTAATGGTCCCCCGCAGACATCCTGTGTTGGCGCAGCCACTCACCGATGCTCCGGCCCCGCCTCCAGTTCACTTCTGGAATTTCTGACTTTAAAGTCAGAAAACCACTGCGCCTGCGTTGCCGTGTCCTCGCTCCCGCTGATGTCACCAGGAGTGTACTGTGCAGACACAGACCATACTGGGCCTGCGCTGTGCGCTCTTGATGACATCAGCAGGATCGAGGACACGGCAACGCAGGCGCAGTGGTTTTCTGACTTTAAAGTCAGAAATTCCAGAAGTGAACCGGAGGCGGGGCCGGAGCATTGGGGAGTGGCTGCGCCAACACAGGATGTCTGCGGGGGACCATTAGAAGCCCCGGGTAAGTTCAGCTCATTTTCCCCCGACCCCCTACAGTATCCCTTTAAGTGTTGTGGTTCTGCTATGAAGGGGGACTTCCAGGCCCCTCTCAGCACACTGCCTGTGTGTTATTTAGATTAGAGCAGCTTCTCTCTTCTCTCTTATCTTTTACAAGCTGGATAAATCGTCCTCTGAGCTGGCTGGGCTTTCACATACTGAGTAATTACAGACAAGGGCAAAGCTGTTTGCAGGAAGAAAAGAGCAGCCTTAAACTTCAGTGCATGAGAGCAGAAGGGGGAAAGAAACACACAAATGATCTCTTGAGATTCAAAAGGAAGGGTGTATACAGCCTGCTTGTGTATGGATGTATTTTCTACGTTTGGACATACTGTACCTCAACCTACTTCCTGTTTTGGTGGCCATTTTGTTTGTTTATAAACAAACTTTATAAAACTGTTTTTAACCACTTTTAATGCGGCGAGGAGCGGCGAAATTGTGACAGAGGGTAATAGGAGATGTCCCCTAACGCACTGGTATGTTTACTTTTGTGCGATTTTAACAATACAGATTCTCTTTAATATTGCTACAGGGGGCAAAGGTTACCAGATGCTGCTATGGAGGGGGGGGGGGGGGGGGGGCACATGATACTTTTATATGGGGGCAGGGGCCTCTATGTTATAATTTCGTAGGGCCTCATTTCACCTAAAACTGTCCCTGCTACCTGGTAGATCATTCTGTCTCAGTAATTTTTTAAAGAGACTTTGAAGCCTCCTAAAATTGCACTTTTTATTTAACATTTCTCCTAAGCAGTATAACCCAAACTAAAACGCTGCCACCCAAGCTAAAACGCCACATCACAGTTAGTGACCACCTTTACACAAGAGGCTTCTAAAATACCTGTACATGCTCTTATCATTTCCAGTCTAAACAATGGTAAAGGGGCCCATATACCTAACGATTTTCCCGCCGATATACGGCCGATTTGATCACAGTGTTCGAATCGGCTGTGAAATCTCCACGCACACCACTGACAGAACGATCGATTTCCGTCCGAAATCGATCGTTCCCATCGATTCCCATCGTTCCTTCCATGTGGAAGATTTTTCTCGATCGCCGGCGGGTCGGGAGTGCGTCGATAGCAGCGTTCGAACGCCCGACGACCGACACATCACAGCGGGTATACATTACCTGTTCCGGCCGGCGCGAGTCCCCTGGTCCCCGCTGTCTTCTTTCCGCGCTGGGTTCCGGACCGGCTGCAGCTACACAGAACATCCTGTCCCGGCAGGAAGTTTACACAGTAGAGCGCCCTCTACTGTTTAAACTTCCCCTGGACAGGAAGTTCAGTAGCTGCAGGAACGGTCTGGAGCCCGGAGCAGAGAAGAAGACAGCGGGGACCAGGGGACTCGCGCCGGCCAGAACAGGTAATGTATGCAAGGGGGGGGGGGGGGGGGCGGCAGCAGCGGCAGCTCCACAGATTGTGATCGGTTTCAGGCTGAAATCGATTCACAATCTGTTTGCAGTTAAAGTGGCCATACGCTCCCTCTCTGATAAGATTCGATCAGAGAGGGATCTATCTGTTGGTCGAATCTGATGGCAAATCGACCAGTGTATGGCCACCTTAACACTCTACTCTGCAGCCTACCAAAAATAGACAGTCACTTCTCCAGTCCCTACTGAACTCTGCTACTCATCTCATCCACCTCTCCTTCCGCTACTCTGATGCCACCCCTCTGCCAATACCTCCATAGGCTGCCAATCACTCAAAGACCCAGTTCAAACTCCTAACACTATCATACTGTAATGAATAGCGGAGATACGGCCGCAACAGCAAGCGGCATGGCGGCTATCTCCGCCTCTCAGCCGGCGGTTTCCACCGCGCAGTTACACGCTGGTGCTTTGACTAGTCCTTCCATTGCTCACAGACTAAGGGCTACGCGTGCGCCAGGCGACAGGACCTTGATGCAACTAGAAGGGGAGTCAGCTGATCAGGCGATCAGCTGACTCCAGCTATGCTCCGGATTGGCTGAGTGACTGGGGCGGCGCTGTGGAGCGCTTGCAGTATATATAGGACAGGTCATTCAGTTGCTCCGCGTCTGCTGTTGCAAATGCTACGTGTTAGCACTCAGACCTAGTCAGATCCTGAAACTCTACTCTGATCTAGCTTTCTGTCTCTGTACCGTATCTGTCCGCTCGTTGTCAAACCTGCTTGTCTGACTCTCCTATCCTCACCAGTGGGCATAGTCACTGGTGAGGGATTCTCAGGTGAATACTAGCTGCAGTACTATCTGAATCACCTGCCCCTCAGGTGGTCAGTAGCTGCAGTACAGTCTGAATCACCTGCTTCTCAGGAGATTACGAGCTGCAGTACTATCTGAATCACCTGCTCCTCAGGTGGTCAGTAGCTGCAGTACAGTCTGAATCACCTGCTTCTCAGGAGATTACTAGCAGCAGTACTATCTGAATCACCTGCTCCTCAGGTGGTCAGTAGCTGCAGTACAGTCTGAATCACCTGTCCCTCAGGTGAATAGTCACTACAGTTCTACGCTCTCTACCTGCTCCTCAGGTAATAGTGGCTACAGTACAGTCTGAATCACCCATTCCTCGGGTGATCAGTACATTGTTGTAATATAGTTCCACCCGCTCCTCGGGTGAACTATTTCACTACTGTTTGTATCTCCAGCTTGCTGGAGTTTGTATTCCTGTGTTACATAGATATATCCTATTTCCCAGCTCCTCTGGGAATAGCGAGTATCTCTGTCATTACTGTTGCACCAAACACATACCCTCACATTGGTTGTCCTGGTCCTGGCTATACCAGTATTATTGGTGATTCTGCAGATCACACATAATCAGGTATAGCGTCTGTATTATTGGTGATACTGCAGATCACCAATGATCAGAGAAATCTGTTCTTGCTGACACCAATCGTTACAGAACAGCAGACCAAAACATTATGGATGCACTGCGTGACCAAGTTGAAGTACTGACCACCGCGGTAAACAAGCTTACCGGGGTGATTAATACCCAACAGTCTCAGATTACACAACTGTCTGGGACTGTACAGGTACTTCAAACTACCGTTGATGCATTGCGATCCCCTCTAGTCACGGACCTTCGTATGTCCGTACCTGAAACGTTTTCTGGGCATAGATCTGACTTTCAGAATTTTAGGAATCGTGTGTTGTCTTATTTTGAGTTTAGGCCCAACCTATCAGGATCTGAGAACCAGAGGGTAACATTTATAAAGACCCTTCTGTCAGGAGATTCACAAACGTGGGCATATAGTCTGCAGGCTGAGCATAAGGCCTTATCCTCAGTTCAGGAGTTTTTTAAGGCCATGGCCGTTATATACGATGATCCGGATATTGCTATCACGGCTGAAAGGAAACTAAAGACCCTCAGGCAGGGTCATAATCCAGTGGAGGTTTATGCCGCAGAGTTTAGGAGGTGGGCTGTATCAGCTAGATGGGGAACGTATGCATTGTTAGACTGTTTCCTGTCAGGATTATCTGATGCAGTTTCTGATTTGATGTTAGGGCATCCTGAGCCTAAATCCCTAGACGAAGCGATTTCGTTGGCGGTACGGGTTGATCGCCACCTTCGCTATCAGAGACAGACCGTGGGAGAAACGCTATAAGATCTGTTTCTTACGCCTCTTCTCTACCCTCGTCACCTCAAGATGAACCGATGCAGATCGGTCACTCTAGGTTAACGCAAGTGGAAAAGAATCGCAGAAGGTCAGAAAGACTCTGTCTATACTGTGCTGAGGAGGGTCACATTGTCCAGAATTGTCCTAAGAAGTCGGGAAACGCTGCTGCCTAGTGCCTAGGTGTAGTCAGAGGTAATACCCTAGGCGAGCCGTTTCTACCTCTAAACAATAACCGTTTGCTCCTCCCTTGCTCCATTTCCTGGGAGGGTCGGGCCACAGAGGTATTCGTGGACTCGAGCTCTGCAGCTAATTTTATAGACTATGACTTTGTGAAAAATTTGGGTATTCCTTTACTCCCGCTGGATTGTCAGATTCCGGTCACAGCGGTAGATGATTCTCCGTTTCAGTGAAGATAGCCTCTTTCCCAGACTCCCTTGTTGTTATGTACTATAGAGGTGCTACATAAGGAGAAATTACAGTTCTTTGTCCTGCAAATGGTCACTTCTACCATAATCCTCGGTATGCCCTGGTTGCAACTACACCAGATTGACTGGGCTTCCGGTCAGCTACAGAGCTGGTCAACCCATTGTCATCATCATTGTCTGGAGAGAGTTGCTGTTTGTGCCACCAAGGTTCAGGTGAAAGGGATGCCAGTGCAGTATGCGGAGTTTTCTGACGTGTTTTGTCCCAAATCAGCAGACAAACTCCCACCTCATCGAAGTTTCGATTGTCCCATTGAATTAAGATCAGGTTGTATGCCTCCTAGAGGTCATCTCTATAATTTGTCTGGGCCTGAGAAGCTGGCTATGCAGGAGTGCATTAAGGAAAATTTGGCCAAGGGCTTCATCCGTCCTTCCAGATCTCCAGCGGGGGCTGGGTTCTTTTTCGTGCAGTAGAAGAAGGACGGTGGGCTTAGACCTTGTATTGACTAACGGGGGTTAAATAAGATCACAGTGAAAAATCGCTATCCACTGCCTTTGATAGACGATCTGTTTGCTCAGGTGACCAATGCCAGTATTTTCTCTAAACTGGACCTTCGAGGGGCATACAACCTGGTACGCATTAGGGACGGTGACGAGTGGAAGATGGCGTTTAACACGCCAACGTGCACTACGAGTATCTGGTGATGCCCTTCAGGTTGTGTAACGCGCCTGCCGTCTTCCAAGAATTGATTAATGAAGTTTTTAGGGAGGTTCTGGGAAAATTCGTGCTAGTATATTTGGCCGATATACTGATCTTTTCTCCCAACCTAACGGAACATCGTAAACATGTGAAGTTTGTGTTACGTAAATTAAGGCAGAACTTCTTGTACGCCAAGTTAGAGAAATGCCTCCCTTTTTTGGGGTATATTATTTCCACTTCAGGCCTTTCCATGGATCCTGAAAAAGTCTCTGCTGTGTTGGAGTGGCCGCAACCTGTGGGTTTGAAGGCACTCCAGAGATTTCTTGGCTTCGCCAATTACTACAGGAAGTTCATCAAAGGGTTTTCCTCTGTAGTATCACCCTAACCAACCTTACCAAAAAAGGGGCTGACACTTACCATTGGTCAGCAGAGGCACAGTCTGCCTTTGCTACGCTTAAAAAGCTATTTTGTTCTGCTGCCATTCTGAGACACGTGGATGTCACCTTCCCTTTCATCGTTGAGGTAGATGCATCAGAGATTGGGGTTGGGGCTGTACTGTCTCAGCGCTCTGGCTTACAAGGCAAACTCCATCCCTGTGCCTTCTTCTCTCGTAGGTTCTCTACAGCTGAGAGGAACTACGATATTGGCAATCGGGAGCTTCTGGCAATTAAGTTAGCCTTTGAACAGTGGCACCATTGGCTTGAAGGGGCAGAAGATACAATTACAGTTTATACTGTTCATAAAAACTTGGAGTACATTGAAGGGGTCAAAAGGCTTAGTCCCCGACAGGCCCGCTGGTCCCTGTTCTTTTCAAGGTTCAGATTCGTGATCACGTACACCCCAGGAAGTAAGAATGTCAAAGCAGATGCATTGTCTAGGTGCTTTGAGCCAGAGACAGTTCAGCCTGCAACCCCTGAGACCATCTTACCTCAGAAACTGGTGGTAGCAGCCACGGAAACCTGGGAGGATTGGGCAGTTACCTTAGGGCCTTATCAACAGGATATCCCAGAAGGGAAGCCAGATAGGGTTCGCTTTGTGCCACTTCCCTTTCGCTTACAACTCTTGCAATTATTCCATACCTATAAGAATGCAGGGCATCCCGGAGCTGCTCGAACTCAAGACCTATTGGCTAGATGTGTATGGTGGCCATCAGTGGCACTTGATTGCAAGGAGTTTGTAAGGGAATGTTCTGTGTGTGCCAGAAGTAAGCCATCTCGCCAGGCGCCGGTGGGTACACTACCAGTGCCAAATGAACCCTGGACTCACTTGTCTATGGACTTTGTGGGAGAACTCCCCAGCTCTGAGGGCAAGACGGTCATCTGGGTGGTAGTTGATAGGTTCAGTAAAATGCCTCATTTCGTACCTCTGAAAGGACTCCCCTCGGCCCAGGAATTGGCTGATCTCTTCATCCGGCACATTTTCCGGCTGCATGGCATTCCGGAGAATGTAGTGTCAGATAGGGGAGTCCAGTTTGTGTCGAAATTCTGGAGAGCCTTTTGCCGTCAGCTCAATAATGAACCTTTCATTTTCATCAGGCTACCACCCACAGACCAATGGACAGACCGAAAGGGTTAACCTGTCTTTGGAACAATTTCTTAGATGTTATGTGGCAGATGCGCAATCAGATTGGGTAAAGTTCCTGCCATTTGCAGAGTTTGTGCATAATAATCTGAAGAGTTCTTCGTCAGTATTATCTCCATTTTAAGTGGTCTCAGGGAGATCTCCTAAGTTTTCTCCTTTGCCAGTGGCATCTTCTCCCTTTCCGGCACTAGAAGATTGGCAAAGGGCTTTGAGGGAGATTTGGCTGTTAGTAAAGAAAAATCTGGGGAAAGCCTTCCAGACTCAGAAAAAACAGGCAGATAAGAGACGATCTGAAGAGTGGAAGTTTTCCCCAGGAGATAAAGTGTGGGTGTCTACTCGACATCTAGCATTGAAACAACCATCACCAAAGTTAGGACCCAGATTCATAGGCCCATACCCTGTGTCCAAAAAGATTAATGATGTGACTTGTGATTGATCTCCCAGCCAGCATGAGAGGTGTGAGGTCATTCTATGTTTCCTTGCTTAAGCCTGCTGTGCATGTGGATTCCTCACCCCCCCCCCCCCCTGTAATGATTGACAACCAGCCTGAGTATGAGATCGAGAAGATTTTGGATTCTCGATTGGTGCAGAACTCAGTACAGTACCTGGTTCATTGGAAGGGGTATGGCCTAGAGGAGAGAACTTGGGTGCCGGATTGTCGCATGCATGCGAAGGAGTTAAAAAAGGAGTTTCATGAGTTACACCCGGAGAAACCGGGTAGGAAGTGTCCGGGGTCCACTCCTCAGGAGGGGGGGTACTGTAATGAATAGCGGAGATACGGCCGCAACAGCAAGCGGCATGGCGGCTATCTCCGCGTCTCAGCCAGCGGTTTTCGCTGCGCAGTTACACGCTGGTGCTTTGACTAGTCCTTCCATTGCTCACAGACTAAGGGCAGGCGACAGGACCTTTATGCAACTAGAAGAGGAGTCAGCTGATCAGGCGATCAGCTGACTCCAGCTATGCTCCGGATTGGCTGAGTGACTGGGGCGGCGCTGTGGAGCGCTTGCAGTATATATAGGACAGGTCATTCAGTTGCTCCGCGTCTGCTGTTGCAAATGCTACGTGTTAGCACTCAGACCTAGTCAGATCCCAAAGTGTTCTAGAACCAGCTGGAGCTGGGGATCCACGCTTAGCCAGATTCTGTTGATAGCTTAAAGTACTAATTGAATTGTATTATTTGTTATGACCTTCTGCTAGCCTGACTACTCTTCTGCTTACTGATCCTGTACCTTTGCCTATCTGATATAGTTGCCGACTCTGCCTGAAACTCTACTCTGATCTAGCTTTCTGTCTCTGTACCGTATCTGTCCGCTCGTTGTCAAACCTACTTGTCTGACTCTCCTATCCTCACCAGTGGGCATAGTCACTGGTGAGGGATTCTCAGGTGAATACTAGCTGCAGTACTATCTGAATCACCTGCCCCTCAGGTGGTCAGTAGCTGCAGTACAGTCAGAATCACCTGCTTCTCAGGAGATTACTAGCAGCACTACTATCTGAATCACCTGCTCCTCAGGTGGTCAGTAGCTGCAGTACAGTCTGAATCACAGTGAAGTACAGTGAATAGTCACTACAGTTCTACCCTCTCTACCTGCTCCTCAGGTAATAGTGGCTACAGTACAGTCTGAATCGCCCATTCCTCGGGTGATCAGGACATTGTTGTAACATAGTTCCACCCGCTCCTCGGGTGAACTATTTCACTACTGTCTGTATCTCCAGCTTGCTGGAGTTTGTATTCCTGTGTTACATAGATATATCCTATCTCCCAGCTCCTCTGGGAATAGCAAGTATCTCTGTCATTACTGTTGCACCAAACACATACCCTCACAGGTTAAACTGCAGGTCACCAATAATCAGAGAAATCTGTTCTTGCTGACACCAATCGTTACACATACAAAGCTCTATATATCCTTGCCATACATCTTTTCATTTATCTCCATATACGATCTATCCCAGAACCCTCGCTCTTTCCATGAAACCTTCTTGTCGTCCAGCATGGATACTTCATCTCACACTCGCACCCAGGACTTCACACGAGTGCCATCGATCCTTTGGACCTTACTCAATCCACCTGTCTGTCATGCTTCAAGTCAGGAAATTTGTAAACACACACTCAAGACCAGGGGCGTGGCTTGGGGGTGGACGAGGTAGGACATGTGCCCCCGGGCGCTGGGTCCCCAGGGGCACCCAGCCGTGACTGGGAGGTTTTGTATTTTTTTAAAAAAAAAATATATTTAAGTATTTTCCTGCGGGGAGCGGAGAGAAGGGGGAGCGATAGGCACAGCGGTGGGGAAGGGGGATGTCTCCCCCCTTTCCCTCACCTTAGGGCTCTCCCTCTCTCTCACTCCCCCCTTCAGATAGGAGCGGCGGGCTGGGCGGCAGAAGACTTACTCTATTCCGGGCGCGTAGAGTGATCTTTGCTCTGCTACTCTGGTCTAGTCTAGACCAGAGTAGCGGAGCACTGATCCCTACGCCCCGGGAATAGAGCAAGTCCTCTGCTGCCCGCCGCTCCTATCTGGAGGGGGAGTGAGAGAGAGCAATCCGTCCAGTCTCATCAGCTGAACAACAGACTGTACACATGCCCGATTTGACGAGCAAACGACTGGACGTTCAAACGTCCAAACGGCGGGTCGTTTGCAAAAATCTGATGTGTGTATGTACCTTTAGATGATCCAGCACTGCAGATCTCTTGATAATGCATTGAGGCCCCCGCTGTACACACACGGATTCTCTGCTGAGAACCTTCTAGCATGTGTACAAGGTTTTAGCCTACGATAGTGTATGATAGGGACAAGATAGTATGACTATGGTAGGGATTAGATTGTGAGCTCCTTCACGAAGGAGTGATCGGATAGGTAGGAGGAGATCCAGGCCATGGCGCTGCCCATGGACTGTAGTGATTGGAAGAGGAGGGGGTGGGCTACAGTATCAAATGTTGAAGAAAGGTCAAGGAGGAGCAGGATGGAATAACTGCCTTTGGCCCTGGCAAGGGTAAGATCGTTGACCACCTTGGCGAGGGCTGTTTCAGTTGAGTGTGGAGTTTGGAATCCATACTGTAGGGGGTCAAGTAGGGTATTGGTGTTGAGGCATTGGGTAATGCGACTCATTGCACAAACTGTAGATACCTGCCACTGCAATGCCGCTGGCAGCTTATTTGTGTCTGCTGTTTATTTTTATTATTTTTATATGTATCATTTGGGGGAAAAATCTTAAAACATTTTAGGGCCCTTTAACACTGGTGCGGTGCAGTGGGTCATTTTACTGCACTTCACCGATATGCTAATGAAAGCTTATGGGTGCTTTCATACAGCATGTGGTGCGGTGCACCGGAAGTCACCAATCTACCGTGAGTGCATACCGACGTTACCGCGCAACCTCTGCAATGACCTGTGGCAATGTGCTGCGGATTAGACGTCATGTCAATTTATGGTGATGTAGGGATTTTAAAGACGGCGGCGCCAGTGCGGCGCACATGCACAGAAGCATATTTTTTACAATACGCTTCCATGCACTTCCCTATTTCCGAAACCGAAAGTGGCTGCAAGAGAGCGTCCCTACCTTTTTGGATCTGAGCCAGAATGGGATTAATGCATACTAATGCGGGAATCCCTGAAGGCCTGTTTTTGGTGGTGTTTTGCAGCTCCTGGGCTGCTATGGAGAGTGGAGGAGGTATGGCACTGCACCACTGCCGCCAATCTATAGTCTGAAGCCGGCCTGAGGATGTTGCTGCTTATATGTGCCACAAATGGTATACAAAGTAACAGAAAATGGTGCTCTCCTACTAGGAACTGATTTCTGAATGCTCCTGTTGACACTGTTGCAGCATGAGAAGTAGTGTTTTCTTATCACTCTTCAATAACTGAAAATGTGAAGCATCTGGAACATTTTTAAAGTTTACTAATTCTGGGGCATTTGAGGAACATGTGGGAACTAAACACCAGAACTGAATCATATAGCGAAAAGGAGAAGCCTTTAATATTTAATAACTGCACAGGATTCCTTCAGTGACAGGAAAGGGTTGGTGTTTAAAAATATACCATCATAAAAACTGTTACCAGAGCTGTTAAACCACAAAAAGTTTATATATGCAAATAAACCTACCTTACATGTTTATAAAAAACTAGACATAACATGCAGCAGTCATCCTTTGCTATCTTAGTATGTTATATAATGTGCTAAATAGGGAAAGAAAAAAAGGTCTTGTTGATAATTAACTGCTTTTAACTGATGTTTTTTTTTTTTTTTAATTATTTCTAAAGGCTGGAACCACACTTGCGGAATGCGGAAAACAGCTGCAGTTTTCTGCAGGCAATTTTGCTAATGTACATTTTAACGCGCCATTCACCCACTATAGACCTCTGCCACTTGCCAGCAGTCTATGGTAATTGCGGGCACTTTGAGATGTTATCCCGGTAGAAAATCGTGGAGTTATGAACTAATGTGCATAGTCACTGAAAAGCATTACATGCAATTTTACATTGCGTGAGGCAATTACATTGTGTGTTTAAAGGACATCTGAGGTGAAAATAAACTGATGAGAAAAACAATTGTATCTATCATCCTTCTCCTAAAAATTACTTTTTTTAAGATATCCCACAATTTTATTTCATATTTAAATCTAGTTTTTAAGTTTTTACTGTTGCATTGTCTCTGCTCAATGACACCTTCATTGAAGTATGCTAAAGCTCAAATCTATGAATTATCGACCCTTTTTATCTCTTTCCTGCTCCAGGAAGCCATTTACTAAAAGGAAATTATTTTAAGGCTGTAATTACTGATCAGGAAGGGTACGTTTCCACTAACGCGAATTCGCATGCGTTCGTCGCATGCAAATTCGCATAACCAATAAAAGTGAAGGAGCCTGTGTCCACTTGTCAGGAAAACGTTGCGTTTTCTTGTGCAGGAAAAATCTGCACAACAGAGTTATCCGAATTCGCACACCGCACACCCGCACGGGTAATGTAACTAAATAGGAAAACCGCAAGCTCTTTAGTCTTGAGGTTTTCCCGGCGTTTCCACGTGCGATTTTGTCTAAAAACCCATGTCAATGCTTGCCGGCATTGACATGGTTAAAATCGCGTCGTTAAAACCGCGGGCGATTCCGCGTGAAAATCCACATAGACACGTCAACGAATCCGCAACCGCATGCGGATTCGTTGACGCGATTTCCGCGAGCAAATCGCGCCGCTCAAGTGGAAACGTACCCTGAGGGTTATGCTATAGTCTGACCCAGTCCCGACCTGGGCAGAAACTGTCACTTGCGTACTTGATGATTAACTCTTTCAGGCAGAGAAAGAAAAAAAAAAAGAAACATAACGCTGTTATTTGTGTTATTGGCACTATACATACACATATCTATCTCATCTTGTCACATGTCACCTCGGTTGTCCCTTTAAGCAAGTGTAGTCCCAGCCTAATAGGATGCATTGCAGCAGCCTTGCTGTAGACTTCCTGACAGCTTCTCTATCACTAGCCTGTTCTTGGGGACTTGGTGCTCCATCACTCGCACATCTCTCATGACACATGTCATGTGAGGGGACAGCCAGGACTGCAATGCCGTTGGAGCAGATTCTCCCTGCCCTTAGCACCAGCAGTCACGTGTGTGTGTGGGGGGGGGGGGGGGGAGTATGCTAGAAGCATAATACCTGGACACAAGACTGAATGAGAACCCCAGGCTCTGGCACTTCCACAACAGTGTGGAAACAAGGTGCGAAGAGAGGAAAAAATCATTTGGGAGGTAAGGATGTATATCATACCTTCAGCATTAGAGTTAATTTGTGGAGTTGAAAATGCCCTGTGAGCAATGCGTGCTTAGTTCTATGTAAAGAATTATTGCATGTAATCTGCCAAGTAAAGTAATGTATTGTCTGGTACACACCATGCAATTTCCCACAGATTGAAGGGTTGACTTGATTATTCCCGACAGGTCCAATCTGATTTCCGATCGTCTTTCAATTTTCTAATCACTTTTATAGAAAATCGATCAGAAAAATCAGATCAGACCTGTCGGAAGTAACTGATTCGACCCATCTATCTGACAGGAAATTGCATGGTGTTTACCAGGCATAAGATCTCATAGCTTAATTTGCATGGTTCACCATACTCATATCTGGCAGAGAAGGAGGTACAAAAGCACAGCCTAATTGACTGCTAGAAAGTAAAGAAGAGATAATGTATCGCTGAAACAGGCAAACACTACACTGCTCTGCTGCAATACTCTGCTGTGGGGATGGAGGTGTGTAGGTGTGTGTGTATGATTTACCAGTTACAAGGGGGGAACTTGGATCCAAGGTGGGGGCCCCATGCTAATTTTGCAGGGGAAGGAGGAGGGTGTTCCTATGGGTTATTGCTGCACCCCGGCTTAAAGTACACCAGAGAAGGTACTCTAGGCTTAATTTATACTTACCAGGGGCTTCCTCCAGCCCCATGAGCAGCGATGAGTACCTCGCAGTCCTCCTCGGCCCCTCCATTCTAATGCTACGAATGTCGGTAATCCGGTCATTCACCGCCAGTCGAAGTCTCCTGCGCATGCGCGGCTTGGCCACTTACACCCCTGCCGTGCTCACGTCCCCTGGAGTGTTCTGTGTCTGTGCAGTACTACTGCAAATAATGCTCCAGGGGACAGGAGCGCGACGAGGGGTGCGCGCACGGCTGAGCCCCCCATGCGCAGAGGGCTGCAACTGCCTGGATAACTAGGAGCATAGCGGCTTAATGGAGGGGACAAGGAGGATGGTGAGGGACTCAGCGCTGCTCATGGGGCTGGAGGAAGCCCTGGGTAAGTTTAAATTAAGCCTAGTGAACCATCTCTGGTTCACTTTAATCTGACGGTGTTTTCGTCAGAATCACTGTCACCGGTGTGCTCCTTTGGACTGAAAGTCAATGCGCTGTCTTTCGTTTGCTTCTTACAATGATGGGCATTAAAAGCTCTAGAGGGCCACAAGGAGGGTGGCAAGGAGGGCCACATTTGTCCCACTGGCCTTGTGTTTGACACCTGTGCTCTAGATTATAAAGAGACTTTCCTATTAATTGTTTTCCCCCGCTTCAGGTATGCTTAAAGGAAATATCAGGCAAAAAAATTAAAAACAGATTTACTTACCTGGGGCTTCCTCCAGCCCCTAGAAGCTTATGTGTCCCTTGCCACAGCCCGCGATCCCCTCCATAGCAACTGCCAACCCAGCGAGATTGGCGGCTACTGCGTCTGTTGGAGCGTGCGGCCGTGCTGTTTGCGGTTACGGTCTCATAGATGGCAGCGTTCTGCGCAGGTGCAGAGTGGGAGCAAGAGAACACAGTAAGGCCACTAGAGTCTACCTATCTACCTTACCTATCAATACCTGGCTGACACTGGAAAATACCTATTGCTACGTTCTTATTACTAAAAACTACCTATCATTAGCTTTTATTTTGTATTATTTGCCTTATTTTACTCATGGGCTATGTGATCTAATTGTCATAATTTACCTGTTTAAAGTTTGTCCAGATATTTTGAAAAGGATAGACAGTTTTGTTTAACTAGAAATAAGTCTTAACCCAAAAGGAATGTGCAGCGTTAGCTAGACTGGCATTGCAAAATGCTAGAAATCTTGCACTTGCTTCAATTTTACATACTGTATTTCCTTTTTGACTATCAGTCTCACAAACTTGTCTCACAACTGAGTCACAAGTTCACAACTGCTTGCAGGATACCGTTGAGTCTGTGGGACTGATTTACTGAAGGAGAAGTGAAGAGCACAGATATGATTCTGAATTTTTGTTTGTAAACTTGCAAAAAAAGAAACATACAAAGCAAGGAGCTGCTACTGGAATGTCCATATGAAAGTCACACAATGCAAAGTTAATGACAGCACTTTGAAGAGACACTGTAACATCAAAAAGTTCCCCTGGGGGGTAATTGCCTCGGGAGGGGGAAGCCTCAGGGTCCCAATGAGGCTTCCCACGCCGTCCTCTGTCCCACGGGGGTCTCGCTGCAGCCCTCCGAACAGCGGCCCGACAGATCCGACAGCTTGTTCAATATTTACCTTTCCAGGCTCTAACGGGGGCGCTGTTGCGGCTTTCAGCTCCGAAGTAGACGGAAATACCCGATCTCAGTCGGGTCCGTTCTACTGCGCAGGCGCCGGAGACTTGCGCCTGCGCAGTAGAGCAGACCCGACGGCGATCGGGTATTTCCACTTATTTCGGAGCTGAAAGCCGCCACAACGCCTGCGCAATAGCCGGGAAGGTAAATATTTACATCGCCGCTGTTCAGAGAGCTGCAGCGAGACCCCCGAGGGTCGGAGGACGGCGTGGGAAGCCTCATTGGGACCCTGAGGCTTCCCCCTCCCGAGGTGAGTACCCCCCCAGGGGAACTTTTTGATGTTACAGGTTTTCTTTAAAGGAAACCTGGAGCGAGAAGAATTTGGAGGCTGCCATATGTATTTCCTTTCAAACAGTATCATTTGCCTGGCAGCCCTGTCTGTTTGGCTGCAGATGTATTTGAATCACACCAGAAACAAGCATGCAGCTAATCTGGTCAGATCTGACAATAATGTCAGAAACACCTGATCTGCATATGCTTGTTCAGGGGCTATGGCTAAAAGTAGTAGAGGTAGAGTATCAGCATGATAGCCAGGCAACTGTATTGCTTAAAGGGACACTTAAGCCAGAAAACAAAATGAGTTTTACTCACCTGGGGCTTCTACCAGCCCCCTGCAGCAGTCCTGTGCCCTCGCAGCCACTCACTAATCCTCTGGTTGCCCCGCTGCCAGCTACCTTAGTTTTTGCCGACAGGCCCGTCAGGACTGGCCACGCGTAGCTTTTTCCGCATTCCCGACTGCAATTAGCGCCATTGCGGGCCACAACACGTACAAAAATACGCGCTGTCGCATTACAAACACATAGATATGCGGCAACGCCTATTTTTGTGCACGTTGCGGCCCGCAATAACGCTAATTGCAGTCAGGAATGCGGAAAAAGCTACGTGTGGCCAGTCCTGACGGGCCTGTCGGCAAAAAACGATACTAGCTGGCAGTGGGGGACCAGAGGATTAGTGAGTGGCTGCGAGGGCACAGGACTGCTGCAGGGGGCTGGTAGAAGCCCCAGGTGAGTAAAACTCCTTTTTTTTCTGACTTAAGGTTCACTTTAAAGGACACCTTAGTCCTTAACCGATTCAGAAATTGGCTTCCTGTATGTGCGGGGAGGTGCGCATGGGCTTACCACACCTCCTGTGGGCCGGTGTCTGACTCCATTGATCTGTAACCGACCCTGTTCCAAAGCCCTGGTCGGCGCAGTTTGTACGTGGGAGTACGTGCGCATTCCGCAGGAATATGTATCCGGTGCGCGTGCCCTCTACATCTTCCTGCGGGTGTGTCTGCATACTCATGTGGACATACTGTACTTGCACTTATCAGGGCTTTGGAATGGGGCCAGTTACAGACAAACAGAGGCAGCCGCACCCCCACACACACAGGGCGTGAATTTCCAAAATGGTTAAGGACTAAGGTATCCTTTAAAAGGAAATAAATAGGCAGCCTCCATATACCTCTCGCTTAGGTTACCTTTAAGTGACCTTGATAGTTTACGACGTACATATAAGTAGTGCATATCATCTATTCTAAACCCTATGGAAAGCAATCTTTGTTTTGAAATAAAGAAAGATGGAATCTCACTGGCTGCTGAATTTACAGCTTTTGCTTTTTAAACACAAAATGTAATTATAAATAGTGGTAAGCCTCATATTGCAATCCACAGTAGAGCATCAAAACGGCGGTCGTTTTATGTACTATGCCTGGTGTTTTATCTTTATGGCATGATTACAATGTGGCTAGCCCATGAATTGCACGTTTTCTAAGTCACCTGACTTCTTACAAACATAACAGACCACATAGGATAAGAACTCACGATTTCTCTGTGTAGAATGGCTGCCCTCTACTGGTGGAACTGCATGGGGATATTGTAAACTATATGGTTATTGCATACTCTGTAATACTTTGGGCTGTTTACCATTTCAAAATATGTTTCTGCGTCAATGTGACTAGTAACATCTTTAAACCTTTTATGTGTTATGAAATATATGGCAACAATTAAATTGTGCAGCAAACAGTCCCTCTTCTGAACTGAAGAAAGTTAAAATTTGAAGGACTCTCTTGGCTTGATTCACAAAAGGGTGATAATTGAGTTATCACGCCTAAAAGCTTTGCACATGCAAACTAGGGTGCTAAGTAGTTTGCACTCTAGTTTGCACGTGCAAACTAGGGTGCAAACTACTTAGCACTATAGTTTGCACGTGAAAAAGCTTTTAGGCGTGATAACTGAGTTTTTAGGCGTGATAACTTAGTTATCACGCTTTTGTGAATCAAGCCCTTTATGTTATTGGGCTTATTTATGTTAAAGAATAACTGTTAGGCATAAATCCAAAAACAATTCTCGATTAGTAGCTGTTAAAATCGTAAAAATTATGCTATCCTGGCAATATTAAAGTGTAAAATCAATCTCACCCCCCCCCCCCAATAGATTATCATTCCCCATGCCCCCAGGCTCTTATCTCTTACAATGGCCGCAGAAGGGAGGATGCAGTGCATGCTAATTCAGCCTGACTGGCTAAAGCCTCTATCCCTCCCGTTTTCCTCTCCAACACCTCTGTGATTGGCCGCCTGATCTCCTCTACTATGGTGGTCACAGCCAGCTGCTAGGGCGCAGGGAGGGGGGCCAGCACCTGCCCTCTGTCACTGTCCTCGGCCCCTTCCTGTAGTGTGCCATGTTCGCCACCTCTGCACTCCTGCCGCATCCGCCGCCCCCTACATCCCTCCTCGGCATCCCCTCTCCTCCCCACACTATTGCTGAGCACAGTGGGGAGGAATAAAGGCAGCGCACACAGACACACCTACTCATGGTTCCAGGTACTGGAGTTCCCGTCTATACTCTGCACTACTGCCGGCAGTAGTGAAGAGAGTATAGACAGTAGATGAGTCTGTGTGCGCTGCCTTTATTCCTCCCTGGTGTGCTCTGTAATAGTGTGGGGAGGAGAGAGGATGCTCAGGGGGGAATGCTTCAGCCTGTGGGACCCAAGATAGCCCCTGCCAGGAACAGAATTCTCTTCATTTACTATAGAAAAATCAATGAAGTCAAAACGTGGACAGTGCAATACATCTGTTATGTAAGTAGAGCAAGTAATTATCTACTTATATATGTTTTTTCCCAGGCATAGTATGGCTAATAGTTGCTATTTAAAGCACATAGTAGGACAAATGTATTTCCCCAATTACAAAGAAAATTGGAGCAAAAGGAGAGTAGATCACTCAAGTAAATGAAAGATGGATTGTGATGTATTTTGATTATGCAAATGAGCTTGATTTACATAGAATGAATGGGACTGAAGCATGAAAGGACAACTGAAGCAAGAGGGATATGGAGGCTGCCATGTTTCTTTGCTTTTAGGCAATACCAGTTGCCTGGCTATCTTGCTGACCCTTTGCTTCTAATACTTTTAGCCATAGACCCTGAACAAGCATTCAGCAGATCAGGGGTTTCAGACATTATTGTCAGATCTGATAAGGTTAGCTGCCTGCTTGTTTCTGGTGTTATTCAGACACAACTGCATCCAGATAGATCAGCAGGAGTGCCAGGCAACTGGTATTGTTTAAAAGTAAATAAATATGGTAGCATCCATATTCTTTTGAGTTCAGTTCTCCTTTAAGGAATGTTACCCATGGAATTTTGGAGGTCTGAAGAATTTGACTTCATTCCACCCCCTATTTTTCTTAAATGCCTTAAGTGCCTTAAATCTTTTGGAAATGCACATATTTCACAAAATGCCTCCCATTCTTTGTGAATCAAGCTCAGTAACATATACTGTACATGGTGGTAAGCATCTGACTACACTTGAGAGTATAGCAAGACTGTTTTTAGATTTTACATCCTGCATTTGTTATGTCATGTCATTAGCGTGTCTTGCCTCAAGCCTTGCATTTTCTAAGTCACCTGACTTCATGTAAGTAACAAACTGTATAAGGAAAACACCTCTAGATTTATCAGTGTAAGATGTCTGCCCTCTGCTGGTTTAAATATAACAATACCGGCTGCCAAAAAGACATGAAAACAGCACAGCATGGAAAATAGAAATATTTATATAATATTGCAATACCATATTCTGTTTCACTTTAAATTCAAAATCATTCATGCAGTATAGGAATCACAAGTTTATACTGTCCTTATGTTATAAATGGAACATTTCAGACATCAGTTCATTCATAGCTAAAGTGGCATTTAGGCTCAAACAAATTTAAAATAAACATTGTTGATTGGCATTTAAAAAAAACTATTGGTCATCAGCTAAAACTATGTGTAAAGGTTTAGCTATTTAGCAACAACGTTATATTGCGAATACTATATGCAATGTTCTACTTTGTTCTTTATTTGTATTTTTCACCAAATGTTTGATGTTAAGGAAATTCTACCCGTACAATATATTGCATATGTTGTAATTGTCTTCTAACAAGTACCAATAATAAAAGTTAATTTTAAAATAAAAAACTATTGGAAGCCCACTACGACTTTTTAAAGGGACTCTGAGCTCAAAAAGTAAACAAAATTGGTACTTACCTGGGGCTTTCTGCAGACCACCGTAGGTCAGGAGGTCCCCTGGCGTGGTCCTGGCTCCTCTACAGGTCCCTCCGGCGCATACCGCACCACCGACACCCGCGCCGGATGTCGGGCTCCCACTTCCCGAACCGGGACGCTCTTTGTCATAACATTGGCTGGCGTGAAAGTATTGGCCGCCGTGATGACGCGCAGCGGCCGACGTGATGATGAAGAGTGTCCCGGTTCAGAAAGTGGAAGCCCGACACCCGGCCTGGGTGTCCGCTGTGCGGTATGTGGAGGAGGGACAGGGAGAGGAGCCAGGACCACGCCGGGGGACCTCCCGACCTACGGTGGGCTGTAGAAAGCCCCAGGTAAGCACCAATTTCGTTTATTTTTTTTGAGGTTAGGGTCCCTTTAACTGCTTAGACTGCTCCAATACACATAGAAGAACTCACTGATAGATTTTAAGAGACTCCGTAACAAAAATTGCATCCTGTTTTTTATCATCCTACAAGTTCCAAAAGCTATTCTAATGTGTTCTGGCTTACTGCAGCACTTTATACTATCACTGTCTCTGTAATAAATCAATGTATCTTTCCCCTGTCAGACTTGTCGGCCTGTGTCTGGAAGGCTGCCAAGTTCTTCAGTGTTGTGGTTCTGCTATGAACTCCCCCTTCCAGGCCCCTCTATGCACACTGTTTGTGTATTATTTAGATTAGAGCAGCTTCTCTCTTCTCTCTTATCTTTTACAAGCTGGATAAATCGTCCTCTGAGCTGGCTGGGCTTTCACATACATAAGAATTACAGACAAGGGCAAAGCAGTTTGCAGGAAGAAACGAGCAGCCTGAAACTTCAGTGCATGAGAACAGGGGGAAAGAAACACACAAATGATCTCTTAAGATTCAAAAGGAAAACTGTATACAGCCTGCTTGTGTATGGATGTATTTTCTATGTGTGGACATACTGTACATCAACCTACTTCCTGTTTTGGTGGCCATTTTGTTTGTTTATAAACAAACTTTTTAAAACTGTTTTTAACCACTTTTAATGCGGCGAGGAGCGGCAAAATTGTATCAGAGGGTAATAGGAGATGTCCCCTAACGCACTGGTATGTTTACTTTTGTGCGATTTTAACAATACAGATTCTCTTTAAGTAGGTAGGTTCTGTAATGTGTTGCAATTTCCCTGCCATCATTGCAAAGTTCTCTTATGTGCACGCTACAGCTAAGGTGTTAATTATAATCTATTTATTACAAAGTTCATAGTTTTCATTTTGTTTTCTTGTTTTTCTGAAGGCGTTTTGGAAATACATACAACATTTGTCCACATTTCTGTAAAAGGTGTACAACATTAATTGAACGGATTCTGCTCATCACTTGCAATGTCTGTCACCTAATTCACTCATTTTCTAAGTCACCTGATTTAAAAGGACTCAGGCTATACAATTTATCATTGAAGAATGGCTGCCCTCTAGTGGTCCAACTGTAGAAACTCATCATATTGATGTCAAAGACATAACAACCAAACTTGTTAAGGTAATACCTTTATTATTATTAGGGATGGGACGAATCCACAATTTCTTCGAATCCGAATCCGGATCCGAATCTAAAAAGGTTCTCGAATATCTCGATCCTTTCGAATCCCGAATCTAACGAATCCTGCACATAAGAATTGTGCGATCCGTGGTATAGTTGCCCGCAGTATAGGTACCAAGGCATAGGTAGCGAGGTAAAGGTGCCTTCAGTATAGCTAGCTAGGTATGGGTGCCTTCAATATTGGTAGTTTTCAGTATAGGTAGCAAGGTATAGGGGCCTGCAGTATAGGTAGCAGGGTATATGGGCCTTCAGTATAGGTAGCAGGGTATATGGGCCTTCAGTATAGGTAGCAGGGTATATGGGCCTTCAGTATAGGTAGGTAGCTGGGTATAGGGGCCTTCACTATAGGTAGTAAGGTACATGTGCCTTCAGTATAGGTAGGTAGGTAAAGGGACCTTCAGTATAGGTAGCAGGGTATAGGGCCTTAAGTATAGGTAGGTGTTAGGTAGGTAGGTAAAGGGACCTTCAGTATAGGTAGCAGGGTATAGGGCCTTAAGTATAGGTAGGTATGTAGGTATAGGGGCCTTTAGGTAGGTAGGTAGGTAAAGGGACCTTCAGTATAGGTAGCAGGGTATAGGGCCTTAAGTATAGGTAGGTATGTAGGTAGGTAGGTATAGGGGCCGGTAGGTAGGTAGGTAAAGGGACCTTCAGTATAGGTAGCAGGGTATAGGGCCTTAAGTATAGGTAGGTAGGCAGGTATAGGTACCTTTAGGTAGGTAGGTACGTATAGCGGGCCTTTAGGTAGGTAGGTGGGTAGGTAGGTATTGAGGCCTGTGGGTAGGTATAGTGGCCTTTAGGTAGGTAGGTAGGTATAGGGGCCTTTAGGTAGGTAGGTATAGAGGCCTGTAGGTAGGTAGGTAGGTAAAGCGGCCTGTAGGTAGGTAGGTAAGGATAGTGGCCGGTAGGTAGGTATAGTGGCCTGTAGGTAGGTAATGTGTAACAAATTCAAAGACACAAAAGGGTGAGAGAGCCCTGCCCTTGTGAGTTTACAATCTAAAGATTTATTTGTACAGTTAGTCATTAAAGGTATTACCTAAACATATGTTACAGTTCCTGAAGATGATTGGCTCTGTATTGCGCATTCACGTGTATGGGCAGTACCAAGCTGCCTGTCTTCAGGGAGCACTCAGGGACAGGAGTGCTCCCGAAACCTTCTGAGGGCTCATGGAGGCAGCACTTCACAGGGGGACAGCGCTGGAGGGAGGAGACAGTAAGGGAATAGAAAAGGCTCAATAGGTTCCAGAGCCTTCACTCTCCATGGATAAGTATCCGACTTTTTTTGGTGTCACTACAGATTTACTTTAATAACAACAGAATTCACATGTAGTTCACATTGCAGAATTCACATGTAGTTGACACTGCAGTCAAAGCCCGTTCTAGACTTTTTACTGCTTGAGGCAAACTTGTGAGGATGCGCTTCCCCCCTCCCCCCACCAAATTAGAATGATCGCACAGCAGTACTAGACAATTTGCACCGCACGTTATAGCTGCGGTGAGCCCCCCCAAAAAAACCTCAGTATCGGTAGGTAGCCAGTTATAGGTGCCCCCAGTGTTGGTAGCTAGGTTCAGTTGCCCCCAGTATAGGATAGCCAGGTACAGTTGCCCCCATTATAGGTTGCTCAGGCACTCTCTTCACTTCCTGTTTCTGCCTGGTGTTGCCCCCAGACTTCTGCTGCCTGAGGAAGTCGCCTCACTTGGCATCATGGGCGGACTGGGCCTGACTGCAGTGCTTTTCCAGCAATTTTCAGCAAAGTCCTGTGACAATTAAATCCAATGGTTCTCACTGCAGTGATCTGAGTTTCCTCAAGAGGAAGTGAGGTGCATGTAGCATTTTGGGGGCAATTACAGAAGTAAAGGAGCACAAAATTGTTTGCTGAAATGTTAAAAAAAAATATTACTGAGCTATTGCGTTTTGTATTGTGAACTAGCACTAAAAGCCTGAGCACATTGTCACATTGCTGATTGAAATTCAGCAACTCGGCTCTGTGTGGGATAAGCAGGGAAAGACATGGACAGTGGACAGTGTGTCCATTAGACAGCATTGTCTAAGGGCTCTTCCACACTACATCCTTTTTTAAGCGTTTCAACGCAAAGTCAAAACTTTGCGTTGACCAAGGTAAAATGAAAGTCCATAGACTTTCATTTTACCTTTCACACCCGACGCTGCGTTTCGATGCGGTACGACGCACCCAGGAGCATTTTAACCTTCGGGAATCAATGTTTCCCCGTTGAGTTAATTAATCACTACCGCCGCCGCAGCCTATTCAACGCGTGCAGGAGCTGTTCTCCTGCACGTGTTGTAATGTGAAAGAGGCCTAAAGGACACACTGCTGTGTGCTACACAAAGCTATACTATTTAGCACATTTCAATGGGGCAGCACAGTACGGTGACATGCATTGGTGTATAATGTACGGCTACCTAATAATGAATTCCTTTTTTTGTATAGCGCTCTTCTCCTGTCGGACTCAAAGCGCTTATGAGGCAGCCACTAGAGCCAGATTTCTGCAAAGGCCACAAAGGCCACGGCCTAGGGCGGTAAAAAATCAGAAGGATAAAAGGGCGGCAGGACCTGAGAGAGATAAGAGGCTGCATGTCAAAATAAATTATTTCTCCTGCTCCGAAGCCTCCCTGCTTTGCTGCACACACAGTCAGAATTCCAGAGCTCTGTGTATTTTACTTACTTCGTGGTGTGCGATGAGACAGTGCTATCTCCTGAACATACAAGCTTCAGTATATTGCCAGGGGTGAGAGAAACATGGATCACAATGTAGACATAATTTCTGATCCAGTAAGGTAAACATTTTAACAGAATTATTTCCACTTTACAACTCAAGCTGGGCTAAACAATGTATTGCTGGTCAGACTCTGTTAATGACTTGAGCCATTCCTTCTCCTCTCTCCCCCTGGATTGTAAATCTTAAACAGAAAGATAAGGTTTTTTTTTTCCTTAGAGAGATTTATGGCAGCCCCTTCTAAGCTAAATCTTAACCCCTTGCTGGCTCATTTTAAAGGCAGCAGTACATTGCAAATGTACTGTTGTATACGTTTGTATTGTTATATTCTGTTTTGTATACCAAAAGTAATAACATATACTAAAAATAAAAAAAAAGTTATATTTGTACCTCTATTGGCAAACAGTAAAAAAACACCTGTGAAAGAATCAGTACAATAAATACTATAAAATAAATGCAACAGATCTGTGATTACAGAAGAGCAGAGAGGGAGATGAACGCCGCTCTGCTACTTCATGCCTGGTACACACAATGCAATTTGCCATCAGATAGATGGGTTCGAATTGATTATTTCTGACAGGTCTAATCTGATTTCTGATCATTTTTCTAATCGACTTTGTATAAGTGATCGGAAAATCGATTCAACCCATCTATCTGGTGCGTACCAGGCATTAGGGACTCACTGCTCTGACAGGAAAAACAATCATTCATCATTTTTCAGAGGTATACACGAGTCACTAAAACAGGCATTTCCTCCTGCAAACAAGTGATCGTTAAGGCTCATACACACATCAGACTATAGTCTTTGGAAAATGAAAGATCACAGACCAATCTTACCACCCTTCATGTAGTATGAGAGCCATACCTTCACAGTCTTTTCTATGGAGCTGAACTCCCCATCAGAAAAAAATCTTTGCAAGATGCTGCACACAAACATGCTGTACACATGCAACAAATCAGTATCTGCAAAAGATCTGTTCCTGTCAATGATCCGTTCCTGCAAATTGCATTCATAGTCTATGATATCTGCAGATCCTCATACACACCTTGTTTAACTGACATTCATCTGCAGATCTGAAAATCCATCCTGGTGGATCTGATCTGCAAATGAATGTCTGTTTAACAAGGTGTGTATGATGATCTGCAGATATCATAGACTATGAATGCATTTTGCAGGAACGGATCTTTTGCAGGAACAGATCTTTTGCAGATACTGATCTTTTTTGAATGTCTACAGCATCTTTGTGTGCAGCATCTTGCAAATATTTCTGTCTGATGGGGAGTTCAGCTCCATAGAATAGACTGTGTAGGTATGGCTCTCATACTACATGGAAGGGGTAAAATTGGTCTGTGATCTTTCATTTTCCAAAGACTATGGTCTGATGTGTGTATGAGCCTTTAGTCAGGATGTTGGACAGAATGAAATTGAGTGAAGGTGCATACACACATCAGACCATAGTTTTTGGAAAATGAAGGATCACAGGCCAATTTTACCCCCTTCCATGTAGTATGAGAGCCATACCCTACACAGTCTATTCTATTGAGCTGATCTCCCCATCAGATAGAAATCTTTGCAAGATGCTGCACACAAAGATGCTGTACACATTCAAAAGATCAGTATCTGCAAAAGATCTGTTCCTGCAAAATGCATTCATAGTCTATGAGATCTGCAGATCATCATACACACCTTGTTTAACTGACATTCATCTGCATATCTGGCAATCATCTGCAGATCTGAAAATCCATCCTGGTGGATCTGATCTGCAGATGAATTTCTGTTAAACATGGTTTGTATGATGATCTGCAGATCTCATAGACTATGAATGCATTTTGCAGGAACGGATCTTTTGCAGGAACAGATCTTTTGCAGATACTGATCTGTTGCATGTGTACAGCACCTTTGTGTGCAGCATCTTGCAAAGATTTCTGTCTGATAGGGAGTTCAGCTCAATAGAATAGACTGTGTAGGTATGGCTCTCATACTACATGGAAGGGGGTAAAATTGGTCTGTGATCTTTCATTTTCCAAAGACTATGGTCTGATGTGTGTATGCACCCTGAGTGTGTGTGTGTGTGTGTGGGGGGGGGGGGGTTGGTGGTACCTGGCCTATGGCACTGGGAAGTCCAAATCCGGCCCTGACTAGAGCGCACTCGGTAGGCAGTAGCAGTGTTAGGGAGTCTCGCCCAAAGAACTCCTTACTGAATAGGTGCTGGCTTACTGAACAGGCAGAGCCGAGATTCGAACTCCGGTCTCCTGTGTCAGAGGCGGAGCCCTTAACCATTACACCTTCCAGCCACCAAAACAGATTTTATTTAAAAAAAGGCTCTCTCAGCAACCCTACATACGGGTAAGTAAGTATGTCTGTGTTCACAGGCAAACGAACACTACAGACATAGTCAAAGCAAGGATGCATTGCTGAAGTTTCAAGGCAGGGCGCTATTAATTAGTCCATATTGGGCCAGTCAGCAAGTGGGCGGTAACATTGTATAACCACACCCACCGATTCAGGACCATCCAATGTATGTAGTTTATAGCCAGAAAGGGAGACAGGGTGGGATGGTGGCTGGCCCCATATTTTCAGCATGTCCCAGATACAGATAACCAAGGTGGAGTGTCCACCAATATGTTTCTCCAAAATGTCTCTCTCATATAACGTGTGTGTGTGCGTGCGTGCGTAATTCTGAATAGTGCGGGAACTGATACTAGAACAACCCAATGTACAAGAAATATGGGAAACTCCCTTATCTCCTAACCCAGGCAAAGAACTACTTAAAGGACTTACGAGGCCAAATTCGTTAAGAAAGTGAAGTACCTGCAAGATGTTTAAATGCACGGAGGACGCCGTCCGCGCCCTCCGTGCAGTTCCGCCGGGTCCCCTTCCTGAAAGCGCCCCCCCCCCCCCCCGTGCCGCTGGCGACCCCACAGGCCGGGTCGGGCTCTCATGCCGTTCCTAAGATGGCCGCCGGAGCTGGCCGCGGCTGCGCAGCTCTAGGGCCAACCCCTCCGACCCACGCACTGTAGCTTGGATCGGAGGGGTTGGCCCTAGAGCTGCGCAGCCGCACTCGCGGCAATGCGGACTGCGCAGCCGCGGCCAGCTCCGGCGGCCATATTAGGAGCGGCATGAGAGCCCGACCCGGCCTGTGGGGTCACCAGCGGCACGGGGGGGGGGGGGGGGGCTTTCAGGAAGGGGACCCGGCGGAACTGCACGGAGGGCGCGAACGGCGTCCTCCGTGCATTTAAACATCTTGCAGATACTTCACTTTTTTAACGAATTTGGCCTCGTAAGTCCTTTAAGCTAAGGTATGTGGTCACTGTCAGCAAGCTTAACTTAAAGTTCGCCCTCCCAATATCCATCTACCTAAACAGATCAGATATATTAACATAAGAAAAGCATCCTCAGCATCCCTACATATGGGTAAGTATGTCAGTATTCACAGACCTTTGAAAAGGGACATCACAGACAAACGCAATGCACGGACAATATCCAGCGTACTCATTACTGAAGACATAGGCTTCAAATCATCAAAGGCTGTTCGATGAAGTCCTTTATATATACTGTATTTTAGACTTTCTTTGCTAATTCATCAAGATTTTCACAGGTGCAGTAAAAGAGCTCAACAGGTTTAGGCCTCTTGCACACTACATGCGATCAGTGATGGGCAGATATTTTCCGTGATCACGGATTAGCAGTGCTTCACGAGCATTTTATTCAGCTTCAGTATTTGGGTTAGTCCATCTCTCCATGGGGGATTCTCAGCATGGCCTTTATCCTATACAATAAAACCCCTGTGTCCGTGCGCTGTCCCTGTGTAGTGTAGCTGAACCGTTGTGCGCATGTGCGCACTGCGCAGCATGGACAACGCTACACGGGGATAGCGTGGGACCAGGGAGCTGAGCGGGCGGCGTGCGGCGGGTCAGCGGGCGGGCGGGTCTGCAGCGGGTCAGCGGGCGAAGTGCGTGCGCGATGAGTGCGCGCATGCGCGGTGACACTACGGTAGAGAGTGGGAGGAGAGGGGAGGTGGGAGGGGAGTGGAGGAGAGGGGAGGTGGGAGGAGAGGGGAGGTGGGAGGAGAGGGGAGGGAAGGAGAGGGGATGGGGATTCGACACAGACCTAAAGCCCGTTTTTAAACGGGCTTAGGTCACCTAGTTCTTTATAAAGACATTCCCTGAAAATGATTAATGCACAGATGCTGGCCAGCCTCCCTGCTTGCTGCATAGGATTTTGGCAGTTGAACGGAGCAACTGCCATTCACTCAGTGCTTTTAAAAATAAATAAAACCCTAAGAACCCCCCTATGAAAAGATGGGCTAGTCCAAAATCTGTCGGTAATGTCAGATATCTACTACTTACTGTAAGTGACAGCAACATAGGAGAAAAGTAATTTATTACTCATTTTACTCTGGGAGAAATGCACTTATTATTTGTATGCGTTTTAAATTTTACGATTTTCGCAACAGTTCCTCTTATAGCAAGAGGTTTTTTTGGGTCAAAAACATAGCGTTTTTATTCCTAACAGTGCACTTACACTGTAGTATATACTTGTACTCAGCTAGCTAGCTTGTGAGTGATTACTTGTTAGTTGTAGTCAGTGTAGTTCAGTGAGAGAGTGTACTGATTGATTGCTGTGCTTAGTGCAGGCAGGGTCACTGATTTTACTCTATTAGTGACTGTATGTCCTTGTATTTAGCTAGGCAGTGAGTGACTAACTTCAGTTAGCTGTAGTCAGTGTCAGTGACAGTATACTGATTGCTGTGCTTAGTGCAGGCGTGTCAGTGACAGTATACTGATTGCTGTGCTTAGTGCAGGCAGGTTCACTGATTCTACTGCTCTATTAGTGACTATGTCCTTGTATTTAGCTAGCTAGTGAGTGATTAACTTCAGTTAGCTGTAGTCATAGTAGTCAGTGACAGTGTATTGATTGCTGTGCTTAGTGCAGGCAGGTTCAACTTCACACTGATTCCACTGCTCTATTACTGTATACTTGTTAGCTAGCTAAGCCAGCCAGCCAGTGGTCAACTTCAGTTATTTGCAGTCACTGCCACTGTTCAGTCACTAAATTTAGTCAGTGACATTGTACTGTACTGTTAGTGCAGGCAGATTGCTGTCCACTAATTTTGTGCTCTTTATTATTGTCGTATTTAATGACAACAGCAGTCTGTGTACCCAGCACCAGGGTCCACGGATGCTACAATTTTTGGGATGATTTATTGCACAACTTTGCTGCCATGTCATTGCTATCGATGCATAAAAAAAAAAACATTTACAAAAACCTCTCTGGGTGTTTTTGTGGCGTTGCCCACTCATCCTACTCCAGTGGTACCACTACTACCGGGTGCCACTGGGACTTGCCATGACCTCTGCAATTGCTTAAAGTGTATTTCCCTGTTTAAAACCAATTATTACCAATTAATAGCCACATTTAAAGTGTTGATTTAAGTTTAAAATCCATTTTTTCAAAAACTAAAAGTTATTTCTGGAGCCCCTTATCACATTTATAATCCATGCAATTTGGGGGATTGTACCATGTATAGAGGTTTAAATAATAGCTTAAACGCTGTTCCCTGATCACGGCCATGTTTAACTGTGATTGCCTCATTCACAGGAAAAACCCGAGTCGAATTCGTGAGTCTGGCTCAAATCCGGAAATCAATCAATTTGATCCATTTTTCAATCACAGCCGAATAGTCGAATCCGTGATTGGGGGTATCTGAGCACCACTGCTTGCGATTCTGATTTTTTATACGATCTGATTTTTTATTCCGATTTTAAAAAAAGTACTGCATGCTGCTACGTTTTTTAATCGGAATAAAAAAATCGGACAGTATAAAAAAATCGGAATCGCATGTAATGTGCAAAAGACCTAAGAAGCATATCACTGGCTATTACCTTACGATCACTTAAGTGATCACTTACAACATAAAGATCCATAACAATGGCCAGAAATCAGTCTGTGAATTAGGTAGTGTCACCTTCTGTAGTTTTCCTGATCACTGGATACTGTCTAACGCAGCCCTGTTTCAATGCAGAGGAGGAGACCAGCTGCAAGTAATCGGCGATTGGAACGGCAGGAAGGTGAGTTACTGTATACAAGGCTGCCCGCTGTGCAAACTGTGCAGCGGAGGGAGGAACATGGAGGGCGGCCCGGGAGAAGTCTGGCCATCCTCCTTGTGGCTGACTCCCCTCTCCATTGTGTGTGTGTGTGTGTGGGGGGGGGCACCTACCTATCTAACCTATATTGCGGGAACCTACCGATCTAATCTATACTGGTGCACCTACCTATCTAACCTTTACTGGGGGCTCCTACCGATCTAACCTATACTGGGGGCATCTACCTATCTAACCTATATTGCAGGCACCTACCTATCTAACTTATACTAGGGGCACCTACCTCTCTAACCTATATTGCGGGCACCTACCAATCTAACCTGTACTGGGGGCTCCTACCTATCTAGCTTATACTGGGGTCACCTACCTATCCAACTTATACTGGGGACACCTACCTATCTAACCTATACTGTGGGCACCTACCTAGCTAACCTATACAGGGCGTGCCTACCTAGCTAGCCTATACTGGTGGCAACTATACTGGCTACCTATTGGAGGCACCCACCTAGCTAACCTGTACTGGGGGACCTACCTATCCAACCTATACCGGGGGCAACTATACTTGGGATACTGAGTGCAACTAGACCTGGCTAACGTATGCTGCGGGCACCTATACCTGGCTCCATGGGGGGAGGGGGCAATTTTTACACCCTCGCCCTGTGTGCATTTTAGCCTAGAAACTGCCCTGGTCTAACGTCACTATAGTAATCGCCCCAGAGTTGTATTGTAGAACTATAAGGACAGTAATGATCAAAGGGGTAATGGCAGGAGCAAACAAGCTTATTACATTTGAAAAGAATGTGGTTGTTTTTCTTCACATAATTCTGTAGCTCTGTTACTTCCTGTTGATGTGCAGCTCTGAGGAAATTGCAGCACTCCGACAGACACCTGTTCAAGAAGCAAAATAGACCTATTGTTTGCTGGATTACAGCACATAAAGAGAACCATAATGTAAAAATAGCATGATAAAGGCACTGAAGTTGCCTTTAGTGGTGTAACACTTTCTTAAGTGATATCCATCCATATAGGTCACCCAACAGACAATTTATAATTTCCAAGGACGAATAGGATTTTTGTTTGGTACCAAATATTGAATGGCAAACATTAAATAAAAATAAAAGTATTTTTGTTTTCACTTTAACCAGACAAACACTATTGGAAAAAGTGCTATTATCCAATTTTACTATTATAGCAATATCGTTTAATTGGTGCATTAATTTAAATTAATTGTTTTATTATTACACTAGTAGACCTAAGGCCGTTTAAAAACGGGCTCTAGGTCAGTGTTTCTGGGAGCGTGCGCACCCGCGAGCGACCACCCCACACCCGGCCGCCCGCTCACCTGCCGCACATCCGGCCGCCCGCTCACACGCCGCACACCCGGCCACCCGCTCACACGCCGCCTGCTCGGCTCCCTGGCCCCGTCCCTGTCCTCTTGTCTCTGTGAGGCTGTGAGAGGACTAATGCTAGGTACACACCATGCTATTTTCAGTTAGATTTACCTGCCAGTTTTTTTCCAACATGTCCGATCTGAATTTCGATAAAAATTGTGTAAAAATCGCCGCAATTTTTTGCATACGTGATCAGGCGATCGCTGCGATTTTTACGTGATTTTTACCATGATTTTAATGAAAGTGAATGGGAGTGATTTAAAAAAAAACGCTCACAAAGCGCTAATCAATCACAAAGCAATCAGAAAAGCGCTTATAGTGTGGCTGAGCCCTTAAAGTTTCTCTTTAAGTTGTTGCTGATTTAGGCTTGTTTCACATGGGCAGCTGAAGGTGGTTAACTGACATGTGCTCCCATGCACTGGCTGTGCTCTTGCTAGCCCTTTGCAGGGACAGTGGATAGGCATCAGTCACACTCAGTCATGTCTTAGCATGGCCAAACTGAGGTAGGACATGATGCGGTTTCTTGATGCAGTACATGTCAAACAGTAACACATGTGGGGGTTACACAAATTTTAATAAGCCAATAAAGTTTATACACTGGGGTTTACAGGTGCAAACTTAAGTACTGTTTATAGTCAAATTTGGTATCACCGTATTCTTGTATGGCCTTCATAGAGCAAAGTCAGGTTTGACAAGCATAACAGCCAATAACAGCAAAAAATGGCCTAACAATGTGTTACATGGCAAGAAGCCGCTTCCTCAGAGCACACTATATACATAAAATCAACTGTTCGCCAAAGGACCAGTTCTGTGATACAAGTGGTGATAGTGATCCACGCCGAATGCATACTCCACTATGGAAGAGGCATGCTACGGTTTATGGGTTACAAATGTTGCCATTCGGCTGCTTCAGATTTAAAACAGTTCTTGTCCATAAGGTAAAAGAAACCTCTGTGTGAGAAAACGCGGAAAAGCCGCCGCGTGCGCTCAGAACAAGGCGGCTGATTCCGCGTCCAACGCGGCGGTTTGCACGCGTAGGCCTACATCTGTCAGTATGGCTAAACGCGGAGAAACCGCCGCATGCCGTGATAGCGGTGCGGCTGGCTCCGTGTCCAGCGCGGCGGGTGGTACGCAAGACATGTCTGGTGTGGCTGGGACTGATAGTCCACACAGGTTCAGAAGGACGCGTGCGCGTTGAGAGGCAGAACTTTTATGACAGCCAGAAGGGAGTCAGCTGACCAAGCCGGTTAGCTGACGATTGTACCAGTTCCCATTGGTCCAACACTTAGGGGAGGCGCTGGAAAGCGCTGGGCTATATATACTGGGTGCTGGTCATTTGCTGGTTGTCTGCCGTTGCGATCACTACGTGGAAGCACTCATACCTTATTGTCAGAATCTGTGTTATCATTCTGTTATACTTCAGATTAGTTCCAGGGTGTTGATGATCAAGGACCTCACACCCAAGATTAGGGACTTGTGTTATCATTCTGTTATACCTCAGACTAGTTCCAGGGTGTTGATGATCAAGGACCTCACACCCAAGATTAGGGACTTGTGTTATCATTCTGTTATACCTCAGTCTAGTTCCAGGGTGTTGATGATCAAGGACCTCACACCCAAGATTAGGGACTTGTGTTACTATTCTGTTATACTTCAGACTAGTTCCAGGGTGTTGACGATCACGGAGCTCACACCCAAGACTAGGCATTGTTTATTATCTGTTATGACTTTCTGCTTTCCTGACCACTCTTCTGTTCACTGATTTGGTACTTCGCTATATCTGATACTCTGTTGCCAAACCCTGCTTGCCTTTGGATTACCAAATCAGCCTTCTGTCTTTGTACTGTGTATGTCCGTGTGTTGCCGACCTGGCTTGTCCGACCTTGAGAGCTATCTCCCCAGTTAAGAGATAGTTCACAGACCAGTCAGTGACATCCTCTATTGGTGTCACTCACACTCTGGTCCTTCCCTCTCCCAGTCTGACTCCTCCCTGCGGGAGAGTCTCAGGCTGATGGAATGTACTTACTCTAGCAGTATTCCTTACTGCCCTGTACCTGTCTTCCTGGTATTGTTCTTAAAGTATTACTGTTGCACCAAACACTCATATCTCTCAGGTGTCCAGAGGTTAGTAATATATCTGATTATCGGTGATACTGCAGATCATCAATAATCAGGTATATATCTGTATTTTGGTGATACTGCAGATCACCAATAATCAGATCCTCTCTGTGATACACCGATCGTTACAGAACGGCAGACCTAAAAATGCAAATGGACGCACTCACCAGCCGTCTGGGCACACTTACCACTTCTGTGGAAAACATCAATATAGTGCTGGGCAGTCACCAGACGGTAATGGACGCTTTGTCTGGATCTTTACAAACCCTCCAGACGGCAGTGAAGGATGTGCGATCTCCTCTTAGCACAGACATACGTATGCCTGTACCTGAAAAGTTTTCTGGTCACAGATCTGACTTCCGAAATTTTAGAAGTACAGTGTTATCATACTTTGAGTTAAGACCTAATTCTTCAGGAACTGTGGCCCAAAGGGTTACCTTTATTAAAACCTTGTTATCTGGCGATTCTCAGACCTGGGCGTATAGTCTTCCCACCAGTCACCCGGCCCTGACCTCTGTAGAGGAATTTTTTAAAGCTATGGCTATAATTTACGACGATCCAGACATTGCCTTGACTTCTGAGCGGAAGCTCAAACTTTTACGTCAAGGCAAGAGTCCGGTTGAAGATTATGCTGCTGAATTTAGGAGATGGTCAGTATCGGCCAGGTGGGACACATTTGCCCTTTTAGATTGTTTTTTATCAGGGTTGTCAGACGAGGTCTCCGATCTTATGTTAAGTCAGCCGGAACCTAAGTCCATCGATGAAGCCATTTCATCGGCCATCAGGATAGATCGCCGGCTGCGATATCAGAGACAGACCCGGGGTAAAAACCATGTGAGAATGGTGTCCCACGCTGCTCCCCCAGTGACTCCACTTCCACCCGCTTCACCTCCACCGGAGCCAATGCAGATTGGTCGGTCAAAGTTGTCTCAAGTAGAGCGGAAACGCAGAATCTCAGAGCGTCTCTGTCTTTATTGTGCAGAGGGGGGCCGTAGAGTACAGAATTGCCCTAAGAAGTCGGGAAACGCTACTGCCTAGGTGTAGTCGGGGGTAATACCCTAGGCATGCAATTTTTACCCCTAGATGATAAACGTTTGCTTCTTCCCTGTACTATTTCATGGGAAGATAGGTCTGAAGTCACTGAAGCCTTCATTGACTCGGGCTCAGCGGCTAATTTTATGGATTTTGAATTTGCAAAAAATTGGGTATCCCGGGCACCCCGGTAGAACCACAGATACAGGTTACTGCAGTAGATGATTCCCCTCTGCAGGGTAACAGTCCTCTGTCACAGACTCCAGAAGTGGGGGTCACTATCGGGGTGTTGCATAGGGAAAATTTGTTTTTTTTTTGTGTTACGTATGACAACCTCCACGATCATTCTTGGCATGCCTTGGTTACAACTTCACTCACCTCAGATTAACTGGGCCACTGGTCAGCTAACGAGCTGGTCTTCCCAGTGCTTTCATCATTGTTTAGCGAAGGTAACCTTGGGTGAGACCAAGATTCATGTGGAAGGATTGCCAGATCAGTTCTCTGAGTTTGCAGACGTGTTTTGTCCTAAATCGGCCGATAAACTTCCTCCACACCGCCCTTTCGATTGTCCTATTGATCTCCGGTCTGGTTGTATGCCCCCTAGAGGTCATCTCTACAATGTATCTGGGCCCGAAAAATTGGCCATGCAGGAATACATCCGTGAAAATTTAGCTAAAGGGTTCATTCGCCCTTCCCGGTCGCCTGCTGGTGCAGGTTTCTTTTTCGTAAAGAAAAAAGACGGAGGCCTTTGGCCGTGCATTGATTATTGGGGCCTGAATAAAATCACAGTAAAAAATCGCTATCCATTGCCTTTGATAGACGATTTATTTACTCAGGTCACCAATGCTAAGATCTTCTCAAAATTGGATTTGCGGGGTGCATACAACCTGGTACGGATCAGAGAGGGCGATGAATGGAAGACGGCCTTTAACACACCCGATGGGCATTACGAGTACCTGGTGATGCCCTTCGGGTTGTGTAACGCCCCGTCTGTCTTTCAGGAACTCATTAATGAGGTGTTCAGAGAGGTTTTAGGCAAATTTGTCCTAGTATATTTGGATGATATACTAATCTGGTATAACAAAGAATTTAAGATCTGGCACTCATGTGCTTCAGCTTGGGGGATGTAGACCTTACTTTGAGGGATGCTTTGCTTCACATGCAAATTGTAGCACTTACACCTTTAAATGTTACTCCAACAGCTTCAATAGGACGTGTAGGGAGAGTTATGAACTGTGCAGCAAGTAATTCTGTGCAGGGCACCAAAACAAATACAGTACGTATGGAGAGAGACACTGTGCACCTGTATCATAAACAGTCCCAAAGATTTATTCCATTCCTCTGACAAATATGATCAGCCTTGACATACATCAAAGAAAGGTGCCAAACCTGTATGTGTCGAAGTTGTGGCGGTGTAGAAGGGAGAGGTGACCAGGGGAAGATTCGGACGGCACTACAGCCGTTTCTCGCCGCTTGGGCGCTTGCTTACATGCGTGTCCGTGTAAGGATGGCGCCGGAGAGCTTCCTGTATAGGATCTCCTGACCCCGCCTCCGGCGCCATCTCATTGGTGTGAAGTTGTGACAGGGGAAGGTCGGGGGTGAGTGGGCGGGATTCCGCCGTGATGCGGAAAGAAACTAGATATGTATTTCGTTTCTTAGTGACGCTGTGCAGCGTAAGCTAGAAGGGGCGGGACGCCCAAATCAAAGTGTGCTGTGTCCGTGTCTTCATCCAAAAAAATATTGCAACATACAAATACGTACAACGAAAGAAAAAGAAAACCAAAATAAAATATGTTAATAACCCATTCATCTTTGTGCATAATCAGGAGACATATCTCCGTGCTCTGTGCAGATTGGCATCCGTTTACACCATCAGCCTTTGTATATAGCATCAAGCTCACCTGTCTTATCTCTACGTTGTAAAAGTGTTGACTTTATTTCATCCATTACAAGCACCCCAATTAAGGGGACCCCCAACCCTAGAAAAAACCCCGTTAAAAACCTGGGAGAGCTGGGCGGGACTCTAGTGACCTCTTTCATTGTATATGGGTTGTATTTACCCATATCCCTGTCATACCCCCACGAACAAAGGGGAGGAAAGGAAAGAAAGCAAGAGGAAAACGTATGTACGTTTGCATTATGGAGATGTTCCCCATATGTATTAATAAAATCGAGCTCACAAATCTCGTTACTGATTGGAAAGGTGTCCCCATGCACAAGTCTTAACACAATGCAAACGTAAACATTAAACAGAGCAGAAGCTAGAGAGCCCCTTCTAGCTTACGCTGCACAGCGTCACTAAGAAACGAAATACATATCTAGTTTCTTTCCGTATCACGGCGGAATCCCGCCCACTCACCCCCGACCTTCCCCTGTCACAACTTCACACCAATGAGATGGCGCCGGAGGCGGGGTCAGGAGATCCTATACAGGAAGCTCTCCGGCGCCATCCTTACACGGACACGCATGTGAGCAAGCGCCCAAGCGGCGAGAAACGGCTGTAGTGCCGTCCGAATCTTCCCCTGGTCACCTCTCCCTTCTACACCGCCACAACTTCGACACATACAGGTTTGGCACCTTTCTTTGATGTATGTCAAGGCTGATCATATGTGTCAGAGGAATGGAATAAATCTTTGGGACTGTTTATGATACAGGTGCACAGTGTCTCTCTCCATACGTACTGATATACTAATCTTCTCAGCCAATCTCTCAGAGCATAGGGATCATGTCAGGTTTGTGTTGCACAAGCTAAGACAAAACATGTTATATGCCAAATTGGAGAAATGCATTTTTGAGGTAACATCTGTCACCTTTCTGGGGTATATAATTTCTACCTCAGGCCTTTCTATGGACCCTGCCAAGGTCTCTGCTGTTCTGGAGTGGCCTCAGCCCGTGGGTCTGAAAGCTGTCCAGAGATTCTTAGGGTTCGCTAACTACTATAGAAGGTTCATAAAGGGGTACTCCACAGTCATCGCACCCCTTACCAGTCTCACAAAGAAAGGGGCAGATACTAACCACCAGTGTTGCTCGGATACCTCATTATCCTATTCGAGTTTGGTCGAATTCGGATAGTAAACTATCCGAATTCACTCGAAATCGGATATCCGATGTAATCGAATATCCGATTCGACCTCGGATATCCGACGTCACTATCCGAGCCTGTATTCGAGTAAAATATTCGAGCTGGCCTTAAATAGCTTGTAAAACTTGTATAGGAGGTCAATGATGCATGAAACCACCTTTTTTATGAAGAAAAACATCAAGTGATTATGTGGTGATGTAGTAGTTATAAAAAAGGTCTCAAAAATAGTAAATTAACTTCATGAAAAGTGTTTGCATGAGAAGGTGTGTCCAAAATGGTTGTTGGAAGTCTTCATTTACGTCTTCTTCTCCTTCTCCTTCTTCTTCTTCATCTTCTTTTTCTTCTTCATCTTCTTCTATATCTTCTTCTTCTTCTTCATCTTCTTCTATATCTTCTTCTTCTTCATCTTCATCTATATCTTCTTCTTCTTCTTCTTCTTCTATATCTTCTTCTTCTATATCTTCTTCATCTTCTATATCTTCTTCATCTTCTTCTATATCTTCTTCTTCTATATCTTCTTCTTCTATATCTTCTTCTTCTTCATCTTCTTCTTCTTCATCTTCTTCTTCCTCTTCTTCTCTATCATTATATTATGTGTCTTGGTTTTCCTTTCTTTTGTAATTTTTTTTTACTTCATTTTTGGAAATATTTTATTGTAATAACACCATATTTATATTTGTGTTGATGGCATAATAGGTAGGTAGTGGCACATTGCAAGCCACAGCGCCTTTTTCTGTGTACCCTGGCGGTGGTAAAACACAGACATCAGCAGGAGGAGGAAGTAGTAGTTGCAGGCTTGCAGCTATTTGTAGTGTGTGTGTGGTAATAGTCGGTCGGTACTCGGTAGGAGAGTGGGTGGGCAGGTGGCAGTAGAAAATAGTTCTTCTTCTGTTCTCCCTGGCAGTGGTAGCAGCACACAGACAGCAGAAGCTCAATGCAGCTACAGGAGGAGGAGTAATGTGTGTCAGGCAGTGTGATGTGACTGACATAATAGGCCCTGGTACCTAGCGGTGGTACCAGGGCCATAAATGAACAGCATGAGGTTCCAGACAGCGGTCGTGAAGCCCACATTGTGTCCAATACACAATTGGGACAGCACAGTTTTCAACCCGGACACCTCTAAAATAATTACAAATTTTTTTTTTCTAAATAATGCAGCTATTTTTGAGCGTAATAGCTGGTGGCGCTTGGGCAGCAGCACCTTGTAATGTGTTCCCTGGCAGTGGAAACACACAGACAGCAGGAGGAAATATAACAGCAGGCAGCGTGAGGAGGATAAGTGTGTGTGGCAGACTGGCATTTGGCAGCAGGCAGGAGGGCAGGCAGCGAGACATAGTAGGCCCTGGGTCCTAGCGGTGGTCCCAGGGCCGTAAATGAACAGCATGAGGTTCCAGACAGCGGTCGTGAAGCCCACATTGTGTCCAATACACAATTGGCACAGCACAGTTTTCAACCCGGACACCTCTAAAATAATTACAATTTTTTTTTCTAAATAATGCAGCTATTTTTGAGCGTAATAGCTGGTGGCGCTTGGGCAGCAGCACCTTGTAATGTGTTCCCTGGCAGTGGAAACACACAGACAGCAGGAGGAAATATAACAGCAGGCAGCGTGAGGAGGATAAGTGTGTGTGGCAGACTGGCATTTGGCAGCAGGCAGGAGGGCAGGCAGCGAGACATAATAGGCCCTGGGTCCTAGCGGTGGTCCCAGGGCCGTAAATGAACAGCATGAGGTTCCAGACAGCGGTCGTGAAGCCCACATTGTGTCCAATACACAATTGGGACAGCACAGTTTTCCACCCGGACACCTCTAAAATAATTACAATTTTTTTTTTTCAAAATAATGCAGCTATTTTTGAGCGTAATAGCTGGTGGCGCTTGGGCAGCAGCACCTTGTAAGGTGTTCCCTGGCAGTGGAAACACACAGACAGCAGGAGGAAATATAACAGCAGGCAGCGTGAGGAGGATAAGTGTGTGTGGCAGATTGGCATTTGGCAGCAGGCAGGAGGGCAGGCAGCGAGACATAGTAGGCCCTGGGTCCTAGCGGTGGTCCCAGGGCCATAAATGAACAGCATGAGGTTCCAGACAGCGGTCGTGAAGCCCACATTGTGTCCAATACACAATTGGGACAGCACAGTTTTCAACCCGGACACCTCTAAAATAATTACAATTTTTTTTTTTTCAAAATAATGCAGCTATTTTTGAGCGTAATAGCTGGTGGCGCTTGGGCAGCAGCACCTTGTAATGTGTTCCCTGGCAGTGGAAACACACAGACAGCAGGAGGAAATATAACAGCAGGCAGCGTGAGGAGGATAAGTGTGTGTGGCAGACTGGCATTTGGCAGCAGGCAGGAGGGCAGGCAGCGAGACATAGTAGGCCCTGGGTCCTAGCGGTGGTCCCAGGGCCATAAATGAACAGCATGAGGTTCCAGACAGCGGTCGAGAAGCCCACATTGTGTCCAATACACAATTGGGACAGCACAGTTTTCAACCCGGACACCTCTAAAATAATTACAATTTTTTTTTTTTCAAAATAATGCAGCTATTTTTGAGCGTAATAGCTGGTGGCGCTTGGGCAGCAGCACCTTGTAATGTGTTCCCTGGCAGTGGAAACACACAGACAGCAGGAGGAAATATAACAGCAGGCAGCGTGAGGAGGATAAGTGTGTGTGGCAGACTGGCATTTGGCAGCAGGCAGGAGGGCAGGCAGCGAGACATAGTAGGCCCTGGGTCCTAGCGGTGGTCCCAGGGCCGTAAATGAACAGCATGACGAAATATAACAGCAGCAGCAGCAGCAGGTGTATGTGTGTATGGCAGTCGTCACTTCATGTACCCCTCTCGCCGACAACAGGGGCCATGAATTCGTATTCCACCCAAGCCTGGTTCATTTTGAGAAACGTCAGTCTGTCCACAGACTTGTGAGACAGACGAGATCGCTTCTCAGTGACGACTCCACCGGCTGCACTGAAGCAACGCTCTGACAGTGGGCAGGAGAGCACTTCCAGGGCGTACTGCGCAAGCTCGCTCCAGATCGGCAGGTGCTTGACCCAATACTCCATGGGATCAACAGGGGCCACGCTGTCAAGCGCTGCCTGTGACTGGAGAAGGATGCTGCTGCAGGCACCTCCTCTCTAGTCCTTGGCAGCTCTACACTCATGTAGTGCTCTTGGGTCAGAGACAGCAGGTCTGTGGTGCGCGAGCGCTTGCTGCTGGTGGATGCAGGCACCTGCTGCTGCCTCTGTGCTGGCTGGACAGTGGGGGTGGATGGCTCAGGGAAGGCTTCCTGCAAGCGCTCAACAAGGGACAGCTGCAAATCCCTCATTTGTTGCGCACGGTCTCCTCCTGCAGGCAGGAACTGGCTGAGCTTCCCCTTCAGACGTGGGTCCAGCATCATGCAGATCCAGATGTCCTTCCTCTGCTTCATCTGGATCACCCTTGGGTCCTTGCGCAGGCACCTCAGCATGTGCGCTGCCATTGGGAACAGTCTGGCCACGTCTGTTGGCACATCATCGGCAGCCCCAGAGCCGACATTGCTGTCCTCCTCTGCCTCCTCCACCTCATCCTCTCTCCACCCCCGCACCAGTCCAGCTGCGCTCTGCTGCTCCCCCTCATCAGCAGCAAGGTCAGGGACCTCCACCAACTCCGAGCCCTCCTCCTCAGAGGTGGCCTGTGAAGCTGCCTGCAGCTCCTGCTGGTCCAAGGCTGCCGCTCCCTCTTCCACCAGTGCATACAGGGCCCTGTCCAGCACACACACCAAGGAGACCCACTCGCACACCATTGCATGGTCCCTGCTCACCATGTTGGTGGCCTGCAGGAAGGGTGCCAGGACTGAGCACACCTGCTGCATGAGCCCCCAGTCCTCCATGGAGATGATGGACGGGAGGTTGGTGGCGGCACACCCAGTTGCAGTGAGGGAGGCAACTGTTGCTCGTGCAACGTACTGGCTGACAGCCTGCCTCTGTTCAACCAGACACTCCAACATCGCCAGGGTGGAGTTCCAGCGAGTTGGAACATCGAGCATTAGCCGGTGCTGTGGCAGGTGCAGCTCCTTCTGCACCTCTTCCAGGCTCGCCATGGCTGCAGGCGAGAGCCGGAAGTGACGCACAACCTTCCTTGTCGGTCCATCCCCTGGTAGGTCCGCAGGAACTTTTGGACTACCAGGTTTAGGACGTGCGCCAGGCAGGGGATGTGGGTCAGGCCTCCCTTCTTGACGGCAGAAACCAGGTTTGCCCCATTGTCGGACACCACCTCTGCGACTCTGAGGCCTCTGGGGGTCAGCCAATTCCTCTCCTGCTCTCGGAGTTTGGCCAGGACGTGGTTCGCCGTCAGTTTGGTCTTCCCCAGGCTGACCAATTCCAGCAGCGATTGGCAGTGGCGGGGCTTCACGCTGCTGCTGAGGCGGGGGGTTTGGGCTGGTGTGGCGGAGGATGGAAGTGGATCAGAGGAACCTGCTGCTGTTCCGCTGACCCTGCATGGTGGCACCACCCACTGCGTTGTTGGTGCTGCTGCTGCTCTGGCAGTGCCGGCCGATGCTGCTCCCGTCTCCTCACCCCCTTCCACCAAGCTGACCCAATGCGCGGTGAAGGACAGATAGCGGCCTGTCCCAAACCGGCTGCTCCACGAGTCCATGGTGACGTGGACCCGTTGACCCACCGCGTGCTCCAGCCCTCTCCCGACATTGGCCATCACAGAGCGGTGAAGTGCAGGGATGGCCGTGCGTGCGAAATAATGTCGGCTGGGGATTGGCCAATCGGGGGCTGCACACATCAGGAGCGCACGCATGTCGCTCTCCTCCTGCACAAGGGAATAAGGCAGGAGTTGGGAGCACATGGCCCGTGCCAGCAAGCCGTTCAGCTGATGCACGCGACGGCTGCTGGGAGGCAGAACCCTGACCACCCCCTGGAAGGTGTCGCTGAGCAGGGTCTGGCGAGCTCTTTTGCTGGCACGGGAAGCAGTGGAGGGATCAGAGGAGGCCACTGAGGACTGGCTGCCAGAACAGGCCTCAGTGTCGGCGGCAAGAGTTGCAGAGGGAGGAGGAGCAGTGCGTTGCTGACGCACTCCTGCTGCCGACGGCTTCGCAGTGGTGGCGGGTCTGCCACTGCCGCTGCCAGCTTCCTTCAACTTCACGAACTCCTCATGCTCGTGAAAGTGTTTCCCTGCAAGGTGGTTGACCAGAGAGGTGGTGCCAAACGCAGAGGGCTCCTTCCCTCTGCTGAGCTGCTTGCGGCACTGGTTGCAGGTGGCATACTTGCACTCCAAATATGGAAGGGTGAAAAAATTCCATATTGGGGAGGTGAAGTTGCCCCTTCGGCTGGAAGGTGCTGCTGCCGCTGGTCTCCCTGTGGTGGTTGGGGGGGGGGTTCTTGGTGCGGCTGGTGGTGGCACTGGCAGAACTCGTCTCCTGATCAGCACACTGTGTGGCCTGCATACCATGCCCACTTGTGATCCTGCCCATGCCTGCGATGCTGATCCTTCTAGCAAGGTCCGCAGACGCATCCTCCTCCTCCTCCTCCTCCTCAGAGCTGATGACATCCCCCTCCTAGGACCTGGTGGCACCCAGTCTTGGTCCTTCACAATGTCATCATCATCCTCCCCCTCCACAAACATGTCCTGCTGGGATCCCCCAAACTCCCCTTCTGCATGCATGGACGGATGGACAGTCACCACTGTCTGACTGTCCAAAGCATCATCCCCCAAAGTGCCCATCAGCATTCCTTCCTCCGCCAATTCTGCCGCAACAGCACTCCATAACCCCGCTGTGCTTGGGGTTAAGAAGGTGCTGATTGACAGGGTGCTGATGTCGCCCGCTGGGGCTGGAGAACTGCACTCCTCCTCCTCCTGCTCCCCAGGCAGTGCTGGGCGGCTGCTGCTGCTCTTGCAAACAGGAGTGGTGGCGGGGGTGGAGGACTCTGTTCCAGAGCTAATGGTGGCCTGCTCATCCACCATCAGTTCCACCACAGCGTCTGCGTCCTTCTCCTCAATAGGACGGCTACGACCTGGCGGTGGGAGGAACATCTGGGCCACACGCTGCTGCTGCTGCTGCTGTGTCTCTGCAGCTTGACTCCCAGCTGTTGGGCGGCCAAGGCGTCCACGGCCAGTGGCTAATGGCGGAATAGCCACTGGTGCAGACGCAGAACTGCGCATGGTGGTGGTGGCGCGGCTGCCACGCCCACGACCTCCTCTCTTGGCGATGCCCTTGCTCCCCTTGCTGCCCCTGCCCAGACCGCGGCTGCCAGTGCCAGACATTGTATATTTTTAGTATTATACAAATGAAAAAAAAAACGTATATATGTAAAGGCGGGTGGGACAAGTGGGGTACTTTAATGGGGTGGGACTGGTGGTGGTGGGTGTGTGAGGTGACGGACAGGTGTACTCTACAGCAGAGATCGGTGTAGCGCTAACGAGAGAGTGCGCACTGCGCACACAAAGACCATAGCTGACGCTGACTGACGGTGTCAGACTACAGTACAATTCAGCTAAGAAACAATAGAAGTAGTGATATATAAACAATAGGAGGACGGGTGTAGCACTAACTAACTGGAGGGTGCTGACAGCGCAGATGTGCACTGCGCACACAAAGACCCTAGCTGACGCTGACTGACGGTGTCAGACTACAGTACAATTCAGCTAAGACACAATAGAAGTAGTATATATATAAACAATAGGAGGACGGGTGTAGCACTAACTGGAGGGTGCCTGCGCACGCACGTCGCACACTAAGACCCTAGCTGATGCTGACTGACGGTCCCTAAACACAGACTAGAGTACAGTGAGTGAGTGTACTAAACAACAGAAGAATCGAGCTAAATAGTAGAACAGGTGTGACTAGATTACTGAGAGGCAGATACAGCCGGACAGGTATAGCAGTAAAGCTGGGCCTTGCTAACTACAAAATAGTACAATATTCTATCTAACACAGAAGTAGTAGTACAGGAGTAGAGTAGGACAGGTGAGAGCACAGGTAAGGTAGAGACTAGAGCACAGAGCAGGGCAGGCACAGGGCCTAGCTGCTGGCTGCAGGCCTGCAGCAGCACCAGTGACAGACTCTCCCTCCCTAGTCCCTAATCACACTAACTAAACTGCCTAAAATACAATCTATCTACAATACAAAGCAATACAGTTGAAGATCAAGTGTTGGAGTGTAAAAACGCTAGGTTTAGAACAATGGAAATGCACTTGCACACAGACAAAAAGCACTGGCCCAGTTCTCTCAGTACAATCAGTCAGTAAGTCACAAGCAGGACGAGTGAGGCAAGATGGTGCCCGCTGTTTATAGAGGGGGGCTTGGCCAGGCTCCCCCTCTGTGATTGGCTGCAGTCAGAGGGCTTGGAGCCCTCTGATTCGCTTGTGAGGACTCGAGGTGACGTCTGTCGTGACACTGTCCGAGCTCGTGACGCTATCCAAGCTCGGATAGCTAGGATATCTCCGGATAGCTGCTTGCTATCCAAGTGCGCTCGGATAGCACAGCCCTGATAGCTAATACTATTCGAGTTCGGTATTCGAGCTCGAATAGTGAAAAAGAGCTAGGATTATCCGAGTACCTCGGATATCCTAGCTCTGATGAGCACCACTGCTAACCACTGGTCCTCCGAAGCTCTTGCTGCTTTCTCCACCCTGAAGGAATTGTTTTGTACTGCACCCATTTTAAGACACGTTGACATCTCCTATCCCTTTATTGTGGAGGTAGATGCCTCAGAGGTTGGGGTAGGGGCTGTGCTGTCTCAGCGTTCTAGGTTGCAGGGAAGGTTACACCCGTGTGCCTATTTCTCTCGTAGATTTTCACCCGCAGAGAAAAACTACGATATAGGCAACAGGGAGCTTCTAGCCATTAAATTGGCCTTTGAGGAATGGCGTCATTGGCTAGAGGGAGCAGAACATACGATTACAGTTTACACTGATCACAAAAATTTGGAATACATCGAGGGGGCTAAGAGATTGAGTCCCCGACAGGCTCGGTGGTCACTGTTTTTCTCGAGATTCAGATTTATAATCACGTATACCCTGGGTAGTAAAAACATTAAAGCAGACGCTTTATCCAGATGTTTCGAGCCAGAGACAGCACAGCCCTCAGACCCAGAGACTATTCTCCCACAAAAAATGGTGTTGGCAGCCACAGAGACCTGGAGGAACTGGACTGAAACTTTAAAGAGAACCTGTACTGAGTAAAATTATTTAAAATAAACACATAGGGTAACTTCAAATGAACATTACATAGTTGCCGTGCCATCAGTTCCTCTCACAAGCTCACCATTTTCTTTTGGCAATGATCCCTTCCAGTTCTGACAACATTTTGTCAGAACTGAAATATATCAGTTGCTGTCAGTTATAGCTGAGAGGAGAACTGATGTGTCCATGTTTCCCTATGGCTCAAGTGGCAATGTTACAGTTTAACTGTGTGCTGACCAGAAAGCTGTTATGGAGTAATGGCCATTTTCAAAATGGAGGACAGAGAATTTAATTGATCACAGTGGACGAACAGGACGCAGGAGAGGAGAAAGAGATTGCTGAGTGGGTTACACGGGAGGTAAGTATGACTTGTGCATGTTTATTTTGACTTTAATTTTCAGTACAGGTTTTCTTTAAGTCCTTTCCAACAGGACGTCCCGGAGGGAAAGACTGAAGGGGTCATGTTTGTACCGTTGCCATTCCGCCTCCAGATTTTGCAGATGTTCCACTCCCACAAGAATGCTGGACATCCTGGTGCCACCAGAACACAGGATCTTGTTGCTAGGTTGTGCATGGTGGTCTTCATTGGCAACTGACTGCAAGGAGTATGTGAGAGAAAGTGCAGTATGTGCAAGAAGTAAACCCTCCCGTCAGGCACCTGTGGGAACATTGCATCCTTTACCCACCCCAAGTGAACCATGGACCCATTTGTCCATGGATTTTGTGGGCGAACTCCCGAAGTCTGAGGGCATGTCGGTCATTTGGGTGGTAGTCAACAGATTCAGTAAAATGGCCCATTTCGTGCCCCTGAAAGGACTCCCCTCGGCCCAGGAGTTGGCGGATCTTTTCATCCTGCATATCTTCCGGCTACATGGTATTCCGGAAAATATAGTGTCAGATCGGGGAGTCCAATTTGTTTCTAAATTTTGGAGGGCATTCTGTCATCAGTTGGGCATGGAACTGTCGTTTTCGTCGGGCTTCCACCCACAGACCAATGGTCAGACTGAGAGAATTAATCAACCTCTGGAACAGTTTTTAAGGTGTTATGTGGCGGATGCACAGACTGATTGGGTCAAGTTCTTTCCGTTTGCAGAATTTGCACACAATAATTTGAAAAGCTCTTCTTCTGGATTCTCTCCATTTCAGGTGGTAACAGGAAGGTTGCCTAGGTTCTCCCCATTGCCAGTAGCTTCTACTCCGTTTCCAGCTCTGGAGGCTTGGCAAAAGTCATTTAAAAACATTTGGGGAATGGTGAAAAAGAATCTAGAGAAGGCTTTTCAGAGTCAGAAAGGACAAGCTGACAAGAAACGTTCCATAGAGTGGAAGTTTCGGCCAGGAGACTTGGACTGGGTGTCCACTCGTCATTTGGCCCTAAAACAGCCTTCACCCAAGCTAGGACCCAGATTCGTGGGCCCTTTCCCAGTAACCAGGAAAATCAACAATGTTACTTATGCCATTGATCTTCCTGCCAGTATGCGGGGTGTGAGATCATTCCATGTATCCCTGCTTAAGCCAGCAGTGCAGGTGGATTCCACTCCTCCTTCCCCTGTGATGGTGGACGACCAACCTGAGTATAAAGTGGAAAAGATTTTAGACTCACGTATTGTACAGAACTCAGTACAGTATTTGGTTCACTGGAAGGGTTGTGGCATTGAGGAAAGAACATGGGTACCTGAGTGCCGCATGCATGCGGATGAGTTGAAGAGGGAGTTCCACGCCCTATATCCTGAGAAACCGGGTAGGAGCTGTCCGGAGTCCACTCCTCGGGGGGGGGGTTACTGTGAGAAAACGCGGAAAAGCCGCCGCGTGCGCTCAGAACAAGGCGGCTGATTCCGCGTCCAATGCGGCGGTTTGCACGCGTAGGCCTACATCTGTCAGTATGGCTGAACGCGGAGAAACCGCCGCATGCCTTGATAGCGGTGCGGCTGGCTCCGCGTCCAGCGCGGCGGGTGGTACGCAAGACATGTCTGGTGTGGCTGGGACTGATAGTCCACACAGGTTCAGAAGGACGCGCGCGTTGAGAGGCAGAGCTTTTATGACAGCCAGAAGGGAGTCAGCTGACCAAGCCGGTCAGCTGACGATTGTACCAGTTCCCATTGGTCCAGCACTTAGGGGAGGCGCTGGAGAGCACTGGGCTATATATACTGGGTGCTGGTCATTCACTGGTTGTCTGCTGTTGCGATCACTACGTGGAAGCACTCAGACCTTATTGTCAGAATCTGTGTTATCATTCTGTTATACTTCAGATTAGTTCCAGGGTGTTGATGATCAAGAACCTCACACCCAAGATTAGGAATCTGTGTTCTCATTCTGTTATACTTCAGACTAGTTCCAGGGTGTTGATGATCAAGGACCTCACACCCAAGATTAGGGACTTGTGTTATCATTCTGTTATACCGCAGACTAGTTCCAGGGTGTTGATGATCGAGGACCTCACACCCAAGATTAGGGACTTGTGTTATCATTCTGTTATACCTCAGACTAGTTCCAGGGTGTTGATGATCAAGGACATCAAGGACCTCACACCCAAGATTAGGAACTTGTGTTATCATCCTGTTATACCTCAGACTAGTTCCAGGGTGTTGATGATCAAGGACCTCACACCCAAGATTAGGGACTTGTGTTACCAGTCTGTTATACTTCAGACTAGTTCCAGGGTGTTGATGATCACGGAGCTCACACCCAAGACTAGGCATTGTTTATTATCTGTTATGACTTTCTGCTTTCCTGACCACTCTTCTGTTCACTGATTTGGTACTTCGCTATATCTGATACACTGTTGCCAAACCCTGCTTGCCTTTGGATTACCAAATCAGCCTTCTGTCTTTGTACTGTGTATGTCCGTGTGTTGCCGACCTGGCTTTTCCGACCTTGAGAGCTATCTCCCCAGTTAAGAGATAGTTCACAGACCAGTCAGTGACATCCTCTATTGGTGTCACTCTCGCTCTGGTCCTTCCCTCTCCCAGTCTGACTCCTCCCTGCGGGAGAGTCTCATGCTGCTGGAAGGTACTTACTCTAGCAGTATTCCTTACTGCCTTGTACCTGTCTTCCTGGTATTGTTCTCAAAGTATTACTGTTGCACCAAACACTCATATCTCTCAGGTGTCCAGAGGTTAGTAATATATCTGATTATCGGTGATATTGCAGATCATCAATAATCAGATATATATCTGTATTTTGGTGATACTGCAGATCACCAATAATCAGATCCTCTCTGTGTTATACCGATCGTTACAGCTTTCCTACGGCTTATATTGGGTGGATTTACTTAGGGTAGAGAATACTGGAGGTAGAGAACATGAGAGATTAGCCCAGGTCTAGCCTATAGCTGGACTGATTTTTTTAAATGATGTTTTTGATCGATAAAGCAATTAAAAACTTCAAAGTAAAAAGTCTGCAAAGTAATAAAGGGAGCTTAACTCAATGAAGAATTCACATTGTGTGAGGTAAACAAATTTGAATCTAACACTTTAAAAGACAACACTTTTCCTCGGTCTTGTTCTGCTTCCTCAGGTCAAGTCAAGTGACAGTATCATAAAAAAAAAAAAAAAAAATTAGCAGCAGCTAGGAGCTCCTGTAGCACTTGACCTGAGGAAGTGGGCCAAGTGATTCTGAGGTAGTAAGGCTGTATGCTATACTGACTTACTGCCAGACAGGAAAACAGTGACCCATTAACTGGTCTTTATAAATCGTAGTAACTGCAATCACACAACTGCTAAGTTCACTGACCATTTATTTCTCCTTGGTATGTTTAGTATCCGATGGTGAGTGCTCACATTTTTTTAGCTGAAGAATGTTTTTCAATGTTCGGAGTACAGTGCCTTGGAAGAAATGTGCCTGTACTGTGTAAATGTGTGGTTTTTGCATTTCTAGTTATTACTGCTATTTTACCACTAGATGGCACACTGTACATATGGTGCTTGATTTGTCATTTAGGTTATTCTTTCAGTACAGTAAATCTGCTTTCACTCAATTCACTTGTGCATGATTTGGGCTTTGTTAATAAAACTACGCATGATTGAATAAACGCGTGCGCGCACACACCTGACAAAATTGAGTTTGACTAATGGTGCCCATACATGGTACAGTGTTTTTCTTCCAATCTTACCATTTCTATGTAGTATAAGGGTAAATGAAGTGAATATACTTAAAGGATAATTTAGGCAGTTTTAGCACCTGCATGTAGTATGAGAGCTTACCTACACAATCTGTTCATGGTATTCAAATCTGTTCACCCTCATACTACATTCATACTACATGGATGTGGTAAAATTAGCCAATAAAAATTGAAAGTGTGTACCAGGCTAAAAGGCTCTACCAAACAAACAAAGGACCAGTGTGTCTATACAACAATGACAGTCATCTGGGTTATGTACAAGGGTGCAGACACACTTCCAATTTTGATTGACCAATCATTGGTCAATTTTACCACTTCTATTTAGTATGAGGGACAAAAAATGTTGAATGTTTGGAACATTTGATTGTGTAGGTAACCTCTCTTACTACATGGAAGTGGTAACATTGGCCAGTCATTGGCCAATCAAAACTGTGTCATTGGCTAATCAAAACTATATATGAATATGCATGCTAAAGCCTGGTACACACATTGCATTTTCATTGGCCATCATTGCTGTGTTTGCTCTCAGGATGCACATTGTGCACTACAGGGATGCAACGCAGAACTATAGCATCTATCCTTGGGGGGCAGCATGGATGGTACTCGCTCGGCATAGGCTGGGTCTGGGGTTGTACCGTCCATGTGCTCTCGCTCCCCCCCCTTCCCCCGGAGGGGCAGTTGCGGCACTCCCGAGCAATGGTTGCTTTGTGGGGGTGTTTGTGCTTCCCCCCATTTCTTGGGGGCACAAGGAGGCCTACAAGTGGCGCCCAAGTTGAGATGCAAAGTATTTGCGTGGGCCTACTCCTGCAGGAATGGCAGGGAGGTAGCCTTAGATCCTGCATATTCTGGTAGGCGATTGCAGTATGCAAAAGCTTTGCCATTTTAATTAGATGAGAGTCAGTTTAAATTAGTCAATAGACTTGAGGCAGCCAGTATATAAGTCAGGTGAAGACTAGTTAGAAGCAAACACCTTTCACTCTTCTCTAGTATGCAATGATCTACTGTATATCTTGTTTTTTCTGCCACCAATTAGGCTTTCTTTGGGAGGTACATTACCAGGCCCAGATTTACATCTCAGGAGCCTATAGGCACATAAGCTCTAGCGTCCTAAACTCCATTCCTTAATACAAGCCACACCCCTCAAGTCACGCCTTCTTTTTTTAATTCAATAAAATCACACAAAGTTATGTAGATTTTACCAAGTAGATATGCCCCCAGCATTAGGCAGTTGTTCCTTGTATAGATAGCAGATATACTCTGTTTTCCCCTCCCCAAAATAGGTAGCAAATCTGCCCTCCCTTCCCCAGTATAAGTAGCAGGATGTGCTCCCCTTTTCCCCCAGTATAGGTAGTCAAACCAAATGTGCCCCCCTTCCCCCAGAGTAGGTAGCCAGATGTGCCCCATTTCCCCAGTATAGATAGCCAGACATGCCCCCTCACAGGCAGCCATATGTGCCCCCCTTCCCCATATAGATAACCAGATGTGCCCCTCTCCACCACTATAGTAAGATGTGCCTCCTTTACCCCCTATAGTCAGATGTGCCCCCCTTCCCTATAACAAGCCAGATGTGTCCCCCATTCCCCCCTTTTAGTCAGATATGCCCCCCATAGTCAGATGTGCATATATCCCACATATAAATAGCCAGATGCCCCTCCTTGCTCTCCCTTCCCCCCCATAGTCAGATGTGCACCCCTTCCATCACTATAAATAGTAAGAAGTGCCCTGCTTTCCCTCCCCCATAGATAATCAGATGTACCCCCATAGTCACATGTGCCTCCATCCCCCCATATAAATAGCTAAATCCCCCCCCCCCCCTGCTCCCCCTCATTGTCAGATATGCCCCCCTCCTTATAGTTAGCTAGATGTGCCCCTTTTCCTCCCCATACGATAGCCAGATGTGCAGCCACTCCCCCCCCCCCAATATAAATAGCCAGATGTCTCCACCCCCATAGACAGTGACCCTGGTTTCCCCTAAGTATAGTTAGATAACCCCAGCAGCCTCAAACCCTCCCCCCCTCCCTGTATAGTGTTCCCTCCTGTCATGATTTCGCCAATGCCATTACAGCAAGTGCCTGAAAATGCGCACAAGATATGATTTGGAGCGCCACTTTAATTCATTAGCCTGTTCTGAGAAAACAGTGTTCCTTTCAAACCAGACTTCTGTTATACCAGTTTGTTTATCTATCAGGGGGGCAATAAAGCTCCTCCACGAAGTTTCCCCATCCTAGTTTTAAAGATAAAGAGATGCATGGAGGAGAAAAACAGATTCCCTCATAAAGTCATCAAGCACCACATTCCTGCTCTAGCCTGATGAGAGTTAGAGAAAATTACTTTTAATTCACCTTGATATGAAGGAATAAGTCATTCAGACATTTTACTAAATTGATCAGTTTTCCATCAATGCTAGCCATTTCAAAATTAGCAAACAATTATTAAATATGATTTGTGTGTGGTTGGACCACTCAGCACATCCCTAACATCTTCCGAAATGAAGCTACAGTGTGCTCTGCAGTGGAAGACACCAATATACCCGTGTTTGGTACCTGTGTGACACAGAAAACGCCAAAAGCGTGCATCTCCTCTTCCAACGCTGCCCTCTTGCAGAGGAAGAGTTAAAACAACGCTGCTGGACACAGAGGAGAGTCTTTTGTCCAGCCATCCATCTACCATCAAAAGGATTGGCATTTCATTCAAGGACTTCCATCCATTCCACAGAACTTTCCATAACTGGACTTCATCTCCGCTCCCAACTCTGCAGAGGGAATGAGGGATGGAGAGAGAGAACCGTTATACTGGGCTGAGGGCTGCCGCGGCTGGCTATCTATCCGCTCAGCTTGCAACTCTGCAGAGGGGAGGGAGAGGAGCGGCGGGGGCACTTTGAGCGGCCAGTGAGCCGCCTGTCAGTCACGCACGGCCTGCCTATCACACATGCCCCGCCTGTAGACATGCGCCTACAATGCCTTATTGCAAATCCGGACCTGTGCTAAGAATTATTTTATTCTAAACACATTTTAATTGGAATAATAAGATAAAAATTGAATTATTGGCATTTCATTTTTCAGCACGACCTGGCACCATGGTATTACTGTGCTCAATTGGCCTGCCAACTCTCCTGACCTGAACCCCATAGAGAATCTGTGGGATATTGTGAAGAGAAAGTTGAGAGACGCAAGACCCAGCACTCTGGATGAGCTTAAGGCCGCTATTGAAGCATCCTGGGTCTCCATAACACTTGAGCAGTGCCACAGGCTGATTGCCTCCATGCCACGCCGCATTGAAGCAGTCATTTCTGCAAAAGGATTCCCGACCAAGTATTGAGTGCATAACTGAACATAATTATTTGAAGGTTGACTTTTTTTGTTTTAAAAACACTTTTCTTTTATTGGTCGAATGAAATATGCTAATTTTTTGAGATAGGAATTTTGGGTTTTCATGAGCTGTATGCCAAAATCATCAATATTAAAACAATACAAGGCTTGAACTACTTCAGTTGTGTGTATTTGAATCTGAAATATATGAAAGTCTAATGTTTATCAGTACATTACAGAAAATAATCAACTTTATCACAATATGCTAATTTTTTGAGAAGATCCTGTATATATATATACATACACATACATATATACACTGTTTGGGTACTATAGGGGGAGTGAGGGAGGGAAATAGTTAATTTTAGGTGTAAAGTTAGCCATACACTGGTCGATTTGCCATCAGATTCGACCAACAGATAGATCCCTCTCTGATCGAATCTGATCAGAGAGGGATCATATGGCTACCTTTAATGCAAACAGTTTGTGAACCGATTTCAGCCTGAAACCGTTCACAATCTGTTGTGGTGGTGGTGGTGCTGCAGCCGCTCCGCTCGCCCGCATACATTACCTGCTCCGCCGGCGCGACTCCAGTCCCCAGGTCTCCGCTGTCTTCTCCGCTCTGGTCTCCAGGTCCAGCATGCTTTACTTCTTCCTGCCCGACAGGAAGTTTAAACAGTAGAGCGCCCTCTACTGTTTAAACTTCCTGCCGGGCAGGAGGAACTGAAGCATGCCAGAGACCAGTGCGGACACGGAGCAGCGGTGACCGGGGGTAGTCGTGCCAGCGGAGCAGGTAATGTATGCGCCTCTATTGCGTCGGTCGTCGGGCACTCGAACGCCGCTAGCGACGCGCTCCCTACCCGCGGGCGATCGACAGTAATTTTCCGCACGGAGCGATCGACAGGATCGGACAAAATGGTCAAAATTCGGCGTGTAGCGCGAACGATTGGCAGCAGATTCGATCCCAGTGATCGAATCTGCTGTTGAAACGGCGGCAAATCGGGCCAGTGTATGGCCAGCTTAAGTGTAGGTATTTTTATTAAAGGATACCCGAGGTGACATGTAACATGATGAGATAGACACGGGTATGTACAGTGCCTAGCACACAAATAACTGTGCTGTGTTCCTTTTTTTCTTTCTCTGCTTGAAAGCGTTTAATATCATGTATGTAAGTGGCTGACTCAGTCCTGACTCAGAAAGTAGATTTAAACATAAAATAAAACTGTGGCATATCTTAAAAAGTCATTTTTAGGAGTAGGAAGATAAATACAATCCTTTATTTAATTAGTTTATTTTCGGCTCGGGTGTCGTTTAAATAAAATGTGTTCGATGTAGTTTTACTATTTGGCCACAAGATCAGTCATTTCCGATTCGCGTACATAAGGACGTGAATCAGAAATAATGCGTGGCAGTGTAACAGCCGGAAGATAAAATGACACAGGCATCTAATAGATCCCATTCATTAATGTCCCCGCCAACCGGCGGTAACGGTAGCGCGCGCCCACTAACTTTCGCGGCCCTGGGACTTAAGATGAAGTTTCCAAGGGCGTGATTATACTGCAAGTGGTGCAGTAAGTAGCTAAAGTACCCGTTAACCTGCGTCAACCACACATCAGCCGTGGATGGGGCTGGGTCTTTCCAGTTCATCAATATAAGTTTACGAGCTTGAAGTAGTAGTCGGTGAGTCTTAACCTGTATAGGCTCCATCACATCTAACCCACTCAGCAGACCAAGAATACAAGCTTGCACAGTGTTTGGGACATGCATGCTGGAAGCTCTATCAACCATATCCAGGATAGAACTCCAGTACCTGTGCAACTTGGGACAAATCTCCATGATCTCTTTGGCAATGGGCGCACAGGGGATCTTCTCATCGGTTTGTAGCATATAGCCCTTTGGGAGTTAAGCAGTTTCTATGTATAATATTGAGTTGCAAGAGTTTCTGCAAGGCATTTGTAGACAATATGGGAACATTTTGAAGGATCTCTCCCCAGTCCTCAATGGATATGTCCCCTAGATCCTGTACCCAGTTACTATAACAATTGAGAGGAAATTTGTTTCAGAATAAACTTAGATTATAGCATAGGACGCGATAAACCCACTTCTAGAGGAGGATTGTCTGATCAAGTTAAATACAGGTGCAGGTGTCATATGCAGTGCTGTAGAATCCTGTTGCTTGTTTGTTGCATTCTCCAGTAGAGCATACTGAGACATCAACACAGGAGTCTGAGAAACCCCCAGTTTAGTCACTATTTCCCCCAAAGGCCACAGCATGCCCCCCACCAGAATTATATCCAGAGAGTCCACACCTCTACTATCTCAATTACTTGAGATAAGGATAGCATTCCCAACTCAAGCATCTGATGGTTATTGTTTATTGGGGAATTACACCCCCATGTACTCGTGAACATTATCTGTGATGCGGTATTTAGCCCCCAGTGTAGGTAGCCATGCCCCCAGTATAGGTAACCAGGCATAGGTGCCACAGTGTAGGTAGCCAGGCATAGTTGCCACCAGTACAGGTAGCGAGGCATAGGTTGCCCCTGTATAGGTAGCCAGGCATAGGTATACCCAGTATTGGTAGCCATGGCCCCAGTATAGGTACGTAGGCATAAGTGCCCCCGTATAGGTAGCCAGGCACAGGTGCTCCCAGCATAGGTAGCCAGGCATAGGTGCACCCAGTACAGGTAGCCAGGCATAGGAGCCCCCAGAACAGGTAGCCATGCCCCCAGTATAGCTAGCCAGGTATAGGTGCCTCACTATCGGTAGCCAGGCATAGGTGCCCCCAGTATATGTAGCTAGGCATAGGTGCCCCCTGTATAGCTAGCCAGGCATAGGTGCCCCCAGTATAGGTAGCCAGGCATAGGTGCCCTCGGTATAGGTTAATCAGATATAACTGCCCCCAGTATAGGTGATGGAGGGGGAGCTGCGGCCACACTGGAACTTACCTAAGCAGGAAGCCTGAAGTAGAACCAACTCAGCTCTTTCTGGGCTCCATGGGGCAATCACTTGCTGCTGGGCTCCTCTGTCTGCAGCCGCTTACTCTTACTATTTCCTGATTAGCAGAGTACTAGTGTGGCTGCAGCTCCCCACCTCCATCACTGCGCCTCTCTTCCTTCACTGCGCTCTGAGTGGTAACCTGCCTCGTCCACCTCTAGAAACAGGGCTGCACCTCAGCCAATCCGAAACTTTCTGCATCAAAAGGAGAGTTTACACTCTAAAATTTAAATCTCAATGATTTATAGGCACTGGCCTCTAGGGCAGCATAAATGGACAGGAACCCCAAAAATTTACTTCTAGTTGTCTGGACAAAACCTGTAATTTCTCTACCCTCGACACCACAATATGTTGAATCTGGAAGCCAAAAAATAAAACGGGGGTTAGGAACCGCTAGACCACCTTCATCCTCAGGGTACTGTAAATATTGGAACTTAATTTTTACTATCCTATATTCACATATAAAAATCCCTGAACATCCTGTCTGTGACCTTAAAAAGTTTAAGATTTAACCAAATTGGGGATTTATGTAAGAAGTATAGGATTTGAGGCATAGTAACCCTCTTCAAAAGACACTTGCCACCTGTAAAAGTGGGAGTTTAGCCCAAGTCTTGAGTTTTTATCTAATCCTAGTTAGAATGACTATCCCTAGGTATTTAAACAATGAAACTTTTTGGATCTCACTGCTACTATCACAATTTACCACTAATCCAGAGAACTGACTAAATGTAGACAGCACAGCAATAGGAAATTTTTTTTTACATTTTTATTTTATACACTACAGTACTTTGTATTATTTTTCTATACATTTTCTTTTTGGAACGAATCATCTGAGTTTTCATTAATCCTTATGGGGAAATTTGTTTTGATATATGAGTGCCTTGGATTACAATCATGTTTCCAGAACAATTTATACTTGCAAACCAAGGTTCCAGTATATTGTGAAAAGTTCAATATTGTACACTTGTGGTGTCTCATTCCACTCAACTAATTAGCCCAGAATATCTGCAAACGTGTCCTGAGCCTTTAAACAATCTCAAAGGCCCAGAGCACACCGGGCGGATCCGCCGGCCGCATCTGCCTGAAAATCCGTGTGGCTAATGTAATTGAATGGGCTGGTGCACACCGGCGGTTTGAGGTTTTTAGCAAACCGCAAACATGCCTCCTGCTGCACGTTTGTGGTTTGCTAAAAACCTCAAACCGCCGGTGTGTACCAGCCCATTGAAATACAATAGCCACGCGGATTAACAGGCGGATGCGCCCGGCGGATCGCATCCAAATCCGCTCGGTGTTCACTGCCCTAAATATCTGCACTCCGCACCCAAAACCGCTAGCGTTTTGTGGATCTGCTAGCGGTTTTGGTGTGCACTAGGTCTCAGTCTGGTGCAATAGGCTACATAATCATGGGGAAGACTGCTGACTTGTCAGTTGTCCAGAAACGGTCCTTGACGTACACTACAAAGAGGGTAAACCACAAAAGGTCATTGCTATAGGAGCTGGCTGGTCACACAGTGCTGTATCAAAGCACATTAAGTTGAGCTGGAGGGAAAAAAGTGGCAAAAAGGTGCTCAAGCAACAGGATTAACTGCAGCCTTGAGAGAACTGTGAAGCACAGCCAATTAAAGAATTTGTGGGACATTCACAAGAAGTGGACTGCAGCTGTAGGAAGTGCTTCAAGACCCACCACAAAGAGACATGGGGAACAACTGTTGCATTTTTCCACTGTCTCAGTCCACCTCTCTGCCTGATACAACAATAAGGGCCATATCCTATTACTGAACTCGCCAGCGCTAAGCACTGGCAAGTTCTTAATTTAGGCGATGGGTGCATCGCCTAATCCTAATAAAGTTAAGATCCCCCAGGCGGAAAAGAACTCGCTTGGACGATATAAAATCGCCCAGCGAGTTCTTTACACGTTATCCAGTTACACTTTGCATGCCTCCGGGAAGCAATGCTTCCCAGCAGACATGAGCGTTAGCTTAGACCTGCAAAGAGCAGGTCTAAACCAGCTAACACACGTCGTCGCCCCGGGCGATGGGAAGTGCGGTTTATGCTGTGGTGCTGTCCTTCAGCACCACCGCCTCACTCCCCACACATGCGCACTCACCCGTCGAACATCGCCGCCATCTTCCGCAGCAGCATCTGGGGGTCACCTTTAATAAGGAGCCCCCCAGAGCTCCCCGTCAGGTCACCGTTCACCTTAGAAGCCCCCACGTAGCTCTGCCGGCACCCCTGTTAACATGCATACGGCCACTGATCACCTGACGCCTCTCGCCGCAAGTTCCATTGTGTAATTACAGTGTATCTAACACTGTAATTACTGTCCACATAGGAGCTTGGGCAAAGCTTCTTTGAATCTGAAGCCGGGGCTCCCCATTGGGCCGCTGTCTGAACCAATAAAATGGCTCAGACAGCGGACCAATGAGGAGCCCCGGCTTCAGATTCAAAGATGCTTTGCCCAAGCTCCTATGCGGACAGTAATTACAGTGATAGATACACTATAATTACGCAACGGAATTTACGGCGAGAGGCATGGGGTGATCAGCGGCGGTATGTATCTTTACAGGGGAGCCCGGCAGAGCTACATGGGGGGCTTCTAAGGTGTGCGGCGACCTGACGGGGAGCTCTGAGGATCTCCTTATTAAAAGGAGACCCCCAAATGCTGCTGCGGAAGATGGCGGCAATGTTCAGCGAGTGAGTGCGCATGTGTGGGCTGAGTGTGGCGGGGGTGCTGAAGGACAGCACCACAGCATAAACCTCACTCCCCATCACCTGGTAAAAGGGAGCATCGCTCAGGCTTTCGCCTGAGTAATGCTCCCTAACGATCAGCCATTGCGCAAAGGATATGGGCAATAGGATTACCTGGTAATCCTCGCACGATGGCAAGGTGACAAGTAGCTCGCATCTGCAAGCTACTTATCACCTTAAATAGGATATGGCTCAAAATGTTAACAGCCCTATAATTTCAGTTTCCAAAGCACGGAGTTTAGGGGTAATATTTGACGCCTCCCTCTCTTTTATTCCTAATCCACATATTCACTTGCTAACAAGCTACTATCATCTCCAACTCAATACTCCAAAAGATATTTGGTATCTGACCTTTTCTCATTCAGGACACAACTAAAATGTTAATACATGCTCTTACAATATCTTGTCTTGACTATTGTAACACGCTACTTTGTGGACTACCAACTAACAGACTGGCCCTGTTACAGTCTGTACTGAACTTGGCTGCTGGACTCATTGGTCTTTCTTCTCGCTCTTCCTCTGCTGCTCCTCTTTGTTAAGCCCCTCACTGGGTAATAATTAGCTAGAGGTTCCAGTTCAAACTGTTGACCCTAACCTAACTAAAAATCAGGATGAATGTGTGCACACTTAAATACAACAAACACTACTCATTGAAAATGTAAAGGTTTGACTTCCGGTTCCGGCGCCTGCATGTGCGGAGGGTGAGAGCAGAGCTCCGCCGAGATAGCCAGCTACGCCAGCCGCATTCACCGCTACAACGCCCGCTAAGCAGCGCAAACGGTCGGGCAAAGTGGAGGCTACACCTTGGACCAAACGGGGTAGACGAAAGGCGATGGACCGCTACCTACTCCGCTCGGAAAATAAGAAGGGAGACCGCCACGAGGAATCAAAGATGGCCGCCGCAGAGGACAGCCGCGGAGATGGTGACCCAGCTTCCCCGGCCTCATCTAAGGAATCCCAGCAAAGACGTGAGTGGGAGAACGAGGCAAACAGTGATAGCGAAGCCATACTAGAGGGGTCAGACTTAAATATGGACAAACTCGCAGAAGCAGTAGTTAGAAAACTAGCACCTGAGCTCCAAACAATGATCCACAATGCTGTGACACAGTCACTTAAAAAGCTACAAAAAGACATAAATGCTCACACCTCCCGCATAAAGCAGGCAGAACAGTGTATTTCAAACATTGAGGATGATAATACACAATCACAAGGCAAAATTAAAAAACTACAAGAAGAGAATGTTGCCATGCAGAGCAAAATCCAGGACCTGGAGAATAGATCCAGGCGCAGCAATGTCAGAATTGTAGGCCTACCTGAATCACACGCGGCAAATACATTTTCACATCTCAGCTCCACCATAATCCCACAGCTACTCAACCTGCCATCTACCTATAAAGTAGAGAGAGCACACAGAGTGGGACCCCCTCGTGATGACAAGAACAAAGCCCCCCCTCGGGTCGTCATGGTCAAATATCTTGACTACGCAGAGAAAGATCTCATCATGCGCACCTACAAACAGCTCCAACAGCCATTAATATATCAAGGCTCCATGATTAGACTCTTTAACGACTTCTCGATTGAAGTGTCCAAACAACGCCAGAAATTCAACAAGGCATGCACAGCCTGTATAGAGAAAAAATGGCGCTTTACCCTACAATTTCCTGCTATTTTGAGAATAATGGACCAAGATGGAGAACAACACACTTTCAAAACAGCAGAGGAGGCGGAAAAATTCCTCAAACAACATGTCCCAAACCCCAATACCACTCAGATAGCAACCACAGAGGGAGCCGAGGACACAGACTAGACTGGTAAAATTGGCAGAATTACATCTGCCCCAGCTATAACATGCACAAAGGGTGTTGATAACGACAATCTTTATAACTTTAATAGCTAGGCGAAAGCTGGCTGACACGGTAGAGAATGAGAAGAAAGCTGCTTGTTGCACTTCAGGGAAGAAGAGAGGTCCCTTAAGATGTTAAGGTTACTATTCCCCTGGTTCATGATAACTGTTACTGCTAAAGTTTTACTATGCATGTTTTTCATGTACTTTCTTTTTGCTGATATTACCAAATGTTATTTTAATGTTGTTATAAGGGGAAAAGGGGGGGGGGAGGGAATTTGCTCCACTGTCCAGGTTATTTCTATAGTAAACATAACTTCGTCACCCATCGAGCTCTGATACCACCTTTTAGCTGACATGTCGCTACGAGTGATTACATGGAATGTTAAAGGACTACGCACGCCAGAAAAACGCTCTCAGATACTTAGACAACTCAATAGATGGTGAGCAGATATAGCCCTGCTACAGGAAACACATCTTGGAGTAGAACAGGCCAAATTCCTAAAAAAGAGCTGGGTAGGCATGGTAATCTGTTCCCCAGCCAAGCAAAGAAAAGCTGGGGTAATCACCCTAATTCATAAAAGATTGACAAAAAACATAATTGATTATGACACTGACACAGAGGGAAGATGGATCAGAGCTCGATTCAAACGCTCCTCAGACGAATATGACATCCATAATATCTATGCCCCAAATGAGGACAATAACCAATTTCTACAAAACCTCACATTGAAGATTGCAAAATCTCTGACAACTAACACAATACTAGGGGGCGATTTTAACGCAGTGATAGACATTGGGGAAGATAAAACAAAATTGACACAAGTCACTAAAGGATACCAGAAAAAAGCTCAACAACTACATCAATTTGTAGAAGACTTGCATATGGTTGATGCTTGGCGGTCCCAACACCCCTACGACAAACAATATACATTTTACTCCCCCGCACACGATATGTGGTCCCCCATAGATCACATACTGATATCCCAATCAATAATTAATCGCTTGCAAAAATCCGAAATTGAAGATATGATAATTTCAGACCACTCTCCGGTAATCATTGATATCTCAGACTCCATTCCAAGGGGAAGCGACATCATATGGTGTTTTCCCACTCATCTTTATGATGACGAGGAATTTGCCGCCTTGTTAAAGCAATGGTGGTGGGAGTACACACAAGACAATCAAAATCATATACAAGATCATACTTTATTCTGGGAGGCGGCTAAACCAGTAATCAGGGGAAGAATCATATCACATGTTGCCTACAAGAAGAAACAAACCCTACTAAAATGTAGAGAAGCAGCTGCAAAGGTTAGAGAAGCTGGGAGACAACATCAAATAAACCCGATACATGAAAATAAACTAACTTGGGTTAAGGCCAAAACAGAAGTGGACAGATGGTTCAGATTAAAAGAAAAAATGTCATTATCTTATAAGAATGTACAGTTCTTTAAGTTTGGAAACAAAATAGGCAGACTTTTAAGTAATCTAGCCAAAGGGCCGAGAGAGTTAAACAACATCTCGGCATTAAAAGACCTCAAAGACAATATCACTCATGACCCACGAGCAATAAACGATCAATTTCATAAATTCTATGCCACTCTTTATTCAGAACAGACAACAAACCCAGACTGCCAAAAAATCGACACAATATTAAGGGAAGCCAAACTCCCCTCATTGACGGAGGAACAACTTTCAGCCCTTAATTCCCCCATTACTCAAGAAGAAGTAACCTCCACAATCACCAACCTAAACAATGGCAGAGCACCAGGGCCTGACGGGCTAAGTGCAGAATATTATAAGCTCCTAAAAGGGGACATAACCCCTAGCCTAACTTTGATGCTTAATAACATAATTCAAACAGGACAACTACCCCCAGCAAATAATAATGCATATATTAAAGTCCTACCCAAGCAGGGCAAAGATCAACTATTACCAGAGTCTTATAGACCAATCCCTCTCATGAACCAGGACCTTAAGAATCTCACCAAAATCATGGCAGATAGACTAGCCATAATAATCCCTTCTCTAATAGGCCCCCATCAATCAGGCTTTATTAAAGGCAGATCCTCAGTTTCCAACATCAGGAAGGTACTGACAGTACTAGACTATGCCAAACTCTATCCCAAAACCAGCCAAAAGTACGCCATTTTGCTTCTCGACGCCGAAAAGGCGTTTGATAACGTCAATTGGAATTGGTTGCGGCTGGTACTTCAAAAAATGAAATTTTCAGGCCCTTTCTTAAATTTGATCTTAGCATTACAACACTCCCCAACAACACAAATCCACACACCAGGATTTCTGTCACCCCGCTTCCCACTAGAAAAAGGTACTATACAGGGATGCCCACTTTCCCCCTTACTTTTTAACATAGCTATAGAACCCCTTGCCAAAATCCTAGAAAACAGAATACAAGGCATTACAATAGGCTCTTCCACAGTCACTCAGACCATGTTCGCGGACGACATCCTTATATTTATGGCCAATCCGCATTCACAACTACAACTAGTATTTCAACTATTACAGGAAATAGGCAGTCTCAGTGGCTTTAAAGTAAACATGAACAAAAGCGAACTTTTGATGCTGTCTCCCCGAGCCCAAATTTCCTCTCATATTGAGAACACAAAAGTGTCAATAGCTGCGAGGGTAGAATACCTGGGGATATGGATCTCACGTGATCCAAGCTCAATTTATACATTAAACTACACACCACTATTAACAAAACTCAAACAACAGATGAAAAGATGGGAACACCTCCCTATTAACCTGATGGGTAGAGTTGCATTGGTTCGCTCGGTAATCTTTGGAAAATTATTATATCCCCTACAAACAATACCCTTACTCATAAAACACAAAGATATAAAAGAAATTGAAAAAGCCATCTCATATTTCCTCTGGTCAGGAAAAAAAATCACGAATAGCCTTACATAAACTAAAATTACCAAGAGAACAAGCTGGCCTAAAACTACCGAACATTAGATTATATAACTTGTCTTGCCTCTTTCGTCATGCGCGTGATTGGACTTGTAACATCCACCAATTCTCCAATGGTTACTTGGAGCAATCATTTGCTGACCCTTGGTTACTGTCCTCATTACTACATACTAGCTACAAACAGCTACCCACTAAATTTAAATCAAGCGGGATACTACGGGACACATGGGTCGCCTGGAAGGAAATACGCAAGATCTTCCACCTTCCGACCCAAGTGTCCAAATACATGACATTCTGGGGCCATCCAGGTTTCAAAGCAAGCATGTCACATGAGGGATTTGAGATATGGTAAAAAAAAGGTCTAACGAAATTGGGTCAACTATTCAATCTCAGAAATCAAAGGTGGAAAACATTTCAGGAAATCAGATACGAATATAATCTGCCTAACCATCACTATCTATATTACGCCCAGGTCAAGTCCTATACAACAACCATTGTAAAAGATCTATCCAGGGAAATACCCCCAAACGACTTTGACTCTTTCCTGGCACCGGGTACAACACGGCTCCCTCTGTCCATTCTACAAGCTAAACTTCTGCATATCACCTCTAAAAGACAAGCAGCGGGCCAGTTTCTTCCCTGGAAAAAAGCCACTGGTGATGACGAAATAGCTGATAAAATCATGGATGGTAATCTTCTCTACAGAAAGTATCTTACAAGTGAACAATGGCGCGAATCCCACTTCAAAATGATTCACAGAGCAAAATACGCATTTAACTTGAAATATAAGCTACAACCTGCTCACTATAAACCTTTTTGCCCAAAATGCCAACACCCTCAAGCCGATATTTATCACTGCCTGTGGACTTGCATCATTATTCAGAAATTCTGGAAAGAAGTACAACAATACATTAAAAAAATAACTAAAAAAGATCTACCATCCACACCCCAGGTGATGCTATTTCACTACCAAGAAAGTCAAAATCAACCATCGGAAAACCAGACAGATGTTCCAGTAACTCTATCTCCTCTAATTCACCTAATGTTAGCCTCGACCAAAAAAGTAATTTACAACAAATGGATTTTCACTGCCAAGCCCTCGCTATGGGACTTACAACAAGAACTGGTGTACTTGTTCACCATGGACAGACTAGATGCTATGCAACATAAAGATAAAAGGGCAAAGGCTCTCTTTAAGAAATGGAAAAACTTCATTGAAGATATCTACAACCCTACTGAAATACAAGAAATAGTTGGCCCATTTCGTTATACTGAGTGGTATGCCACCAATGATCTACTCAACACCCTGGGCAGATTGAAAATACAATAAAACTCTAGCTCATATGGCCAGTAGAGCCGATCCTGGACAGATGGAGTAAAAGGGTGGGAGGGGTGGGAAGGGAGGGCAGAGCTGACTGGGGTGAAAATGTTACTAGTCATTATATTGTTCCGGGACAAAAATGATAGTGGTAGCAATATCACATTGGCCCAAAACTTATTCACCATATGTTCTAATGACTTGTAATGATAAAAAAAAATTCTCAATAAAATATGTTTTAAAAAAAGAAAATGTAAAGGTTTAGTAGCAGCTCCTTTACTGTATACTTGTACCAGGCCTGGTCTATGTGTAATACACAGTGGGATATAGGCCTGTAATGGCTTTTTCATCCTGAGTGTCCTGTGAGTTAGAACTGACACATTTGCAAGTAGTGATTGATGGTTGAGGTATTGTACAGTGCAATATTGGGACACAGGGAGTCTTGTTTTTAATGGGGTGGCACTAAGGGGATCTAATTTATTATGATGTGTAAATTATTTATTGGCTCATTTTGAGCAATTTAAAAACATAATGTTTGCAATACTTTTCCATGAGTAGTGTTTGTTGTCTTAACCCTAACTTACAAAGCTCTCCACAACCTTTATTCCCTGTACATCTCCTCACTAGTTTCCAGATACCAACCCAACCGCAATCTCCGATCTGCACAAGACCTTCTTTTGTCCTCCTCCAGAAAAAGCTCCTTACATTTACGTGTGCAAGCTTTCTCACATGCTTCACCCCTCCTCTGGTATCCCCTTTCCACAAAACATTCATCACTCTCCAACCCCTGGGCCAGTTTAAGCCACCTGGGGGCAAAATTAACTTGGGGGCCCCCTACCCTACTCCCTCCAAGCAAAGGCAGCCCCTGAGCCAGCTGCTGACCCTAGTAATCTCCCATTGACTGCTCCCATGACCCCAGCACATTGTGTATCTCAGCTGCTTTGTAATAACTCACCTGTCCCAGCTGCTCCCTCCCGTGCTTTGTTTTCAGCCCCGCTGCCTGCATCTTCTCCATTTAGCATGTGTCATATGTAAATAACATGTGCCAGGCAGTGTTGCCATCTCATCCCTTTAAATACAGACACATATGATTTATACAGGTGTTGTGGCTAGTGGCTAGTTAGATGCAGTTTAGTCACCGATTATGTGCAAGTTGCCTCGGAAGCTGCATAACTTAAATGTGTCCGTATTTAAAGGCATGATTTGGCAACCCTGTTGCCAGGTCATAGGAAAGAGGCAGGCAGCAAGCTGAAGAGGGAGCACAGGATGAAGCTGTTGCAGGGACAGGTGAGTTAATACAAGTCGGCAGGGATGTAAGCACAATACATCAGGCCCCTCTAAGAGATCTGTCGGTGGAGAACCCCTGTATCTCTCCCCCCCCCCCCCCCCCCCGTAGCAACCTTCTAAACCAGAACAAATGCTATTCAGTCAACTATTCAAATGTAAAAAACACTGCACATGTACAGACTATATAGACCTTTATACACACCCCTACAGACTCTGCAAACTCTAATTCTACATGTGCCCCGTTTAGACAGCAAACTGCAGGCAGGCAACAGCCACTGTGATCATTGCCCATGTCCCACAATGAGTGTCCCGGGTAAACTCCATCCTCAGACTTTGGCAGCTATGGGAGGAGGTGTGGTTGCTCTGCTTGACAACAGACACTAGCCTCACAGGCTTGCACAGTAGTTTTCCAGCGTAGCAGCGGCTGAGAAGCAGCTACCAGTACGTGTGCAGCCTGTGGACAGTCTTTGTAACATAATAATGGCAGAGTGGCATAGTAGTTATACTTTATCTGGTCCAGTTATGATACACGTCTCCTTCACTTCCTAAGCAGTTGCATGTGCTGCACAGCACATGCAACTGAAGAGGAAGTGAAGGAGTGGTGTATCGTAACAGGACCAGGTTAACCAGCCGGGCGGTATGGACGAGCTCAGCTCGTCCATCACCGCCGGAGGCTGCCGCTCAGGCCCTGCTGGGCCGATTTTCATCAAATAAAGAGCAGCACACACAGCCGGCACTTTGCCAGCCGCGTGTGCTGCCCGATCGCCGCCGCTCTGCGGCGATCCGCCGCGAGCAGCGGCGAAAGAGGGTCCCCCCAGCCGCCTGAGCCCAGCGTAGCCGGAACAAAAAGTTCCGGCCAGCGCTAAGGGCTGGATCGGAGGCGGCTGACGTCAGGACGTCGGCTGATGTCGATGACGTCACTACGCTCGTCGCTATGACGACGATATAAGCAAAACAAGGAAGGCCGCTCATTGCGGCCTTCCTTGTTTATTCTGGGCGCCGGAGGCGATCGGAAGATCGCCTCCGGAGCGCCCTCTAGTGGGCTTTCATGCAGCCAACTTTCAGTTGGCTGCATGAAATAGTTTTTTTTTTATTTAAAAAAAACCCTCCCGCAGCCACCCTGGCGATTTAATCAGAACGCCAGGGTGGTTAAAGTATAATTATGATCTGTTCTACGTTTATTATGTACAGACTACCCCCCTCCTAGCTGCAACCCACCCTGACCTCCTAGCTGCTGGCCCTGCCACTGCAGCTGGGCTGTACATGCAGGGACAAGGGAACAGTCGGGCAGACCACCTGGGGGACCCCAGCAGAGGTCAGGGCCCTGGGGCAATTGCCCATTTATGCCTCTATGGCAGCGCCGGCCCTGCCCCTGATATGTTCTTACATCAAAACTCCCTTTTTTCAACAAGCATACACTCTACTTTAGGTCATTACCCCTTTGACCTCTGGCTAAGTTGTACTCCTTACTGGATAATCTAAAAACACACTGCCTGTAGGTATGAATATAGTATACTACCCCACCTGTTATTCCCCCCATTCCTTAGATTGTAAGTTCGCAAAGGTAGGGCTCTCTCACCCTTTTGTGTCTTGGAATTTGTTACACATCTTATTCATGGTACTTTGTTCACTATAATTACCAATTCTGTATTTTGTACCAATTCTGTATTTTGTTTATCGGTGTATACCATTGTCTGTATTATTATGTACCCCATGTTTGTTTCTAACTTTGTACTTTGCCACAGAATATGTTGGCGCTTTATAAATAATAATAATTCTTTGTTTCAAGGCACACCTGAACCAGAGACAACATGAGAAGCGCCTTACCTCGGCTAAGTAGAAAACCGACAGGACTGTTGTTCAGTGGTCCTAAGCCCTCTGTAACGAATGCAGAATAATCTCCGTGATCAGCACACAAGGCGTGCGCTGACACGGCGGAAATCCTCCGCAAGCGTATGAAGGGGGGAACCCAGCTTTGGTGCAAGCACCAGTAGAGGGCAATTCCCACCGGCAGATGGCGCTGTGGAGTGCAGACGAGTACAACCGCTGCACGGGCACAGATGCCAGATGAGAATTGTACAGATCAAGACAATGCGGGGCTGAACAGCCCTTAAAGAGAAAGAGCACAGGTACAAGATGAATGTGTGTTCACCAATCTAGTCGCGACCCTGCGACTGTGAACACACATCAGCAGAAACAAAAGTAGGAACGCGATCGCGAGAAGGGCGATCGCCAGAAGTGACACAAGACAGATCAGAATAGAACACGAGAGGAGCAAAGGCACAGCAAACGACAATGAGAAGTAACGAAAATAACAAACGCTAACTAAACGCGAACACCGCACTCATACGCGTTTACAGCGCAGTCTCCGCGTGTTAAGCACAGCAGAGACAAGCACGCCTAACTAACCACTGACAGACAAACACGAAACAGAGAACGCGAGCGCTTGCTTAACGGTTACCTCACCGAGCCTACAGCAAGCGTTCGTATCAGACAAGACGGACAAACGGAAAACAGGAATAAGCTAGGAAGGATCCACAGCACTAGCGCAAGGCTAGTGCGATCCAGGCAAGACAGATCAGAAGGATCCACAGCACTACCGCTAGAGGCTAGTGCGATCCAGGAAAACAGAACAGAAGGATCCACAGCGCTAGCGCAAGACTAGTGCGATCCAAGCAAGACAGATCAGAAGGGGCTACCGGTAGCAACCGCTGCCCCGGTTAGCACCCAGACAAACAGAACGATTTCCTGTCGACCCCCGCTGGGACAGGACAATTGCAACAGACAGACAAAACAGATAGGCAATCTAACTGCACTAGAAAACTGCCTAGTACAGTTCCAAGAATTACCCTAAGGTAAACTTTAACAGATCAACAATGGCTGACACTCTAGGAGTGTTTCAACAAACCCTGAAGGAATGACCAGCCAAGGCCTCTGGGAAAGCATAGGTTCTTATACTGCCAGCCCTCAAAGGAGACAGCTGGGCATGTATGCAAATCCCTCAGCAAAGCAACTCTGAAAGTTGCAAGATGAAACCAGGTCTCCTTTCCAGAGACCTGCATCCCTCAGACATAAGGAATGGTCAAACAGCTGTCTGCCTGTGCAGCCAGCTGAGCGGATCCTTACACCCTCTTTTTAGTAAATTCTGCATTTCATTGGGAAATCAAGGCCCCCGAGTCTGGAGGAAGAGTGGAGAGGCACAGATTACAAGTTGTTTGAGGTCCAGTATGAATCTTCCACAGTCAATGATGATTTGGGGAGCCATGTTATCTGTGCAGCCATCTACCAGGAAATTTTAGAGTACTTAATGCTTCCCTCTGCGAACAAGCTTTATGGAGATGCTGATTTAACTTTCCAACAGGACTTGGCACCTGCCCACACTGCCAATACCTGGTTTAACGACCGTGGTATCACTCTTCTTTATTGGCTAACAAACTTGCATGACCAACATCCTATACAGATTCTATGGGGCATTGTCAAGGGGAAGATGAGAGAGACCCAAAAATGCAGACAAGCTGAATGCTACCACCCTGTGCTTCCATAACACCTAAGCAGTGCCATAGGCTGATTTATAGGGCTATACAAAGGAAAGTCAACATGAACTATGTAGGGAATAAAGTAGATTTCCATTTTTTTGGAGAGTGTTCTTCATGGTAAGGCCAGCTAAATTGTAAAATTAATATCTTACTGCAAATTCTATACTTGTAATTGAAAGGGGTTTAGATGCTTTACTTTGTTTGAAGGTAGGAACACACTAGGCAGAATCGCATATGCGTTTCCATAGCACATAGTGGAAAACGCATATGCGATTCTACCTACTGTGTTCTTTCCTACCCTGACAGGCATCCACAGCTACGACTGAACAGGTGTCAGCCAGGGTGTAGGCAGGATGCAGAGGGCTAAATCAGGAAGGAAATGGTTAGGAGAGAGTTAAAGCCAGGATAAAAAGGGTCAACTTTAGAAGGTAATAAGCGAGGATGGATAGCGTTAGATCTGTAGAAGGCAGCTGCCCAAGGGGGCACCTGGACATGAAATAGGTTTGTTACATATGAAAGAGCAAGCTGAAAATGGGGAGCAACACATGCAAAAGGGAAGCTGATGCCCAAAGGGAGCTGTTCATGAAAGAGAGGGGCTACAATACATGGATGAGACACATGGAAGAGGGGGCTGCACATGGAATGGGAGGGACTGTTGTACTTGAATAGGGAGACACAATATACTTAGCCTAGGGGCACAAAAAGTATAAATCCGTTCTTGGGGCAACTAGAGTGGAAAGGGTTAACTCTGTACAGGACAACCAGGATTGAAAGGGTTAACTCTGTAAGAAGCAGCCAGGATGAAGCCAGTTAACTCAGGGTGACGAGGGTTAGTTATGTAGGGGGGCAAGTGAAAGGGGATAAGTTCTTGAGTCGGTAGCCAATATGGAGAAGATTACGTCTAGAGGGAGAGGGTAAACTTTTGGGTGGCAACCAATATGCAGAGAGTTCATTCTGAAGTTAAACATCAGCAGGTACAGGGTTAAGTCTGGATGGGGCAGCCAAGATGGAGAGGCTTAACTCCCAATAATGCCATGCTTGCTGCTGTCCTTGGCAGAATGAGCCACATTGTCTAAATTCCTCAGGACACTGGCTTTGCTGTTTCTCTCCATTGACCCTTGTGCATCCTGGAAGGATTGATTAGCAGTAGCTTGGACACACCTCTAGTACTAGAAGGCAGCAGAATTACGGACTCAGAATTTTGAATCCTCTCAACTCGCACCACAGTCAGACTGCCATTGTACACAAAAATGAATGTATTCATTTTATTTAATGCTAGATAACTAAGGAGCAGGATGAAATGTATTTAAAGAGAACCTGAAGTTAGAGGAATACAGAGGCTGTCATCTTCATTCTCTAATAAACAATATTAATTGCCTGACTTCTGTGCTGATGCTCTGCCATGGTAAAACTTCACGTCTCTGGCCTTGAAGGAGCATGCAGATCAAATATTTTGACTGGTCTGACTCCACTACCTAATACTTGGGGGCACCTCTAGCTACTTAATACTGAGGGTACCTCTGGCTGACTAATAGTAAGGGGCAACTGTAGCTACCTATAATGGGCCAGGGAAGTAACAGAGAAGTGACAGCTGTGCCAGCCAGCACACTTGTGTGCGGTTTGTAGGTTCAGGGAGGGCAAAGTGTAGGGTGCCAGGACATCTGTGCCTATAGGCTCCCGTGAAGTAAATCCAGGCCTGCATTGGGGGTTTAGGTTAGGTCAAGCCAATGGGATGGAGAAGGGCAATATTTAGGTAGATCAGATCAATGGGGAGTAGCATCGCAGATACTGAAGCAAAGATTATTGCAAAGTCATTCACAGACTATCTGTAAGGAAGCTGTAGGGTACATCAGCACACCAGCCTTGATTATGATGCAACGCACATTTATTGAATTTGTGCAATATTCCATATAATATCCGACAATTGTTTCGGAGGCCACGCAGGGTCCCCCTTTCTCAAGGCATGTGGCCAACTGAGGCTACTGTAATTGTTGGATATTATATGGAATGTTGCACCATAAATGTGCGTTGCATCATAATCAAGACTGGTGTGCTGATGTACCCTACAGCTTCATGACAATTGAGTGGCACTGCCTTGCCACTATGTCAAGCACCCAGGACTGGAAGGTGTGCCAGCTTCATCTCTTTACTACAGACTATCTGTAAGAGCGTTTGCATGCATGGTGTCCGGAAAGCAACATACGGAAAATCTGAGTTTAAGTGGAAACAGGGCCTAATAAAACTTTTCTATTCACCACTGCCAAATCTGATTATCAGCTCATCCACAAGAAAACTCTTTTGTTCTGATAAAATATCTATTATGCTACAGTGGCTCGGGAATAGCTAATATTGGCTATTTGGATAACTGCAATGCTCTATTCATAAGATCACTGGATAAAGTTCTGCGCCCCTAATGCTGGGAATACACAGTTCGTTTCTGAGCCATTTAGATGGCTCGATAGATCATTTCCGACACGCCCGATTTTTTCGCCGCTCGATTCCGCATTGAAAACAATGGAAAAAGATAAGAAACACGAGCGGAACATAAGTGAATCGCCTGCAGAATCAAGCAGGAATCAATCGAATGGGAAAATCGAGCGGCAAAATCGAGCCGTGTATGCCCAGCATTATGAATAGAGCATTGCAGTTACAACTAGTTCACTGGTTGCCAGTAAAATGGAGAATCTATTTTAAGATCTGCTTGCTGAGGTTCAAAGCTCTAAACCACATGGGACCCAAGTACATGTCGGATCTATTTAAACCATACGCTTCTGGACACACCTTTGCTGTGCAAATAAGATGAACTTGGTTATTACTAAGATCCACTTAAACATTTGGTGCAAGAGCCTTTTCCCATGCAGCCCATACTCTATGGAAGTCACTTTCACAATCAGTGCGAGAGGCCCCACCTCTGTACTGCTTTAAAGGCTAAAAACCCACCTCATTTCCCGAGCCTTTTAGACCGCAGAATGCAGGGTCACCAAGGTTTGAGTTGCCAGGGAGAAAAGAAACTTTAAAAACACTATTATTATTATAATTATTTCAGCCAAAGTATCATTTCAATGGGTACTCGTCCAGGCGAACCTGATGGGCAAACTTCTCATACTGCAGACTGCTGGGCAACCATGAAATGTGTGAGCTAACGTTCCAAGATTCACAAACCTACAAATCCCAAATTGAACACAGGTTTACTCCCTGAACTGCACTGCAAGTGTGGCCATCTCTGTGTAGTCTTCTGTACTCTGGCCATCACCGCTCTGCCGTTTTCAGGCTTAACCATTCTTCACTCACTTCACAGTTGATCTGAGCTAATCTCACTGCCGAGAGAGCACTACGACTGTAACTCAGCCAATCAGAGGATTGCTCTCCTACACACTGGCCAGCTTGCTATGCTCCCTCAGAGGTGACAGCCAGTCCCCCCTGCTCGGTAAGTAAAGATCTGGCATTCCATCCAGGTAAAGGGGCACAGAGGTGCTGGGGCAGCTTCATATACAGTGGGATACGAAAGTTTGGGCAACCTTGTTAATCGTCATGAATTTCCTGTATAAATCGTTGTTTTTTGCAATAAAAAATGTCAGTTAAATTTATCATATAGGACAGTGCTTTTCAACCCATGGTACTCGTACCATCAATGGTACTTTAACTCTGGCCAGGTGGTACGCTCTGGGGAGATGAAAAGGAAGTGTCTGTGGGTTGCAGGGAGATCAAAGGGAAAAGTGATTTAGGGCTGGTCCAGTGCCTGGTGTTTTCAGGTTTGTTTATGTATAACAATGTGAAGCACTAGGCTAGCTGATAAAAGCACAATTACAGAGCAATTAGAGGGTGGGCAAGCTGGTAAATATACACAGCATGATGCAGAGCTTGCCTGGAGGGTCCATAGGAAAAAATCTGTCTGGTCTCTCCCCATTGTTATGACTGCATGTGTGGATACGGTGTTAAACAGGTTGAAAAGTTTTTGTCAGTCCCTAGACTCCAGGAGGGCTGCTTTCTGACTTGTGTGAGACTGGCAGGGACAGGAGTCCTATTACAGGCAAGTAGCCTGTCTGATGTGGGACTGCAATACAGATAAGCTCTCTGCTCCATCTTAGGCTATTCTCAGTCTCTCTCCACTCCTCCTCTATCTGGGCTAGTGCATGGCAAAATCGCAATAGCATTCACTAGCAATTTGGGAATGCAATTTTGTGAAGTGATTTTCAGAGCGATTTTTTTTTTTATGAATCTCTCCAAAAAATGCTAGCTGCAGCGTGTTTGCGATATTGAAAAAAATCACAACTCTGCTGTTGGAACATCCTCATACGGTACCATTAGCCAACCGCTTTTCAAATCACTGGCGATTTGAAAGACGCTCAGAAGTACTCTTGGTGTGCACCAGCCCTCCCTCATTCAGATCTTACATATGCAGTGCTAGGAGTGGAGCCACTGATGGGCGACTGCTCTGCACACCAAGCAACAAGATTAGAAGCTCTCTGCCTCTGCCCTGTGTCCTGCTTGGAACACTATGCTGGGGGCAGGCAGCTCTATTTAGATATTCATTGAATGGTAAACATCTTGAGGTAGCCATACATCAGAAGATTATGGGCAGATTCGCCAAAGAGAAATGTATCTCTAATTTAATCTGATTAGAGAGATTTGCACCCAGAAGTGGGGGGGAAAGCTATTGTAGCTTTACTGCCATTTGGTTCCACATACTTGTGCGAGAAGGCATTTTCTTCATTGACATGTATAAAAACTAAAGAAAGGAACTGTCTTCAGATGTATTCTGACTTGATTCTATCAGTAAGCACAGGCACAAATGTAATATTGGTTAATACTGTATGTATCCTTAATTATTGGCCAGCCCTGCGTAATATGTTGGCGCTTTAAAAATACAATAAATAATTAATAGTACATACTTTATCCTTTTTTTTCACTTATTGAGTTGTTGACATCTTACAAAATCACTGGTGGTACTTGAAATTTTTTATGCGATGAAAGTGGTACAATTTCTGAAAAGGTTGAAATGCCTAATATAGGAGACACACACAGTGATATTTGAGAAGTGAAATGAAGTTTATTGGATTTACAGAAAATGTGCAATAATTGTTTAAACAAATTTAGGCAGGTGCCTAAATTTGGGCAACACAAAAAAATAAATTAAATCAATATTTAGTAGATCCTCCTTTTGCAGAAATTACAGCCTCTAAATGCTTCCTGCAGGTTGCGGTGGCTGGATAGTGTAATGGTTAAGGGCTCTGCCTCTGACACAGGAGACCTGGGTTCGAATCTCAGCTCTGCGTGTTCAGTAAGCCAGCACCTATTCAGTAGGAGACCTTGGGCAAGTCTCCTTAACACTGCTACTGCCTATAGAGCGCGTCCTAGTGGCTGCAGCTCTGGCACTTTGAGTCCGCCAGGAGAAAAGCGTGATATAAATGTTCTGTGTTTGTTTGTTTAGGTTCCAATGAGAGTCTGGATTTTGGTTGAAGGTATTTTGGACCATTCCTCTTTACAAAACATCTCTAGCTCATTCAGGTTTGATGGCTTACGAGCACGGCCAGCTCTCTTTAACTCACACCACAGATTTTCATTGATATTCAGGTCTGGGGACTGAGATAGCCATTTCAGAATGTTGTACTTGTTCCTCTGCATGAATGCCTTAGTGGATTTTGAGCAGTGTTTAGGGTCTTTGTCTTGTTGAACGATCTAGCCCTGGCACAGCTTCAGCTTTTTCACTGATTCCTGGACATTGGTCTCCAGAATCCGCTGATACTGAGTGGAATTCCTGCGGCCCTCAAATTTGACAAGATTCCCAGTCCCTGCACTGGCCACACAGCCCCACAGCATGATGGAACCACCACCATATTTTTCCTGTAGGTAGCAGGTGTTTTTCTTGGAATGCTGTATTGTTTTTCCTCCATGCATAACACCCCTTGTTATGCCCAAATAACTTAATTTTAGTTTAATCAGTACAGAGGACCTTATTACAAAATGAAGCTGGCTTGTCCAAATGAGCTGTAGCTTTCCACAAGCGGCTCTGTTTGTGCTGTGGGCTGAGAAAAGGCTTCCTGTGCATCACTCTGGCATGCAGCATCTCCTTGTGTAAAGTGCACATAATGGTTGAATGATGCACAGTGACTCCATCTGCAGCAAGATGATGTTGTAGGTCTTTGGTGCTAGTCTGTGGGTTGACTCTGACTGTTCTCGACATTCATTGCTTCTGTTTATCCGAGATTTTTCTTGGTCTGCCACTTCGAGCCTTAAAGGAATACTATCAATACCCAAGTGTTATAAAATGACAATGTACAAATAATGTCTAAGTAGCTATGTAAACATTTTCCTATTTTTCATGTTAAATATCAGAGGCAAAAGCTTTAATTAATTGTGTATAGGATTTAGCTCTATTGGGACAAATCATTCGCAAAGGGGTGTCTGCTTCAATGCACCGCCAGTGTTGTTTTTTGCATATCAGACTACAGAGTATTTTTCCCTGAAAGCTCCAAAAAATATATGAAAAGCTGTGCTGTCATAGACAATTACAAGTTTAAATCAATTTACATTTCCTCTGCTCTCTTGCAGACAGCTCAGAAACATGCAGCTTCTTCTGAGAGCTTTCTCTCACACAGGCCTGGTGCACACCAAAAACCGCTAGCAGATTCGCAAAATGCTAGCAGATTTTGAAACGCTTTTTCTTCTTTTTCTGTAGCGTTTCTCCTAGCATTTTGCGGTTTTGTGAAGCGTTTTTGGTGTAGTAGATTTCATGTATTGTTACAGTAAAGCTGTTACTGAACAGCTACTGTAACAAAAAACGCCTGGCAAACCGCTCTGAAGTGCCATTTTTCAGAGCGGTTTGCGTTTTTCCTATACTTAACATTGAGGCAGAAACGCATCCGCAATCCAAAATCTGCAGCAGCCCGGGAGTATGCATTTCTGCAAAACGCCTCCCGCTCTGGTGTGCACCAGCCCATTGAAATACATTACCCTAGCGGATCCACACCCGCAAGCGGATCGCAAACCGCAGCAGAACCGCTCTGGTGTGCACTAGGCCACACAGTTACACAGAGTTAACTACACTGTGAGGGAAACTCCCCTCATTAATTCTCCCGTCAGAAATGAGCAGACAGTGCCGTCAGTTCAGAGTGAAAGGAATTTGTTACAGTAAACAAAAAAAATAAGCAAATAAAATGTATACATCATTATTTACCAGCACTTCAGAAATTCTCTTTACTGAGGTTAAAAAACACATTTTAATCGATAGTATCCCTTTAACTTGAACTGAGCCTGTGGTCTTTCATTTCCTCAATATGTTCCTAACTGTGGAAACAGACAGCCAAAATCTCTGAGAAAGCTTTCTGTATCCTTCCCCTAAAACATGATGGTGAACAATCTTTGTCTTCAGGTCATTTGAGAGTTGTTTTGAGACCCCCATGTTGCTACTATTCAGAGAAAATTAAAAGAGGAGGGGATCTTACAGTTGACCACCTTAAATACTCTTTATCATAACTGGATTCACCTGTGTATGTAGGTCAGGGTTCACTGGGCTTACCAAGCCAATTTGAGTTCCAATAATTAGTTCTAAAGGTTTTGGAATCAATAAAATGACAACAGTGCCCAAATTTATGCACCTGCCTAATTTTATTGAAACAATTATTGCACACTTTCTGTAAATCCAATAAACTTAATTTCACTTCTCAAATATCACTGTGTGTGTCTCCTATAGGATATATCTAACTGACATTTTTTATCGTACAACCAACGATTTATACAGGAAAATCATGACGATTAATCAAGTTTGCCCAAACTTTTGCATCCCACTGTAGTGACGCCCCGCATGCGCAGTTCAATTCTGCCATCTTACACCCCTGCTTGGTATGATTTCACAACCCAAGGTGGGGAAGGGGGTTATGCCGGGAATACACAGCTCGTTTCTGGCGCTCGATTCTCCTCTCAATCGTTTTTGCCGGTCGATTCTGCAGTCGATTCTCTTATCTTCCACTTGTTTTTCTTATCTTTTTCCATTCACTTCTATCAGAAATCGAGCAGCGAAAGGATCGAAAGGGAGCTCGAACATGTCGGAAATTATCTATCAAACCATCTATTCACCTCAAAAACGAACCGTGTATTCCCATCATTTGAGTGTTATGCCGGGCATAGACGGGTCGACCGGCGGCTGGATTAGCCGCCGGATCGACCCCAGCCGCGTCCTCGCTGCGGATCGATTACCGCTCGCCCCCGCAGGAGCTTCCTTATCAGCGCTCGATTCCCTGCCATTGTCCGCAGGTGGGAATCGAGCGGACGGGGGTCGAGCGGCTTGATCAGGCCAGCTGAATATTATCAGCTGGCCTGATCAGCTGGTCGATACACGGTACAGAAACGTAGGCTTCAGACCGAATGGAGATTAGTGTTAGGTGTCAGACAGGGTAGAGATTAGTGTTGAGCATCAGACAGGGTTGCAGATCAGTGTTAGGCACTGGAGAGGGGTAGGTTAGTGTTAGGTAAAGGTAAGGAGAGGTTGGCTTTACATATTGGAAACACAATGCACCTTAGTGATGTAGGGCAGCATTAGGGGGCCACAAAGAGACATTGCACGGACTGGTGGTGGAATTGTTAACTGGAGTGTGTCACGGTTTGAGGGCAAAACTGTGAATTCCCAAATCCAAAAATCCCAAAGCAAACGTGGGTTTGCAAACCCATTTTCCACAGCAAGCGCCAACACTAATGGGTACCTTTGTAACAACACTTGTATAGAACCTTACAAAATGTGTGAAGAACTAGTTACCAGCATGTCCTTCTGAACATGAACTACAATTCCATACATGCCAAATGATTGTCACTCTAAGACACGCTAGTGTAGTTCTCTAGGGTAGTTTACGATCTGTAGAAAAGCTTGTGTCACAGATTCTCCTAGTGTTCTCCTCCTCATTCAGCCAGATAGACCAGAAGCAGCCAGCATCTCTCTGAATGCTGCTTCAGCTAGTACAGTAACCCGAGAGTTCAGGCACAGCTGGAACGAAAGGGGCATGACTGGGCGGGCCCTGGGATGGACTGAACAGGCACAATTCGGCTCAGGTGTGAATTAAAGGTGGAGCGCCCGAAGGGGTACCTTCCCCCAGGCATTATAGGAAAAGAGCAGGAGAGCTGCTCTCTCTTTCTGCCCAAATAGGATACAGGAAACTCTCCATTCTCGCAGGATCAAGGGCTGGTAAGTGTTTGTTTGTTATTTTTCTTACTACAGTAGAATCCCTTTGTGTTAAACTTCAAAGATCCTTCCCAATCGGCTACCATATCTGGAGTTGCTGTACCAAAATCAGCTATGCATTGTATATTCCTCCGGCCGCATGGTCAGGTCCTGAGGATTGATTTCTCTATATGCTGGTGCTTTCCATAACGGAGTTTACTACAAGGAGATTCTACTGTACGTAGTCTATCATTTAGCTAGCTTTTTACCCTGTACCATGTCAGAACAAAGCCGCATGGTAGGTGAAGTAATCAGTTGCTTTACACAGAACCATGGTTAGCATTTGTTTGGGATACAGAAAAAGTTTTTAAGCAGAGTGTTGCTAATTACTGGCTAATGAACCTACTTCGCCTTACAATAACATTAAAGCAGTCATTAGCCAGAAATAGGGAAAGGCAGAAGCTTTCCAGTACAGAAGAGACACAGGGATGGAGTGGCTCACAGGGGTTTATAATATGCCAAGGTTCATAAATATAGGCTGAGGAGACAAGATAAAGCAAAGCCCAGCAAAGGCTAGTAAAGTATTAGCTTTCATATAGAACAGCCATCAATACAAACGGAAACAGTGTCCTAGGTAAGTAATTGGTTAGCTATTCTTTAGAATATGTAAGAAACCAGGACAACATCCTTTATTAACAAACAACCTAACTGCAGGATAGGTAAGTTTCATGTTATTCCTTTGCAGCATGAAGGCATACGCATATTTGATATTTACTCTGCGAATCGCGACGCTACGGAATATATGGCGATTAATAAACCAAGAAGAATAGTTACTTACAGGAAGCTGCAGGTTCCAATCTGGCCTGCACATTCCTACTGAGCTAGCTAGTAAAACAGGCCATGCACTGCACAGTCTGCCTTTCTTTGTACTTGTGATAGTAATTGTGATCCATACTTAAACCCAATTCAATTTACAATTGATCAAATGTTATGGACTGCTGAAGTGTGTAATTGAAAAATATTGGTACAGTGTATGGCTACCTTATCTGTAGTACAGGAAAGATTACATACAAAGGTTTAGGCCTCATCATGCATACTGAACGCTGTAAAAAATTGATGCGTTTTATCTAATGGCCTGCATATCACCATTGTCCTTGCTCCAGCCAGAAGAGCAGTTCAGCATCAGAAATCCTTTGTTAGCACAGGGTGGGGTCTTAGTGCAGCCCCCACCCCCTTTTTTGAGAAGAGCAGTTTCTGCATCAGAAGTCCTTTGTTAGTTAGTGTGGTGACCCCCCCTCCCCCCCCCCCCCCTTCTGGTGAGGGCTTAGTACAAAAGTATGATATAAGTAGCATTCCTCCAGTTGTACAGTCTGTAATAGTGAAGGGGGATAGCTTATAAGCAGGTTTTTCAATACTCTGCAAGTTTTCATATTTACCCACCCTGGTAGTATTTCACATTTGGTCAACTCCTACACAACTGTTTCAAGTAATTGGTCTACAATGGTGATATCACAATAGAAGAGCAGATCAGAGATCAATGCTGTTTAGGTGGGACTCAGTGAAGAGAATTAGCACATCCCTTTGATCAAAGCCAAACAAACTCATGGCAGACTATATTGTCCTGGAGCAATGACCACTTCTATAGCTGGAAGAGTAATAAAGTCTGTCACCCCAGAGCACAAAGCTGACTAGATTCCAGCCTGACCCTGAAGCAGGCTGCCAAATAAATCTGACTAGGATAATTTAACTCAGTGGGGGGAAATAGCTGACAGATATTATGATACTTAGAGTGAGAGTACCTTTGATAAGTAGTAGCTTGTATTAAAATTCAGCCAAAGACATAAAACTGCTGCTTTAAGTTTCTCCACAGCAGTGATATAAGCTATCTGCATAGAGCCTGTAGGCAGAGGGGTAGTCCTGCCAAAGGGAGCTGTGCAGGAATGAGAGGAGCTCTTAATTAAACTTGCTATTGCTATTGTTTTACCATAAGTGCTATGATATAGTAGGCTGGAGGACAACTACCAGACCTCAATAAGGAATGATACATGTATGTAATGTATGTGTATGCATGTTCCAGGGTGCATATGCACGTGTAGGTGAGTGCAGGCATGTATATATGTACATGTGTGGGGTGTGGATGTAGGTATTTATTTATTTATACATCACTGTGGTATGTATGCTTAACTGTATACACACGGTTGCGTTGTGTAGACGTATGTGTATGGATGTATGTATGTAATGCATGTACATATAATACGTATTTGTATGCGTATATGTATGTATGTAGGTATTGGTATATGTGTATGTACATGTGTGTGTGTGTATATAGTATGGTATGTGTGTATGTGTATATATATATATATATATATAGATATAGATTTATATATATGTATGTATATGTGTATATATGTGTATATACATATGTGTACACATACAGTATATGTTTGTGTGTATGTGTATGTGTGTAGAGATATATATATATATTGTGTGTATATTGCACTGTGCATGCCCTACTTCCGTACTCGATGGTATTGTAGGGTACCTTATATGTTCTGTACAAAGTGTAATTTCTATACCTTCATGTTACAGCCCTTGTAAGGCGGGGGGTTTCAGTCATTCCGCAGCATACACGTAAACTTACACTTAGAAGGAGCAGAATTACCCCTAAGGATACTGCATCACATGCTACATCCATTATAACCGCTGGATATTGCATGGTATAAATTATATAGGATTGGCAACAAATGCAATGAGCATCGCATCATAGAATATATGTCTTATATACACTCCTTACTACATAAGATATTGCTACATTACCAATATACCCAGATTATATGTTAAATATAGTATAAACATTAATCGCTGATTATGGATGTTGGTTATAATAAGATATAATAATAATTTAATGCACGCATGTATAGTGGGGTAGGTATATACTCACACACACACATATGGTGTATGTGTGGGGGTAGGTAGGTAGGTATTTACTTGTTACTTGCTTGTTTGTTGGGTTGGTGAAGCACCAGAAGATTGCGCAGTGCCGAGGTATGCGTAAGGGTATACGTATGTGGGTATTTGGGTAGACATATGCGTGTGGATGTACATGTGTTTGGGTAGAGATATATATATATGGAATTTAGTTAAAGGTACAGGGGCTTTTGTGGGTGTATGTCCTCATATGTAGGTTTATACGTGTATGTACTGTGGGTGTGTATGCATACGGGTGTAAAGTTTACCTTCGTGGTACGGTCCTAGTAAGGCACCCTCCAGCTTGCAGTTAAACCTACACTTAAAATGAGCAAAATTATCCATAAGAGGACTGCATCACATGACACATCTAGTATAACTGCTGGTCATTGCAGGGTATAGATTATATTGGATTGCCAAAAATAAATAAATAAATAAATAAAAAAAAAAAAAAAAAAAATGCAATGAGGATTGCATCATAGAATATATGTCTTATATACACTCATTACTAAATTATAATTTTGGTAAATTATATACCCAGGGTATACAGTAAATACAGTATAAGCATTAATCACTGATTTGGGATCTTCATAAGCCCCCCTCCCCCTGTATTTTGCCCCACCCCTTTTTTTTTTCCCCTCCCATATTGATCAGTGACCTTCCCTCAGAAAATATTTCAGAAACTAAGGCAACGGAGCCATGATGGCCCATCTTATTTAGAATTTTCAATATTAAAAACAAAACCGGGCATTGTGCTCATGGTAATGTCTTAGTGCAGTATAAATGTGTTACATGCTACAAAATGACCATTGCATCAATGGGCACAATTACAACAACCTCTCTATGTAAAGGGGATATTACTTTACGCATATGAAGTATTTACCGACTCAGGGTCATTTAAACGTTACACGAAGGGCCGATATAGTTGGTTATATGCATCAAACCATGTAGCGGTAAGAAAAACCAAACTTACGTCCATCCACACCTGGCAGAGCGGTAGCTGCTGAAAAATGTGGGGTTGGGGCCGCGTCGCGTCACAAATTCGGTTGCCGCACTATGTCCGCCCACACCTGGCAGAGCACTAGCTGCAAGTGGAGGGCTAGGGCCGAGGCACATCGCAAGTTTGTCGACGTTCTATACGCAGCTGAACCTGGCGGACCACTAGCCACAGGAAAGGGCGTTGGGAGGGAGACTCCGATGCCCATTGGACAGTCCTACTCCCATGCTTGGCGGAACAGTAGCCGCAAGTAAAGGTGTACAAAGAAGGGAATAATGCCATTTAGCCGAAAGGGCAGGGCGACAACAGCCCCAAACACCTGGCAGAGCACTAGCTGCAGGTATGTGTGCATATGTATATACATATATATAAAAATAAATTAAAAAAAAAAAACAAAAAAAAAAAAAACGTAGTGGTAGTGTTAATACATGCTCGTTTGGGGTAGATATAGTCTCTTTACCTTCTAGGTAAGTAACATACACCCGTGGCTTTGTCCCCGTCTCGGATCATGGGATGGGGTCAGTGGCCGGGGCAGGTAAGAGGGGACTTGGAGGTACACTGGTTTAGGTTCCCAGGGGCAAAGGTGGAAGGGCTAGGCCAAAAATCTGACATATCTAGCCAGGGTTAGGGAGTAGCCAGATATAGTCATAAGACACATAGGGGGAAACAAAGTAGGGACGAAGCCAATGCATCTCCTGATGCTGGATACAAAAGAACTTTTTAGACAAGTTAGTCAGGAGCTCCCGCGGGCAACCATTATATGATCCGTAATGATCCCGAGATCTAACTGGCGCCCACCTCCCCCGGAAAGAATCTTAAACCGTTCCAGGCGAAGAATCAACAGAGCTATTTTGAAATGTATAGCACAAAAGGGGGGCATAGCCGTCCGTCACAAATTGCTAGAGAGTCAGGAGGGGCATTTTCAAAACGATAGGGTTTACCTGAGCGTTCTGGGTAATGAGATTTTTCTGTCTGGGTTAGGAGAAACCCTAGAAGCCGCGCTCTGTTTGAGGGCGGGCATTCGTCCTTGAAGCGGCAAGCCCGAATGCCGTGGCGGGTCCGTGACAATGCCGGCCTGGACGACATCGAAACCAGAAGTACACACCGCGCTTGGCGAACGGAGTAAGGCATTTATGCTAAGAGTGCATAGTGCTGGTTATGATATATGGGTGCCATGGAGGCACAATGGTTTCTGGGTCATTAAACTAGGTGGCTCTAGGGTGGGTCATCGACTGGTTAATGGCACCATGGGCGTCACTGGCAAGGTTCAGTGGCGCAAAGTTTAATGGGTGTCACTGGCGCGGGTCAGTGGCACAAGGTTTTAGCGCAAGCCGGTGGTTGGTACTGTGACATTCACAAAGAGGAAAGGCATTGTCACGGGACCTGTCAGAGCGCGGTTTACGCAAGTTATTCTTATTATTATTGCTTAATGCATGATTGATTTAATTGTTTTTCTAGATTGTATTATCTTAAATCTGTATTAAAGCTGTGGCCTTTAAACTCCAATTGGGTGTCACGGCTTTTATTTCAGGTAAATGGTAGGTCCAACCTCTATGGGCCCTGCCCGGTCAAGTAACCCGAGAGTTCAGGCACAGCTGGAACGAAAGGGGCATGACTGGGCGGGCCCTGGGATGGACTGAACAGGCACAATTCGGCTCAGGTGTGAATTAAAGGTGGAGCGCCCGAAGGGGTACCTTCCCCCAGGCATTATAGGAAAAGAGCAGGAGAGCTGCTCTCTCTTTCTGCCCAAATAGGATACAGGAAACTCTCCCACCCACCCTCCCTGTGCACCGCTTGTCAGAATCCCGCAAGTGGCCACATGGGTGTTGGGAACATACCCTAACTATGCTACCCTTGTTGTATCCTAACAGATTCGTCACAGCAAGAGGCGGGTCCGTGACAATGCCGGCCTGGACGACATCGAAACCAGAAGTACACACCGCGCTTGGCGAACGGAGTAAGGCATTTATGCTAAGAGTGCATAGTGCTGGTTATGATATATGGGTGCCATGGAGGCACAATGGTTTCTGGGTCATTAAACTAGGTGGCTCTAGGGTGGGTCATCGACTGGTTAATGGCACCATGGGCGTCACTGGCAAGGTTCAGTGGCGCAAAGTTTAATGGGTGTCACTGGCGCGGGTCAGTGGCACAAGGTTTTAGCGCAAGCCGGTGGTTGGTACTGTGACATTCACAAAGAGGAAAGGCATTGTCACGGGACCTGTCAGAGCGCGGTTTACGCAAGTTATTCTTATTATTATTGCTTAATGCATGATTGATTTAATTGTTTTTCTAGATTGTATTATCTTAAATCTGTATTAAAGCTGTGGCCTTTAAACTCCAATTGGGTGTCACGGCTTTTATTTCAGGTAAATGGTAGGTCCAACCTCTATGGGCCCTGCCCGGTCAAGTACTTGCCTGACTGAATGAATTTCCCACCTTTCCTGTCCAGCCCCCTGTCCAGCCCCCTCTCTAAAAACACACTTGTTCCGACAAGCATATGCTCTACCTTAGGCCACTTCCCTTTGTACTAAGACCAAATTGCACTCCTACTATGTATCCTAAAACACAAAGCCTCTATATATTTGCTGCATACTACCCCTCCTCCTGCCCCCCCCCACCCCCCATTCCCTTTAGATTGTAAGCTCGCAAGGGCAGGGCTCTCTCCCCCTTTTGTGTCTTGGTATCCATTATACATTTTTTCATCATGTTAATTTTATCACTGTCATTACCAATTCTATAATTTGTATTTTGTATCATTCTTTGTATTTTGTCACTAATTATGTATCTTGTATATTGGTGTACACCATTGTCTGTATTATTATGAACCCCATGTTTGTTTCTTACTTTGTACAGCGCCGCGGAATATGTTGCCGCTTTATAAATCAATAATAATAATAATAATAATAATATCCCACAGAGATTTTCCAACATGTCAGATCAGACTTTGAATCAATACACAGCACAAAACTGAAAGTCAACTGACTAGATATTATATAGGAGAGAACAGAGGCGCCAAAAGGATAAAAGGGGTTTTAAATGACAGAGGTGCCGAGTGTTGTTTGTTTTGCTAGATGCTGTAACTCCTTTTTCTATTGCCTGAGGAAGCGGGCACTGACCCGTGAAACGCGTTGCTTTGTTTTATCTGGAGTTTGTTAATAAATAGACTGAATGTACAGTCGTGTTGTGTCTGCTTGGAGGAGGTAAGTCCACCACTGCTTCCTCTAATTACCACATTTTTGGCTTTTAAGCTCATTTAAAACCCCTTTTATCCTTTTGGCACCTCTGTTCTCTCCTATATAATATTGTATCCACCCTGGGTGGAGGGTTGTGACCCTTTTCTACTATCTACAGAGAGCGACTTCTTAATCCTGAGTGGGGTCAGGATAATCTCCCCACCTGCCTTTACAGTGGTTGCCTATTGGTGACCCATGCTTGTGAGTATAACAACTATTACTCTTTGTCATTATCCCCTTTGTCAATACATACTACACTATTGGGGCTCTTGGTGTTCCTCTGTTTAACTGACTAGATATGTTTGAGCAATACATTACTGGCAGATTAAACCAAATTGATCAGAATCAATAAAATTAAACTTAATTAGTGCAGCAATGGCAGGAACAATTGTGAACATCACAAACAGAACACAAAGGCTTTTGAGCAGACCTGACTGTCCAAATAATGGTGCTATTAGGTTAGAGTAGAAACGTTTTCATCATTGATGGGTACCTGTGAATGAGAGAGACAAGGAGCCCAATGATGCAGTATTGTTAGACAAAGTGATTTAAGCATATGTGTATAAGTATTATACTCACAAGGGTGCATTGCAAAACTTGCAACCACTATCTGAGCCTGCGGGAATATAACCATCCCCGCTTGGTGTCCCAGGTCTGTTGGTGCAGATACTGGTCGGTTGCTCTCCTGGATTAGTTGTGAGGACTAAAAAAACCCTATGGGGGATGGACTTTGCTAAAAAAAAAAACACTGGTGGAGGCGCCCCCAATGATATGATACTACTACTACTACTTTCTTATCTTCTCTGAAGGACAAACCATTGTTTAATGGAAAAAGTAATGTTTATTCATATTAGGGAAGAAAAGTTAACTGCAGATGTACTTGGTTGGCATGCCTCAGTCCTTCCTTGCTAGCAAGTTGCGTCTGTGTGGATAGGTCACAGGCTAGTCAGTACAGGGCCCAGCTTGTGTCTGGTGGCTCTACATGCTGAGCTAAGGGGAGGGAGAGAAACACTCTGAAGCATTGCTTCAGAGTACAGCTTGTTTTTTTACAGTCCCTTAAGAGTTACTTAAGGACCATATGGACACAGGCAATAAATGTGTAGGGGCCCCTTTGAACTCAACCCCTCTAATCAATTGTTTGGGTTGCTTGGTCAGTAATCCTGCCCTGAGCTGTGAACTGCACTGTGTTGAACAACACACAGGCAGAATTATCATCTTCAGTGCACACTGCTGGACCCTAGAAACAGTTATCTGTATGTTTTTGAGCAAGGCAGGGCACTCAGGGGGCACAGTGATTCCCAAGAAGGGAGGGGGGGCAGTGCTGCTGGCCCCAGTGTAGCGCAATCACTGCTTACTGATGTTTAGTTTCCACTTCAGCTTGATGCCCACTGTAACTTTGCACACACTGATGTTTAGAACCCACTGTAGCATAGCACCCACTGCAACTTGGCACCCACAGCTGTATGGGTCCTACCACTATTCTGTTGCTTATTACTTGTCACTTACTACCTATTACTTTCCTAGTATCTATCAGTGTTCATAAGCTACTGTCTGCCTAACTATCTCAACTTGTCTGCCACTAGAATGAGACTATTAAGCTGGCCATACACTGGCCCGATTTGCCGCCATTTCAACAGCAGATTCGATCACTGGGATCGAATCTGCTGCCGATCGTTCGCGCTAAACGCACCCGCCGATCCGATTTCCCCCCGAAATCGGATCGGTCTGTCGATCACGCCGTGCGGGAAATTACCGTTGATCGCCCGCGGGTAGGGAGCGCGTCGCTAGCGGCGGCCGATCCGATACAGGTATACATTACCTGTGCTGGCTCCCGGGCATCTTCTCCGCGCTGCACTACTCTGTTCCTGCTTCCATCCCGGCGTACATTAACTTCCTGTGCTACTCCAGTGACCAGGAAGTTCAACTAGAGGGCGCTCTATTTGAACTTCCTGGTCATGGAGTGACACAGTGTACGCTGGGATGCGGTGCAGGATGCTGGGATGCGTGCAGCGCGGAGAAGAGGACCTGGAGCCAGCTTCAGGTAATGTATACGGGGGGGGGGGGGGAGACAGGCGGCAGGAGCAGCTCAACAGATTGTGATCGGTTTCAGCCTGAGACCGATTCACAATCTGTTTGCAGTAAAGGCAGCCATACGATCCCTCTCTGATCAGATTCGATCAGATAGGGATCTGTCAGTTGGTCGATCTAATGGCAAATCGACCAGTGTATGGCTACCTTTACTAATAGCCTGCCACTTGAACCTACCAACCACTATCTTACTAGAATCTACCACTTACTACCAGTCTACCACTAAAATCTACAATCACAACTAGCCTAGTAGTCTGTTTCTATAGTGCATATCCATAGGTACCAGACTGTGCTGCAGATACTATATATACACTATATATACATGCCACTAGAATCCACTTATTGCTACCGACTTGCCACTAGACTCTACCATTTAGTTCCTACCCACCACTAGACTATCATTATCAGCCTGCCACTAGAATGTAGCAACCACTACATACCCACAGTTAAGCCTCATACACATGCTCAACAGCGGTCTTTTATGCAACACAATTGTTAAACAACTTTGGTTGTAAAACAAGTTGAAACAGCTAAAAAAAAGTATTTTGCTATTGTTCAAAAAGCTGATAAGACTAGAAGTCAATCCAACAGTTGGATTGATTTCTTATCAGTCTGATCAGCTTTTTGAACAATAGCAAAATACTTTTTTTAGCTGTTTCAACTTGTTTCACAACAAAGTTGTTCAACAATTGTGCATTATAAAAGACCGCTGTTGAGCATGTGTATGAGGCTTTAGAATCTATGTTTCAATACCTGCTTTTCAATACCTGTCCTTTATTAATAGCATATTGTGAATGTTAGGGGAAGGGGGTAACTTTGGTTGTGTTGCCTGGGAAGCCAAATAGATCAGAAATTACCCTGAGTAGCTGTACACTTGTTGCAGGTGTGTGACTCAAAACCTAAAACCTCAGCATGCAGCAATGTCAAGCAATTGGCATTGTTTATGAGAGAATAAAGATGTCAGCCTCCGTGTTCTTCTCAATTCCTTCAATAGAATGTTTGGCTGAACAGTTGCTTTAAATCAGTGCTGTCCAACTGGCGGCCCACGGGCCGCATCCGGCCCGCCAGGCCTTCTGCTGCGCCCCCCCCCCCCCCCCCCCTGCTGTGGCAGTGTTAGTTCCCGAGTCCCCAGAGCTGAGGGGACTTTAAAAAAAAAAATGCTTTCCCCTCATGTTTTCCCCCATGCCTTGGCTGCTGTGTGAATTTACAGCCCCCCTCCCCTTCGCTCCGCTCCCACCCCCCGTGCTGCCACCGCCGCCTCACTTCACAATAGATCGGGAGATAGGAACCAACCACACCGGCGCATGGCAGCCACACGGGGGACTTTAAATGCTGGACGTGACCGATGATGTCACTCCCTGCATTTAAATTCACCACGCGGCTGCCGTGCGCTGATCTGGCTGGTTGCTATCTCTTGTTCGCCGCTGATCTGAGGTGAGGCGGCGGCAGCAGCGGTACGGGGGAACTAGGGGAGGGAAGAAGAGCGGAGCGGGGCTGTAAATATATAGCAGCCGATCTGACGGCATTTTGTGGGCAAATCTGCAGCCAAGCCAGAATGTGTTTTGTGGGCAAATCTGCAGCCAATCCTCAATGTATTTTGTGGGCAAATCTGCAGCCAATCCTCAATGTATTTTGTGGGCAAATCTGCAACCAATCCTCAGTGTATTTTGTGGGCAAATCTGCAGCCAATCCTCAATGTATTTTGTGGGCAAATCTGCAGCCAATCCTCAATGTATTTTGTGGGCAAATCTGTAGCTAAGCAACCAATCCTGAATGTATTTGTGGGTAAATCTGCAGCCAATCTGAATGCGTTTTGTGGGTAGATCTGCAGCCAATCTGAATGCGTTTTGTGGGTAGATCTGCAGCCAATCTGAATGCGTTTTGTGGGTAGATCTGCAGCCAATCTGAATGCGTTTTGTGGGTAGATCTGCAGCCAATCTGAATGCGTTTTGTGGGTAGATCTGCAGCCAATCTGAATGCGTTTTGTGGGTAGATCTGCAGCCAATCTGAATGCGTTTTGTGGGTAAATCTGCATCCAATCTGAATGCGTTTTGTGGGTAAATCTGCAGCCAATCTGAATGCGTTTTGTGGGTAAATCTGCAGCCAATCTGAATGCATTTTGTGGGTAAATCTGCAGCCAATCTGAATGCGTTTTGTGGGTAAATCTGCAGCCAATCTGAATGCGTTTTGTGGGTAAATCTGCAGCCAATCTGAATGCGTTTTGTGGGTAAATCTGCAGCCAATCTGAATGCGTTTTGTGGGTAAATCTGCAGCCAATCTGAATGCGTTTTGTGGGTAAATCTGCAGCCAATCTGAATGCGTTTTGTGGGTAAATCTGCAGCCAATCTGAATGCGTTTTGTGGGTAAATCTGCAGCCAATCTGAATGCGCTTTGTGGGGGAATCTGCTCCAAATCTGAATGCGTTTTGTGGGGAAATCTGCTCCAAATCTGATTGCATTTTTTTCCCGGGGGGGGGGGGGGGGGGCGCGAAGTTGGACAGCACTGCTTTAAATCACACCTGAATTGAGAGGGATATGGTGGCTGACATATTTATTTTCTTTTATACAATGCAAAATTACTGTTTTTCTTGCTGACCCTCTGCCTTTAATGCTTTTAGCCATAGACCCTGAACATAGCATGCAGATTAGATGTTTCTGGATAAAGTTTGACTAGATTAGCTACATGCTTATTTCAAGTGTGTGAATTATTAGACACTACTGCAGCCAAAGAGATCAGGACAGTCAGGCAACAGGTATGGTTTAGAAGGAAATAAATATGGCAGGGCTCTCTCAGTTCAGGGAGAGGTATACGGGGTTCCATAACAAAAGGGGATGACACTAGTGCATTAGGCGGTTGTAAGGTGTGCACCGTCTCAGACAGCTGGTCTATCTGAGTCTGTTGGGTGTTTACCGTGGTGGTTAAATTGTTAACAGCCGTTGTCAGGAGTTCAACCTGACTGCACAGTGTCTCCATAGACATTTTGGTCTGCTGTTCTGTAACGATCTGTGTCAGCAAAAGGCAGAATTCTGATTATTAGGTGATCTGCAGTATCACCTATAATGCAGATATATACCTGATTATAAGGTGATCTGCAGAATCACCTATAATGCTGGTATAGTAAAAGCTGCCGTGACAACAAATACAGATGGTGTAACAGGTGTAACTACACACAGAAAGATATACAATGTATAGTGCTTGGTGCAACAGTAGTACTTGATAGGTAGCTATACCTCACCAAAGGAGCTGGTGGGTACTATCAGTACAGGAGTCCTCACCAGAGGAGCTGGTGAGTACTAGCAGTACAGAAGCACTCACCAGAGGAGCTGGTGGGTACTATCAGTACAGAGGCCCTCACCAGAGGAGCTGGCGGGTATATCAGTACAGAAGCCCTCACCAGAGGAGCTGGTGGGAACTATCAGCACAGAGGCCCTCACCAGAGGAGCTGGTGGGTATATAAGTACAGAAGCCCTCACCAGAGGAGCTGGTGGGAACTATCAGCACAGAGCAGGGGCGTAGCTAGAAATGACTGGGCCCCATAGCAAAAAAAAAATTATGTCGAACCAGATTGTCGGCAGATTTCCCTACAATATGCAACCAGATTCTCTGCAGATTTCCCTACAATATGCAACCATATTGTCGGCAGATTTCCCAACAAAATGCAACCAGATTGTCGGCAGATTTCCAAACAAAATGCAACCAGATTGTCGGCAGATTTCCACACAATATGCAACCAGATTGTCGGCAGATTTCCACAGAATATGCAACCAGATTGTCGGCAGATTTCCCCACAATATGCAACCAGATTGTCGGCAGATTTCCCCACAATATGCAACCAGATTGTCGGCAGATTTCCCCACAAAATGCAACCAGATTGTCGGCAGATTTCCCCACAAAATGCAACCAGATTTTTGGCAGATTTCCCTACAATATGCAACCAGATTGTCGGCAGATTTCCCAACAAAATGCAACCAGATTGGCGGCAGATTTCCCAACAAAATGCAACCAGATTGGCGGCAGATTTCCCCACAAAATGCAACCAGATTGTCGCCAAATTTCCCCACAAAATGCAATCAGATTGTCGCCAGATTTCCCCACAAAATGCAATCAGATTGTCGCCAGATTTCCCCACAAAATACAGTATATGTAGTTAGGTCTATAGTGGGCTAACATTAATTACCTGGAGGGAGGGTGGTACACTATTTGCGGTGCAGGCGGCACTGCACTGGGTAGGCAGTTAGATAGCTGGGTGGGAGGGTAGGCAGATAGGTAGACAGGTGGGCAGTTAGGTAGCCGGGTGGGAAGTTAGGTAGAAGGGTGGGCATTTAGGTAGCCGGGTGGGGAGTTAGGTAGCCGGGTGGCAGGGTGGGCAGTTAGGTAGCTGGGTGGGCAGGTAGGTAGCTGGGTGGGCAGGTAGGTAGCCAGGTGGGAGGGTGGGCAGTTAGGTAGCCAGGTGGGAGGGTGGGCAGTTAGGTAGTGGGCAGCTAGGTTGCCGGGTGGGAGAGTGGCCAGTTAGGTAGCCGGGTGGGAGGGTGGCCAGTTAGGTAGCCGGGTGGGAGGGTGGCCAGTTAGGTAGCCGAGAGGGTGGGCAGTTAGGTAGCCGGGTGGGAGGGCGGGCAGTTAGGTAGTGGGCTGTTAGGTAGCCGGGTGGGAGAGTGGGCTGTTAGGTAGCCGGGTGGGAGGGTGGGCTGTTAGGTAGCCGGGTGGGAGGGTGGGCTGTTAGGTAGTGGGCCGTTAGGTAGCCGGGTGGGTGGGCAGTTAGGTAGTGGGCTATTAGGTAGCCGGGTGGGAGGGTGGCCAGTTAGGTAGTGGGTAGTTAGGTAGCCGGGTGGGAGGGTGTTCAGTTAGGTAGTGGGAAGTTAGGTAGCCGGGTGGGAGGGTGGGCAGTTAGGTAGCCGGGTGGGAGGGTGGGCAGTTAGGTAGCTGGGTGGGAGGGTGGGCAGTTAGGTAGTGGGCAGTTAGGTAGCCGGGTGGGCAGTGAGGTAGTGGGCAGTTAGGTAGCCGGGTGGGAGGGGAGGTAGCCGAGTATTTAGTGGGGTAGGGGCCCGACCCTTATCCCCCCTGCCTCACCTGGGGTCCCCCCTCCTTCCATCAGCGGCGAGAGAGCGGCCGGCATATACAGGAAGCTCCGGCGGGGTAATCAGCCTCTAGAGGTTCAGCTGCCTCCAGGCTACGGTGTCCCCACTTTATTGCTGCTCGCAATAAACCAGGAAGTGGTGCGAGCAGCAATACAGTGGGGACACCGTAGCCCGGAGGCAGCTGAACCTCTAGTGGCTGATTACACCCGCTGGAGCTCTCTGTATATGCCGGCCGCTCACTCGCCGCTGATTAAAGGAGGGGGGACACCAGGTGAGGCGGAGGGGGGGCGCCAAGGTGAGGGAGGGGGGCCCCGCCCGACCGGACGGCCAGCGGAAAAAAAAAACAAAAAAAACAAAAAAGTCCTCTCAGGCAGCTGCGGGCCCCCTGTGACGTAGCGCTGCCGCGGGGCCCCGTAGCAGCGCTATGGCTGCTATCTCCAATGCTACGCCACTGGCACAGAGGCCCTCACCAGAGAAACTGGTGGGTATATAAGTACAGAAGCCCTCACCAGAGGAGCTGGTGGGTACTATCAGCACAGAGGCCCTCACCAGAGGAGCTGGTGGGTATATCAGTACAGAAGCCCTCAACGAGAGAGAGGTCAGAATCAAGCCAGAGTCATACACAGATATCAATGAAGAGCAATGCAAAACAATAGTATTCCTATCTAGTGTGAAATCGCCGGTTTCCTCCCGGATCAAAGCACACCGGATCTATCTAAGGTCTGAGCGCTAACACGTAGTATTTGCAACAGCAGACAGTTTGCGAGTGAAGCTGAGAGGCTTAAGAAGCAGAGGAGACCCAATTGGCACGCCCACTCCTCTGAGCCAATGAGGAGCGGCGAACGTCTCCTCTGACGTCAGCCGACCATCTGGTCAGCTGACACGCCTCCTCCCCGTATAAAGGTCCTGTCTGTGCGTGCGCGCACGCGACAATGCAACCCTATGTGCGGCTGACAAACCCATCCTCGGCGTGCTAGACGCCGGAGGCACGGGTGACACACTAGGCAGAGGGATGGAGGCAGCTGCGGAGGACGCCAGACTACCCGCAGCTGCCTCCTCCATGTTTCTTACAGCCGCCCTGTAAAGATGACTGCAAGAGCACAGTGCAGAATGCTAAATGAGGTGAAGAATCCTAGAGTGTCAGCTAAAGACTTACAAAAGCCTCTGGCATATGCCAACATCCATGTTAGCGAACTTCCGATGTGTAAAACACTAAACAAGAATGAAGTTCATGGGACCACAGAGGAAGCCAGTGCTGTCCCAAAAAAACATTGCTGCACATTTAAATTTTGCAAAATAGCACTGGATGTTCCACAGCCGTACTGGCAAAATACTGTAGACAGATAAAACCAAAGTTGAGTTGTTTGAAAGAAATACACAACACTATGGCCCATACGCAATTAACTTTTTCTCCTGAATTTTCTCCTAGGTGATATTTTTAAACTTGTCAATAAAATGTCTTTTAAGCCACCAGAAAGCAAGAAAATATTCTAAATAATTTTGGCAGTATCTTTTTACCTATTTTTTTATATGTTTTATAGTTGAAAAGTGCTGGAAAGATATTTTAAATAGAGGATGAAAAATTATCTCCTAGGAGAAAACCTGGGTGAAAAAGTTAATTGCATATGGGCCAATGTGTGGTGAAAAAGAGGTGGGTACAGATGCTGTTTTCCCTTTTTCTGCGCAGTTCTGGCTTCTACTACTGACTGGGCCCATAAGGTTTGTATGGTGACATTTGGTCTTATTTATTCTATATCCCTTTGATATTCTCCAGTGTTCTTTTTACATAGACACTCTGCTTTTTCTTGCTGACACTCAGGACATGGGGACTGATATTTACTACCTGGGTTCGAATCTCGGCTCTGCCTGTTCAGTAAGCCAGCACCTATTCAGTAGGAGACCTTGGGCAAGTCTTCCTAACACTGCTACTGCCTATAGAGCTCATCCTAGTGGCTGCAGCTCTGGCGCTTTGAGTCCGCCAAGAGAAAAGCGTGATATAAATGTTTGTTTGTTTTCTGGCACTGATAAACTTGACTATTGTGTGAGACCTCTGTTTTCGGGACCCTGTGTGTACTTTTTTATCTTGGTGCTGGCAATCTTTCTTTAATATTTGCATTGGATTTTAATGTTCATCTTGTTTTATTCTCTTTTTAGAACTGTGTTTATATACATCAGCCTGATGAAGGGCATTATAACAAGCCCGAAACGAACATGTGTCGTTGCCTAAGCCTAAACTAATTATTGCTTAATATGTCAAGCCAGACTAAAGTGTTTGTCAGTCTCATGAAAGTTTTCTTGATGGATATACTACATTACTGTTGTTCATGAAGATTGCTCTTGCAAATGCAAAGTTTTATGAATACTTTGATTTTTTGTACTTGTACCAATAAAGTTATATGAAGTTTTGTACTGCAAGATTGTGCTATAGCCATTTTTTTTCGAAAGTTATAGCCCTCTGTACAAGAAAAAGCGCTGGAGAAAAAGAGGCACAGCACACAAATATCAAAACCCCATCCCGACTGTGAAGTATGGTGGTGGGGGCATCATGGTTTGGAGCTGCTTTGCTATGTTAGGGCCTGGACGGATTACTATCATCGAAGGAAAAATTAATTCCAAAGTTTGTCAAGACATTTTGCAGGAGAACTTAAGTCCATCTGTCCACCAAGCCTGTCTGAAGCCCAGCAGAAGATGGGTGTTGCAACAGGACAACGGCCCAAAGCATACAAGTAAATCAACAACAAAATGGCTTAAACAGAAGAAAATATGCCTTCTGGAGTGGCCCAGTCAACGTCCTGACCTCAACCCAATTGAGATGCTGTGGCATGACCTCAAGACAGCGATTTACACCAGACATCCTGAGAATACTGCTGAATTGAAACAGTTTTGTTAAGAGGAATGGTCAAGAATTACTCCTGAACGTTGTGCACATCTGATATACAACTACAGTAAATGGTTGAAATTATTGCTGCCAAAGGAGGTTCAACCAGTTATTAATCCAAGGGTTCACATACCTTTTCCACCTGCACTGTGATTGTTTACATGGTGTGTTAAAAAAAACATGGAAACATTTAATTATTTGTGTGGTATTAGTTTAAGCAGACTGTGATTGTCTATTGTTGGGACTTAGACAGTGGTGCTTCGGATACCTCCCAATCACGGATTCGACCTATTCGGCCGTGGTTGAAAAAAAATCCGGAAATGGCGTGATTAATTTCCATATTTGAAACAGACTCAATAATTCGACCCGGATTTTTCCCGTGAAGGAGGCAATCACAGAAATTAACGGCTGTGATCACGGAAAAGCATTTTAGCAAATAGCAAAGGCCCCATACATGCTACAATCACCAACATTGAATGGATTATAAAAGTGAGATGTGGCTACAACTCAAAAAATAACATTCAAAAAGAACTTTTAGTTTTTGAGAAAATTGATTTTAAAATTTCAAACAAAAAACTATTCATGATTACTGATTAAAAAGCTGCCACCCTGAGCACCCAGTGGTGCACTGGGTACCAGCATGGGTGAGGGCGACAGGAGTGAGAGGCAGGAAGGACAGCGGGAGCCGGCAGCAATGTGTCCGCATAGGACGCTCCCTCAGCTATACTAAGTATAGCTGAGAGAAAAGCATCTTTAAATTTTAGCACCAAGGCTCCCCATTGGTTCCTTATCGACCAATGGGGATCCTCCTGATCCCCATTGGTTTGTTAAGGAACCAATGGGGAGCCTGGGAGCCAAAATTTAAAGATGCTTTTCTCTAAGCTATACTTAGTATAGCTGAGAGCGCATCCGCCTAGGCGGACACATTGCCGCCAGCTCCCACTATCCTCCCTGCCTCTCACACCTGTCACCCTCACCCATGCTGGTATCCAGTGGGCGGAGATCTTCAATCAAGGTGAAGATTGCAAAATAAGGGGGCTTTGCTATTAACTGCTAAAGTCAGCGATGTAATCACAAATTAATTTTTACCGTGATCCCCGCGATCACGACTGTGATTGCATTCCGAATATTTGTAATCACGGAATTTCCGTGGCCGATTTCCGTGATCCAGAATCGATCACGGCGTCGAATACTGAAGCCGAATAGTGAAAAAATGCTCGTAAGTCACGGCTAATCCGTGATCACAGAAAATATCTGCCCATCACTGGACTTAAATGAACATCAGATCACATTTTATGACCAATTTGTGCAGAAATCCATATAATTCCAAAGGGTTCACATAATTTTTCTTGCTATTGTATATTGTTTTTTTCCCTAATGAATTGGGCTTGAACACTGAAACAAAATGTTGTACTTTTTCTAGAGATATTGAGTAAAATTTGTTTTAAAAAAAAATGAAATACATTTTTTTTCTGTTGTGTTTTTTTTTTTCCAAAGAAGAATTACATTTACTGAAAAAATGTTTACTGTTTGTAAAAGCCCTGATTCTGCTGAATCCAACAATATAAGGTAGCAGGTATAGGTGCCGCCAGCACAGGTAGCCAGATATAGGTGCAGCCAGTATAGGTAGCCCGGAATAGGTGCCGCCAGTGCAGGTAGTCTGGAATAAGTACCCCCAGTACAGGTAAGCCAGGTATAGGTGCAGCCAGTTTAGGTAGCTAGGTATAGGTGCCACCAGTACAGGTAGCCAGGTATAGGTCAAACCACAAATAATAAGGGAGCACTCTATGATTTGTGGTTTGACATACAGAATTTGAAAAAAGGTGAGACGGGTATGATTACACTATAAGTACTGGTTGATATCCTACATATGGTTGTTGTAATTGTATAGCCAGGTAGCAAGTATAGGTGCCACTAGTACAGGTAGCCAGATAAAGGTGCGGCCAGTACAGGTAGCCAGGTACAGGTGCCCCCAGCATTGGTATCCAGCTATAGGTGCAGCCAGTACAGGTAGCCAGGTATAGGTGCAGCCAGTACAGGTAGCCAGGTATAGGTGCAGCCAGTACAGGTAGCCAGATATAGGTGCAGCCAGTACAGGTAGCCAGGTATAGGTGCCCCCAGTATTGGTATCCAGCTATAGGTGCAGCCAGTATAGGTAGCCAGATATAGGTGCAGCCAGTGTGGCATAGGTCATCCCAGTATAGGTAGCCAGGTATAAGTGCAGCCAATATAGGTAGCCAGATAAAGGTGACACTGGGGAGGGGGGACAACATCATCCTTCCTCCCTCTCCATGGGCCCCCCTGCAGAGCTGGAGCAGTGGTGCGGTGTGCAATTAACTCACCCGATCGCTCGCTACACGTAGTGTGCCCTCTGGCAGCAAGCTCCTCTCTGGCCACCCGATCTCTATATAACGCATAGTAATCATGCGTCATACAGGGAAACAGGAAGAAGAGAGGAGATGGCTGCCAGCGAGGGACACATGACATGGAGCGAGCGATCGGGTGAGTTAATTACACCCTGCAGCCTTGCTACAGCTCTGCATGGAGGCACAGGAGGGGGGCCATGGAGAGGGAGGGAGGAATGATGTTGCCCCCCCCACTGCTTCCAGAGGGGGGAAATGCTAAAAAAAGGACTAGGTACATTTTTGGCAGTTGGAGCCTTTGCCTGCCCTAACATACAAGGTACATGCTAGGCAGGCAAAGGGTTAAATGTAAAAAAACATTTTATCAACAAACATTTCCATTTGTCTCGCAAACAATAGAAGTTTTACATGTTTTCTCTGGCTTTCCAAACCACTTTGGTCTTCTATAAATCTTTCTTGAAGATCATCCACACTGGTGCTATCCACCATTACACTGGTATTCTGCAAAAGAAACCAACAAAAACATCTTTGAAATTTCTGCAGGAACTCCCTATTGCTCCCTGGGGAGCTCCAGATAAAAATGTTATGAAGCTGGGGCTCCCTTACAGAATAGTATTACGGCTGAGGAAGAAGTGCGAATAGTCTTTACTGGGTCTTCAAGCTTGTTTCAAAAACTGAAAACGTAGCAAGAAGAAAAAAAGTGAAAGAAAAACCCTCCTTCCACTCCCCTCTATGTCTGGCAGTGTTCGGATCTGTGGTTATTGGCTACTGGGGCTTGCTGTGCATTCTGGGAGCAAATGATTTGCCCGGTGTAATGATCTCCTCTGTGAGGTCTGTTTTGTCTTCAGACACTACTGCAGCCAGACTATGCTGGATGCTGTTTGCAGAGATTTTCTGACATTCTCAATGAATGAATTGTCTATTTGCATTTCATTTGCATTCCATTGTGGTGTGGTCTGCTATTCTGAATTCAAGTGCTATGCTATTTGCATGGGGATGCATGAACTTATGAGATGCAGGCTAAGTGAATGCAGATGGCTGCTTTGTCCTTTTGCATGCTTCTCTCTGATTGGTGTGTTAAAGAGAGTCTGAAGCGAGAATAGATCTCGCTTCAGACCTCATATATAGCAGGGGCACGTGTGCCCCTGCTAAAACGCCGCTATAGTGCGGCTTACCGGGGGTCCCTGTCCCCCCAAATCCCCTCCGTAATGCGGGGGAGCGCTTCTTGGTTGGGGCAGGGCTAACCGCCGCAGCCCTGCCCCACGCGCGTCTGTCAGCGCGTATCTCCGCCTCTCCCCCGCCCCTCTCAGTCTTCCTTCACTGAGAGGGGCGGGGGAGAGGCGGCGATGCGCGTCTGATAGACGCGCTGTGAGGCAGGGCTGCAGCCGTTAGCCCTGCCTCTAGGAAGGGCTAATCTGCGACCAGATTTCCGAACAAGGTTTGCAGGGGGTGGGTTGGGGGGTCAGGGACCCTCTTTTAGCCGCGGGATAGCAGCGTTTTAGCAGGGGCACACATGCCCCTGCTATATATGAGAGCTGAAGCGAGATTTAGTCTCGCTTCAGTGTCTCTTTAATCCATAAAAGTCACTTCCTGAGTCTGCCTCCCTGCCTGACATCTTGTTAGTCTTTGGACTGCAAGTCCTGGGTCAGACTTTAGTTAGATCCTAATGCATTGAACCCGGCAGGACCCCGGCCTATTTGCACATAGCTAGAGTTATATTGTAAATTATTGTGTATATTGTAATTAACTTTTTGCTTGTTCCTGACCATTCTCATTCACCAGTGGGCCCTTGCCACTGGTGAGGTTATTTCTTATTAGTATATTGTAAATACTTTGTGATAGCTCTCAGACCGTAGTCAGTTCCAAGTGTGGATGACCCGGGAGGAAACCGGGGAGTTCACACTTAGCTAGATTTCTTATTTTTGTTGGTTTTGTGATATATATTGGTTCATTGCCAATATATACACATACTGGCGCTTCTTTGTTATTTTCATTATTGTATTAGTGTGTTCAACTCCTGTTTGTTTTAACACTCTGCCACCAGTGGGCTCCTCCCACTGCGGCTACCGCCTTGGTGGCGTTCGCCACTTTACTGTGCACTAAACGTGTATTTCTCACAAGAAATTAAGTATACTGACTTGTAATATCCTGTACTTTTTGTATTGCTCATTGCTGCTTCCGCATTGGGCAATTTCTGTCTGGCATCTGCGGATGCTCTGTGAATGAATGTCTGTTTCCTCAAAGTCTGCTGTCAGTTTGACAGACATTCATCTGATCTGTGGTAGATCTGTTCCTGTTCTGTTATTATATTGCTCATCGCTGCATTCGCTTTGTGCAATTTCTGTCTGTAATCTGTCAATGGTTCAGGGGATTAGTCTTGCTGTGCCCCACAGCTCCACCTGCTGGCTGGATTTGTTCCTCCCTAGGTGTATTCCATTACTGGGCTCCTCTGTTTGAGCGTTTGTGGCAGATTTCCTCTATGGCCTGGAGCACACCAAAAAACGCTAGCAGATCCGCAAAATGCTAGCAGATTTTGAAACGCTTTTTCTTATTTTTCTGTAGCATTTCTCCTAGCATTTTGCGGTTTTGTGAAGCGTTTTTGGTGTAGTAGATTTCATGTATTGTTACAGTAAAGCTGTTACTGAACAGCTACTGTAACAAAAAACGCCCGCAATACCGCTCTGAAGTGCCGTTTTTCAGAGCGGTTTGCGTTTTTCCTCTACTTAACATTGGAGGCAGAAACGCCTCCGCAATCCAAAATCTGCAGCAGCCTGGGAGTATGCGTTTCTGCAAAACGCCCCCCGCTCTGGTGTGCACCAGCCCATTGAAATACATTACCCAAGCGTTTCCACATCTGCAAATGGATCGCAAAACGCAGCCGAATCGCTCTGGTGTGCACTAGGCATATGTCAGCAAACACGTTGTGCGCTGACCGTGGAGATCGTTCCCACAATCGTTACACCCGGCAGACACCCATTCTGCACTTCCTGCAAAATTTTGCCCTGTGCCCACAGACAATCCACAAGAAAGTGACTGTATGATGAATCTCAGTCCCGCTTTCACGGAAAGGTTTGGTAAGCGAAACTGTCCTAATTCACAGTGAGACCAAACTTGTACATTTCACCCACTCATTCCTAAGCCATGGCAAAAACATTTTTTAATTTTTCTGTTGAGACTCCACATTGATCTAACCAGTAGTAATCCCCACCACAAGGGTATTATTGATCCTTGGGCCAACCATGAGCTGTGGTGAGAAATGTAAATGCTATTGTCAGAGTTCCAATCCAGTACAGCAGCAGATGGGTTTTCTAGGGGTCTTTTTAGAAAGATTCCAGAACATTTGGAACTTTTGGAACTGCTTATTATACATTGATTATGTTGAGCAGTGAGAAAAGGGTTTTTTTAAATTATTTTAGGAAACAATTTTTAATTTTAATTTATTTTTTCAAAATATTAGGTGGGAGTTTTGGTTTTAGTGGGACTTTTAGATTGCACCATAAGTCGCCCTGGGACTTACCTGTATTTAGTTAATGTGGTGAAACCTCATGCAATATCAGCCTACATGGGAGAACAAGGGTCAAAAAAGGATTGTGGGCAGGGGGCACACAATTTTTTGTTGTTATTTTATTAAAAAAAAGTTAAGCACTTAATGATGAAATAAAAAGGCACCATCTGTAGCTGAGCAATACTTCTTATCGCCAGAGTACGGTAAATGAAAAACTCTGCACTTATTTTAGATGTAAACAATGCCTAATACATCTGACAGTAATAACTGGATCAGGAAATAAAACCATCAGGTGTTTAAAACTAATACTGTTATTGGCAGGCAAGCTTTTTTTTTTCACTCAGGGCTCATTTCCACTATCGCGAATTCGCATGCGTTTTTCGCATGCAAATTCGCATAGCAATACAAGTGAATGGGACTGTTTCCACTTGTCAGGATTCCTTTGCGTTTTTCTGTGCAGAAAAAATTCGCATGGCAGAGCCATCAGAATTCGCATACCGCATACCGCTATGCGAATCGCATACAATGTATTTAATAGGAAATTCGCATGAGGTTTGGGTATGCGAATTTTCATGCGAATTTTCATGCAAATTCGCATAGAAACAATGGAAAAGCACACCAGCACTGCCATGGTTAAATTCGCATACATCGTCATCCATGCGAATTCGCGTGCGAATACGCATGAAAATTCGCATGGACCCGCATGCGAATTTCGCATCCGCATGCGAATTTTTACCGCGGCGATTCGCACCGCACAAGTGGAAATGCAGCCTCAGACTTTCGTAATTACATCAGGTGAAATTATCAAGCCTCAGCAGCTACTGGTAGCGGTTAGGGCTAGCTATAATTGAAATTACATCATGCCTGAGATCTTTTATTAACCATTAACACAAAAAAAAACATAATGTCTAAATGATGACCATTACAAAACCAAGTCATACTAAATATACATATCTTAAAGCAGGAGATATTTGCAATCAGCATTAAGTGAGCATGAAGGAACTCCCATGATGCATCACAATTTTGCTCAGTGAGTTAATATGCAACTCATCCTTTAGATCCCTAAAAAAAAGCCAACCATAAATCCAGGGCTGCTGGTGTACAGTATGCCTTAAGCCTGCTAATTCGTCCACTAGCCGCTGGTGTCCTTTTTTCCTGCTACCACCGGAGGATTGCTACTGTACCATCTAGGGCCGGCTGGCTTACCAATCCACCATCCCTTACGTGCTCTGACATAAAGGAAAAAGACAGAAGTCGGCACTGCAAGCAATTCGGTTTAATCCACGACTAAATTACAACAGCAAAAATTGTAATAGTGCAAGCTTGTGTAGTAGCTCAAAAGGTAGCGCTCCTTAGCACTTAGCTAAGCCTCCATAGGAGTGCTACCAGCGCGAAACGGCCATCTGGCAGCTGTGCACTGCACCCACTGACTGCCCACCAGGACTGGTATGTGCGGGAACAGTAAATTCGGGCGCCTGAGGCTAGTGGACAAATCGGGCGCCGCCATTCACTCCTATAATAAATATCGTTTAATGGGCGCCCGATAGGAAAAAAGGGCGCCGGAGAAAAATAACGTTTTAAAAGCGGCGCCCGGAGACTTAATGTTTTATTACTGTTTCTCATGATTACACATTATTTAATTATTTATACATTTTTAAATTTTATTTTTAAACGAAAAACAGTACAATATTTTTTTAAACATTATTTTTAAACGAAAAACAGTACATTTTTTTTTTTAACATTATTTTTAAACGAAAAAACTAACAGGGGGGTCTTAGGTTTAGGCACCAACAGGGGGGTCTTAGGTTTAGGCATCAACAGGGGGGTCTTAGGTTTAGGCACCAACAGGGGGGTCTTAGGTTTAGGCACCAACAGGGGGGTCTTAGGTTTAGGCACCAAAAGGGGGGTCTTAGGTTTAGGCACCAACAGGGGGGTCTTAGGTTTAGGCACCAACAGGGGGTCTTAGGTTTAGGCACCAACAGGGGGGTCTTAGGTTTAGGCACCAACAGGGGGGTCTTAGGTTTAGGCACCAACAGGGGGGTCTTAGGTTTAGGCACTAACAGGGGGGTCTTAGGTTTAGGCACCAACAGGGGGGTCTTAGGTTTAGGCACTAACAGGGGGGTCTAGGGGTTAGGGGTAGGTACAGGGAGGGTTACTTAGGCACCAACAGGGGGGGTCTTAGGTTTAGGCATCAACAGGGGGGTCTAGGGGTTAGGGGTAGGTACAGGGAGGGTTACTTAGTAATTTTTTTTTTAAACGTTATTATACGTTTCAGTATTTAAACGAAAGATTAACGTTTTTACAATTGCCGATTTAATGCACATTATTTAATGATTTATAACTTTAAAAAACATTAATTTTAAACGAAATACAGTACAATACATTTTTAAACGTTATCCATGCTTATCGTTAAAAACCCGGCGCCCTTTTTTCCCAGCGCCCCTTTTTAACGTACGCGGTATGTGCACCCATCTTTTGAACTGCTGCACAAGCTTGCACTATTACAATTTTTGCTGTTGCACTTTAGTCATGGATTAAACCGAATTGCTTGCAGTGTCAACTTCTGTCTGTTTCCTGTAACAAATATATTTCCCTACTGATTACCTAATATATCACGCTCACCCACCCTCCCTCAGTATGTACCTTCCAGCATGTTCCAAGAAAAAAATCAGCAATCATGAGCCCCCCCCCCCATTAAGACAAATTCCGCAATCATGAGCAAACATGAGGCCCCCAACATGACCAACTCAGCAATCATGAGGCCCCCAACAAGACAAATTTAGCAATCATGAGGCCCCCAACAAGACAAATTTAGCAATCATGAGGCCCCCAACAAGACAAATTCAGCAATCATGAGGCCCCTAACAAGACAAATTCAGCAATCTTGAGGCCCCCAACAAATCATGAGGCCCCCAACAAGACAAATTCCGTAACCATGAGGCCCCAAACAAGACAAATTCAGCAGTCACGAGGCACATAAATAGACAGCATTTCACATAAATAGGCAGAATGCCCCCTTAATATGGTAGACACCTCTCACCTGGCAGCAGTTCCCCAAAATACACTCAATCTGACAGCAGTGGTTCCCCAAAAATAGGTAACCCCAGGTCTTTAGGTGTCCCCAGAATAGGTGGCCAGCAGTATAGATTTCCCCAGAACAGGTAGCCAGGGGTAGAGATGTCCACAGAACAGGTAGCCAGGGGTATATGTGCCCAGTATATGTAGGCAGGGGTATGTGTCCCCAGTATATGTAGCCAGAGGTATATGTGCCCAGTATATGTAGCCAGGGGTATAATATGTGCCTAGTATATATAGTCAGGGGTATATGTGCCCAGTATATATAGTCAGGGGTATATGTGCCCAGTACATGTAGCCAGGGGTATATGTGCCCAGTATATGTAGTCAGGGTTATATGTGCCCAGTATATGTAGCCAGGGGTATAATATGTGCCCAGTATATATAGGCAGGGGTATATGTGCCCAGTATATATAGGCAGGGGTATATGTGCCCAGTATATGTAGCCAGGGGTATATATGCCCAGTATCTATAGTCAGGGGTATATGTGCCCAGTATATGTAGCCAGGGGTATATATGCCCAGTATATGTAGCCAGGGGTATATGTGCCCAGTAGATGTAGCCAGGGGTATATATGCCCAGTAGATGTAGCCAGGGGTATATGTGCGCAGTATATGTAGCCAGGGGTATAATATGTGCCCAGTATATATAGTCAGGGGTATATGTGCCCAGTATATATAGTCAGGGGTATATGTGCCCAGTATATGTAGCCAGGGGTATATATGCCCAGTATATGTAGCCAGGGGTATATGTGCCCAGTATATGTAGCTAGGGGTATGTATGCCCAGTATATGTAGCCAGGGGTATATGTGCCCAGTATATGTAGCCAGGGGTATAATATGTGCCTAGTATATATAGTCAGGGGTATATGTGCCCAGTATATATAGTCAGGGGTATATGTGCCCAATATATGTAGGCAGGGGTATATGTGCCCAGAGTAGGTAGCCAGGGGTATATGTGCCCAGTATATGTAGTTAGGGGTATATGTGCCCAGAGTAGGTAGCCAGGGGTATATGTGCCCAGTATATGTAGTTAGGGGTATATGTGCCCAGTATATGTAGGCAGGGGTATATGTGCCCAATATATGTAGGCAGGTGTATATGTGCCCAGAGTAGGTAGCCAGGTGTCCCCCTCCCCAGCAGGAGGGGAGCAGCGCAGAGAAGAGGGAGAGCTGTGAGCAGCGGTAGGGAAGGGGGGCAATCTCCCCCCTCCTTCCCTCACCTTAGGTGCTCTCCCTCCCTCGCTCTCCCCTCCATTACTGTCCGGGTGGCTGGCAGCGGCGGGCGGAACCTACCTCCGTCTCGTCGCAGTGCCGGATGGATCTGCCGCTACTCTGGTCTGGTCCAGACCAGAGCAGCGGCTGCGGGACCCGAACTTCCGGCCGGCGCTGGAGCGAGACGGAGGTGAGTTCCGCCCGCCACGAGCTACCCGGACAGTAATGGAGGGGAGAGCGAGGCAGGGAGAGCACCTAAGGTGAGAGAAGGAGGGGGGTGATTGCCCCCCTTCCCCGCCGTCCGCACAGCTCACCCTCTTCTCTGCGCTGCTCCCCTCCCCCCCCCCCCCAAAAGGAAAAAAAAAAACCCCGCAGCTCAGCTAGGCGGAGGGCGCCCTTGGGGACCCGGCACCCCGGGGCACTTGTCCTACCCCGACCCCCCCCCTAGCTCCGCGCCTGCTGTTTCTGTCCATTTTGTCTCCCCAGACAAGGCACTTTTTGTCTCCCTACCCCAATCTCATGAACAGGAAGGGCATACTATGCATCAATTAGTTTTGTGGCACCAATAGGAAATGTTTTTTTCTAAAGTTTGTAAAGGATACACAAATTATTACCAGGCCATATACATCTCAGTGGCCCAAACTCGCTAAACCCATTTAAAAAACTCCTCCTTTAATGGTTTTTAGGGACATGTATGCACTTTTTACAGTTTCGAATATTGTTCTGGAAATCAAATCAGAGTTGCAACAATCGCCACAGCATTGCCCATTTAGGTGTTAAAATTACCATCCATTTCTTTCTTAATAGAACTACAGTATTTTTCAGACTAGGGGCCTGATTCATCAAGCTGTGCTGCTAAAGCAGCGCAGCTTAATGTGCAGTAGTGCACGCTATGCACGCCTTACATAGCAGTGCTCACTGCTATGTAGAAGCTTGCCTTCCCTTAGTTATGTACTGAGTGGGGTCAGGAAAATCTCCCTACCTGCCTTTACAGTGGTTGCCTAATGTTAACCCTGGTTTGTGACTATTAATATTTACTCTATCTAGTAACCAATTACCAGTACATATTACACTATTGGGTCTCTTGGTGTTCCTTGTTAATATTTTTATCTGCATGGGGAAAACACATTCAAGTGTGCACTAGCCAACTGAATAAAATTGGTACTCAGTTTACCTGTGCAGAAAGCAAGGGGGGGCATCCAAAGTTTTACGGGGGGGGGGGGGGGGGGCAGTGATTTCTAGTTATGCTCCTGTTTCAAATGCATATAAAATAAAATAATTCTTAGCAAAAAGTACCACGCAAAGAAATCCTAATTTGTGGCAAATAAAAAGTATATATCGATCATATTGATGTGATAAGTAAGGTGTTTGTAAAACCACAACTGAGCTCTGCTGTTTCCTGTGGGGAGTAACATTATCAAACCTGTGATCTCCACAACTCTCATAAGGCTGAGATTAAGTCTGTGATAAATATGAACACTAAAGTGCAGATAAATAACAGTAGTGGTTAACTCCCACAGGAAAAGTGTCAGTCAAGCTAAATAGTGGCTATCCTTTAGCTGTCAATATAAAGGGTACCATTACCCTGATCCTTCCAGCAAAACAGGGTCATCCATTCACCCTCGAAGCTGCAAAAACCTAATGGGAGTGTTTTAGTTGAATGCAAATTTGCAACCAAATACAACAGCAACAGCAGGAGCTTACTGCGCAGGCGCAGTACAGGAAATCTTCGTACTGCGCCTGCGCAGTAAGCTCCCACTGACATGCGTGGGAGCAAGCACGTGCGCGGCCACCCGTGTACCCACACTTCTATTCGTCTACTTAGACGAATAATTACACCGGTGCCTGCGGCGGGGTACGGCGTATCAGAAGAGGACGGCGTTGAACATTCCGGCTGCAGGGGGCCCATAGAAGCCCAAGGTAAGTGGCAGTTTATGTTTTTAAAAAGCTAAACATAACCCCTTTAAAGGCTAGATGCCAAAATTTGCAATCCAAATTGTTTGTCTGTGGGGTGTGTAAATCACTTTAATGAGTTGACTATAGTAGACTCTACTCCAAGTTCAAATTGGACTGCAGTCAATAATGAAGCGTGATGCAGTGATTGCAATGCTGTTAATGAATTAATCAGCAGTGTTAGGCAGTTACTCATATGTCAGATAGTCAACCAACATGAGCGGTTAGAGCGATATAAATAAAAGGTTATGTGCCTCTGTGTGGCTCTCATGCACCACCAGGACCCGTCACCTGTCACCATGGATATTGCTCTTCTCCAGCTAAAGTCCCTCCCCCCTGATGACTAGAAATCCATTCACCACTCACCAACCACAATCCGGCGTGTGCCCATACCTCTATGCCCCTATCCCTCCTTACTATCGCTCGTCAACTGGCTTAGTGTTGTAGAGGGAGATAAGGATGGAGTGAGGCTAGCGGTGTGTTGTGGCTAAAGCTCCCGCCACATGTACCGCCTGTCACGCACCAGGCTTTCTAAAGCAATGGGGCAGCTCCGTTCCTCATTGGTCCTTATAGTCATGTGTCTCACTGCCCAGAAGTCCTTTCTCTTAAAGGCACAGCTTTATACAGGAAAGTGTTGGAAATGTGCATATAATGTAGTTTAAGGATCAAGGTAAATGCATTCCTCTGGGTTGAGTTGTTTTACTTACGGTATATGTAGAAGTTTGCAGGGACACTCTTACATATAAATCAAGTATGAGGAATCACAATTAACCACTTGAGGACCACAGTGGAAACCCCCCCTAAAGACCAGGCAAATTTTTGTGGAAATGGCCACTGCAGCTGTAAGTGAACCAGAGAAGAAGCACCCTCATGTATTTTACCATATATATCAGTGGGAACATTAGAGAAAACACCTACCCTACTCTCTGTTTCATTTTTAACTGTTCAGCTTTCTTCTTATCAGCCCTGATAAAATCCCGGACTGAGCATTCAGTCTGGCTTTGCTCAGGAATTTTTGTGTAGGTGTAGGTGTTTTCTCTAATGTTCCCACTGATATATATGGTAAAATAGAGAGGGTGCTTAGTCTCTGGTTCACTTTAAGGCCAAGCTGCAGGGCCGCACAACACAGCACACAAGTGATTCCCCCCTTCTTTTCTCCCCACCAACAGAGCTCTCTGTTGGTGGGGTCAGATCGCCCCCTGGATGTTTATTTGTTTGTTTATCAAGTGTTTGTTTTTTTAATACATTTTGCTATTTTTTAAATTTCTATATATTCCCCCCTCCCTCCCTTCCCCCGCTGGCCAATCCATGTGGTCAGCTGTCATAGGCTTCAGCCTATGACAGCCGATCACCGCCGACAGTCAGGAGGGGACAGCTGTGTCACACGGCTGTCCCCAGTACAGCGCTGCTGCTGATTGCAGCGCTGTACATGTAAATAGATGGCGATCACGCCATCTAACAGTCTCCCGAGCGGCGATTGCCGCTCGGAGACTGAAGGTGGGGCGGAGCTCCGCCTCCCAAGGAGATTCGCGCGCACCCTGTGCACGATCTCCTTCAGTAGCCAGCTCTAGGACCTGACGCCAATTGGTGTTAGGCGGTCCTGGGGCTGCCGCCGCGGCCACGTCCTTTGGTGTGGAGCAGTCCTAGGATAGTTAATGATATTTTTAATTTGCTTCAATTTCTTGAATCAGTAAATGTATCGGTTTTCTCAACCAGGGGACAGACATTGCATTTTCCACATGGGAACATACCTGAAACCTGGAGCTGCCTTCCCAACCAATTATAACCTTTCGATATTCTCGTTGGTTTGTACTCCAACTGTACCAGCAGGTGCCACAGACTTGGGGCTCTTTTTGTTGTTAGTCGAGGGTAGTCCCCCAGCACTGCTGCCCACTTTAGATCAAGCCTAAGAATATACCAATTTTTGGCTTTCACTTTTCTAAGTTGGGACAAATGGGAGACGAAAGGAGTAATCACTCTCACTGGTTCAGCTTTTTTACATTCTTTTGTTTTGCCCTGTAAAAGAGAATTGCATGCCGTACTTCTTTCCTTGGCTTCATCTATCCATTCTTCTTGGTATCCCCATTGTAAAAGCCTGTTTCTAGTATCCTCTAATTCTTGTTCCAACACCTCCTCACTTCCACAGTTACAACGAGTACAAAGCATCTGTCCTACTGGAATTCCCTTTAAGGAGCATGGATGAAAAATACTTGCCTCCAACAAAGTATTTCCTGCTGTCAGCTTTCTGTACAATCGAGTTGTCAATCTATATCCCTCCTTCTCTAGAGTTAAGTCCCAAAATTTTATTTTGGTTCTGTCGCTGACAAAAGTTAACCGTACAATTTTATCATTCTAATTTAGATCACACATGAATTGCACAAAATCTGACTCAGCAACCCGCCAGACCAGGAGCACATTGTCAGTGTAACGAAGCCAGAGGGCGGCTTAGGCCCCAAAACCAAAGTGCCAATTCACCTCTCTCCAACCTGAATAACCCAGGTGCAGACATGCATAGGCCAGGGCGCACACCACCCCCATCGAGGTGCCCCTGATCTGTAGGTAGTAAGTTCTTCCAAAATGAAAGCAATTGTGTCGCAACACCAACTCCTATAGGGCAACAATGAAATACCATCTATGACTGGTGAAATTTGCCTGCTTAAAACAGAAGGAAATTTGCAATAAGCACCACTACTGAATATGCAAATTATCCCTTTTTGCCCCTGTAAGCCAGACAAGCATCTAGAACTGCTGGTGTATAGCAAGCCTGATGTAAGCCTGATCTGACAGTACCACTGAATATCTTTGCTTGACAATGTAGCAGCATGCTTAAAATCCAGGTCTAGCATGAAGTAGTGACGACAGATAACGAGGATGTGCCCTGTACATCACAGCACTCTGATCAATGCATGCGGAGATTCTGCAGTCCTCCTCTGCCAGTACAAAGCCTCCACACGGGGTTACTGTCGTGCACTAGACACGTGCTAGCTGGATCACTGCAGTAGCAGTGGAAATTAGCTGGGTAGCAGCATCATTCTGCTTTAAGAAAGCAGGAGGTCCCAAAAGAAGGAAGGCTAAAAATACTGCCCTACTGCATGCTCTGAAATGTGTGATCCCGCCTGCTGCTCACTGCAGTGATTGTGCTGCGGTGCTGGCTCAGCTGCCCCCCCCCCCCCCCTCTCTCTTTTGCTCGAGTGGTCCATGCTGCAGCCGACACAAGGAGACATGCTTACATTCCTTATAGTGTCTGGTGGCTCCATCTGGCTGCTAATGGGTAAGTGCCTGCTGGCTAGTCTTCTACATTTCTCTCCTAGACAGCTGACACTTTGTCCCTGGTGTCTCCCCTGCAAAAATTAAGCTATTTCTTTGCTGAAAGTTCTGGATGGGAGAGTGATGCTGTGAAGGGACTGCAGCATCCTGTACTGGAGCTGTCATTCTGCTGCAGTGCTTTATATTTTCACTTGCCGGATGTAATGATTCCTCAGCATATGGTGATTACACATGATAATACGTCTGAACTGCTGTATCCTTCAGATTAGCTGCGTTAACAATGCTGAATACCCGGTGTCAAAGTAAGGAGCAGCTATGCCCATTCTAAGCAAACCAGATGTCTCTGGTTTAACAATGAAGAACATCTTAATGTATGATCGGTTGCTATAGTATTGTGTAGTGGTGGTTTATAGCTTCTCGTATTTATTCTTCTAGAGACTGGAAAAGCTGCATGCTAAATAGAGGTTACAGGCAGAGACTGCATCCACACCTCCTATTTCCCATTTTAACTAACGTGACCTTCGGCAGGCACCAATGTTGTAGAAAGATGAGGCTGCAGAGACAATTATATGCAAATCCTTTTGAGAACAGAGGGGGTTGATCAGTAAGCAACTTTGCATGTGAAAGGCTATACGTGATATCACAATAGCAAATCACATCAGGTCCTGCTGAATTGCATTGAATAGAAGTATCTGTCATGAGAGGACATTTGTCATGTTTAATGTCACTTGCAAGGAGCCGCATCTCGGGGCTGGTCTAATATGGGTCATTGTTAGGAATTTGGGATTTTATTAGAGGAACACCAGTGACCAGCTCATGTCTTTCTGTTCATTTCTATTTTGCTGATACCTTCAAAAGAGAACCTTTCCTTTTTGTCACTGTACAGCCCCATGTCCTGTGTTTTCTAGCCCTAACCTGAATCATTATGATCTAAATTTCATGTTCTAGATATTTTTAACACTTTATGTATGCTTTGTAATTATATGTAAACTTTCTTCATCTGATAGTTTATATTTGTAACATGCTTCACATAAAAATAACCGTATAATTGTCCCAGAACACTGCTAGGCAAACATATCCAAATATCTTCTAATTTACTTGTTTAATTCTAAAATTGGTAAAATGTTGTCCGGTGAATAAGTGATCATTTTGCAAACTGCCAAAAGCACTCATTTTCCACACATAGGGCCTCAATTCACTAAGCTTTATCAAACACTTTATCGAACATTTGATATTTACCCCATGGGTAAAATGTAATTTTTAATTCACTAAGGTGTTATATATTTTATAACACCTTAGTGAATTCAAAATTACATTTTACCCATTAAATTATCAATTGCTTGATAAAGTGTTTGATAAAGCTTAGTGAATTGAGGCCATATATGTGAACTGAGCTGAACTTCAAGCCAAAGGACGATAAACATGAGTTCATTTGGTACCAATCCCATTGGCTTGGTTCACACATAAAAATGCATCCAGTCCTGTCAGATTTTGACAGTTGACATCAGTTTTGTATGTGTTTCTATGGCTATATTCACACATAAATTTGTACATTTCAAAATGTCCTGTCCTGTCTGTCAGTTTTGTATCAGTTTTGTATGTGTTTCTATGGCTGTGTTCAGATGTAAAAGGTGTACATTTCTGGTTCAGTAAGGTTAAACTGACAGAAAATTGATACAAAACTGACAGTACAGTACTGGAAAGGAGACAAAATGTGCAGATTTGTGTGTGAAACAGGCCTTAGAAAATAGCATGTATTCTTTTTTTTCATTGCATGGGTTAATAAACCAGTGCTTCATCTGTGCAATCAGACTGCAGCAGCAGATCTCATGAAAACTAATTAGAGGCCATAAACACTCTGTGTGGCTGGGCTAATGTTTAATGATCAATAGATAGGGATAAAATATGTCAGTACAGTTCCAGCCCAGGATACATGTTAAATATATACAAAACAGACAATTGTTTTTTTTTTCTTAAAGGAACAGCATCAGTCTTTAGCCTTCATCGATATCAATCTCCTTGATTGTGGTCATATAAGTGTGGATGAATAACAAGGATCCAATCACAGAACCAAAACAATGCCTAATGCTAGGCATTGTTTTGGTTCTGTGATTGGATCCTTGTTATTCATCCACACTTATAAGACTGCAATCAAGGAGATTGATATTGATGAAGAATAAAGACTGATGCTGTTCCTTTAAAAAAAACAAAAAACAATTGTCTGTTTTGTGTGTTTAATGTTCAATGATAGCAGGGCAGTTATGAAAAGTTAAAAACGTCATAATTTCTGTTTAGGAGCTGAAAGAACATCAGCCATGTCACTTTGAGGTTATGTGTGAATCTTCAGACCTGGGTTTCTTCCATAGAAAATAGTAGATAAAAGGCAGGATAAAGAAAAAAAAATTAAAGTTTTATTTAACTTTAATATGATACAGACAGAAATTTGAAGGAAGGGCATATGGGGGCCTAATTAACTACTTAAAGATACACTGTAACGAGAAAAACGTCCCCTGGGGGGTACTCACCTCGGGAGGGGGAAGCCTCAGGATCCTAATGAAGCTTCCCCCATCCTCCTCTGTCACAGGGGTCTCGCTGCAGCCTTTCAAAGCCGGCGCGACAAATCTGACAGCCTGTTCAATATTTACCTTTCCAGGCTCCAGCGGGGGCGCTGTTTTGGCTCTTCTGACGGAGATAGGCGGAAATAGCCGATCTCCGTCGGGTCCGTTCTACTGCGCAGGCGCAGGAGACTTGCGCCTGTGCAGTAGAGCGGCCCAATGGAGATCGGCTTTTTCTGCCTATCTCCGTGGGAAGAGTGGATACTGCGCCTGCGCTTGAGCCACAGAGGTAAATATTTACATCGCCGCCACTTCGGGAGGATTTTCGCCTCCACCGTGGGACTAAGGAGGACGGGGGAGGCCTCAATAGGATCCGGAGGCTTACCCCACCCGCGGCAAGTACCCCCAGGGGACGTTTTTCGTAACAGATTTTCTTTAAGGACCGCGGTGATTGAAATCTATGCCCTGTTTTGGTGGGCTTCTGGCTGGCAGGGCGTAGATTACAATCACCACCTGCAGAGCGCATGTGCTGTTTCTGTCGTTCCCCGCCGCTCAAACCCGACGTCTCTCACCACAGCTCACTGGCTCTGCCTGTCTCTATGATGGCAGAGCCGGTCAGGAGACGATTTCATTGGCTCCACCGTGTCTATCAATGTAAGCCGCTCCCATTGGCTTACATTGATAGACACAGTCAGGAGCCAATGAAAGCGCCACATGACCGGCTCACATGACTTTGCCATCATAGAGACGGCAGAGTCTATGTCAGGAGGATCCCGTCCAATTTGCCGGGGTTCCGTCAGTATTGAGAGACCGCTGGTACTTAAGTGAGGCACCAAGAGAAGTCCCCCCACATGCATGGGGGTAGCTACTCCACCTCTAATGCATAGAAAAAGGGATGAACCCATTGCCCATGATGGGCAGGTCTTTGTAGGAGAGAGAGAGGCTTTGTCGCCTTTCTCTTGCAGAGCCCCGATATCATGTACTGATATTGGTTAGTAGCCCACGGATCAACCATTCTGCCTATACCAACCTGCCTTGGGGACAAGGGTCAATAAAACCATTGGGGAGTCGTGCTAAATTTTTTCCCTTTTTTCAATTTGTATGTAAAAAATGTGGATGGTCCCCCCCCCCCCCCCCCCACCCCATTTTTTTTTACTGTATTTTATTGCAACTCCTTGTCTCCCCGTGTTTGCTGGTTCCGCCATTCTAAACAAAACTAACCAGCACGGTTTACTACATTGAAGACTGTGCAGGAGAGGGGCAGAAAAATGTCCCCTTTTATGCCACGCAACTGTCTGTGACAGGGACAAAGAGCTCATCCCCACCTCTGGTACACAGTGTCAAGAAGAGTGGCGGGGTGTGGCGTATGCAGCAGTGGTCCCGGCTGGTCATTTCAGATGTGGCAGGGAGCAATGGTGGTAGGGGAGCCTGGCATAGGTGCACGGTCGTCAGTAGAGAGTTTGGGTGCATGGCATGTAGTGGCAGAAGGCAGATGTTGGCAGATTGTTGCAGTGCCCAGCACTGTAGTGCCAGAAAACAGCAGGTCTGTAAAAGGTGTGGCGAGTGGTGGGAGTGTGTCAGGGTGTCTGGCAATATAGCGGCGAGTGTGGCGGGCGTCAGGAGAGTTTCTGGGTGTCTGTCATTGTAGTGGTGGTGAGTGAAGATGTCACAAGAGAAAGAAAGTAGTGCTGTGGTGCTGAAAGACAGCAGCACAGCACAAAACCTTGCTCTGAGATCACCCGTCAGCTAGAAGCGATCCTTAGGGAAATGGGTGTGGGGCTCTTCTCGTTCAGCTATCGCCTAGATAAAGCCAACAATTGCATTTGCCAGTAACTCCTGAATGATGTTCAGGTGATAAGATATTTGCATGAATTGCACAGGGCCCTTTATTGTCGAAATACATTTTCAGTACCCAGCAAAGTAAGAAGTGGAAAAAAGTAGGTCACAAGAGTAATATCAAACTTAAATTAATTTGATATCATTTTTTGAGTACCATTATGCTTCTGGGGGTTGAAAAGATATTTTATTGATAGAAACATTCCCTGATATAAACATTAACTGAGGAGAAAACTTTACTGGATTTGGTTGCAGGCCTTTTTGCCTAGCCTATGGACTGAATCATTGTTAATATAGGTGTAAGAGCTCAATACGGTATTCCAAATTACTGTTCATATGGAAAGTTCCACAAGTGCTTCAATATGGATTATCCGCGTTGCCCTGCGGACATATGCCCTCAGATGAGACGTATATAAGGGAAACAAAACAGAACAAAACAGCAATATAGTGTAGTATTTCTTAGATTCTGTTGCACCTTCACCTTATCACAGTAACAAAGCTGCAGTGAAGCACACCCTCAGTGAAGCACACTTAATGTATATACAATGTGCTCACTGGATGTAATGGCTGTTGAGTCACAGACAGCAATAAAAGCATTAGGAAATTCCCCTTGGGAATCAGTCAGTCAGTCAATGGTCATCATCTTCTTCTCTGCACTATATCTCTTCCAGGTGCTTTAACTCAGATACATAAAAGGGAACGTGGGATAACACACCATAACATAATACTGTATAGACCAGTGTCACATAACATCAGTGTTTCTTGTCCACCATGTGACCACCACCGATATCACACATATGCTCTCACCAGATTCCAATGCTCTTTGGTATAAAACAGCTTCAGCGCATTTGACACTCTGTGTCCACAATGGCTTCTCTCAACTTCACAGCAATGTGGAGATTCAGCCCTTAAAAACTAAGAACATGCTCCCATAGCATATACAAGTTTTTAATATGACAATAAAAGAAGATTTACACTCACATCTCCATCAGCATAAAACAGCGTTTTGTATAAAAATCCAGCGTCTTGGATCGTCTATGCATGCAGTCTCCGTCTGCAGCCCTGAGGCAGGGGTCACACTTACCGGCTTTCGTACGAGTTTTCTGCACAGAAAAACTGACTTCAACTGAGAACTCATGTTAATCAATAAGCAAGGTCACACTTTAATGCAGATTTCGCATGCAGAAAAAAAACTGACATCTTGCGCAATTTGTCAGTTTTCTCTATAAATTACATTAGCAGCTGTAAGTCAGGGGTCACACTTGTCTTTCAGTTTTCTGCAAAGTGTAGAAACTGAAAGACAAGTGTGACCCCTGCCTAAAGCTCCACCCAACGCGTTTCATCACAAGGACTCATCAGGGGCTGGGCGGAGCTTCAGGGCGGCAGACGGAGACTGCATGCATAGACGATCCAGGACGCTGGATTTGTATACAAAACCCTGTTTTATGCTGATGGAGATGTGAGTGTAAATCTTCTTTTATTGTCATATTAAAAACTTTTTATACGCTATTAACATCTTGTGAGGAGAAGCGAGTGTTGTTCTACTACTACAATAATGCTAGGTAAACACAATGCAATTTCCTGTCAGATTGACAGGTCGAACCAAAAGCATACATTTTAAAAAGGCGCCTGCTTAAAAGGGTACAGGATATCGGTAGTAGAATATTGGTAGATTTACAAGATATTCTACTACTTCATTCATATAGAATAATATTGGTAATATTTACCAATATTTAAGTATGACCTAACCTCTCCCTACTTTCACACAGAACCCTCCCTTGATGGTGCCTATGATGCCTAACCTTAACTTCACCCCAAGTGGGTGCCTAACCTTAACCCTTCCCAGTGGGCAACTAACCTTAACCCCCCACCCATGTAACCATAACTGCTCTCCAAGTGGGCGCCTAAATGTAACCCCTCCCAGTGGGAAACTAACCTTAACCCCGTGAAGTAACCTTAACCGATCCCCAAGTAGGCGCCTAACCTTAACCCCTCCCAGTGGGAAACTAACCTTAACCCCCCCCCCCCCATGTAACCTTAACCACCCCTACATGGGCGCCTAACCTTAACACCCAGCGTTACAATTTTTCCCATTTAAAACTAGAATAGTGGTTGCCCTTTTAAACAGGACCCATTGCAACCATTTCAACTGATCCAAACCAATCATTTACACCATGTCCAAGCAGTGTGGATCACTACTACACAAACTCAATCACATTATTGATCAGGAGCAGATTGGACATTATCGGTTTGATCCTTCGATCTGACAGAAAATTGCATAGTGCGAACCTAGCATAAGGAAGACTCTACAATTACATTACTTTACAATGGCCAAGAATCCAGATTGTAGAGCCTATTGTTCTCTATGGGCTTATTTTTCTCTTCAAGCCTGTCAGTCAAAATAGATTGAGTTCTTAACAAATATTACATAATCACTTATATTTCATATTTTCCCGATATACAAACATGTATAAAGTAACCTGTGATTTTAGTACAAACCCTAAAAGATAAATTAAACAAAATGGAACATAAGTCACTACATATTCCCTGTCAGAGTTCCAAGATCTCAAACCGTTTTACCTTGTTATGCAGTTGAACTACAAAGCACAGAAGTATTAAGTGGCACAGTCACAAAATAAGTGCATTAGTCTCTAAGTCTGCCCAGCTCAGTTGCTCAGTAAATACATCATATTTGTATTTAGCCTTTTAGTTCAAAGACAAGCTAAAAATTATGTAAAATGCTTTAATTAAAATTTGTGTTCATGCAGTCAATAAAGAGTACGTGTAGTAACTAAGAATTGAAACTATGCACAGATTTCGAATACTTCTTTATGCTGATCAAAGCCTCCTATTGAGAAATTAAACCTCACTTATATAATCCAGTTTACATTAATCTTCAGTTAAGAGCATTTACCATGGGACCGCCGGACACAGTTCCTGGCAATGCATTGCAGATGTTTGGACCAGTTTGTTCGAAATATCTTTTTTTTTATGTATATGCATGCCCCCAGTTTAACGTAAAGCTGAAGCCAACCAGAAAAAAGTTAAATACCAATGTAAAGGGAAGGCTCTTGGTCTCATAGAGCCTTCAAGGACTTTTCTCAGTGCCCTTGGTCCACCGTTGCCCTCCCGTGAAAGTTATTTGACCAGCTGGTTGAATACATCTTTGGGAGTTCTTGCAAAGGCTTCGGAAGTACTCGCGCCCGAGTACTTCCAAAGACAAATGGCTCTGTGTAACGATCGGTGTCAGCACACAGAGAGAATCTGATTATTGACGATCTGCAGTATCGCCAAGAATGCAGATATATACCCGATTATTGGCGATCTGCAGAATCACCGATAATACGGATATATTGCTAACCTCTGGACACCCAGCAAAAGAAACACAATAAAGATAGTAATATCACAGAAGTGTGGAAATATCCACCTCACGGCAATTCCTCAGAGGTGTGGTTACCTCTGAATGGGAACCCCGTGAGTGAGATCCTCTAAACCAGGCAGAGTGGGGAATCTCGACCCCTAGCAGTAATCGTCTGCTTGGGGCAGGCGTCTCGGAGAGGCAGGCCTCAGAGATAACCCTCCAGTGGGAGACGTTCCACTGAAGGGAGAAAGGTCAGACAGGCAAGGGTTCGGCAACAGAGATGGTGACAGCAGTACAGGAGCGGAAGGCAGAAGAGTAATCGGTAATCAGGCAGAGGTCGGCAACAAGAATCAGATAGGCAGAGGTACAATAGCGTAGAGAGAGAGAGAGTAGTCAGGGATAGCCGGAGTCAAAACACAGATACAATATCAAATACAATCCTAACTAAGGTGTGAAATCCTTAGTATCAACACCAGGGCACTGAGCTAAGGTCTGAGCGCTAACACAGAAGTGTATTCACGACAGCAGACAACTTGCTACTGACTAGCAAGTCCTATTTGTAACAAGTGAGCTGCCCTGCGCCGCCCCAGAGCCCCAGCCAATCCCTAGTGGAGGTGGAGTCAGCTGACTAGCCTGGTCAGCTGACTCCCCGTCTCGAGGCATAAAGATCCTGCCTCCTTGCGCGCGCGCTATGCGCCGGGTGAGTGCCGGCGACAGAGATCCCACAGACGGCAACTGCGCGGCGGAGTCCGCCGAGCATACGGACTCCGCCGACCGCACAGCCCCGCTTGGCGGCGCGCCGGCGGTGAGAGTCTGGGAAGCGGAGCCCGCTGCCTCATGCCTGCTGGCAGCGGGTCAGCTATCCCTCACACTCTGTACTGAGCATGTGGTGTACAGATGCGCCCGTCTTCAGAAGAGCTTGACGGAAGTGCTTTCAAAACCTTCACAAGGTCTCCTGGGAACTTTCACATGGGGGTGGCAGCAATGAACCAAGGTCACAGAGAGAGAACTGGGAAGGCTATCTGGGTTCCAGAGCCTTCTGTTTACAAAGGTGAGTATTTCTTTTCAAGCTGGCGTCACATTCAGGGATGGTCGTAGTCAGCCAACTTCGCTACGCTGGAAATACGCGTAGTTTTACGCAATTACGCTTCACCAAACTATGGCTTCAAAAACAAATATTCGCTTCGTATGCATTTCGTAGAATACGCGTTAAAATACGCAATTACGCGTAGAGCAAAGCGTAGTGTATGCGGATACTTATGCCTGTATGCAGAAAATTGTACGCATTAATTTCTTTAGAAATGCAGATACTGGGAACCCTTCTATGCGTACATTCCCCTTTCCAATGCGTACATTTGTATGCATACAATCGCATGCGGAAAATTAGACGCGAGTAACGCATTCGTAGTTCACTACGCAATACACATGTTAACTACGCATAGTGGGCGTAAGCTACGCGTAGCGGTACTTCGCTACGCGTAAATTCGTAAGCGTAGGTTTGAAACTTCGCCTATGAACTACGATGCGTAGATGCGAACTACGATGCGTAATTTCGCACTGGCGTAGTTTCTGCTCATTCCTGGTCACATTGCTTTAATCGTAAGAGGACGTTTAGTGAACCAACAGGTGCCACATCATCAAGCATCATCTAATTGTTATGCGATAACAAGTAAAGCTAAAGGACAAATGTAGAAAGAGTCACAGACTGTAATTGGGTGACAGGAGTACAATGGAGCGGAGCCAGAGGACACAAGGGACCTCAAAGACTACAGAGGGCTTACAAGTATATAACCACTGGTGTAACAATGGGGCTGCGGCCCCTGCTCCCATGGAGCAAGGTGCCGTTTTGTGGGGGCTGGAGGGTTGGCAGCATGAGGGGAAAGCCGTGGCCACAGTCGGCGGGAAGAGGGGAAGTCCCCCCCCCCCCTCTCCCTCACCTCGGGGCTCTCCCCTCTGCACTCCCCTCCAGCTTAAATGTGTGTCCGTGGGCAGCGGCGGCAGCAAACAGATACATACCTTCCGTGCGCTCCAGCCTGCGTTCCTCTCGCTAGCATCTGACGCGACTTCCGGTATAACAGGAAGTCGCGTCAGAGGCTAGCGAGAGGAACGCACTGGCTGGAGCGCACGGAAGGTATGTATCTGCTGCCCGCCGCTGCTCGCCGCTGTTCGCGCTGCCCACGGACACTTCTTTAAGCTGGAGGGGAGCGCAGAGGGGAGAGCCCCGAGGTGAGGGAGAAAGGGGGAAACTTCCCCTCTCCCTGCTGACTGTGGCCACGGCTTTCCCCTCATGCTGCCAACCCTCCAGCCCCCACAAAATGATCCCAAGCAGGCCCCAGGGAGGGGGGGGGCCCGCTCTGAAAATCTGCACGGGGGCCCGGTGGGGTCTAGTTACGCCCCTGTATATAACAATTTTTTATTACTCCAATCTGGATTTCCTGGATTACCAATGATATCCCAATGTAAGGATGTAAACTAGTGACTACAGAGTCGGGAACCTAAACTAAAAAAAAAACCATGAGTTTCACTTACCTGGGGCATCTACCAGCCCCCTGCCGCCATCCTGTGCCCTCGCAGTCACTCATGGCTCCTCCGGTCCCTGCCAGCTAGTTTCGTTTTTGCCGGCTGGGAGTCGGCCGGCCGCCATGCGTACCTTTTTACGCATTCCCACTGGTACAGAAAGCTATCTCAGACACTAACAAGTACATTTTCCGTGTTACAGGTGTCATGCGTAAATTTTTACGCATTGCACCCGTAACGCATAAAAATGTACTTGTTAACGTCTGCGATAGATTTCTGCACCAGCGGGAATGCGTAAAATGGTACGCACTCCCAGTCCGCAAAAACGAAACTAGCTGGCAGCGGGGGACCAGAGGAGCCAGGCTGGTAGTTGCCCCAGGTAAGTGAAACTCATGGATTTTTTTTGAGTTAAGGTTCCCTTTAATGGAAACAATGTGAGAGAGATATGAAGGCTGCCATCTTGAATGCATTTAAAACTAGTGATTCTGTGACTGGCACGCTGATTTTCTCATCTCTCCAGTATATGTGCAACACACGTGAGACACGCATGTAGCTGGTGGAGTCAGAATCCTTCATCTGTACACCAATATTTCAGGCACGCGGTCAGCACAACAACCAGGCAATGGCCGTTTTTTAAATATAAGCCAGAAATGCTATGTACCTATCCTGCTATCTATGTTACGCTTCCTTCTATAGAATTAGGTCAGATTAGTTGAGGTCAGTCTATCTAATCTGTATACACACGTTATACTTCTGCATAAACAATATGCTTGCTTAATTTAGGTCAGACTTTCTTCTATCTATCTATCTTTTTTTTTCCTTTTTTTTTTTTTTTGAGGGGGAGGGTACTTATAGTAGTGTATGTTGTTAATGGCAATATAAGTTTTGTTTTAAAAAATAGTTATTTATTACATACTGATTTGATATATGGTACTCAATGTCAGTTTTGCAGGCATATTTATTTATTTATTTTTGCATTGTAAAACAGAAGGGCTGGGATATAATTCCAGGCACAGAAATGTATTCACTGACACTGCAAAAAAAAAAGCCTCTCCTCTTATCTGCATAATGCCCATGGGTCTTGTTGGAGCATTTCCTGCACACTGCACTATCTTAATGAAAGACAAGAATAGTTGATTTAAGGTCCCCATTAGTAGGATTGCTGTTCCTCCTCCCTGTGATCGCTGGCCCATGATTATGCACACACTATAAAAAAAAGAATGGCTCCTACATAAATGGTGTAAAAATATAAAACGGTTGGTGAATAGTGATACAGCTGCCTTTGCTTATGTCAGCATTATGAAAGGCTGCACCAGCTTGACCTGTTCTAGCTGTTCTTCAGGCAGTTATTTCTGGTGTCCATTTATAGCATATCTGATTTTTTTTTCTTCCTCCTTGCATGTATGGTGTACTATACTGATCACTGTAAAATTATTCTTATTATTATTTTGATGTTAGCTGACATTTTCCGCAGCCCTTTACATAGTCCGTAGTCATGTCATTAACCGTCCCTGAGGCAAACTCACAATCTAATAGTCTAATCTGTACCATAGTCAGAATCAAATGTCCCTATTTTAAGGGATACCCATTAACTTAACAGTATGTTTTTAGGATGTGGGAAGAAACCAGAGCATGCAGAGGAAACCCAGGCAAACACAGAGAGAACTTAAAAACTCAATGCAGATAGTGTCTTAGTGCAGATTCAAATCTGAGACCCAGACTTGATTGACACCTTAATAAAATTGCAGACACCTGACAAAACTCAGACATGTCACATATAGCAATGCTATAGAACATATGTCCTATGAAGATACACTGATGAGCGGTTAGTGTGGTGGACAGTGGCTAGGGATGAGTAAGCTCAGTTTCAAGTGTGTGCAAGGAGATGGCAGTCTCAGTAAGGGTTAACGTAAACATGAAACAAACAAAAAAAAGTTACATATAGCATAGAGCCTTCCTGATCCTCTCTCTGTCGCCTCGTTCCACCTTGCCCAAGTGAATTTCCTTGACTGGCTTGGTCGTACCTCCTCGATCAGCCTTCAGAAGTACTCACATCCCTGAGTATTTCAGAAGATGAGCACATCCATACTGCTCAAACACAAGCCCAGGCTCATATGTATTGTCCGTTTTTCTACTTATTCTCCTTGCACAATTCACCATAACTACATGCAATGCACCTTGTAAGGTCAGCTGCATGTGTACTCTTTTGCTGTTCCTGGCAACTTAAAGGAACTAACCTTAAACGCTCTCCAAGTGGGCGTCTAACCTTAACCCCTCCCAGTGGGCAATTAACCTTAAACCCTCCCCCACGTAACCTTAACCACTCCTACATGGGCACCTAACTTTAACACCCAGTTTGGACATGTTGGAAATTATTGGTTTGGATCAGTTGAAATGGGTGCAATGGGTCCTGTTTAAAAAGGCGTCCGCTATTATAGTTTTAAAGGGGAAGCATTGCTTTCAGGGAAAAATACTTTGTAGTCTGATATGCAAGAAAACAACACTGGCTGTGCATTGAAGAAGACACCACTTTTGAGAATAATTTGTCCCAATAGAATTAAATCCTACACACAATGATTTAAAGCTTTTGCCTCTGATGTTTAAAGTAGGAAAATGTTTACACAGCCACTTAGACATTATTTGTACATTGTTATTTTAGAACACTTGATTTGATAGTTTTCCTTTAAATGCAGTGCCATTGGCAGCAGATACAGGACAAAAAAATCAATTGCTGTCAACCTGCTAATATGCACATGGTGTTTTGTTATAGCAATGTGCACAGGTAGGATTGAAGACAGAGAGGTATCCAGCAAACAGTATGACGCTGAATATATGTAAAAGAACAGGGACCCAGCTGGCATAATGTACACAGAAAAACACAGCAGCAGCATTTCCACTACCCATGCTGCAGTGATCTACTTGTAATCGACATTATGACCAAAATCATTGGGCGATCGCGGAAAAAGCCCCCATTTCAATCAATGAATGTTGCTCACGGGACAACTGAGGCTCCGTGGTTAACCACAATTTCTGCCAAATTAGATGTTCTTGTCTAATTCTATAACATTATCTAAGATCTAAATACATCTAACATCTATATTATATAGTGTATAGGTACAGGGCCGGATTTGTACTCTTTACCGCCCAAGGCCACTGTCACCAGCCGCCCCCTTCAGTATAAGTAGTGAGATGACCCCTGCCCCCTTCCCTCCAGTATAGGTAGCCAGGTGACCCCTCCTCCCTTCCTTCCACTATAGGTAGCCAGGTGACCCCTCCTTTCTTCCCTCCAGTATAAGTAGCCAGATGACCCCTCCCCCCTTCCCTCTAGTATAGGTAGCTGGATGACCCCCCTCCAGTATAGGTAGCCAGATGACCTTTCATCCCAGTATAGGTAGCCAGGTGACTCCCTTAATCCCTCCTTTCCCACCCCCCTTTCAGTATAGGTAGCCAGCTCGCCTTCACACACCGCAGCAACCATCAGTGTCACTCATTTCTCCACTCGTCTCCAGTGCAGAAGCTTCCTCTTCCCTTCTGTCTCCAATGCTGCCCAAGTCCATAGCCACCCGCCACAATGCAAATGTGCACAGAAAGCAAAGTGGCTGCTGCACAGGCTGCTAGCAGCAGAGTACCGTGGTAATGCTGCACAAGTTTAGCCTGCTGCTTTGATGCCCTTGCTCCTGTGGTGCCCTGGGCCATGGCCTAGGTGGCCTTGGCCTAAATCCGGCCCTGTACCTTTAGGCTGTTTTTATACTTGTGTGGTGTGGTGATCCCATGGCAGGAGAGTCTGCCATCGGATCACCACATGTATCTGCACTTCATATGACCTTGCGACAGAGTGCACAGACAGTGTTATATGTGCGCCCACATAAAAAACCCTTCCTATAATTGTTATATAAAACATTATACTGTTTATGAACAGCCTTTACAGGTCAAAATATTGTCCTGGAAATTCATAATACTTGCAACAATGAATGCAGACCAGATCAAGAACAATTACAGCTTAATTAGCACATTAATAGCACTCATTATATAATTGTTATGCTATTCAGGCCTCCTTCCTTTATGCTAATCAGCAGTGTCCATTTAGGTATTAAAATTACCATTCATGCTTTTCTTAATGGAACTAACAGTCCTATACAAAATTCCATAATGAACTGTGCGTGGTGCCTCCTCCTGCCTGATTTGCCTATGCTTAAAAATGGTCCTGCCCATTACACTGTAGTAAAGAGGACAACCTCAGAATGTTCACCTTCCAAAACAAGTCAACAGTTGCAGCCATGCATTTCTATCCCAATAAGATATATTTATACTCTGTTAACTGGAGAGCATTGCTATCCAAACAGGGCCTTGCAACTTTTTTACAATCATATTCACAAGCAAGCAATCTGTGACCAGTTCAGTCTGTACCTGATCTGCAATTTTTAGGTGATAGCATACAGAAGTTTTTTTTTAAAGTATTATTATTGATTCTGGTTAATGTTGAAGCTACCTTAAAAGCCATTAGCAAAACACAAAGCTTTGTTGTCCTTTCCTGCTATATCATGGATGCACCGCAGCACGATAATCTAGCTTTTACTGGAATTAAAAACAAATCAAATGATTTTTTTTCTACAATGCACTTGGCTGTCATGTTGGGATATGCTACGCACACAGCGTGGAGGATGGGGGATGGGAGGGGAGATGTTCAGAGGGCGGGAAATAAGATAAGATTAGCAGTTATGTAATATCAGATCTCTGTGTCATAGCAGACATACTCACATAGCAAACAACGCATATCAATTACTTTTTGGATGTATGAACCTAACCGTAACATGCTGGGAATGGCTGGGGATTGAAATTGCTTACAAATAATTAGTTGCACTTTGTTGAGTCATTAGTTCTCTGTTGAATCACAGCTGTACTCATATTCAGAGTGGATCGCTCTGCAGGGATAACTGCATATGACATCCTATAATAAAAAAAGAAGATTAGTGTGGATTAAGGCCAAGTGGGGAAAGCATGAAAAAGAACGACCTTAAGTTCGTTTATTGTGGGCTATTTTAGGTCAACGCGCAGTGCTGGCTGTGCCTCACACATATCCTTCTGCTGCTGTGGGAGCGGTGCAGACGCAGGCTGGAAGGCTGATAGCATGCACTACACTGATTTAATCACACTCCCAGCTGAATCTCAACACGTAGATCTCCAATCAGAGCTTGTGGCTTACAATATGACGCACATTTGTAAAATGTAAAAAAAGAAAGGCTTAGCTAATGGCTTGAAAGACGCTGATTGCCATATTGCAAATCCTCGTAAATTTTGATGTACCTTAATGGGACATATTAAACAGCACGTCCCTTTTTCATAATTATTTATGGGAGACTTTTTCTACATTCCTGGATATTTAAAAATTGGAAGGAGAAATATCACATGCAAAGTCAAAACAAGAGAAACAGAAATATATGATTATATCATATGTATGATATTATATGTATATATACCCTGCCTTCAGAAGCAAATCCTGTGTTTCACTTTCAGAGAAGGAAGAAGGTATGGGCATTCAAAATGAATAATATTCATAATTTATACTTAAAAAATACCCATAACAAAGAAAAAAAAACCCTTTGCCTTTCAGAAGTTCCCAGCTGGACAGATGTAAAGCAATCCCTCTAGCCATCTGGCTGACACAGATATTTGAATAGGTCAGGAGGTAAACAAGGAAACAAGTTATTTGCAATACAGCTTCTTTAAAAAAAAATAATGCTATCTTTAAATGCCTGTTAAAAGCAGCGTATCATTGAATTTTTTTTTTTAAGTAGCAGAAGTGTTGTTTTCAGCTGTATTTCAAATCATCTTAAAAGTACAAGAAAACAGTACTCAGAGATGAATTACAAAGCCATATAGAATTATGGGGGTGCTTTCATTTATCACATCCCTCAGATACCCTCTAAGGGCTGGTTCACACTATGAGCGATTGCGCTCCATCGACAGCGATTACACAATGATGGTTATGCTGGGATAGGAAGGGTCTTTAAAGGGACCCAGTACAGTAGACAGCAGGAGTAAACAGATGCAGCCTAAAGGTGGCCATACGCGATACAATTAAATCTATCCATTTTCATTTTTTCCCTATAAAAAACGAATGTTTTGGGTTTGGTTTTGTTTTTTTAAATTAAAATCTAAACAGATCTGTTGGAAAGATCAGATAGAAAGATATAAAAATGGAATGTTTTATTTGATCTTTTTTTTAATTTCCCCCAAATCCTTTAATATTGGTAAGTATATTGGTTTCACCATTATGCAATCAAGCAGAAAAATCCAATATTTCTAGTTGAACCCCCCTCCCCCAAAAAACAACAACAACATAAAATTGTGTACTTTAATGCCCATGAGTACAGTATATTTACAACATATCAGTGGTGTGTGTCTGCTGGCAGCTACTTTTTTGAAGGCAATGGTTTATGATAATAGAGACTCAGCTCTTAGCTACTTGTACAATATAGCGTACAAACATTCAGTGTGAGGATAGATTAAAGGGGGCCATACACTAGGCGACCAATCAACCAATCAACCATCCAATTCGATTATTATAATCGAATTGGATGAAAATTGGTGCTGCCAAGTGCATGCCCAACTGACAAAGCGACCAATTTCGGGACAGAAATTGGCCACACAGTCGATCGCGCATGTTGGAAAATGTCGAGGTTGGTTGGTCGGGTGCATGGCAGTACAACATCCGAATTGCGAACGAACGACGAGACAACGAAACCCCCGCCGCAATGTATAAATGTATGTAGTGTAGTGCATTTATACATTACCTGTCCGGTGTCAGCCTCCATGCGGTTTCCGTCCATCTCGCCGGGTTCCGCATACACGCCGGCAGCACTATGTCTGATGTCACCAAGGCGCATAGCGGCTGATGTCAGACGCTATGCGCCGCTAGCGTGTATGCGGCTTACCCGGCGAGATGGACAGATGGACCCGGCGAGCTGCTACAGGACAGGTAATGTATAAATGCACTACACAACATACATTTATACATTTTGGGGGCAGCGGCGAGGCGGACGCGGCTGCTCAGCCGATTCCCTGATGATTTCATGCTGAAATCGGACAGGAATCGGCCTGTAGTGTATGGGCAGATTCGAGTCGAGACAAATTTATCTCTAATCAGATTCGATTAGAGATAAATTTGTCTCTTGGTCGAATCTGCCCATATTCGTTCTAATGTATGGGCACCTTTACTTACAGCTAAAATTCTTATCTTATCTTTGTTGTGGATGTCAGGAAATGTGTCTGGGTTTGGGCTTGGGAGAATTCTTTTCACTTTTGTTCCTATGAAAGCACCCCTGAGAATAGAAAGTAAGTGTGAATCTCTCCAGCAGGAACACAGACAGCAGCAAAAAAAAATGTTCGTAGTGTGGACAAGCAGAACATCTGCAAGTTTTGTATTGCTTTAGGTATCCCTGTTAAAAATAAAAATCTTCACTTCCTGTCCCAAACACAGGGTCACTAAATACAGGAAGTGATGGACCTTCTCTCTAATGCACATGTGTTAAACTCCAGGCCTGGAGGGCCAGATCCATGCCAGTGTTTAGGATGGACTGAGAAAGAAAGGAATGTGTTATACCTGATGGACCACACCTTTCCTGATTCAGACCAATCAATTTATTTGAGCTATATACAAAATGTGTGAGGATCTCGGCCCTCGTAGGACCGGTTTGACATACCTGCTCTAATGAGAGGAGAACATGGGCATTATAATTTGGCATCTGAGCCTTCTCCACTATATCAAAATTAAAAACAAAAATTAGTTAAGCCTGGTACATATATCCAGTTCTGATTGGCCAATGTTACCACTTGCATGTAGTATGGGAGCTTACCTACACAATGTGTTCATAGTATTTAATATCTATTGACTGTCATGCTACATGGAGATGGTAAAAATGTCGAGTGATGGCCAATCTAAATTGAAACCTGGGGCCCTATGCAATTACCAAACTCGCCAGCGCTAAGTGCTGGCGAGTTCTTAAATTAGGCGTCAGCAAGGTCGCCTAATGCAATTGCATTTAACACCCCCCAGGGCGGAAAAGAACTCGCTTGGGCGATATAATCGGCCAGCAAGTTCCTTTCCCCCTATGCAATTGCATTTGCACCCCCCGGGAAGCGATGCTTCCCGCCAAACATAGGTGCTAACTTTTTACCTGCTCTGAGCAGGCGAAAAGACCTATCGCTGCTGTCAGCGGGCTGATTTTGGCATCTGGGAGCCTCCTTTACTAAGGAAACCCCAGATGCCAGGGATTTAAATAGGTAACGGAGTCAGTTTTGACTCCTTACCTATTTAAAATGTAACAAAAAAACATACCTCCATCGTTCCGGCTCGCCGCATGTCCCACGCCGCTCCTCCGCTCATCTCTGTCTCTGTGAGTATTCTTGGAGCCCGGCAAAGCATCTTTGAGTCTCCCGCCGGGGCTCCCCATTCATCCACTAGGTGGCCCAATGAAAATCATCCTGATTCTAATTGGACCAATGAGAATCAGGATGATTCTCATTGGGCCACCTAGTGGATGAATGGGGAGCCCCGGCGGGAGACTCAAAGATGCTTTGCCGGGCTCCAAGAATACTCACAGAGACAGAGATGAGCGGAGGAGCGGCGTGTGACATTCGGTGAGCCGGAACGATGGAGGTATGTTTTTTCAGAATTTCCCAGCAGCGACGAGCGGCAGGAGGCGACGGGCGGCGGGTAAGAGCCTTGCGACGATACGCGCATATCCCGGGGAGCAAGGCTGCAGTGGTGTGGTGCTGAAGGACAGCTCCCCAGCACTAATGCCTTGCTCCACATCGCTGGCCACACAGGAGCATCGCTCAGCGAATACCTAGTATTCGCCTGAGTTATGCTCCTTTACGCAAGGACATCGCTTAGGTGAAACTGGCAATTGAATTTGCCGGTAAATCCTGAGCGATGTGAGGAGATACGAAGCTCGCATGTTTTCAGCTTCTTATCTCCTCGAGTTGCATATGGCCCCTGAAGTGAGAAGGAGAGAAGGATATGGAGGCTGCCATATTTACTGATGAACTTATCTAATTACATACAAGCACTTTTAACGGTTTCCCTGCTTTGATAATTGAATGCAATTAACACAGTGAAGGAATTTTTTTTTGTTTTTTGTTTTTTTTTAAACTGCAGGACACCAGTTACACTATATGCTATTTCAGTCGTTGCCTTTAATCCAATGTGTGTTAAATAGTGAGTATTACTTTAAGGTTCTTCACTGTAAGCCATCTACATCTGCGCTGTCTATTAACTTTCATGCACCGAAAGCCTTTCTCATTGCGACCCATGTGTTCTATTTATAGGGAGAATAAAGTCCCGTAAACACGCTATGTGAAACTTGGCCAAGGTGGCCGATAATGACCACCTCTGCCAAGATACAGAGTGTGTACAGCAGCCCCGATCCCCCACAGCCCCTCGATTAGTGATCTGCCTGGCGGACCATTTCAGTTGAATGACGACCGAGAGTATTGTTCACCCCACTCACCCAGCTCCCATTTGACATGACAGCTGCGCCACTCTTGGCCCTCTGCCCTTTCCCCTGCATAGCAACAGAACATGCAGCCTTGGCCCTGCATTGTCACATGCTTTGGACGTGTGTAGGAGGCTAGATAGTATTGAGATAATGGTATTCATGTAAGACTCATGACTCAGAATATTTGGTTTTATTTGTTCAGTCAGCAGATTTGAATGTCCAAAGGGAGTGGGACAATAGTTTAGCAGAATGAATGGATGACAATTTGTGCTTGGTGGTGAGAAGTAACTAAAGACAATGCTCTGATTCAAAATGTGATCCTCAACTCCAGATTCCAGAGTCAAAACAAAGATAGTAATTGGAACTGTGAATCTAGCATTAGAAAATCTTAAATCATTTGTTAATTGATAATGTTTACCACCCATGACATGCCATCTGAGTCATATCAGACAGACTACAGCAGATCATGGAGCCCCTCAGCATAATTTGATGGTGCCCCATCCCACCCTTTCATCCACACCCATTTCCACCTGCCCTCATGGTGACTCCCACAGCCTACAGACTCATCTGCCAGGGTTCAGTAAGAGTAAATAAGTGTGGCCATTATGACCCCCCACCCCATCTAGAACAAGGGAGGCCATAACAACACCTAATCTGGAAAATGGGATAGACTCCTGTAAAGGAAATAGGGTAAGTAGTTGCCCCCCCCCCCCCCCAACCACCTCTGAACACTCCTGGGTGGTCCCCTATAGTTATACTTCTGATATCAGTTCCTGAACTGTTAATAGATTATTGGATGGATTATTGGATTGGACCCAAATGCAAATCCATGTACACACCTTTAGGAAGAACTTTTTCCTTTCGTAACACATCCAGGCCACTGAACTGCTGAGGGTTCTGGACCTTGCCACCTAATAGCAAATTATTTTTTATCTAACTATCAAGACACAAACTGGGACATTAAAGCTGATCATTCTAGTAAAAGTCAAACATTTTAATAAAACTATAAGGCCATTTCTTGACTCTAGTTTCAGCTAAAGCAAACAGTGAAACTTCTTGGCTAGGTTTGTTTATTTTAAACAGACAAGGTATTGTTTTAAATCTACAGGCTCAGATGCACTTGGGAAATATCAGTTACAATATTGTAACATTTGAAGTGGCATATAACAGAGTTTTCAGCAAAGGGTCTGTTAACAATGACAACATGGTTTTACTAAAGATAGACTTTATCAAAAGTGCTTAGCTTTTATAAAGTGTTGAATGGTAATTTAGATATATTGGGAAAGTGAGTGACAGACATAATATACTTATAGTATACTTACTCTGGGTCTAAAAGAGACAGAGGATCAACAGGACAGCCAGGCAATGTGCACTGTTTGAAAGGAGACAAATATGTCAGCCTCTATATTCCTCTCAGTTCAGATGCCCTTTAAATTAAAGCGATGGAAAGTCCCACTAAGATTGGAGAAGAGCTAGAATTTTAAAGGAACATAAAATCCCCACTAATAAATACATGCTAGTATATGCTAAGTGTTATTGCGCCTGCTATAATAACTATGTAATAGCCATGTTACTTTTACAGTTTCACTTGTGACTTACAACCAACAAACAACCAACAAACATTGATTCGGGTAATACCTTTACTGACTTACTACACAGTTTATTGCAAGGTTTCGAAACATTTAGGATCTTCTTCAAACATTATACAGAACTGGATCTGAACCGTACAGTTCTTCCCCCCGACAAATACCGGACCATGCTACAATTACTTGTTGTGACCTACAGTGAACTCATGGTGTTCTAGATAATGAAACCCAAAATACTTGTGTATTTACCTCTGTGGCACTGCTGTTATAGACAACTTTCAGGTCAGCTGATAATGTAGCAGCTTTGGGATAGACCTGATGAGAGGTGAAGTTAGTACACAGGCAAGCATACACAGCTGCTCTGTGTGCAGTAGAGAAGCAGCTCCTATAGTGTGTACGTTGCATGCAGTCACAAGAGTCTTTAGCACCTTGGACAGAGCTAATCTTCTGAGCTTCTTAAAACCATTTAAACTTTCAACAAAAAGACAAATTGTTTAATTTAGGTGTAAGGTTAAAACTCTAGGACTGATCCTATGCCCGCAATGATCAAAATAACTAGTGCAAAGTGCACAGATAAATACAAGGCTGACTGAAAGCTTCACTGTCTGCCCTACAAGTATATTCTTATAGAAGCCAGCTAGCTTTACCATATACAGTAATCTCACAAAGATGAGTACAACGCTCACATTTTAGTAAATATTTTATTATATGTTTTCATGGGACACTGAAGATATGACACTTTGATACAGTGTAAAATAGTCAGAGTACAGCTTGTGTAATGGTGTAAATTTGCTGTCCTAGAAATATAATTCAACACACAGCCATTGATGTCTAAATCACTGTCAACCGTCGGTTCTGATCCAGCCTTAAGAAAAAAACGTTATGTTTAATGTTGTAATAAACCATGTACTTTAGTCATTAAAGAGGAATCATAACCAAGGATTGAACTTCATCCCAATCGGTAGCTGATACCCCTATTCTTATGAGAAATATTTACCTTTTACCTTTGCTGATATAATGGTGAAACCCCTCCCACAGTGTGATGTCATGGCCATGGCCCTGACAGTTCCTTGTTTGTGAACCTCGTTGCACTGTGGGAAATAACAGCTGTTTCCAACTGACAAGCAACTAGTATCTCCCTCTGTGCATATGTATAGCTATACAATTAAAAACTTTAAGCCTATTGCATTGTTTGTGGGTGTGGTTGTAGATATTGGCAGCTGGTGCGGTCTGTTTTTTTTTCATGTCTACCAATAGTAAAGATGTGTTGGCTGATTGTGGATAAAACAATATGAACAAATTACATGGCAAATATTAAAGGAAACCTGAAGAATTTCACTTATCTGGGGCTTCTGCCAGCCCCCTGCAGCCGCTCTATGCCTCCGCTGTTACCAAATGATCATCCGGTCATGCAGCCACGGCTCACTTTCAGTTCTAGTAGTCACCTTCCACTGCGCCTGCGCTGCCCTGGCCACCCGCGTACTGCACAGGTGCAGTAGAGATTTTCTTGTACTGCGCCGCCACAGGACGCTCCCGGGGACAGGAGTGTGCACAAGGATGCGTGCGGCCAGGGTCATGCAGGCTCCCTGGCCGCACAACACTCAGGATCAAAATCGCATACATACCCTAAGAGAGGGAAGCCTCAGGATCCTACTAAGGCTTCCCTCACTGATCTACAGTCCCCCGTTGATGAGCGTAGCCCTGCTCCACATTGGGGCCACGCAGGGTCCTGATGCAGGGTCACGCAGTAGCCACTCAAGCTCTCATGCGCAGTACCACGGAACCCGGGCTCCGGCTAACTGCGCAATCGCGGATAGGCTGGATTGGCTATTTCGTGGCCATGCTGGAGCAGGAAGAGCTGCATGGCCCCAATAGCATTAGCAACGATGCATTGTCGCTAATCTTCTGGGGGGGCGCTCAGCGACTGGGGACAACACAGCAGAGAGGAAAGCTTCAATAGGATCCTGAGGCTCCCCTCTTTTTAGGTAAGTATCTGATGTTGTGTACTGAGCTTAAGCTCGGGTACTCTTTGATTTCACAATGGCACAAAAGAGACAGCCAAAGCGCAGATGCTCATTCTTCTTTTATTCATTCATTACTCAAAATAACAATGCAATTTCATAAGGATGGCATGTTTGAAAATTGGTTTTCCAAATTAATTGCTAATTAGTTAATCACTTAATTAGCGTATGAAGTGCAATAAACTGTTTGCATGTGGGAATTTCACAGTGAGCAGAGAGATGTGACTTTGCAACTGAGTAGTATCTGAAACTATATTATTGAAAATATATTACGCCCTAAACTCATGGAAAGGCAAAATATCAGATAAAATAAAAAAAGTAGGTTTGTACACGGTGCAATTTGCAAAGGTCAGGGTACTGGGTTGCTGAGAGAGGGGGTAATCAATCACAAACAGAGTGCAGTCAGAAGAAGTGATCCCGTGGGCAACCCTGTGAAGTAAAGCAAATGTGTAAACAGTATGCATTTAAAAAAAAAAATTTTAAATTATTTTTCTTTGACCTGGCACTGCCTTTTTCATAAGTTCATGTAATGAAACTGTGCTGTGCCCTTCACATCAGGTCTCAGTTCTCTCCAGCAGCCATGCAACTCCTGATACATATCACATGCATTAGGAGCCCAGGGAGAAGATGAGTTTGCACATGAAAGCGGTGTAAAGTGAAAACAGCAAGGGGCCAAGGACAGAGCCTTGCAGAGTGTTGGTGGATCCCCATCTCATTTGGGGTGTCCCAAGGCTCTGTTCTTAGCCCCTTGCTGTTCTCACTTTACACTGCCCCCATCAGCAAACTCATCTCCTCCCTGGGCTTCAACAACCACCTATATGCAGATGACACCCAAACCTACCTCCATACCAAGGAACTCTTTACCACCACCATGGGTAAAGAATCCTCCTGCCTCTCAACCCTCTCATCCATCCAGGTTCCTGAAGTTAAAGCAGATCCGAGATGAAAAACTAACTATAACAAGTAACTTGTCTATATACAGTATCTTATCTAAAGTTGAGATAGTTTACACAGAAACTTTAGCTGCAAACAGCTTCAATAGTTTATGATTATTTCTTCCTGTGATATAATGAGGGCAGCCATGTTCTGTTTCTCACAGGCTGAGGGCTGGAGAGGTTATCAGCTTGCCAGTGTGTAATGTGACAAATTCAGTCCCCTCTCCTCCTCCCTCCTCCCCTCTGCCTCTGAAATCTTTGGCTAGTAACCTCCTCCTCCTCCTGCCCAGACTGAGCTCCCATAAGCCCTTGCTACAGTGCCAAGGCACTCTAAAAAGCTGTGGGCGAGGCTTGTTTAGTTTATAGGTAATTAGAGTATTAAAACAAAACAAAAAAAGTATTTGGCTTGAGGAATGCCCCATAAACTATATGAAAGGAACACAATTATGCAATGAGTAAAAGTTTATCTCGGATCCACTTTAAACCTGGAAAAAACAGAACTTCTAATTTTACCACTCTGTGCCATTTTACCCCTGCGAACATCTATGTCATTGTTAACAGTCGGTTGCGTGTGGTCCGGCATTAGTCAAGGAAGGAACTCGAAAGAATAACAACAAAAGTTGTTGAGGTGATACCTTTAATGACTAAATGTACAAGATTTCTTTGCAAACTTTTGAAACTTTATGTTCCTTCTTTAGGCATGATACAGAACTGGGTCAAAACCATACCATACATGACTTCTGTGCTAGATTATTATTTGTTGAGATGGCTGGTCATTGTCAACTCAGTTGATAATCTAGCATGTGTACAGGTGCCTTCGAGGTCTGCTGATATTTACATGAGAATTTGTGGCTAAGTCCATTGTTCCCCTTCTTACATGCCTAAGGATGCTGCTCTGTCATACCCAGGATCATGGTCCCTTCTTCATAGATAAAGAATGCGTCACTCAGCTGTTACCGAACAATGGGCTTAATTTACTAAACCGTGAAAACTCATATCACGGCCGTTTTTGCGCGTGTTTTTGCGAATTTGAACACCCAATCACGAATGTTCGAGTGAAAATATGCCCATTTTCGCAAGAAAATTCACGATTGCACGCAATAATTCATGATTGTGTGCGCTAATTCGCAAAAACTGTCCTGATAGGAGTTATCACGGTTTAGTGAATCAAGCCCAATGTGTCTGCTCTGTACAACATTTGGTCACCGCAGTGTTTCTCACATAATAGAGTTTGATCCTGGTAGGCGATACAAATAAGGGGAAATTGTGTATGCAGACATCTTAACAATCTTTCTCTGAAGGCGTTCACCTCCGTCTCAGCACACTTTCAAGTTTAGTGATATGGACCTTGATTTATCAAACAGCGGATAGATTGCCATGTGCAGGAAGCACATGGCAATTTTACTGGTACTAATTGTGGAAGCTCTGGCTGTTAACCTATTCTCACCACACATGTTGCTATGGTAATACATTATAGCAATGTGCATGTAATCCTGGTAACACGCATGGCACTAATAGGTTTGCAAGCGTTGCTACCCCTGTGTTGGTACATGTAAAAATGCATGAGTTCCCATTGTCTTTCTATTTGATATGAGTGCTTTCTTTTACTGGGCATGTGCAACTAGCAAAGATGTCAGCATCAATTTTATGGCTATTGATAAATATACCAACTTCTCTACATCTGTGTGCACATTCCAGCCAGTGGTGCAACTACTGGGGGAGCAGCCTCGGTGGGTGATAAGGAGAGTAAAGCCAGGGTGTCCAGGTTGGAAGTACCCAATACAGGCCACTATCCTCCTTCATGCAGGAGTTCTGGTCCATTTATGATGCAGCTAACTGTTGACACTCACGTAATGTAAGGAGAAAGGTAGAGCGAGGTGTGTGCAACAATGAAACAACTATAGTAAATATTAATTTATAAAAGTATGAAAATTTATTTAATTAATCCATCGATCAATCTGTTTAAAAACAAGACCCCATATGGAACGGCCGTTCACCCCACTGCAACCAACTCATGCACACAACATGCAACCTAATGCTGATCATCTAGTATGATCCAGGGCCCTGATCTAGCAAAATAACCTGGCCCGATCCATAATGGCCAAAGTATATTCCAAGTGTACAGCCTCTGTTGAGCGATCAGTTCAATGTCAGAAAAGAGGCAAAAGATTGAAAGCAACACACTGGATAGAGAGCCTTGGATGTGTGTAGATACGAAGGGAGGGCAAGCACTGAAGCCAAAGTCAAAGCAGAAGCTATGCAGGATTCATGCAGCAATTCATGCAATGGCACATATGAAGCACTATACTCAGAGTATCAAAACAGGCATGAAGGATCCATATACTATACCACTCCAGATGATGATGTGGTTGGCCGGATCATCAGCATGTAACAATCCAAGGCCTAGTGCAAAGCAGACTTCAGGCAAACGAGTTCAATCGTGTAGGCAGAAAACTAAATGAAGTCCGTGGCAGGGTAACAGGGTCCGGATTGAACTTCAATGCACCCAACAAGGTGCACGGGTGATCCAGCAGGTGTGCAGGCCGTCAGCTGAGCGGTGTCAGTCCCTACAGCGTCAGACTCGGGAGAGAGTCAGCGCTGGCCAGCATGGGATCCGGTGCTGGTAGGAAGCTGGGCACTCCAGAGCTCCAACTAATCCCCGTTGAAGGCACCGGGTCCGGCGGGCGAAGGATGAACGGCCGATGTAGAGGGGTCAATGGACAGACACGCCGGGAGGACCCGACATGTTTCGCCGGCAACTTCCGGCTTTCTCAAGGGGGCGTGACTGAACACCAAACACTGGCTCCCTGCTCTAGATACACGCACACCAACCAATCACATTGGTGCCTGCGTGTGCCGCCCCGCTCTCCTCCCAAAGATGCGCTGATAGAGAGGAAATGCAGCGGCTCACAGCAGCGCATCAAACGCCTCTCAAGGCAAAAAAGGCTGAGATTATAGAAAAAGGATCAATATATAAGCAAAAAAGTGAAAACTATACAGTGCCATCAATAGGGAGGGAAGGAGCGGAACAGGAAGGCAGCATAGGTAGTAGCAAAAAATATATACAACAGCATGAAAATGAAAAACATATCCAGAGATCACTACACTAGACATAAATGAATAATTGTAAGCAAACACTGTGATTTTGAGGCACCCTGAAAGGGAAAAAGGAAAACATTTATTACAAAAACTGCCCGCGTGGATATAGAATCCAAAAGCTGGGAATGGGGATGAAAAGAGAGGGACATTCAGACCCAATCGACCCCCAAATATCAATGTTTTCTATATACATGTATTATTTATGTATAAGCCTCAAACTGTCATCCTGCAGGGGACAACCCGGAAGACAGGACAAGACAAGCAGGAACAGAAAACTCCGCAGGCGCAAAACACACAGGGACCACTAAGAGCACCAGCAATCATATAGGCAAAAAAGCCGCATACCCCACCGAGTCATTCAGGCCCGGGTGGTCAGTGGCTTTCAATTCAAAAATCCACCGTGACTCTTTCTGCAAAAGGAGGCGATCATAGTCGCCTCCCCTGATCGTCAGGTGTATACGATCGAGGCCCACGAAACGGAGACCACGGGCATCCCCATTATGAAAGGATCTAAAATGGCGGGCGACCGGAGTGGTGGAAGTGACACTTTTAATATTGGCAACATGCTCACCGATCCGGTCCCTAAGGTCCCGTCTCGTTTTTCCAATATAGAAGGCACCACAAGGGCACAACAACAGGTACACCACCAACGGTGTACTGCAATTCACATAGTGTTGCAGCTTCCACCTACATCCGTTGGGGAGCATAACCTCCTTCCCGACCTGCAGGTACTGGCAAGTGACACAGCCACCACATCCGTACGTGCCAGTCACAATGCAATGGGGTCTTTTGTTGGTACTCCCGGAGAAATGACTTTTTACAAGGACGTCCCGTAAAGATGGTGCACGTCTACATACTATCCTAGGTTCCTCAGGAACCAGGGAGCAGAGTTTAGGGTCATTGGTCAAGATGCACCAATGTTTTTTGAGGATACCCATGATCTCCCCATACTGGGCCGAATAGCGCACACACAAACGAGCAGAATTATCGGTTCTCTTGGGGGTCTGTCCTTTCAGTAGTCTATCATCTCCTCCTACAGATTTGGCCCTATTATACGCCCTCCTCAGAAGGTGGTCTGGATAACCACGCTGTCTGAAGCGTGCACGCAAATCAATGGCCTAACTGTTGACACTCACCTCCCTCATCCTGCCCATTCATACTCTAGCATGCACTAGTGAGTGACAGTTGGCAGCTGCACTGAGGAAAAGGGCAGACCGGACCTGGCGCTAGTAGAAGTAACATAAATTTCACTGCAATACTCTGCATGGAGCACACTTGTTGTTGGATAGGATGGATGTACTGGAAATGACACTGTTATTGGAAGTGTAATCATGGTGGCTGCACTTATAGTCTCCGGCTGTGCTTATTATGTTTATTATGGAGGTAGTTATGGTGGTTACAGAGAAAGTGAGTTTTGGTGACTGCACTTGTTTTAAAGAGAAAGGGGGCAGGAGGCTGTGGGAGCTGATTTTGTTGTGTGAAAGGGTAGCAAGTGAACCCCATTAAAATTTCATTGAGGCCCCATGATTTATAGTTATGCTCCTGCCTCTAGCATTTGAATGCATGTCTTCCTGTCAAGATTGTCATTACGGTAATTTAGATATGAAACTTAGAAAGAAGATTTACATGGGTATACAGTATAAGCAGCTTTTGCTTGTGGGACTTCCAAGCCAAACTGCCGGTTGTATAATAACACTTCAGTCAGCTTGCATACTAGTTACCATTGTTTGATTCAGTCTTACCTCTGCGGTTATGTGTTTCTCTTTCTTGAGCGTAAAAGAACACATTCCTCTGTGCTGAAATAGTGCTGTGCTGCGTGGGTGCACAAAATGCTTCACAGTGGGTAAAATTATAATTGATGTGGTGAAAGAGAACAGGTATTGGTACTTTACTAGCACAATAAAAGAAATGCATTATAACAGTCAGTCATGTGTTCATGCTGATCTCTGTATTCTTGCGACTTATCAGAGTGAGAACATTAATGAGTATTATTTTTTTTCACTAATACTATGTTAATTATTGTGTTTTTTGTACAGTTTGTACAACATCCCTGGAAAATTCTGCAGATTTATGTTTGCTAAGTCTTACATTGTCCAATCTCTTTATCTCCCTCTCATATGAAGGGCACATTATACTAGCTTAAGTGGGCACTTACTGCAGAGAATGTACCTTTTCATGCAAACCCACCTTGCATCAGTTGCATCAGGAACAGAAAAATATTTTTCTGACTAGTAAGTTTGCCAAGTATCAAATTGTCATAAAATGAATATAGCTTAATACTAGCTAGGGCAAAACAGTTTACCTGAAACTTATAGAGAAAGACTTGCTCAGCCAACAGAAGAATTCAAAAGTAGTTCAAAGGCACCCAAAAGTACATGGACACACAAATACCACACTCATTTGAGCATGTCTAAAACAGACTCATGTTGATTTGTGCACCAAGTGTTGCCGATAGCCTGAATATTGGTAATTACTGCAAAAATAACCTCCCACTTAAACACCTGACACTAACCTACTCTCCCTGATTATTACCTTTATCCTCACCCTAGCCCATACCCGAACAATAAGCCTCCTAACACTATGTATTGGAGCTTGGCTGTACAGTGGGATGCAAAAGTTTGGGCAACCTTGTTAATCGTCATGATTTTCCTGTGTAAATCCTTGGTTGTTACGATAAAAAAAACAGTTAAATATATGATATAGGAGACACACACAGTGATATTTGAGAAGTGAAATTAAGTTTATTGGACTTACAGAAAGTGTGCAATAATTGTTTAAACGGGTGCATAAAAAAGAAATGAAATCAATATTTAGTAGATCCTTCTTTTGCAGAAATTACTGCCTCTAGGTTCCAATTAGAGTCTGGATTCTGGTTGAATGTATTTTGGACCATTCCTCTTTACAAAACATCTCTAGTTCATTGAGGTTTGATGGTTTCCGAGTATGGACAGCTCTCTTTAACTCACACCACATATTTTCAATTATATTCAGGTCTGGGGACTGAGATGGCCATTCCAGAATATTGTACTTATTCCTCTGCATGAATGCCTTAGTGGATTTTGAGCACTATTTAGGGTCATTGTGTTGTTGAAAGATCCAGCCCTGGTGCAGCTTCAGCTTTGTCACTGATTCCTGGACATTGGTCTCAAGAATCTGCTGATACTGAGTGGAATCCATGCGTCCCTCAACTTTGACAAGATTCCCAGTCCCTGCACTGGCCACACAGCCCCACAGCATGATGGAACCACCACCATATTTTACTGTAGGTAGCAGGTGAATGCTGTGTTATTTTTCCTTCATGCATAAAGCTCCTTGTTATGCCCAAATAACTCAATTTTCGTTTGAGCAGTCCACAGCACCCAAAATGAAGCTGGCTTGTCCAAATGTGCTTTAGCATACCTCAAGCGACTCTGTGCTGTGGGTAGAGAAAGGGCTTCCTCTGCATCACTCTTGCATCCAGAATCTCCTTGTGTAAAGGGCGCCAAATAGTTGAACGATGCACAGTGACTCCATCTGCAGCAAGATGATGTTGTAGGTCTGCCACTTTGAGCCCTAACTTGATCTGAGCCTGCGGTCTTCCAGTTCCTCTATATGTTCCTAACTATGGAAACAGACAGCTGAAATCTTTGAGACAGCTTTCTGTATCCTTCCCCTAAAACCATGATGGTGAACAATCTTTGTCTTCAGGTCATTTGAGAGTTGTTTTGAGACCCCAATGTTGCTACTCTTCAGAGAAAATTAAAAGAGGAGGGAAACTTACAATTAACCCCCTTAAATACTCTTTCTCATAATTGGATTCACCTTTGTATGTAGGTCAGGGGTCACGGAGTTTACCAAGCCAATTTGAGTTCCAATAATTAATTCTAAAGGTTTTGGAATCAATAAAATGACAACAGTGCCCACATTTATGCACCTGCCTAATTTTATTTAAACTATTATTTCACACTTTCCGTAAATCGATTGCGTCCAACCGAAGCCTCCCACCTGAATGCTAATCTATGTAATTCCTGCTAGGTATGGTACAGCAGGCAAAGGGTGTATGACAGTGCACTTGATTGGCTGACTGGCGTCTGCTGGCCAGATAGAGGCAGGATATTGCTCTGGCTGGAAGTTAGCAATTGTGTTTGTTGCAGTTGGCATTCAGTTTAGAGGTGGTGGGGTGAGTTCCCTGGAGGTGAGAGGTCCAGGGCTTGCCCGCACTTCCCTCTAGGTGTGGCATGGTGGTTTGGGGGCCCCAGTGAGTGAGAGAGACCTGGGGCCCCTGGGCTGTCATGTGGACCAGTGTTTGTGACTTTCCGTTTATCCAATGAACTTCATTTCACTTCTCAAATATCACTGTGTGTGTCTCCTATATGATATATAGTTGACATTTTTTTATCGTAACAACCAACGATTTATACAGGAAAATCATGACGATTAACAAGGTTGCCCAAACTTTTGCATCCTACTGTATATATTGGCGGCCAATTAACCAGAGGATTCGATTAAAACGTTTAACTCTAATCTACAGCGCTCTCCACAATATTTCTCCCAAAAACATTCATCTCTCTCCACACCTCTTAACGTCCAAGCCCACCCTAAAAAAACAGTTTTTCAGACTAGAGGTTCCACTTTCAGCCTCTGGACAAGCTGTGCTCCTATTGAATAAAGCTTACCGACACAGCAACCTTGGATGTAAACCTTTTACATGTCCCCACCTCTTGTTTCCTCCTTATTCCTTTAGATTGTATGCTTGCAAAGGTAGGTCTCTTTCCCTTACATTGTCTATCGCTTTCATATTATGCATCAATGTCTGTATTGTCTTGTATACCAAGGTCTGTATATTATGTACCCTTGTCTGTTTCTTCCATTGTACAGTGCCGTGGAAGATGATGGCGCTATATAAATCATTAATAATAATAATAGTGTAAGTACAACCACTAACTAACAGGCGATGTATGTAGCTTGGGCGCTGCTATTCAAATGCACGCACTCTTGAACTCTTACCATTATAAGTGCAATACAAAGCAGTAGCCCAAGAAAAGCATCTGGCGCTCCATAGTCACCATTTTGCATTACAGTCTATGAAATATTGGACAGTGACAAGCAGTAACACACTGAATTCACCTAATCTGACCCACATGTGCTAGGTCAGTGTTTCTCAAGGTTTATACCAACATCGAAAAAGGTGTGCTAGCAACTTCTGACTTGAGAAAACAGGAGAAGTTTTGTAACAGAGGAGTAGAGGCACTGCTACATTTCTAACAAAATAAGAAACAAATACCAGAAAATTGTCTGCAAAAGTTTTCAGCTACAACTGCCAGCTTTCTACCCTCTTGGCCTATTCATGTATGGCCCATCCACATCTCTGGGCCGGTCTCTGCCAGCCTCTCCTATACATTCATCTGCATGTGGGGTAGCATACTGTCTTTGTAGAATTACCAGGCTACTGCTTTGAGAGCTGCTACCCATGCACTGCTATCTTCTCAGCTGACCAAAACTAATGACAATTAGACCAGAGTGGAGAAGGCAGCAGTATGTGGTGAAGGAGCTATGGAGTAGCAGCCAGGTACATGTACCCACCAAGCATATTCCTCTGCATGCTCATCTCTCCCTGGGGGGGGGGGGGGGGGGGAGGGGGGAGCGGCTAACTGTCTGTAATGGGGGAACTTTGAATTAGCTAGCATTATTTGGGGGTACTATACCATAGTGGCAATACTGAGAGTACTATAATAAAAATGGGGAATTAATAGGGGATCACTATGAGCGAGAAACACTATAATGAGAGGCACTATAATGCAGATTGCCATGAGAGAACCATCACAATTGGGGAGCGATATGAGGTGGAAACCACTGTGTTAGGTGACCACTGACCAGGCATGAAGATCAATGCAGTCCTGTTACTATTATTATTTATTATTTATAAAATCTTAGCATTTTCAACAAATTAAACAGCAATCTACAGTAAATAATGAGTTGTGTGTCAGTAGCTTCAGATGTAAAACAACAAAAACATGGTACAGATGTTGGACAATGGAGCCTGGTTCGTAGTCAAGGTTTCATCCCAATGATATTTGGAGAGATAAGGTCTGGGGAAGTGCCCACTAGTCAAGTTCTTTCTCACTAGAGTAATCAAATGATTTTCTAAAAACCTCACTTTGTGCACAGGGCAGGGCCATTCCAAGACCATTAAAAGCTCTCTATTTTCTAAGATGTCACTGCTGGGCGAGACACTGGCGGGCCTCTTGCGAATGGCACCATGTTGTCAGTGATGCATTTAGTAGCTTGCTTTTCTTTTTGCCCCTCCTTCCCCCAATCCAGACCTACACATGCTGCTCCTGGCCATATTCATCTCCTGAAGAACAGCCTATCCTGAATGTTTTTTTAAACCAAATCTTACTAAAAGATGGCCTAGAGCATAACACTAGCCACCTTATCCAAACTTCCTCACCTTTCTAAGCCAACAAATTTGCAATATCTACTTATGAGAACAGAAAACTATTTCAGTGCAGCTCTCTATTCAGAATTGTAGTGGTGGAAACCACAACTGCCAATATGTAGTGGAGGGACACGACTACCATACTCATGCAACCAGTGAGTCTTCCTCTGATTATAGAATGCCCACCTGCAGCTTTCGATTGCCTCTTGCTGGACTCCACTTGACAACACATCAACGTTGACAGCATCACACAGTGTGAGTGAGCCCTAAAACAGAAAAACGTTAATTGTTTCTAAGAAATCTAGTGCAATACTATTTGAAGATCCTCCAGGCAAAAATATAAATATTTACCATCTGATAAGTATTGTGCCACTTTTTTGTGAAAAAGGAGGTTTCTGTAGTTAAAAATTGTATTTTAGGAATCTGCAAGTTAATACATGAGGTATTGTTCGGTGACCATTTAAAGCCCAGAGCTCCTGGGTTTCCCATGGCTGTTCTACCAACAGGGAAATATAAAGGTGAAAGAGGAAAAGAGGACCACTAGATACCAGAGCACTATATAGAAGGGGGGGGGGGGCATAGACATGAGGGGACTGTATAGGGCAGGGGGGACCATTAGACACTGGGGAGTCTATATACAGAAAAGCTAGCATAGCTACTAGTTAGGCATATGAAAAAATGGCACCTGGAGTCAGATGTTTTGTATTATTTAACTGTAACAGTCATTCCTGTAAGATAAATTTACATTATACAAAAAAAATGTTGTCAATGAGTTGCATTGACAAATGTGCTGAGGCTGTGGCTTAGGGAAGCTTTTGGAGACAGCTAGAGGGCAGCATTTCTAAAGGATTTCTAGCTGAGGAGGCAAGCTCACTCCAGGGAGACTGTTTCAGCTTACACACTGCTGATTACTTAACTCAACATTGCAAGAAAATGGTGCTGTGCTTTTATTAATTGTTTCAGTGCATTGATATTTCTGTAAATTTGATTCAAGTCCTTAAAGAGAATCTGTATTGTTAAAATCGCACAAAAGTAAACATACCAGTGTGTTAGGGGACATCTCCTATTACCCTCTGTCACAATTTCGCCGCTCCCCGCCGCATTAAAAGTAGTCAAAAACAGTTTTAAAAAGTTTGTTTATAAACAAACAAAATGGCCACCAAAACAGGAAGTAGATTGATGTACAGTATGTCCACACATAGAAAATACATCCATACACAAGCAGGCTGTATACAGCTTTCCTTTTGAATCTCAAAAGATCATTTGTGTGTTTACATTCTGTCCCCTTCTTCTCTCATGCACTGAACATTACAGGCTTCCTGCAGACAGCTCTGCCTGTGCCTGTGTTTGTAATCCCTCAGTATGTGTCAGCCAGCTACTTTCACAGAGGAGGATTTTTATCCAGCTCTCTTCTATTACTGATAAGATAGCAGAGAAGCTGCTGGCTTATGTAAATAAAACACACACTAGAGTGTGCATAGAGGAACAGACCAGCACTGAAGAACTTGGCTGCTTTCCAGACACAGGCCGACAAGTCTGACAGGGGAAAGATACATTGATTTATTACAGAGACTGTAATAGTACAAAGTGCTGCAGTGAGCCAGAACACATTAGAATACGTTTAGGAACTTGTAGGATGGTAGAAAAAACGTTGTAATTTTTGTTACAGAGTCACTTTAAGACTGTAAGCCTGCAGGCTGTCTCTACTATTGTATCAGGCCTGTATGTTGCTTTGATGATTTTTCTTTGTACAGGGTGTGCTATCTAACACTGTATTGTACAGCTTTGGTATCCTTGTTTGAAGGACATAAATTGTATGTATACAAATGGTAGTTTTGTAGTGTCACAGAAAATGCATATACATGTATAGTGTCATGTGAAATACTGGGGCTGTATATATATCTACAATAATACAAATACATTTCCTACAAAATATGTATAACCTTCTGCAGAGAGGCCACAGTGAAAGCACAATTACCTGCTCTATCATTGGGTCTACTTCTTGCCCTGTGCCACTCCTATAAGGGTCCGTTTCCACTTGTGCGGTGCAAATTCGTTGCGAAAAACACGAAATCGAATTCGCATGCGGATGCGAATTTCTCGACAATTTCGCGTTTTTGCGTTTTTTTTGTAAGTATGCGAATTTAACCATGTCAGTGCCTGTGTGCTTTTACATTGATTTTAGGCGAAAACGTATGCGAATTCGCATGGAAAATTCGCATAGGGAAAACGCATGTGAATCTCCGATTAATTACATTGTATGAGAATCGCACACTGCCTTGGGGTGTGCGAATTCTGATGGCTCTGCTGTGCAGATTTTTCATGCACAGAAAAACGCTCTGTTTTCCTGACAAGTGGAAACAGGCTAATTAAGTTGTATTGGTTGTGCGAATCTGCGTGCAGAAAACGCATGCAGATTTGTGATAGTGGAAACGAGCCCTCACTGTGTGGCAGCGTCTTTCCCTAGACGTCACATGACATGCATTGGGACCCTACACTGGCTGCTGCAGTGGCAGTAGAGGCAAAGTGCAGAAGAGAGAATAGGACCTGGCATTGCACCAGATAATTGTGTTGCTGCTCTGCATATTAAAATCGCTGCCCCCACCCCTAGATGTTCCCACCTGAATCACATTGTTCAAGGGGTTTCATGCTAGGGATGGCCCCTTATTTTGGACTGGACTGTAGAGGGGAGAAGTGAGCAAAGAAGAAAAAAAAAATCACACTGCAAGTTCCTCTGGATACTAAAATAGTGGTCAGCAAATCATTTCCAACTCAGCAGATTGCTAAAGAGGAATAAGGCAACATAGTAGACATTTGTACACATAGTAGACCATTGCTTGCCAAAAAAATAAATACAGTAAATTAAAAAAAATGATAATTTCAGTTGACAAAAATCTACTGTGTGTACATATCTTTAAACTGGTACATATGTTACCATTCAGTTACTCAGTGAAGATTATGATGATTGTTCTCTCAACCTCACCCTGCACATTGATTTTCCAGCACTGTGGACAATAATGTTAGCACCAATTAGCTGAATGAAGACATCACAGGGCAGTGTTGACCAAGCTATTAATCTTTCCCACATATAGATATCTGCCAATCTGCAGAACACAACCCTCGTGCCATATAACTGTAGTTCAGACCCATTTTCGGCAAGGGCTCTGACACACTCTCATGCTTTGCGACAGGGTACACAGAGTTGTTTAAACACAGTTCCATTTCAATCTTTTTATGAATACAAAGAATCACCAACAGGATAATATTAAGTATAATTAAGACAATATCTTAGAAGTTACAGCAAAAATAGATGTACAGTATACCATATCCAAGAAGAATTGCCAAGCAACAGAAATCATAACATAAAAGATGTAAGCCATTTGGTAATAAGTCCAAAGACCCAGATAAGTCCTAATGCTCCATTGAAATATTAGTGTGGTAGTGTTCACAGAGTGTTTCATACTTTTCATATGCGAGCATTTAGAGAATGGGGGTTAATGATTTAATGCATTGCAAAGACAGACAAAAAGTGCACAGAATACAATATGGAGAATACAAATCAATAGAGTTGCTGAATTATTTTCTTTGCTGCTTTAGCAGTACAGCGCAGTTAAAATTTTGTGTTAAAGAAAACCTTGGTAATGCTGGGTCTCTGAAGGTACTTTGTAAATGTAATTTTAATTCAGTAGCAATGCATAAAGTTTCTGCATTGCACAACTACTTTTTGTTATAAATACCATATAGTTAGGATATTTGCCTTGCTTCTATATACCTTTCTACCAGCACAGCTGACCACACACACTCCTTTCACTGCTCCCAGACAACCTCATTTTGGTGATGATTGGATGGCACAATGCACACACTCGCAACCTCCAAAAACAGACACGCACCTACGAACGCAAATGGAGGAAATCCCGCAGCAACTCCGACTTCTTGGCGTACAAGGCCAACCTGCAGCTGTTCTATACCGCATTAACTGATGCTAAACAAAAATACTTTGCTGCCTTGATCGGATCCCAAGCCTCCAACCCTCGGCGCCTCTTCGCCACCTTCAACTCCCTCCTTAACCCCACCACTCCTCCCCCCACCTCCGCCCTCTCAGCCACTGATCTGTCCACCCACTTTACCGACAAAATAGCCAGCATCCGACGGGAAATCTCATGCCTCCACTCCACCACCTCTTCCTCCCCCACCAATACCTATTCCCCACCCCACCCTCCACTCACTGCCTTTACTCCTATCACAGAGGACCAAGTCAGCCGTCTCCTAGCCACTTCTCCTGCCACCTCCAGCCCCCTAGACCCTGTGCCATCCAAATGCCTCCGTCCTCACTTCCCTGTTCTGGCTCCTGTCCTCACCACTCTGTTTAACCTCTCCCTCTCCACGGGTACCTTCCCCTCTGACTTCAAACAGGCCACTGTACTTCCCCTACTTAAAAAACCCTCACTAGAACCCTCACTTCCATCCAGCTACCGTCCTATCTCCTTACTCCCTTTTGCATCTAAACTCCTAGAGCGTTTAGTCCACCAACGCATGACCCATTACCTTGACTCCAACTCCCTATTTGATCCCCTACAATCAGGATTTCGTCCAGGCCACTCCACCGAGACTGCCCTCACCAAGGTCGTCAATGACCTCACGCTTGCCAAGGCCGAAGGAAAATACACTATCCTTCTCCTCCTAGACCTCTCATCAGCATTCGACACTGTTGATCACTCCCTGCTACTCCAGTCACTGCAATCTGTGGGTATCCAAGACCGTGCCCTAGCATGGTTTTCCTCCTACCTCTCAAATCGCTCCTTCAAGACCTCCTTCAATGGTTCCTCCTCAACCTCCTTCCCACTTTCAGTTGGGGTCCCCCAAGGCTCTGTTCTTGGTCCCCTGCTGTTCTCCATTTACACCGCCTCCATCGGAAAACTCATCTCCTTTTCTGGGTTTGAACTATCACCTATATGCAGATGACACCCAGATTTACCTCCATACCACTGACCTCTCCACCACCACCATGGAGAAGGTATCCTCTGGTCTCTCAGCTATTTCATCGTGGATGTCTGCCAGGTTCCTAAAATTAAACCTGGATAAGACTGAGCTCCTAATCTTCCCGCCCCGTGCTGCTTCACCCCCCACTGACCTCTATGTCACTGTCAATGGCACAATCATTCATCCAACCAACCACACAAGCCCGCTGCCTGGGTGTCACCCTAGACTCGGCCCTCTCCTTCACCTCCCACATCCAAACCGTAGCTAGAGCCTGCTATTTCCACTTACGCAACATTCCAAGATCCGGCCTTTCCTGACCCCAGACACTACCAAACTCCTTGTCCATGCCCTCATCATCTCCCGCCTGGACTACTGCAACTCCCTCTTGTCAGGCCTTCCTCAAAACCGCATCGCCCCCCTAAAATCCATCATGAACGCAGCAGCCAGACTCATTTACTCCTCCCACCGCTCTGTCTCCACAACTCCCCTACGCAAATCCCTTCATTGGCTTCCAATTCACTTCAGAATCAGCTTCAAGATCCTATGTTTGGCATACAAATCCTTACACAAGTCCTGCCCAACCTACATCTCTGACCTGGTCAGCAGATATACACCTGGCCGCCCACTTCGCTCCTCCAACGACCTCCTCTTAACCACCCCACGCATCTCGCACTCCCATGCCAGACTGCAGGACTTCACTAGAGCTGCCCCTATCCTGTGGAACTCTCTCCCGCTGCCCATCAGGCTCGCTCCCACCTTCAACACCTTCAAAAAAGCACTCAAAACTCACTTCTTCAAGGAGGCCTACATCAACTCAACACTACCCTAATCCTTTCTGCCAATAACTTCTTGATGCACCCCCTCCTTTTGTGTCACCAGCCCCTCCCTCTAGATTGTAAGCCTTTGGCAGGGCCCTCTTCCCTTGTGTATCATACTTGACTGTGTGCACTTTACCCAGAATTTGGAACTGGTAATTTTTTTACCACTACCATTCCAGTTTATGATCTGGCATTGTACTATTATCTGCATTGTGTTGTGTATCTTATTGCTATTACCTGTATTGTTGTATCTATGGTCTGTTACCTGTATTGTTCTGTCAACCCTGTTATCATTGTCTGTAAGCCTATTTATTGTACAGCGCTGCGTAATATGTTGGCGCTATATAAATCTAATAAATAATAATAATAATAATGGGGTACGGAGTTTGGGCAACTGCCGGTCCAACAATATTGCAGTATCATCTCAACAGGAAAAAGAGCTACAGGAACCAGCCAGCCAGTTACTTTCAATATATAGTTTGCATAATGTACCGATATGCAATGTACAAATCTTTATGCATTGCTAAATAATTCAAATTTAGCATCATATACACTTAATGGAGCTTTAAGCAGCTGAGTTGAAGGTGTTCACTGCAGACTATGTGTGAAGGATTTTTGCTGCTGTTTGTAGTCTATAGTTAATCTGAACAAGTAGTGCGCTCATTAAATTCCCTATATCAGTCAGAATGATAATATTGCAGATTATAGCACAGCATCAGACCCTCAGACCTTATAGATCGCAAAGACCTGAAGGTGGTGTATGTTCCTTTGAGCAATGATAATCTAAAGATGGTCTGGCGCTCAATATAAATGTCCTTCAGTTCTACACTCCAAAGTCCCACATATGTAATTTCAATAACAACCAGTTGCAACAGTTCTCATCTTCATTTAACAGTCCATCAACCAAATAAACTAATTGTACTCTCCAGAATTCCAGGCTAAAAATGAACAGATTAGCAAATACATATTCGGCCCAGCCAGCATACTCCTTTCCTTCAAAGCAGTGTAGAGTCTTCATGAACTCAAAGAAAGGACCAAACATCTATGGTGTAGTATTTAAAGCTGATGTGAACATACTACACCATAGATGTTTTGTTATTTCTTTGAGTTCGTGAAGACCCTACACTGCTGTGAAGAAAAGGAGTATGCTGGCGTGGGCCAAATGTGCATTTGCTAATCTGTTCATGGTTAGCCTGGAATTCTGGAGAGCGCAATTCGTTTATTTGGTTGAAGGACTGTTAAATGAAGATGAGAACTGTAACAACCGGTTGTTATTGAAATTGCATATGTGGGACTTTGGAGTGTAGAACTGAAGGACATTTATGTTGCATGCCAGACCATCTACAGATCATCATTGTTTGTAGTCTATGGTAATATTAAGGTAGGAAGGGGTTCCTGACCAGGTACATAAAGAGTGATTTATTTAGCATTGGCTAATAAAGGATTTTATACACCAATGACTACTTACAACGTGCAAGAAAAAAGGCTGAAGAAACTACTAATAAATACTTATTAAATAACTTATTTCATATCAAATCTGCCCAAAACATACTTGCCAACATTTTAAAGTAGCAACAAGAGACATTTATAAGACACACACCTTACACACCTCCTGACATAACACAACACATTTTTACTGAGAAATACATATATTTAAACATATCTATTAACCAACTTTAAAAGAAAAACGTATCTATTAACCAACTTTAAAAGAAAAACATATGAGGAGGAAAGAGGAACAAAAAAATATAGCTCCAAAAGAGGAAATGCCCTTCTGAAAAAAAGATAATTGGGAACTATGTTAAAGTCTAATGATTCTCCTACAAGACTGATAATGCTCAATCGACTTGAGTGCAGAATCAACTGAAAATGCAAAACAGAGTGGCAAAAAATCCTCTGAGCAGTACAAAACCATTAGTGGTTGTTTCAGGCAATTTAAATTAAAAGTGTGCTGAAATCCAATAGAGATTTGAGGCTGCTATATCAGCGTATTTGCTTATGGTGTAATGATATATTTCCATCAGGGAGTATTGATTTGCCATCAAAATGACCTGCTATTGGTTCTCATCTCATAGTTGCATACACCAGGATCCCATTTGCTTTTTTTTACCAGCAGCTTCCAGTCCATCTGTGTTTGTGCTTTAGAAAGATGCATTCTAAAGCTTCTTGCTGTTAGACATTGTATAACTAAGTGCTGCTGAGCAGAACATTCTCCTAACATGCAGGTCTGTGGGAAGGCAAAGACATTTCCGTCAGTTTCTAGCTGGTTGTATTAACTTGCAGCCAGCTAAAATAAATATAGTCAATCAGGTTCTAGTTGGTTTCTTACCCCTCATCCAATCCACCAGTAAATATGAGAATTTTCTACTCAATACTAAAATTGCCATTGTTGTGTGGGGAAGTGTTTGAGTAATAAAAAGGGATGAGCACACAGATTTTGCTGTATATAGAATGTTGACTTTCCCATTGGAAGTTCGCAATTTTGAGTTGAAAGTCGGAATTTACAAAATTTACATTTTTAAAGCTCTCCAGCAATGCAGGAAGCGGATCCTATGTTAAAAATATAACCCATTTCCACTCGTGCAGAAACATGGATCGCACATGGATCCATGTTGCACGGAAAGAAAACATAACGGAGAGTATGGATTTGACACTTTTTGCCGGACTGGATGGGAAAACATACTTGAAAGACAAGGGAAAAAAACCGAGAGCCAAATCTGGTGTAGTACGTTCAACCAATGAATGTATGTAAATGGAATTATACTCACAAGTATGGGTCACCACGCAGGCGACCACTAAAACAGCAGGTGGGGAGAATTGTCACCTGACCCCACCCCACGATTAATAGAGGCGCCAAAACAGGATAAAATAAGTTAAAAACCGTCTAAAAAAGGGGGGAATGGGTGGATTCACCTCCCTCAGGTATATAAATGACCAGCCGTAAATGGTACAAGAAGTGTTTATTCTCAAAAACAGTCTCCAAATACAGTGCAACGCGTTTCACGGGCGAACATCCCGCTTCATCAGGCAATTGAAAGAGGAGAACACAACTGTAGGTCTGTGGAAAGCTAGAGCGCCTCTGTAGTGTACCATTTACGGCTGGTCATTTATATACCTGAGGGAGGTGAATCCACCCATTCCCCCCTTTTTTAGATGGTTTTCAACTTATTTTATCCTGTTTTGGCGCCTCTATTAATCATTTTCATTCGGATGGGAAAACATGTCCAATGCAAGCCTATGAGAACGGACACTGTCTGCTCTCACTAGGCTAGTCACTGCATCCGCATCACCCATTTCGCCCGCATCCCGTCACCATCATGGCGGTGTACTCAAGCGCCCTGCTGTCTATCACTGCCGCTTGGTCCATTCTGAAGTGCTCGGAGGCCGACAGAAGCATGGGCTGCAATGGACCAATGGGAATCCTCAGCAACAGAGATAATTCTCATTGGTTCATGTTGAACCAATGAAAATTGTCCCTGTTGCTAGGCAGAATTGGCCTGTTGCAGCCTATGGAGAGCCATGCTTCTGCTGGCCTCCAGACTGCGGAAGGGACCGAGCGGCGGGACAAGTGTCGGGATGAGCAGTGGCGGCGAGACAGAAGAGCAGCTGCACATATGTACTGACGCACAGACATGGAACATGCCCTACATCCAGATCAGATCCGTGAAAAACGGATCTGTGTCAAGCGATCTGGAACCAGACAAGTGTGAACTGAGCCTAAATTCTGAGAGTTAGCTTAATTACCATACATGTGTGTAATGCACAAACCTTTTTTTTTTTTTTTTTTTACATAAAGCATAAAAACATTTCTAGAGCATGGTAAGTGTTCATGTCTAGTCTACTATGTATATAATGCTATAATGTATACTATAATATACTGTATATTGTATAGTCATATATTATACTATTATGAATCCAAACCCAACTCCCAAACTGTAACTCTAAACCAACCCTTAGGCCCCTTTCAAACGGGGGTGTGTTCATTGCATTCCGTTACCCTTTCTTACCGCAGGGTAACGCTAAAGCATTCAAAACCTATGGGGCATTTCATGCCTCCCGCGGTGCGATGCGCCAGAAGTGCCTGATTTAACACTATGACAACAGTGCATTATCGGCGACCACCCACAACGACCAGAAGTCATGTAAGTCTATAGTGCCGCAAATATTTTAAGCTGTTTGGCACTTGATGTTGCACATGTGCAGAAGTGTATTTTGTCAATAAACTTCCGTGCACTTTGTATTTCTGCCACAGGAAATGAGCACTAGAGAGCCTCACTTCTTGCTTGACTTGCAGTCAGATTAGAGATTAACGTGCACAGCTGCAGAAATCTATAAAGGCTATCTTTAACGTTATGGATTGATGCGATCATCTGATCGCACCGCTAACGTTCGTTTTAGTGTGAAACTGTCCTTACTCGAATTGTGACCTAAGCCTACCACCCCAACTCTTACTCAACCATAACCCATACACCAAAAAGGCAAAATTCTGAGTTCTGCTATTGACATCAAATCAAAACTCAGTACATACAGTGGGATGCAGAAGTTTGGGCAACCTTGTTAATTGTCATGATTTTCCTGTATAAATCATTGGTTGTTATAATAAAAAATGGCAGTTAAATATATCATATAGGAGACACACACAGTGATATTTGAGAAGTGACATTGTTTATTGGATTGCGCAATAATTGTTTAACCACTTAATGACAAGCTGACTTATAAAAACGTCCTGCTAGAGCCTCTTAATTCCTCCAGGGTGTTTTTATAAGTCCGGCAGTGCTGCTGCCGCCACACACGTGCACGTGCATTCCTGTGTATGTGCAAGTGAAAATAGTGAAAAAAAAAACACCATAGAAAAAATACACCGTTATTTCCAAATACTATATTGTCACCATACTTTGTACTAGGGACATAATTAAGATCTTGTGATAACCAGAACAAATAGGCAGATAAAATGTGTGGGTTTTATGTACAGTAGTTGTGTTTATATTAAAACTACTAGTAACCTTAGCTCATTGAAAAACTGGCTAAGTCTGTCGGCACTACTCCAGGAGCGTGAATACGCCTGCACCTTCTGGCCCCGTCCTCCCTCCGCTCTACACAGTCTCTGCATATTATTATAGAATATAGGGGATGAAATTGGAGAAATAGTGTATTTTTTCATTTTTTCCTTGTTTTTCCCTTTAAAATGCATAGCAAATAAAGTAATTACTGAAAACAAATGTCAACCCCAAAAAGCCCAATTGGTGGTGAAAATTAATTGTGATTTGTAGTAATTAAGCTATTGGCAAATGTGAAGGGATGAGCACTGAAAGGTGAAAATGGCTCTTGTCCGTTACGGTAAAAACCCCTTTGGGGAGAAGTGGTTAAATAAAATTAGGCAGGTTCATAAATGTGTCATTTTATTGATTACAAAACCTTTAGAATGAATTAATGGAACTCACATTTGCTTGGTAAGCTCAGTGACTCCTGACCTACATAAACAGGTGAATCCAATTATGAAAAAGAGTATTTAAAGGGAAGGTCCAAGCAAAATAAAAAAAAATGAGTTTCACTTACCTGGGGCTTCTACCAGCCCAATGCAGCCATCCTGTGCCCTCGTAGTCACTCGTAAAAATGTATGTGGTAATGTTCCTGCACTAGCGGGAATACGTAAAAATGTACGCAATGCGGCTCGCCGACCTCCGAGGTCGGCAAGCTGCCAGCGGGGGACTGGAGCAGCAGTGAGTGACTACGAGGGCACAGGATGGCTGCATGGGGCTGGTAGAAGCCCCAGGTAAGTGAAACTCTTTTTATTTTGCTTGAACCTTCCCTTTAAGGAGGTCAAATGTAAGTTCCCCTCCTCTTTTAATTTTCTCTGAAGAGTAGCAACATGGGGGTCTCAAAACAACTCTCAAATGACCTGAAGACAAAGATTGTTCACCATCATGGTTTAGGGTAGGGATACAGAAAGCTGTCTCAGAGATTTCAGCTGTCTGTTTCCACAGTTAGGAACATATTGAGTAATTGGAAGACCACAGGCTCAGTTCAAGTTACATAGTTATTTGGGTTGAAAAAAGACATACGTCCATCGAGTTCAACCAGAGAACAAGTACAACACCAGCCTGCTCCCTCACATATCCCTGTTGATCCAGAGGAAGGCAAAAAACCCTTACAAGGCATGGTCCAATTAGCCCCAAAAGGGAAAAAATTCCTTCCCGACTCCAGATGGCAATCAGATAAAATCCCTGGATCAATATCACTGGGCATTACCTAGTAATTGTAGCCATGGATGTCTTTCAACGCAGGGAAAGCATCTAAGCCCCCTTTAAATGCAGGTATAAAATTGGCCATAACTACTTCCTGTGGCAATCCATTCCACATCTTAATCACTGTTACTGTAAAGAACCCTTTCCTAAATAAATGGCTAAAGCGTTTTTCCTCCATGCGCAGATCATGTCCTCTAGTCCTTTGAGAAGGCCTAGGGACAAAAAGTTCATCCGCCAAGCTTTTATATTGCCCTCTGATGTATTTATACATGTTAATTAGATCCCCTCTAAGGCGTCTTTTCTCTAGACTAAATAAACCCAGTTTATCTAGCCTTTCTTGGTAAGTGAGACCTTCCATCCCACGTATCAATTTTGTTGCTCGTCTCTGTACCTGCTCTAAAACTGCAATATCTTTCCTGCAATGTGGTGCCCAGAACTGAATTCCATATTCCAGATGTGGCCTTACTAGAGAGTTAAACAGGGGCAATAGCATCTCGAGTTTTTATTTCCCTTTTAATGCATCCCAAAATGTTATTAGCTTTAGCTGCAGCGGCTTGGCATTGAATACGATTATTTAACTTGTTGTCGATGAGTACTCCTAAGTCCTTCTCCAAGTTTGATGTCCCCAACTGTATCCCATTTATTTTGTATGGTGCTAGACTATTGGTACAACCAAAATGCATGACTTTACTTTTTTCAACATTGAATTTCATCTGCCATTTCTGTGCCCATATAGCCATCCTATCCAGATCCTGTTGCAATTTGTCACTATTATCCTTGATGATGATTCTGGACAATCTGCAAAAATAGCAACATTGCTTTCTACTGCATCTACTAGGTCATTATTAATAAATAAATTGAAGAGCACTGGATCCAGTACAGACCGCTGTGGGACCCCACTGCTAACAGTCACCCATTTAGAATATGATCCAGTGACCACAACTCTTTGTTATCTGTCCATTAGCCAGTTCCCCATCCATGCACACAGACTCTTCCCCAGTCCTTGCATCCTCAACTTTTGCACCAGACTTTTGTGGGGAACAGTGTCGAAGGCCTTTGCAAAGTCCAAGTATATCACATCTACAGCATTCCCAATATCCACATTAGTGTTCACTACCTCATAAAAGCTGAGCATGTTAGTCAAACAGGACCTGTCTTTAGTAAACCCATGCTGATGCTGTGAAATAAGATTATTTTCTACTATGAAGTCATGTATAGTATCTCTTAGTAACCCCTCAAATAGTTTGCATACAACTGTAGTTAATCTTACAGGTCTATAATTTCCTGGATCTGATTTTTTGCCCTTCTTAAATAATGGGAAAACGTGGGCTGTACGCCATTCCACTGGGACTCTGCCAGTTGAAAGAGAGTCACAAAAGATAAGATAAAGGGGTTTATCTATAACTGAACTTAATTCCCTTAGGAACCGAGGATGCATGCCATCCGGGCCAGGTGCCTTGTCTATTTTTAATTTATTTAGTCTTGCTTTCACTTCTTCCTGCGTTAAGTATTTAATATTACAATTGGAATATTGAGACTCTTCTGCATCTGTAAATTGCAACAGTGATGTTTCCCTGTAAAGACAGAAGCAAATAAAGCATTTAGTAACTCTGCCTTACCTTGGTCATCCACCATTGAGTTCCCACCCTCTTCCTTTAGGAGTCCAATACAGTCAACCTTTCTTTTTTTAGAGTTGATGTACTTTTTTGGTTACCGTAGATTTGATATGCCTAGCGATTTGATTTTCAGCTTCAATCTTTGCCAACCTAATTTCATTTTTACAACTTTTATTGCACTCCTTATAATTGCTTAATGCAGCCTCAGTCCCCTCCTGTTTTAGGACCTTATAGGCATTCTTTTTTTACTTCATTTTATCTCTAACCTTTCTATTCATCCATAGAGGCCTTTTTTTTGTTCCTAGACATTTTGTTTCCATATGGGATATACATCCTACAATATTGAGTGAGAATAAGTTCAAAAGCTTGCCATTTCCCTTCAGTGTCCTCCCCTTGTAGTACATTATCCCAGTTCACCAAACTTAGTGCCTGCCTGAGTTGATTAAACTTTGCTTTTCTAAAATTCATAGTTTTAGTGGTCCCGCTGCCCCGTGGCCTATCAATCAGCAGATCAAGCGTTATCATGTTGTGATCACTATTTCTTAAATGTTCTTGAACCTGCACATTTGATACATTATCTGGTATATTTGAAATGATCAAATCAAGTAACGCAATACCCCTAGTTGGTTCCATTACCATTTGTGTCAGGTAACTGTACTGTAGTGATGCCAGAAATCTGCTGCTTTTACCAGAATGGGTAGCCTCAATACCCCAGTCAATGTCTGGAAAGTTGAAGCCACCCATAACTATGACCTCATTTTTACTTGCAGCTTTTTCAATCTGCTGTAGTAATTGCAGTTCTGCAGCTTCATGAATATGTGGTGGCCTGTAGCTTACCCCAATAAGCAATTGGCAACTCTTATTTCCACCATGAATATTTACCCAAACGGACTCCACATCTTCGCAATCTTCATCCATCTCATCGTTTAGGACAGCTGTAAAAGAGTTCTTAACAAAGAGACAAACCCCTCCACCTTATTTCCCTGTTCTATCCTTCCTAAACACATTGTATCCCTCTAAATTCACTATCCAGTCATGGCTTTCATTCATCCATGTCTCGGTTATTCCCACAAGTTAAGGCTCAAAGTGGCAGACCAAGAAAAATCTAGGATAAATAGAAGCGACGAATGGTGAGAACAGTCAGATTCAGCCCACAGACCAGCACAAAAGACCTACAACATCATCATACTGCAGATGGAGTCACTGTGCATCGTTCAACCATTCAGCGCACTTTACACAAGGAGATGCTGTATGCATTTCTGTTATGCCTTTGCTTCACAGTTTATTTAAAACAGGGGTCTCAAACTCGCGGCCCGCGGGCCATTTGCGGCCCTCGATACAATATTTTGTGGCCCTCGCCGGCAAAAGCTTCCTTATAGTTCGCTTCAGTGCTCCCAAGTAATCCGCCGCATCCCCACCGCTAAACGAGGGCTGCAGAGCCCCCAAATCACCTGGGGGCAATCCGCAGGCATTTCCTGGAAGGGGCAGAGCTTTCAGCTTCAGCTCTGCCCCTCCTGATGGCAATCGCATCACGGATCGCCGCCTCTCCCCGCCCCTCTGTGAAGGAAGAATGAGAGGGGCGGGCAGAGGCGGCGATGTGCCGCGATTGTGAAATTCCTTATGCGGCCCAGCCTCATCCTGACTTTACCTCCTGCGGCCCCCCAGGTAAATTGAGTTTGAGACCCCTGATTTAAAAGCTCCAGCAGACTACAATGTATCCCACAGGTGACTACCATCAATTTAAGTTGTGCTGATGCACTCTTTAATTTCGCATTAATGCTGTACTAACATTTATTGATCCTTAAAATCTGCTGGAAGAGAACTCTCTTCTGTTGTTGCTGCAGTTTGAGTGACACGTAGAAATGTGTTTCTAGACAAATACATTTCCACAATTGAGAGCTACTTGAAACGAGTGGGACAGCAAAACAAGTTTCTCAGCACTGCTGATTGTGACAAATGAATGGTGGCTTCATGAAAAAGAACTGGAGTAATTTTCCCTGACACCAAAACTGACAGGAGGGGAAGCATATCTCAGCTTAGTGTGTTAGGATGTTCAGGAACTAAAGTGAAACTCCTCCTTGGAAATTACATTAGAAAAGGGTAACTTAAAGCAAACCTGTGATGAGGAAGGGAGGGGGAATGTGAATACTTACCTCAGTAGAGGGTGGCCTCTAAGTGGTCCAGAAACTTCCCAGATACTCCTTGAGCTCACTACTGCTATTATTTTATTCTGGCAGCACTCCCTGTCATGTACAAATGCATCCTGACTGGGCAAGTGCGAGTAAGGCCACACATGCCCAGTAGAATGAAGCACTCATCATCATGTACTGAGTAAAGAAGCTGTGCACAAGTGGCAGGGTACTGGGTATGCATGGACCTTACTCGTACATGCCCAGTCGGGGGGCACTCGTATGTGGTTGGAGACATCCCACTACAGAGGTAGGTATCTAATTTTAACGTTGTACCTTGTACGTTAGCAGCAGTGGTTTCAGTTTAAAGTGCACAACGTACAATGTACAAATGGGCATCCAATTGGAAACTGTGATCATCTAAGCTTCTATTCTCAAAACAGACCCTTTCCTGAAGTCTTGCAGTGCAGTTATTATTATTATGCACTAATATAGCACTGACATTTTCCATAGTGCTTTACAGTGTACATTGCATATTTTATGCCACCATGAAGCCTAATCAATAGCATGGTGAGAGGGGAGGCTGCCATGTTTGCTGATTGCATGAAAGGTTCTAAATCTAGACTTGTGCTTTAGCGCTTATCTTGTATTATTTAATGATCCTTTTATTTCTGTCGGCGAAAGCTTATCTAATTAGACATTAAACTCTCTCTGAGGGCCTGATTCAATTCAATGTCTCTTGTACTAAACCAATTGCCACATCCGTTAGGAGGCTGCTTTTATGGGTAATGGTGGGTGATTCTATTTATTTTCTTAAGCTTTATTTAGCACAGTGGATAATCGTGCCCTCTTCCCTGAAAAAAAATATTCTAGAGAATCAAACCAGGAACACCCAGTGCCTCTATGTTAGGACAACAAGGGTGAAGAAGTGCCCAGGATAAGATAAAAATGAGTTAAAAAAAAAAGTTAAAAATGAAAAAAGGTAGAGGTGGCTTACCTCTCAAAATGGCACAATCAATTAGAAAAGGATATAGTATTTATTAGCACTGGCAATGCATTTTGTGAGTACATGCCCACTTCATCAGGCCAATCAAGTGCCACAGTTTAACAGCCATAAAGCTCAGAGCGCCTCTCTATGTTAGGGGTACAGATACCTCTCTGTGATATAGCATAGCAACATGTCTGTTTTTAGGGGGAGGGGAAGAAGGACAACAACATGGCGTACAATGGAATGGCTTTCAGTAGGTGGGTTGAAGAGGGGAACAGTGCGGTCAGATGCAGTTGTTGCTAAAGAACCAGCGTGCTGTTTCTGTATGCAATGTGAGGGGACACCTATACACACATTAGATTCTCAGCTGAGACAATCTTCAAAGGCTAACTCAGCAGATTGACATCCGCCTGTGTACCCAATGAAAGAATAAAATAATGCTTATCCGATTGTCTCTATAATCCATGTATTTGAGTAGGAAACTTATACCTATCCCTTTGGGAAACCATTTTTGAATGCACCCAGTTTTGTGTGTTACAGCAAAGGCAAGGTTAGTAAGAATATTTGAACCATACTTCTTTTCCTTTCAAACTAACAATGTGCAATTGTGTGGCAATAGGGAATGTGACTGGCCCTAGACCCCTGAACCTGAGGGCCCATCTAGGTCCTTCTCTCATTTAGTGGCTGTCCTATATAAACACAGTCCTCGGGGGGTCGGTAAGTCAGTTACACTTTATACTAACTGGGGATATTGGATTGGACAAGAGCTGGGAGATAGGCTTCAATTCATCAAAGGGTGTTCGATAACAAAATCCCAGTCCTTAAAATACCGCATTCGGTATTTTACACTTCACTGTGCTAATTCATCAATATTTTCCCATGTGTGGTAGAGGTTCGTTAAGTTACCGAAGTACTACGGCTTCAGTTCATCAAAGGCTGTTAGATAACGGCAGAGTGGTGCAGAGCAGCTTGGAATGTCTCTGTGTTGTTACAAGCTGATAACAATAGAAGGCATCCAGACATCCCTTTACATGTAAACGTGTGTTATATTTACTGTTACTTATACTGCCTCTGCTGCTCTGAATCTGTCCATCAGTGTTTCTTAACATTTTACTTATTTGCCACAACGTAGATAAACTTCCTGGAGACTTTACAAATGCCATGCTTGGTGATTTCACCACAGGCATCTTTGTATATTCAAACAGGGACTCAAAGGGTTAAACCACCTAAGGACATCTGGGGATATCTTTTGTCCCGTTATCTCTGCTCACTGCCTGGGAGGTCTGGAAGCTTGTGTGGAGAAGCCTGTGTGACCTATCAGCGGCACTTACAGGAGAACAGGGGCTGTTTCTATTGGCTGCCTGCTCCTGCTAATCATGAAAACATTCACACAGAAGGCTTTCGAAGCCTGTAACGACAGGGGAGAGCTGGAGATAAACACCGAATGTGCTAGCGAATGTGGTAACCTTGATGAATTAACATTTACTGACATTTGCTGACATGTGTTGAGCACAAGTCGGTAATTTATCTCATTGCTCTGTGATTTCAGCTTCTCATTCGGTAACAGCTTTGATGAATTAACATTTTCTTAAGTGCTCCGTTAACTCAGCTGTTTTCAGCATTACCGAATGCGGTAATGCTTGATGAATTGAAGCCATAGTCTGTCTGTGCCTTTTTTGAGGTGGAGGGAGGAGGCAAGGAGCCTGTTCTGTTTGTGATTAGTTATATTCTAAAAAGCTTGTTGTGTTACTTTCATGCAGTCCTGGTTGTATTATAGAAATTCGGTATAGTAAGTTTGCTGCTTAAATGGTGTAATGTAGGAAAGAAAGCTTTTAAAAGAAATGCATGATATTTGGGCTCCTGGGAATAGCCGATAGTACAATATCGCTATTTTACCTACAGTATATTCTACTATTTTAGAGAAAGTGATGTTTTACTACCGCAAAACCGAACCCGATTCTCACACAGAATCCTCCCTCTGCGATACCTAATAGCAGGATAAATAGCGGGTGCCTGGGCAGCCCATAATGCACAATACAATAAAATATAATGTAAATATATAAAATAAATATCGTATTGTGCATTGTAGACAGCCCCGTCACCCAAATTTTACAGTGTAACCGCTATTTATAAAGGTGCCTATGCTGGCGCTTAATTTCTGCCGCTAGCAAGCACCCACATTTCCTGCTTCTTTTAAAAGATCTTAGGCTGTTTAACCCATTCCCGTTCCGTCGTTTTCACTTGAGAAATGTTCACCTCCCATTCATTAGCCTATAACTTTATCACTACTTATCACAATGAACTGATCTATATCTTGTTTTTTCCGCCACTAATTAGGCTTTCTTTGGGGGGTACATTTTGCTAAGAGCCACTTTACTGTAAATGCATTTTAACAGGAAGAATAAGAAAAAAACTGAAAAAATCATTATTTCTCAGTTTTTAGCCATTATAGTTTTAAAATAATACATGCCTCCATAATTAAAACTCACGTATTGTATTTGCCCATATGTCCCGGATATTACACCGTTAAAATGATGTCCCTATCACAATGTATGGCGACAATATTTTATTTGGAAATAAAGGTGCATTTTTTCCGTTTTGTATCTATCACTATTTACAAGTTTACAATAAAAAAAATATAGAAATATTTCATCTTTACATTGATATTTAAAAAGTTTAGACCCTTAGGTAAATATTTACATTTTTTTTTATTGTAATGGGTTTTTTTTATATTAAACATTTTATTTGGGTATTTTTGGGAGGGTGGGATGTAAACTATAGTTTTATAATGTAATTGTGTGTTGTTTTTAATTTTTTTTACTTTTAGTTGTAGTTTTACTTTTTGGCCACAAGATGGCGGCCATGAGTTTGTTTACATGACGTCACTCTAAGCGTAACACGCTTAGAGTGACGCAGGGGGGAGGCAACGGCCAGAAAAGCACAGCTTCCGAGAGAAGCTGTCGCTTTTTCAGCGGGGGAGAGGAATCAGTGATCGGGCACCATATACATTGATTCCGTGGCTACCGAATCCGCGGCCGGGAGTGCGCGTGCACGCGCACGATCGGCCGCGGGAGCACGCGGTAGCGCGCATGGTTCCTGGATGTAGTTTCTACGTCCAGGAATCAAAATAGGTTAAGAGCTATTTGTGAGATAAACATGTGCCAAGTATACATATAATTTGCCTGTGTTCCATTTTTTTCTCACTATCAGAGTTAAAAATTCAGTTATACGAATAAATAATTAGAAGCCATAAAACTCTGGCCTGGCAGAGAACATCTTTTGAAAACAGGGAAAAACAGATAAAAAAAAAAATAAAAACAGAAAATAAAAGTTAATAGATTGTGGCTCTGGAACATTAAAAGACTGTGTCAATCAGCTGAGACAAGACAAATATGAAACCTACTTTTTAGCTTCTAAACACAAAATTAAACCGTGAGATTCGAAAAAAAATCATATTGAGGCCTGGAACCCATTACAAAACGCTATCGCTAATCGCAATCGCTAGCGTTTTGTATGAGTGGTTTGTAAGCGATTTCATGAGCGTTTTCTGGCGTTTTGGTGAGCGTATTGCAAAAAGTGCATAGCGTTTTGTGAGCGATTAGCATTTAGTGATTACCAATTTGATTGGTTAATTCAATTTTTTTTTATTTTTCAACCAAATTTTGCCAACTTTTAAAGGGGACTACACACCAGTTTGAGTGTCATCATCACATACTTCAAACAATATATTGTATACATAGACATCAATTATGTGTAGTGAACACACACATTAAAGTAGTCACACAGAAACAATAGTGGTAGGTTACATAACTATTATTTTGTTTTGTCTTTTTTAGTGGTTGGCATCTTTTTTCTTTATTGGTCAAAAACAAGTTCAAATACAACTTTGGAACTGTATGAAGCACACATAACATAAAAATAACAAGCCAGTATTTTTGGAGTGATGTTTTGTGTGTACTTACATATTATTTTTAGAAAGCTAAAATGGTGCAATGTTCCACAACACACATTTATGTATTTTAAATGTTAGATTGTTCACGATAGAGGTCCTTGAATATTACAGGTTATCATATTTTGGTTCTTATAAACTGTAATAGGATCTCATGTTGTGCCTAACAAACTTTAGGTTAACATGCATATTGGTGCCAAAATGTAACTCATAATTAAGCATCATCTCGTCTGAGCAGGTCCACAAATTAACTTTTGCTGGAGCCAGTATTCTCAGTTGCTTGTTGTGTCCTTGTTTGTGTAAGATCCATGTATATAAAAGGGCTCTTGACTTTGCTGATTAAAATTAGGTTGGTAAGGGGGGTAATAGCCCATGTGACTTGGAGGCTTATATGGGTAATTGTGGTATGCTGCATCCTGTTCACTTGGGTAGTAACCCTTCCCTGATTGTATTGAAAGTGCCCATAGGGTGGTTGTTTGGGATATGGTGGATTAGGCACTGGAGGTGATTGTGAAGGTGTGCTGGAAGAAGAGCTGTGTGATTGGTCCACTGTATTAGATGGTGGGAAATGATTTTTTTTTTTATGAGATCAATAATACCCTGTCGAAGGTCTAAGATTGTATCTTCAGGGACTTTCTTCATATAGGGTACTAGACTGACAGAAAAATTATAATGATCACATCTAGCGTAATGTAATGCACCAACTGCTTCCTGCATGGAACTTAGTACACCAGTCTCAAAACTGGTTTGTTCTGTACTAAGTCCAACTCTGCTCCTTCCTCTTCCTGTTACATTTGCAGGTTTTTTGGCAGATGTAGTTGCCTGTGAAGGAGACACTAATGTGACACTACTACTTGACTGTGAAGGAGACAGTACTGTGACACTACTAGTGTTTGAGGTGTCATCACTTTGTCTGTCTGATACTGATATTCAAGGTACAGAAGTATTCTCCATGCCATCTTCATCATCAGCTTCGTCAACTATGACCGGCACATCAGCAGGAATATTATCTTGTGTCCTATGGAAAGACAAAGCTTGGTCAATATTTCAAATGTAAACATGACATATGTGTATGTATATGCATGTGTTATGGCTGAGAACAAAAATCAGGCTTCATTATACAGTATGTCACATAAGCTATCGATTGATGATGTTCCCAACACTCAACCAAAGGATTTAAGATAAATGTATATAGCAAAACACTTAATATAGTAGGTTGAACTAATAAACAAACTCACTTTTACTCTCCTGCAGCTTGGGTGACAGCACACTCCATGACAAGCCAGCCTCTTCATACAGCTCTTTGGCAATTTCAGTCCATAGTTTCTTGGCTTGCTGGTTACTTTTGTAGTCATTACAGCTTTTATTATAAAGCAGTTCATGTGGCTGCACTTTAACAATGACATCCTCAGAGGTAAACCAGGTTTTGCGTGGCATTTCTCCAGAAATCTTCCTCTGCATGCAGCCTGCAGCTCTGTAGCATTTCCCACCATCCAGCAGACGTCACCAGGAAGTAGGAGACTATTTTTTAAGGCCTTCTGGGAAGCACAAGGCCTTCTGGGTAGCGTTTGAGAGAACTAAAACGCTAGCTAAATCACTCTGTGTAGGTTTTGACGAGCGATTAGGCCAGCGTTTATATACTTTACATAGCAGAAACGCTAACGCTAAACGCAAAAAATGCAGCATGTCCTGCGTTTTGCGATTTGATAATAGCAATCGCTCCAGTGGAATTTGGCCCATATATTAACATTAGCTGAGCGTTTAGGGAAATCGCTAGTGGTTTGAATCGCTCCCTAAATGCTCTGAAAATCGCTATAGTGGGTTCTAGCCCTTAGAAGGATTAAGAGCATAGATACAATTATTTATCTCATTTATAGAGTTTATTTACAGTTAAGGTTTGCTTTAACTGTGGCCATAAGCTGTATGCCCATATAATTGATCTGGCAATCAATATCACCCTGATGTCATATGAATGCCAGATCAAGTTTGCTAACTTGTATTACTTAGCTTGAAGGAGGAGATGCCCCCAAAATATATAAAATTACTAAAAACTGTTTAAAATATAATGGCATCAATCCACTGAGCATTAAATTCGGTAAAACGGACAGACAAAGAAGAGCCCCCCCATCCTACTACTTACTCCATTTGATCCGATGCCCTGCAGGACGGGACATCAGAAAGTAAAAAAGCACAAGATACAGGAGCATGGCACATTCATAAAGGCTTTCTCTCTGTATCCTTTAAGATGTGCAGATCTATAGACAGATACACAGAAGAAGGCCCTCTAGTGGCATGCGTGCACATATAAAGGGATGCCAGGTATGACTTTTACTCTTGAAAGCTGTCACAGGATAGAAGGAGGAACATCCTCTCATGTAAAACACATTTACCTAAAGAATTATTACAACCCTGGCCAGCAGTGGGAGTTCAGCGAGTGCAGTGATTGGCTAATATGGCAGATCCTTGTCCCGCCCTCAAGATCATTGGCCCCCGCCTGATTGGCCAGCGGGAGTCTGAATGGGAACATACAGGAAGAATGGCGAGTGCGATGGACGGCGAGGGTCAGTGTGTTTGGCCGGTGCAGCGGCCATGATTAACAGCGTCCCTGCATTATTAGACGTCGGCCGGGGCATCTGATAGCAATATATGAAGATCGAGGCCAACGAAAACAGTAAAATGATGCGGCGGATGGCGGGAGTTAGCGTGTCTGGCCACTGCATCGGCTGTGATTGACAGCGTCCCCAGGTGGATTGGCCAGCAGGCATCTGTATGAAACATATGAAGGCAGAGGCCAGGCAGAAAAGTAATGCAGTGGACAGCAGGGGAAAGCATTTCTGGCTGCTGCAGCGGCCATGATTGACAGCGCCATCACGTGATTGGCCGGCGGGCATCTGAAAGGGACATATGGAAGAAGAGTACATGATGCACTGGACGGTGACATGGACAGAGAGATGGGGACACAGGAGTAACAAAGAAAGGACATGGGGGACACAGAATGGACATAGCTAGACACAGAAAGGACAGAGGAGGACACAGAGGGACATAAAAGGTACAAGGGGGACCCAGACGGAACAAAGGAGACATAAAAAATTAGGGGAATTAGAGGAAAAGGTTCATAAGACGCCCCTGTGCCATGGACGCACCAGGATAGGTATGTATATATTTTTTTCCTGATTTTTGTCCTCTAAACCTTGGTGCGTCTTATGGTCTGAAAAATACGGTAATTAGGGATGGACGCAAAACTGAAAAAAATGCACCTTTATTTCCAAATAAAATATTGGTGCCAAACATTGTGATAGGGACATAATTTGAATGGTGTAATAGCCGGGACAAATGGGCAAATACATTTCATGGATTTTAATTACAGTAACATGCATTATTTAAAAACTATGATGGCTGAAAACTGACAAATAATGATTTTCTTCCCACATTTTTTCCTATTTTCCCATTAAAACACATTTAGAATAAAATAATTCTTGGCATAATGTCCCACCTAAAGAAAGCCTAAGTGGTGGCGAAAAAAACAAGATATAGTTCATTTCATTGCGATAAGTAATGATAAAGTTATAGACGAATGAATGGAAGGAGCGCTGAAAGGTGAAAATTGCTCTGGTGCTCCAGGGGTAAAACCCCTCAGTTGTGAAGTAGTTAAAGCACTTAAAAACCATCCAGGGGTGAACATAAGTTTATAACTCCACAAAGTGAAGTCTAGGTATGGGAAAAAACAAGGCAGACATTACATGTATTTGTGTAAATATGAATCAGTAATGTTTTTGTATGCCAACTGTCTGTCTGCTTAATTTCTTTTGAATAGTACTATGGTTGGTGACTTCTATCAGATTACAATGGCGGGGTTCTAAAATGCAGAGCTCTGGTGGTTGGCTGGGAATTCATTATGTGGGAAGACTGATGCTAAAACAGATGGAAAGCTGGAAGTGCACAGAGCAGCCCAGTAAGCCCAAATTAATGAGCATTCAACATCAGTGCAATTATCGCATAGTTCAGAGCAATAAAAAATACACAGGCCAATGTCTCACAGTAAACTTCTGCTGACCTTATTTTCTGCCCTGTGCAACTGAATGGACCACAATCGTCACATGCAATATCTGTGAATATAAAACCACGCTTAATTCCCCCTAAACAAAGAACTCATCATTCATTTAATGGTTGGATGAACCACACAGACATAAAGTACAAATGAACAAGGATATAAATTACTGTACAATCTACTGCTTGGCTAAAGCATTTCAAATGGCAAAACTGCTTGCCAGTCAGAAATAATGCATAGCATAATGCCTGCAGCATCATAACAAGGACTGTTTACAATCAAAAACTGTATCACTGCTAAGTTCATTCAACTAAGGTTCCTCTTCAGGCTCACTAAGACTGTGGTATCAATTATTTATGTTGTTATTGTTTCTATTATTAAATGCTATGTAGGTAGAATTCCATAAATGTTTACTTGTCCATCTTAGCCCTCATTTACTAATAGTGTCTTATCACCATAGGGTTTAGGTCAAAGGAAAGCAGACTTAAAAATAATATGGAAGGAGCTGTTTTCAATTTTACTGTTTGTATGGTTACCAGTTTTGAAGCAAACATCTGTTTGGGCATCTAAATGAGGCCCCACACTGCTTATTTGCAAATAATATTGTCCTTACCACAACTAAATGTCCTTCATGAGCCATACAAAGCACTCCTGACATTAGTGTGGCTAGAAAAACCGCTTTGTGTCCTTTTGCCAAGCATACATTTTTCCATGGCAACATCTTTGATCTCACTTGATCTCACTTAGTAGTGAGGCTAAAGTTGTGTTGGCACACACGGGATTACTGTAAATAAGAGAGCACTTGGGTCATTTGAAGGCATTTGTGGTTTAACTGTAAAAAATACATTTATTGACTATGCCCCGTGTCTTTATTTAATCATGATCATCTTCTGTAACTTCTGGGTTCCAGAAGAGGATGAAACAAACATTTTCAATGGTTGAGTCTATACCAATATCAAAGTGTCCACCTTCGTCTATGCATCTTTTTTTCATTGATGGTTCTTGGCTACTTGCTATGCATAACATTTACCTCTTTCTCAGTGTTGACCCCTTACTGACCTCTAATCTTGCTAACCCCTAACCTCCTAACAATGTCAACTCAATCTTTATGGCTAATCCTAACCTCTCCTCCAGTGCTCCATCTATCCTGATGCCTAACGCTAACCTCCCTTTCTTAGCATTAATATTCTAAAATCCCATTCCAAATGCCAAACTCTAACCCTCTAGTTCTAATTGATAAATATGCTCCTCAACCTCACCCCAACCCATCTCATTATAATTACATTACTGACATGACACCTGACCAGAGATATGTACCTTCTGTCACCTTCAACTAGCACTAAATCCAAGCACTTGAAGACAACACCTTAATGGTTCAACTGTTGGATAACCAAACACTAGTGCTTAAATGAAGCATGCAACCCTACAAAGTTGCTTATGGCCATTAATGGACAAAGGTAGACACCTTTCAAGCATGTTTACCATTCTTTGGAAGACTTTCATAGGAGAAAAGGTCCACATAATCTTAAGTCCACATACAGAACAATGTCTCACACTCATCGATAGTGTAGTTGTGCTCAGCAGGGCACAAGGCTCAAAAAGCTAAAACAACAGGAAGTTTCCAGCAACCAGAAAAAGGGGATCCCGCTGCACCAGATGATTTGAAAGTAGAAATGTCTTTATTGTTCAATCCAGCATTACAGCAACAGATAAAAGCTCACGCGTATCGGAGCAGATGGCTCCTTAATCATAGCTGTCCACATACAGAACAATGCCTCACACTCATCGGCAGTATAGTAGTGCTCAGCAGGGCACAGGGCTCAAAAAGCTAAAACAACAGGAAGTTTCACTCCATGTTGGATTTATGATAAAACTGCACTTAGTATTTGATGTGTTACAAGAGACACATCTAGGTACATTTTTTAAAAAATGTACAATGCCCATGTAGAAGCTTCATTAGACCAATATCCACTGAAATTATCTTTGTTAAAGAGGAACTTCAGCCTAAACAAACATACTGTCATTAAGTTACATTAGTTATGTTAATTAAAATAGATAGGTAATGTAATATCTTACCCACCCTGTTTTAAAAGAACAGGCAAATGATTTCATGGGGGCATTGGCAGCCATCTTTTTGGTTAAATGGAGGTGACAGGGAGCATGAGACACGGTTCTAATTGTCCTGTGTCCTGATCACCCCTCCCAGCTGCGCGTGCTAGGCAAGAAGAACAACAAGCATCAGGGAAAAATGCCCGGGCAGATTTATTTAATGGGGCGGAGCTTAGCTTCTGTGCAGCTAAAAATAAGGCTTGGGTATGAAAAACAGTTCTGATGCTGTGAAATTGTTAAATAAACACCAAGCCTTTTCAGTGCTGCTGAGTAGATTTTTAGTCTGGAGGTTCACGTTAAATAATGCATATAATGCTGTTACAATGTCTGAATAATCAGCAATAAACCATAATTAACTATTGCAAAAAGATGCAGGTTTATCCTGGTCTTCTGGATTTGGCAGTAGATGTATTGTCTCCAAATTGGAGCACAAAGGCTGTAATTCTTGCAGTGAGAATCTATGACCTACAGAATCAACCTTGGTCAGTGCATGGACATTTTATTATTCATTTGAAGCATATACATACAGTCAAGTCTTGTAAGTGATGAGCTGTGATAAATTTGGCTGACATTGTAGAGTGCTGTCAGTCTTTTAGTGTGAGTTCAGTTACAGGAAGGGAAAGTAACATGATAACCTCACCAGTTATCTGCTAACCGTCTATCTACCAGCAAGGGATTTTGGTTTGGCTCAGCTGCAGAGAGAAAAAGGAAAGGAAGGTGCTGTTTTTGCACAGGACAACATTCTCATATTCAGTATATCAACTGTGCCATTTAGATGTCTAGCTGGACACCAGCTTTAACAGCAATATTTTTTAAATTAAATTATTGGTCACCTTTACAGTTACAAAGCTCGCAAGTATGATTTAAGTCATGCTTAAAGGAGTTATCAGGCAATCTAAAGAAAATAAGTGCTACTTACCCGGGGCTTCCTCCAGCCCCAAGCTCCCAGCATGTCCCTCGCCGCAACTCTCCTTTCAGCCGTTCGCCGCAGCTCGCTCCCTCTCCCCGGCGATGACGTCAGGCTGACCTCTGGGTCGGCCTGTACTGCGCCTGCGCGAGCGGCGCTGTCAATCACCTCCACGTGGGCCGGAGCGGACTGCGCAGGCGCAGAACTACCGCGCCTGCGCAGTCCCCTCGGTGGTGATTGACAATGCTGCTCGCGCAAGCGCAATACAGGCCGACCTGGAGGTCGGCCTGACGTCATCGCCAGGGACCGGGAGCGAGCTGCGGCGAACGGCTGAAGGTAGAGCTGCGGCGAGGGACATGCTGGGAGCTTGGGGCTGAAGGAAGCCCCGGGTAAGTAGCACTTATTTTCTTTAGATTGCCTGATAACTCCTTTAAAGCAAGAAGTTCAGGATTATACCATTTATTGCTTAACCTATTTTGGTTCCTGGACGTAGTTTCTACGTCCAGGAACCATGCGCGCTACCGCGCGCCCCCGTGGCCGATCGTGCACGCGCACTCCCGGCCGCGGATTCGGTAGCCAAGGAATCAATGTATCGGGCTATGTAGCCCGATCATTGATTCCTCTTCCCCTGCTGAAAAAGCGACAGCTTCTCTCGGAAGCTGAGCTTTTTCTGGCCATCTCCTTCCCGATGCGTCACTCTAAGCGCGTGCTACGCTTAGAGTGACGTCATGTAAACAAACTCATGGCCGCCATCTTGTGGCCAAAAAGTAATACTACACCTGAAAAAAAAAACAAAAAGAATTAACACACATTTACATTATAAATCTATTGTTTACCTCCCACCCTCCCAAAAGTACCCAAATAAAATGTTTAGTATAAAAAAAAAAAACATTACAATAAAAAAAAACATGTAAATATTTACCTAAGGGTCTAAACTTTTTAAATATCAATGTAAAGATGAAATATTTCTATATATTTTTTTTATTTTAAACTTGTAAATAGTGATAGATGCAAAATGGAAAAAATGCACCTTTATTTCCAAATAAAATATTGTCGCCATACATTGTGATAGGGACATAATTTTAACGGGGTAATAACCGGGACATATGGACAAATACAATACGCGAGTTTTAATTATGGAGGCATGTATTATTTTAAAACTATAATGGCTGAAAACTGAGAAATAATGAATTTTTCCATTTTTTTCTTATTCTTCCTGTTAAAATGCATTTACAGTAAAGTGGCTCTTAGCAAAATGTACCCCCCAAAGAAAGCCTAATTGGTGGCGGAAAAAACAAGATATAGATCAGTGCATTGTGATAAGTAGCGATAAAGTTATAGGCTAATGAATGGGAGGTGAACATTTCTCACGTGAAAACGACGGAACCTGAATGGGTTAAATGACCACTATCATGAAAAATTTTAAAATTTGACATATGTCTAAAATGTGCATTTCTCCCTGAGTAAAATTAGCTTTAAATTACTTTTCTCCTATGTTGCTGTCAATTACAGTAGATAGTAAAATTATGACAGAACTGATAAGTTTTGGACCAGTCCATCTCCTCATGGGAGATTCTCATGGTTTTCTTTATTTTCAAGATCACTTACTGTGTAGCAGTTCTCCTGTCTAACTGCCAAAATGGTGAGCAAGGAGGTCGGCTGACATCTTTGTATAGATCCTTCCCAGGGAGTGTTTTTTTTAAAAAAATGAAGGCAATACTGAAACTCTTCCACATGGGTGTTTCACCCACCAGTTAAGTAAAGGCGCTCGTCTAGAGCGCCATGCAGAGAAAAGGCACAGTTGCCCACTGTTACTGCCATGACACTGACCGCAATTGATTTGTATTTATTTAAAATGTTTGAGTCCCAGATGACTGCTGTGCTTGGCACACTCCCTCAACGTGCTTGAAAGTGCCTCCATTTCCATACACGTCCCCTCCTTATCTCCTGGCCAATAGAGCAGTCAACACTATTCTTCTCCACCCCTTCTCCTGTAAAGCCACGCCCCTTCTAATAGCAGCAGCCACCACAGTTAAAGTGTTTAACCAGTAGCGTAGCTAAGGAGCTGTGGGCCCCAATGCAAGTTTTACAATGGGGCCCCCCAAGCACTCTATACATAACAATTGATATGGCGCACCAAAACCTGCCAATGGCAACTACAGTGTCATAGATGCAAGAAGGGGATGGGGAACAGTTTGATAATGATTACCACAATTCAAAGTAGTTATAGAAGTGATTATAGTATGCTAATACTGTAATTAAGGCAGGGTCTTTCGGGGCCCCTCTGACCCAAGGGCCCCGATACGGTCGCAACCTCTGCAACCCCTATTGCTATGCCCCTGTGTTTAACTCGTGTAGCCCTGCTTGTCCGCCCCCCGCCGATCATGCTAGGCACTTGGGGACCAGCCTAACTATTCCCCCCGATCCTTGCATGACTGAGAGTGCCTTACCCCCACTCTACTGAGCAAATCAGCATCCAGAGCCGACAGTCATAGACAGTCCCACACTCCCAGTCAGTGTGAGACTGTGAGAGTGGTGGAAACAGGGCAGCAAGCAGACGGACCACGGAGTAGTGTGTGTGGCACAGGCACTGTAGGCAAGGAGAAGTAGGTCCTAGGTCCCCTTCAGTAGAAATCAGTGCAGTAGAAGACAGACTGTGCCCCTGTATGAAGATTGTTGCACAGATCGTTAGAGACACTTTACAGGGCAGACAGTAAAGAGCAGGCAACCCCCCTGTAAAGATATCACAGCTGCCTGGCTGCAGAGCAGAGACAGCCCTGCAGGCTGCATAGAGAGGTCTGATTCTGTATGGAGCAGACAGTCTACAGGATATAATGTCAGCTCGCACAGAGTAGTGTGTGTTAGAGTTAGAAGAGTGGGTACCCGCGGGTTACCCGAATTGCAGGTTGGGTTTGGGTACCCTTTTTGATTCTAATCGGGTTTCGGGTCATGTTGCAGATAGCGGCCTGCGGGTGTGGATTGGGTCGTGGGCAGTAAAAGCAAGCAAGCATGAGATAATTTAGTCCTAATTTAGTCAAAAGTAAAAAGAAAAAAAAAAGATCTTAAACACTTTTTTGGCTTTGGTTTGTGTATAAAAATAGGTTTCACTTACTTTACTGCCTTCCAGTGACTACCAATGTATATTTTATAATAAAATGGAAAAGGCAGGTGGCGGGTCTGGTGGCCTGTAGGTTGGGTTGGGTGTGAATACCAGATTCACCAGGAAGTGGGTTGCGGGTCAGGTACAGATAGCGGGGCTGTGGTTCGTGTGCAAATAGCAAGGCTGCGGGCCGAGTGCTGGTGGCGAGGCTGCGGGTCGGGTGCTGGTAGCGGGGCTGTGAGTGCGGATCGGGTACAGGTCTGAAAAATTAGCCCCACGCAGGCCTCTAGTGAGTGTAAGGCAAGGCAGGCACAGGCAGCCAGCCCAACCTTCACACACACTGGAGAACACAGCAGCAGCACCACCAGACAACGATGTATGACGTCACATGAGTGAAAGTGACAGTGACACACACTGTGTGTCTGTCTGATGTAGCAGGAGCATGATGATGTCAACAATCATGCTGAGTTGATGCCTCATTGCTGCTGACTGCTGACTAGTCTGATTTTAAAATAGATCTTTAAGTTTACTGAGTGTTTTCCTCTCATATACATGGGTGGTGATAGCATTATATTGATAAGCGGCTTGCATATCAGTATCATGCTATGGCACAGAAATCCACAGAAATCCCCTTTTCCCCACTGGAACTGGCCATGAATATAGGAAACACTGAGAAAAAACAGCAAGCTATATTTTTGGGGGTGGCACCATTAAGGGGTGGGCCTGCATCACGGGAGGCAGGTTTTCATGCCTGGAGTGACAAAAAGGCTAGAAATGTCCCTGCTCCTCCATGAGGGAATGGACAGTGCCCCCATGGCATGCCTGCAGAGACGAGTCCTGATGGGGATTGACCAAAATTGAGAGAAGGAGCAGCCTTATTTAAGCTAAAATAAGGCTGTCACCCTCAACCACACACACCAAAGCAGAAATAAGCCTTTACCCTGTGTAATGCCCAATTTCTGTCTGTGGAAGGACACGGGCTGATCACATCAGGGACATTCCTTACTCAAGAGCCACCTTTCGGAGAAAAGACGCTTACTGCCTCTGAGAGTCGGTTCTAATTTGACTGAAAGTACTCTGAGGCTACCCAAACTTCTACTCCAAATTTAATCCAATTTCATCCTTGGTATATTCAGGCCCCCACTATTACATGTATGTAAACACCAGTTTCTTGTGGAAATGCTTTTAAGTTATGGAATGACATCCTACATGCACACATCAGACAGTTTCCTGCATTATCCGCTGGCTCTCACAAATCAGTCTATTAAGGTGTTTTGCATATGACAATAGCCGACTAATGGCCAGCGTCCTCATTTGAATGGCGGCTGGCTAAGTGTTATGTTTAAATGTCATTGTAGGCAGGCTTCAAAGAGATGCGGACGTTTTCTCTTTGCATAGTAGATGAATGCTGCGCTCTGGCCAAATGTTTACATTGGGCAGTACTGTCCTCCTGTATACCATCACACTGCGTATATCATTATAGACAAGTCCAAAACCTGTCAGTTCTGTCAGATGTTTACTACCTTCTGTATGTCACAGCAACAAAGCAGAAAAATAATGTATAACTTATTTTACTTAGGGAGAAATACACTTCTTAAATGTATTTTAAGTTTTACATTTTTCCCGACAGTGGTCCTTTAACCAACTTACGATCACCTAACACCAATTGGCAGTCGAAAGGTGGCTTCTTCAGGACCGCGTAATGCCAATTGGCGTCAAGTCCTGGGGGAGTGGTTTGCAGGGGTTCGCGCACCCACTTGAATGTCCGTCACCAGTTTGCCAGTTTGGCTGTCGGGGGGAGGGATAAATAAACAAAAAATACAAATTTTTACTCAAAATTAAATAACATATGTTACATAGTTACATAGTAACTATGTAACATATGTTATTTAATTTTGAATAAAAATTATTATGAATTATTAAAAAACAACAACAAAGAAGCAAAAACAAATCCAGCAGCAATCAGAGCCCACCAACAGAAAGCTCTGTCGGTGGGCACAAAAAGGGGGGGGGGGAGTCATATCTGTGCTGCATCATATGGCTCTGAAAGCTAGCAGTTGAAGCTGTAGAGGACTTAATTGTAAAAAATCACCTGGTCACTGGGGGGGGGGGGGGGGGGGGATTGGAGCCTGTGGTCCTGAAGTGGCTAAATACACCACTGATGTGAGACTGAGGCCCTGGAAAAAATATAATTAAGGATCCTGCAATACAGTACACTAGTGTTGCATTTTAATTGTTAGGGTCCATGCCCTTAAAAAGCAAGATTAAACAAAAATGCAAAAATGAGCATGCTGCAGCATTTGTAAAGTTTTAACTTAATATATATATATATATAACTGTACAAGAAATTAGATCATATTCTGAAATTTCTAGATTATTTTTGTTCAAAATGCTTATTTTATCACTCTTATGCTACTACTCGGAGCTACATATGTAATATGTTTGCTCTTTACAAATAAATGACAATAATAACACTTACAGGGTAGGTGTGTTATGGCATTATGAACATTTTACAAATTATATCATTGTATATTCATATAGCACTGACATTTTCTGCATAACTTTACAGAGCGTATTGAATCATTCTTATCTGTAAAACCTTGAACACACTAGATAAAAGTAGTTGGATACAAACGATACATGACCAGTCATCAGAGAGTCTTTCCTTGAAAAACTTCAATGTCTACATCCATTTCTATTTAGCAAAGTTATATTTATTTGTGAATCTCCATACCACTCAGTGTCACTGTATGTTGGTGGAACTTGATTACAAAAAACCCTTTATAGCCATCTAGTGCTTGTAATAGTATTAGCATCCCAAAAAACTCCACCAAAAATATCCCCTCATAGGTTAGTATTGCACCAGCGCCATCTGTTTATTCCTCATAGGTTAGTGACACACCAGCGCCATCTGTTGGTTCTAAACCCCCTGCTAACCCCCCCTTGAATTATATTTGCATAATTATTGTCTTTTCCCCTTTTCTGATGATTTCATGCATTTGTAAAGTCTTTACTTATCTTCTAACACCACCATTGTCTAAAACTAAGTATGTTCTACAGTTTGAAGGTTTTTGGAATTCCATTAATTGAATTATCTTTTTTATCACCATCAGTTTGTACCAGACTTCCCACAATGCAGCCAGTCCTAACTTTAACTACAAGTCTTTGATTCCTTTTGGTACATGTTTGCCAATGAGCTGATGGATTAACATCTGTCTGAAGCAGATGTGGTGATAATACACTCACATAATACTCCAATATGACGGAATTCAACACCATAGCTTTACATATGTGACAATATTATGGCATGACCCATTTCTATGTATTATGAGCCATAGATATATTATTATACAGTTTAATGATGTGGCACTAACACATGACATAATCCATATAAAGTGGGACATTCCTCAATTATCTAATTAAGTATTCAAAGCATCCATTTACCCATGGATCTCTATTTGAGAGCATCCCTTCCTTTCCTTTTAAACCCTTCTTGCGATGAGAATAACCCACTCACAGCGACTTCATTTTAACTACAATGCATCATGGTCCACCAGCATATCAGCATACTGACGTGGGATTGGATAATCTCCCACTCCATGTCACACCAATCAATGAAGAGTGCATAGTATATAAACCCATCTCAATTGTAACAATATTTTAGCCTGATGAAAGAGGGTTGAGCCCTCTGAAACGCGTTGCTTAGCTACAATAAAAGTTTTTACTTTTGATTCACACGGCAGCCGCCGTCTATTTCCTACTTGCATACACTTGCACTGGCAAATCGCTTAAACTCAAATTTCTTAATCCACCCACAACTGCCTGACAGTGCAGCCGCCTATAGTGGCATCACAGCACTCAGGCTAGGTGGAAAATATACCAGAACAGCAGCCTGCTACTACAGCTCTGAAGGAGGCTATCGTCTTCACGCCTTGTGGAGGAGGACTTCTGCCAAGACTTGGTCCCCGGTCCAAGTGGGACAAAGCCTTTCTGCTGGCCACCCCGTATGGGACAGTCAGCCACAGATCCAGGTGAGAATATTCCACGGCCGGCTGGCCATTTTTATTGAATGACAACCTGAGTGCGCTATCCCCCACCCCTTGTTTTTCCACCCATCCCCCCACATCCCACTGTCTACTGCAGATTTCCTTGAAAAACAGAGCAGAGGCATAAAAAGATTACAACCAAAGATACTTATAAAGGCACAACAAATTACTTGTCTTGGCGTAACTGGGCAATTATTATTCAAGTAAAAGCCTGTGTGGAAATGTTGTTAGATCAGGAACCACTGTTTGCTCAGGTACAGAAGTGCGGTTCCTCCGCATGACCCTTGAACATCCCCATGTCAGGGTGTGTGTGTCACTTCTATCAAATATGGCACATGAACACTTATTTCTCTGCAGTCTATGCAATGTTACAAACCACTGTTATTGCAGTATGTACTGAATCCTGTACTGCCTCATTGGCAGAATTGTTTGTATACAAGAACTTAAACCTACTCTATGTACTTAGCATATCTGTCAGGGGAGATCACGATTAGTCATAGTCTAAGGGTCCTTTCCCACTACGGCCCTTATGCAAGTTTTCTCCTAGGTGATATTTTCATGTTCTCTTTAAAATAACTTTTAAGCATTTTACAATTTAAAAATCTCCCCTCTTGTTCCCTATCCCTACCGTGTCTATACAGATCTGCCAATACAACCTTCCATTGGCAATCCAGAGCAACACAGCGTTCTCTTATCGGCACATCCACAGTATCCAGCACCAATCCAGAACGCTTCTTCTATATCCATAGGAGTAATATATATACCTCACAGTATATAGGAATAGGAATACCCACCCTCACTAAAATGCTATGCAAAACAGAAATGTGCCTTCTTAAAACAGAAGGTATTTACAATTAAAGGATGATTTGCGTATTTAGCGTGATGCACTGTGGGACACCTCAGAGCTCACTCCAACCTGAATAATCACAAACATCTTCTGTTTTAAGGTGGCACATTTTTGTTTTGCACAGCATTTTAGTAAGAGGGCTATTTTGGTCATGTTCAGCCCCTTACACACTCCTAGAAGTTCTGGCTCACCATGAGCTTGCTGGGCAATCTGCTACTCTTGGTTTTTCAAGTCCTACCCCATAGAGCAGAGGTCCACAAACTATGGCCCGCGGGCCGAATACAGCCCCCTGAGGCTTTTTTACTGGCTTCCAAAAACAACTTATAGATGTGGCCCACTGCACTTTTAAATATTAGCAGACTGCATATAGAATATAGAATAGCCATGCTGGCACTACCCATCCACATACTGTAGAAGCCAGCGAGCAGTCATTCGCTGGCATCCAATTCTGCATCAGGTGACACTGCTGTCCAACTGGACGGCAGGTTGTCATCTGGGTATGCTTCACTGTCTGGGTGCCGCATGACTGAATGGCTGCTGCTGGTAGTTCTCCTCCGGGCATGATTGGGTGTAATCAATGCCTAGATTCAATGTAATGTTTTTCAACATCATTTTATGTATGTTCCGGCCCCCAGCAGTCTGCCTATCCGGTCCTTGACCAAAAAGTTTGGAGACACCTGCCATAGAGCCACATTAATCCATGCCATGCACCAACCAACCAGTCCGAAGCAGTCTGTATGCATGTTGGATTATTGTGGCTCTGTACAAATAACAAGCTGACACATCATTGCATTCCAGAGTTCTGGAGGTGTGGTTAGCTTACAGGGACAACAGAGAATGATTTGCATATTCAGCATTGATGCACTGTGGGACACCTCATTTTTAATTACATTCAATTCCATCTACCATTTTCCTGCCATCATAGCTATGGTGTGAAAATCCTTCTGTATTATATTACTATACTGCTGAGTAGTGATAATTGTAATTTATATCATCTGCAAAAAATGGCAGCATTGCTTTGTAAAATCACCTGGAAATGACTTACTTGGTAAAATGTGAACAAATCACAAATGCTCAGCGTTTGCTATTTGCAATTGCTAGTGGAATCTGGTCCAAGAGCCTGACACATGCAAAAGCAAAGTGCATTGTAAAATGTAAGAAGCTTTTCAACCCCAAGCTATGAATAAGGGCCCTTTTCCATTTGTAAAGTGAGGCGAATGCGGCTACGTAGCCGCATCGCATCACTTCCGCTGCTGTCTGCGTCACTTCTGCATCTCCCGGCGATCAATTGAGGAGATTATCAGCTGACTCTATGATGTACACGCCAGGCTCGGGCGCGTCTATGGGACGTGTAGTGCGCGGCCGCGCACGTATTGAGGACGTGACCTGTGACGGGGGTGGGTTTATTAGGGGCAGTGCTTCCTCCAAACTTCAGCCTCCTCAGAAGCAGCCGGAGCTGCGAGCGCGTAGGGCCTTCCCTCTTCCCTGCTGCCTTTTTAAACGGGTGAGTTCCAGCCACAACTATTTTTCATCCCCACCCAACTATTGAGATGATTTAACATCATCTCTCATTTTTAGCTTGCACTTGGCACTTTAGAATTTGCACAGATTATACTAGATACCTCCCCATTGAGGTCGGACACATATTTAGAATAGGTTGCACCACATAATATGGTATTTTTTGTTTACAGCACTGTATGCACCTTGTGAGTTTGCACCCACCTGTTTTATATTCCCGATTTTTGGATATTTGTATTGTATTTAACTTCCATGCAGCAGGGTGTCTGCTTATAAGCAGGACTTTGAGAGGGATTTTATGTGATTGTTTTTTAATTGTTTTTAAAGGGACATGTCCCTAATAAACTTGATTACATTTTGCATTGATGTTCATGTGTTGATAGTGCTTATTCATTGAGATATTGTGAACTAAGTGGCAAGACAGCCATTCCAAACCAATAAGGTGTCTTTTTTTGTGATGTACAATTGAGGAGATGGGACATGGGTGCGGGCGGATGCGGCCATGCGAGCATCTGCAGCATGCTGCAGATTCTCGGATCGCTCCGCACGGCTCCGTACAACATGCACACAATGGAAACTATTCCATTGTCGTGCATGTGTTTCAGGACACCCGTGGTGCGATGTGGCTATGTAGCCGCATCACACTGCATCTAATGGGAATGGACCCTTAATTGAACAAAAATTCTGCAGCTGCTTTTGGGCTGGCACATTATATACTGTATACTGTTAGCTTTATAAATTCAATATATTTTTAAAAATAAAATATCAGTATTTGCGGAAATTATTTAGCAAAGTAGGTTACATGTTTTCAGCATAGCATTTGTATTTCAGACAGAGAGCAGGAGAGGTCTAAACAGAAAGGGTCAAAGGCCACAAACTTACAGCTCTCAAGGGATTTTAAGGCTGACAGTTCTAGCTGGGCTATGACATAGATGCCAGCCAGTCAGAGGCCAGGAAATACGTTACTCCTTCCATACACACTCACGCACTCCTGTTGGGTTGTACTGTAATAACATGTCAGTGTTACCCCAGCCCAAGGTCCCTGATAATTCTCTCTTCATCTGAAAGGATTGTTTTGTTTCACAGTGCCAGTCTTTGTGAGCTGAGAAGCTTCCCTTCCAGGCTCAGTTTTTCATGTAGTCCTTTGAATAGCAGCACAATCCTCTCACCAGAGAGGCTGATTTGGGTGGTGTGACACAGGGAATTGCCAATAACATCCCAGGCCGGTGTTCCTTTTCGGCATTGCCTATTTGCATATCCACACTCTCATTATCCTGATCATACACCACTGCAAAAGCAAAGTTCTCGACTATTGAACCTGAAGAATGGAGCGCTTGGAAGATTAGGTCAGCAACTTAACACATTACTGCCACTTGTATTTAGCATGGGAAGGAGAGTTCAGCAGAAGAGAGAAATAACTGGAGCAAGATTTAAACACCGGTATATAAAAAAAAGGGTTATACAAACTTCATAATTCTGCTATCAGTACCTTTTATATTAAGATCACTGGTGTCAGATTGCTGCTGTTGTTAAAGAGACACTGAAGTATCGTTTTTTTACCCTATTTTCTTATTCATCCTTCTTTAGCATTAAGTTCTAAGCTGAATCGCCGCATCCCCACGGCAGAACGAGTTCATTATTACCCTGATATTGCCCTGCAAACTTCCAGGGTTCACATCATTCTGCTTCCTGGTACAGGCAGAGCTTTGCGCAGTAGACATTTATGTTGTTTCTTTATCCTGATAGAGCTCATAATATCTTTTGACCTAATTATACCTTGAAATGTTACATGATTTACGGTAATAAATAGCATAGTTAAAAAAGATCTGAAAATAGCAATAAGTACAATAAATTGCATTAATCAACAAGATCTTGCCATTAGCAGTTCAGTAAGATATTGAGGAAAGTTGACTCTTATTAGATTATATAGATTACATAACCTTTGGGCTGAAACATTTTAAAATTATTTTTAAAATTTGATGTATTTGCATTATACAATTAAAAGAGTACCTGATCCGACATGTGACATGACAAGTCAACATAAATATTTATGGTCCTAATAACTTGTCTAATACCCCTGTTTTTGTCATGCAAGTGTAGAAAAGCCAGTGCTGTTATCTATGCAAATGAGGCATTCAAACAGTTTGACTAATTCAGACCAGCTGTACTGAAAAGTAAATAAAAGACAAAATTCTTTTATTTGGCTGTGCAAATGATGCCAATAGTTAGAAAGTCCCCTCAGACTGCAAAGCTGATTATTTCTTTTTGTTGGGGGCTGAATGAACCAAATTTTACATCACAATCATATGGATGCTGTTCACATTTACAGTCAAAATGTAACCCCTTACACCGATGCTGGTACAGGAAGTGTTTTATTAAACCCAAGGTTGGATTTACACTGGTTGCTTATAAGATGCAGCATCAGACTGTCATGGCTGCTCTTTACAATTCTGCCTTTAAACTGAAAATAAAAATAAAAGACTGTGTTATATGTTACAAATGTTCTGTTTACATTGGAAATACATATATAATTAATTATCTCATCAGTTATTTTTTCTGTTCAGGTTTAAAGCAGACCTGAACTCAGAACTTCCTCCCTGCTCTAAAAGATAACCAACAGCATAATAACATTTAAAGAAAAACATTTCTTTGTTACAACTGATACAAATCCTGCTATAAATCTGGTGTGTGTCTACCTTCTGCTTTCATGGAAGCAGACATATTGTTAACATCCTGTGTTTACAAATTAATTGCTCTACTGTGACAGAGGAGATTCTTGAGAGATCAAATTAAGGTGGTGATTAGTCAGAAATGAGGGGGAATTAGATAGGCTAAACTCTCTAAATACATACAAGGTTAATTTCTCTGTTTTCATTCTGTCCTGTGCTAGAGTTCAGGTTCACTTTAAAGGCTACATTAAATAACATGTAACATGAGATCTAATGCAAAATGTCAGCAATTTTGCCATTTGCGGGTCTGTGAGTCTATAACAGTGGTGGCAAACCTTTTCGAGACCGAGTGCCCAAACTTCAACTCAAAAGTCTCGTCTCTAGTAATCTCAGCCTACAGTGACCAGATTTTTCTGGGTTCAACACGGGGCGGGGGGGTGTTTGTCGTGCTGAAAAAAATAGGCGTGGCCATGACATTGTATGGGCGGAGCTAACATAATGATGTAACAGGGAGGCATAAGAAAGCAGTTTTTCCGCCATGATGTAGTGAAATGAGGATTCGCATCATGGGTGTGCAGAAACTGTGTGATGCTATTTATTAGTATACCTTAACCCCAAAGCAGCAAATATAGCCAACTATGACCATTAAATAATAAATGCAGCAACAGTTATCTCAGACACCAGAAAATAAACACAATGTGGGCAGCATTTCACCAGAAAATAAACGCAATGTGGGCAACATTTCACCACAAAATAACGCAATGAGGGCAGCTTTTCACCAGAAAATAAACGCAATGAGGGCAGCATTTCACCAGAAAATAAACTCAATGAGGGCAGCATTTCACCAGAAAATAAACGCAATGAGGCAGCATTTCACCAGAAAATAAACGCAATGAGGGCAGCATTTCACCAGAAAATAAATGCAATGAGGGCAGCATTTCACCAGAAAATAAACGCAATGAGGGCAGCTTTTCACCAGAAAATAAACGCAATGAGGGCAGCTTTTCACCTGAATTTACTCACCTGACAGAAGTCTCCTCTCCCGGCCGGCCTCTGGTGTGCAGCTCCCCGGACCATCTTGCTCCTGCAGTCTCCCGCGCTGAATGGAATAGCAGGGCTACGGGAAGATGGTGTCCGAAGCCCTGTACTGGAGACACAAATAGTCTCCAGTATAGGGCTTCGGACGTCATCTTCCCGTAGCCCTGCTCTGCCTGCCGGAAGACTATGCGGGCTGGAGCGGGGCTGCGGGCTATGAACTGGCGTGGCGTCTATTAGACACCGTAGCCAGTTCAATGTAATCATACGGTGGCCAGATGAGCAGCAATGGCATGCCTGCAGATGAGGCTATGCGTGCTGAGTCTGGCACGTGTGCCATAGGGTCGCCATCACTGGTCTATAAGCACCCAGCACATTATCAGGTTAACACGCGGTGTAAGTGCATTACCATAGCATCACAAGCATGACCTCAATAATGCGCGTGGCGAAAATAGTGTAATAGGATGGTGCTCACTTGGCATTAGGACCAGGAAAATTGATGTTCATTGCCTACACATGGCAAAGTTACTGGCCTTTTGTGAATCAGGCCCATGGTGAGATAAACAGGTTTGTACAGTTATAATGCTACTTAGAACTAGTCTAGATAACTGTTCTCTCATTTTTCAGTAACAGCTCAGAATTCAGGATTCTAACTGCCATTATCTCTGCAGTTGGACAGCAGTTAAACTGTAGCATAACTCTCACTTATAACTAATAACAGCTGATTAAAGGACAACTATCAAAGTGATCTAAAATTCTAAATGCCACATATATTTCCAGTAATAACTAGCAAATAGCAATACAATGGCTTTTTTCATCTTTTCATTTGTGTGAAGAAAAAAATGACAGAGAAGAGTTCTCACTGTGGGCATTACTATGGAAGTCTGTGTCCAGGACATCCAGCATACAGAAAAAGTCCTTACTAGCAGTAATATTGTGAGTAAATGAGTTCATAATAATGGAAAGCAGAAATATACCTTCAAACAGGTATCATCATCTGCAGCAGCTCTGAACCTTCCTGTATCTCTCTGCTCACCAGTCTAAAGTAAGCACAGTTTACAGCCAGGAACAGCTCATTGTGAATAGGAAAATAGGGAACATGCAAATACAGGTCTTTCTTTTCAGATCCTTTCTCTGCAGCTGAAAAATCCCTCACCGGTTCTCATATGATCTGTGAAAAAGGAGTGTGTGTGTGAGCAGGGCAGAAACCAGTAAATCCTTCCTTTGTAAATAGTGACAGAAAAGTGTAACCTAGCAACATGGTATAGCTTAATTGTTACAAACAGCTTGGTAAACAAATCATTTTTTTCTAACAGGCTGTGCTGAGAGACCTCTGAAAAGCTTTCTAGTATTGCTGGCTAAAATCTCTATTTTAAAAACTGTTTCTTTGATTGTTGTTCTTTAAGCTGTTGTGTAGCTGTAGCTTTTGAGCACAGGGAACAGATAAAAAAAGTTCCATAGTTCAAGATCAGTCTCTGTAGGAAGTGAAAAACATAAAAAAAATAGCCACGATCACCTGAGATGGTAAAAAGGTAAACCTACATTTTCAACTCTTAGAAGCAAAATAAGACAATGGTATACCAGTAAATTGTGACTTAGGATTTGGACTATAGATACAATTGTTTACCTCATGAGTTTGTTTTCCCTCTAGTTTGCTTTAACCACTTTAAAGGCTAAAATGGGCTTGTGCGCCTGGTGCTCCAGCAGCACGTGTGCACATGCATTTAGGCAGAATGGTTGTTTATTCCACGTCCCATTTGCACTAATTGGTGCACAAATAGGATGTTCCTAAACATCTATTTTGCAGGAAGTCTTTACACCAAGCTAAAAGAAAATAACAAAATAAGAGTCCTGATTTACACAGAAGTCACAGATTCTATCTTGACACATTCCCTCTGGATAAGCTCTTTGAAGAGGTTGTTTTAATTACCCACACCCCTCTGTTGATTAAAAGGTATTGTTTACTTTTTGCTAATGAGTGCAATAAAACAATTACAATAAGTCCTTAGCTGCCTGAAACCTCTGCAGACAGCCAGTCCGGCTGAAGTAGGCTAATAAAGCCTGTGTTAAACTTTAAATGTAAAAATAAAAAGTAAAATTGTTGTTTTTTTAAATAATGAGACACATTGTTGGAATGCATTTTTAATGTGCTATTGAGATACCCTGGGTGCTAAAAATGGTGCTCGGTTCACTTTAACCACTTGCCGACCGCCTACTTCATATTGGCGGCGGCAAAGTGGCAGCCCCAGGACCACGTAACGCAGATTGGCGTCAGGTCCTGGGGCACTCTCTGGCCGGGGATCGCGCGCTGGGATGCGCGCGCATCCACCGGCAAAAGGCTCCGCCCACCCGCGACGTCAACCCGCCGGCCAATCGGAAGCGCCGGCGGGTTGTTAACCCGACGATCCCCGGATAGGAAGCGTATAATACGCTTTGTAATGTTTACAAAGTGTATTATACAGGCTGCCTCCTGCCCTGGTGGTCCCAGTGTCCGAGGGACCACCAGGGCAGGCTGCAGCCACCCTAGTCTGCACCCAAACACACTGATCTGCCCCCCCCTGCCCCCTGATCGCCCACAGTACCCCTCAGACCCCCCCCTGCCCACCCCCCAGACCACCATTTGCACACAATCACCCCCCTAATCACCCATCAATCACTCCCTGTCACTATCTGTCAACGCTATTTTTTTTTTAGTCCCTAAACTGCCCCCTGCTCCCTCCTGATCACCCCCCCACCCCTCAGATTCTCCCCAGACCCCCCCAGACCCTCCCCCCCCTGTGTACTGTATGCATCTATCCCCCCTGATCACCTGTCAATCACCCGTCAATCACCCATCAATCACCCGTCAATCACCCCCTGTCACTGCCACCCATCAATCAGCCCCTAACCTGCCCCTTGCGGGCAATCTGATCACCCACCCACACCAATAGATCGCCCGCAGATCCGACATCAGATCACCTCCCAAATCCATCGTTTACATCTATTCTCTCCTCTAAACACCCACTAATTACCCATCAATCACCCATCAATCACCCATCAATCACCCCCTATCACCACCTGTCACTGTTACCCATCAGATTAGACCCTTGCGGGCACCCAATCGCCCGCCCACACGCTCAGATTGCCCTCAACCCCCCCCCTTATCGATTCGCCAGTGCATTATTTACATCCGTTCTTCCCTGTAATAACCCACTGATCACCTGTCAATCACCCCCTGTCACTGCCACCCATCAATCACCCCCTGTCACTGCCACCCATCAATCAGCCCCTAACCTGCCCCTTGCGGGCAATCTGATCACCCACCCACACCAATAAATCGCCCGCAGATCCGACATCAGATCACCTCCCAAATCCATCGTTTACATCTATTCTCTCCTCTAAACACCCACTAATTACCCATCAATCACCCATCAATCACCCCCTATCACCACCTGTCACTGTTACCCATCAGATTAGACCCTTGCGGGCACCCAATCGCCCGCCCACACGCTCAGATTGCCCTCAAACCCCCCCCCCCTTATCGATTCGCCAGTGCATTATTTACATCCGTTCTTCCCTGTAATAACCCACTGATCACCTGTCAATCACCCCCTGTCACTGCCACCCATCAATCACCCCCTGTCACTGCCACCCATCAATCAGCCCCTAACCTGCCCCTTGCGGGCAATCTGATCACCCACCCACACCAATAGATCGCCCGCAGATCCGACATCAGATCACCTCCCAAATCCATCGTTTACATCTATTCTCTCCTCTAAACACCCACTAATTACCCATCAATCACCCCCTATCACCACCTGTCACTGTTACCCATCAGATTAGACCCTTGCGGGCACCCAATCGCCCGCCCACACGCTCAGATTGCCCTCAAACCCCCCCTTATCGATTCGCCAGTGCATTATTTACATCCGTTCTTCCCTGTAATAACCCACTGATCACCTGTCAATCACCCCCTGTCACTGCCACCCATCAATCAGCCCCTAACCTGCCCCTTGCGGGCAATCTGATCACCCACCCACACCAATAGATCGCCCGCAGATCCGACATCAGATCACCTCCCAAGCGCAGTGTTTACATCTATTCTCTCCTCTAAACACCCACTAATTACCCATCAATCACCCCCTATCACCACCTGTCACTGTTACCCATCAGATTAGACCCTAATCTGCCCCTTGCGGGCACCCAATCACCCGCCCACACCTCAGAACGCCCTCAGACCCCAGCCCTGATCACCTCGCTAGTGCATTGCTTGCATCTATTTCCCCCCTCTAATCACACCTTGAGACACCCATAAATCACCTCCTGTCACCCTCTAGCACACCTACCCATCAGATCAGGCCCTAATTTGCCCCGTGTGGGCTCCTGATCACTCGGCCAAACCCTCAGATCCCCCTCAGACCCCCTTCCGATCACCTCCCCAGTGCATTGATTGCATCTATTTTCCCCTCTAACCGCCCCCTGAGACACCCATCAATCACCTCCTGTCACCCCCCTAGCACTCCTATCCATCAGATCAGGCCCAATTCATCCTGTCATCTAAGAGGCCACCCTGCTTATGACCGTTTCCACAAAATTTGCCCCCTCATAGACCACCTGTCATCAAAATTTGCAGATGCTTATACCCCTGAACAGTCATTTTGAGAAATTTGGTTTCCAGACTACTCACAGTTTTGGGCCCGTAAAATGCCAGGGCAGTATAGGAACCCCACAAGTGACCCCATTTTAGAAAGAAGACACCCCAAGGTATTCTGTTAGGTGTATGATGAGTTCATAGAAGATTTTATTTTTTGTCAAAAGTTAGCGGAAATTGGATTTTTATTGTTTTTTTCACAAAGTGTCATTTTTCACTAACTTGTGACAAAAAATAAAATCTTCTATGAACTCACCATACCCCTAACGGAATACCTTGGGGTGTCGTCTTTCTAAAATGGGGTCACTTGTGGGGTTCCTATACTGCCCTGGCATTTTAGGGGCCCTAAACCGTAGGGAGTAGTCTAGAAAACAAATGCCTCAAAATGACCTGTGAATAGGACGTTGGGCCCCTTAGCGCACCTAGGCTGCAAAAAAGTGTCACACATGTAGTATCGCCATACTCAGGAGAAGTAGTATAATGTGTTTTGTGGTGTATTTTTACACATACCCATGCTGGGTGGGAGAAATCTCTCTGTAAATGGACAATTGTGTGTAAAAAAAATCAAAAATGTGTCATTTACAGAGATATTTCTCCCACCCAGCATGGTTATATGTAAAAATACACCACAAAACACATTATACTACTTCTTCTGAGTACGGCGATACCACATGTGTGACACTTTTTTGCAGCCTAACTGTGCTAAGGGGCCCAAAGTCCAATGAGTACCTTTAGGATTTCACAGGTCATTTTGAGACATTTGGGTTCAAGACTACTCCTCACGGTTTAGGGCCCCTAAAATGCCAGGGCAGTATTGGAACCCCACAAATGACCCCATTCTAGAAAGAAGACACCCCAAGGTATTCCGTTAGGAGTATGGTGAGTTCATAGAAGATTTTATTTTTTGTCACAAGTTAGCGGAAATTGATATGTATTGTTTTTTTTTTCACAAAGTGTCATTTTCCGCTAACTTGTGACAAAAAAAAAAATCTTCTATGAACTCACCATACCCCTAACGGAATACCTTGGGGTGTCTTCTTTCTAAAATGGGGTCACTTGTGGGGTTCCTATACTGCCCTGGCATTTTAGGGGCCCTAAACCGTGAGGAGTAGTCTAGAATCCAAATGCCTCAAAATGACCTGTGAATAGGACGTTAGGCCCCTTAGCGCACCTAGGTTGCAAAAAAGTGTCACACATGTGGTATCGCCGTACTCAGAAGAAGTAGTATAATGTGTTTTGAGGTGTATTTTTATACATACCCATGCTGGGTGGTAGAAATCTCTCTGTAAATGGACAATTGTGTGTAAAAAAAATCAAATAATTGTCATTTACAGAGATATTTCTCCCACCTAGCATCTGTATGTGTAAAAATACACCCCAAAACACATTATACTACTTCTCCTGAGTACGGCGGTACCACATGTGTGGCACTTTTTTGCACCCTAAGTGCGCTAAGGGGCCCAAAGTCCAATGAGTACCTTTAGGATTTCACAGGTCATTTTGCGACATTTGGTTTCAAGACTACTCCTCGCGGTTTAGGGCCCCTAAAATGCCAGGGCAGTATAGGAACCCCACAAATGACCCCATTTTAGAAAGAAGACACCCCAAGGTATTCCGTTAGGAGTATGGTGAGTTCATAGAAGATTTTATTTTTGTCACAAGTTAGCAGAAAATGACACTTTGTGAAAAAAAACAATTCAAATCAATTTCCGCTAACTTGTGACAAAAAAAAAAAAAATCTTCTATGAACTCACCATCCTCCTAATGGAATACCTTGGGGTGTCTTCTTTCTAAAATGGGGTAATTTGTGGGATTCCTATACTGTCCTGGCATTTTAGGGGCCCTAAACCGTGAGGAGCAGTCTTGAAACGAAATTTCTCAAAATGACCTGTGAAATCCTAAAGGTACTCATTGGACTTTGGGCCCCTTAGCGCAGTTAGGGTGCAAAAAAGTGCCACACATGTGGTATCGCCGTACTCAGGAGAAGTAGTATAATGTGTTTTGGGGTGTATTTTTCCACATACCCATGCTAAGTGGGAGAAATATCTCTATAAATTGACAATTGTGTGTAAAAAAAATAAAACAATTGTCATTTACGGAGATATTTCTCCCACCCAGCATGGGTATGTGTAAAAATACACCCCAAAACACATTATACTACTTCTCCTGAGTACGGCAATACCACATGTGTGGCACTTTTTTGCAGCCTAACTGCGCTAAGGGGCCCAAAGTCCAATGAGCATCTTTAGGCTTTACAGGGGTGCTTACAATTAGGCACCCCCCAAAATGCCAGGACAGTGAACACACCCCACAAATGACCCCATTTTGGAAAGTAGACACTTCAAGGTATTCAGAGAGTAGCATAGTGAGTCCGTGGCAGATTTCATTTTTTTTTGTCGCAAGTTAGAAGAAATGGAAACTTTTTTTTTTTTTTTTTTTTTTGTTACAAAGTGTCATTTTCCGCTAACTTGTGACAAAAAATAAAATCTTCTATGAACTCACCATGCCTCTCACTGAATACTTTGGGATGTCTTCTTTCCAAAATGGGGTCATTTGGGGGGGATTTGTACTATCCTGGAATTTTAGCCCCTCATGAAACCTGACAGGTGCGCAGAAAAGTCAGAGATGCTTGAAAATGGGAAAATTCACTTTTGGCACCATAGTTTGTAAACGCTATAACTTTTACCCAATCCAATAAATATACACTGAATGTTTTTTTTTTTATCAAAGACATGTAGCAGAATAACTTTCGCGCTCAAATGTATAGGAAATTTTACTTTATTTGAAAAATGTCAGCACAGAAAGTTAAAAAAGTCATTTTTTTGACAAAATTCATGTCTTTTTTGATGAATATAATAAAAAGTAAAACTCGCAGCAGCAATCAAATAGCACCGAAAGAAAGCTGTATTAGTGACAAGAAAAGGAGGTAAAATTCATTTAGGTGGTAGGTTGTATGACTGAGCAATAAACCGTGAAAGCTGCAGTGGTCCGAATGGAAAAAAAGGCTCTGGTCCTTAAGGGGTTTTATGACTGCAGTCCTTAAGTGGTTAAAGTGAACCTCCAGACTAAAAATCAACTCAGCAGCACTGAAAAGGCTTGGTGTTTCTTTAACAGTTTCACTACATCAGAACTTTGTTTCTCTTATACAAGCCTCATTTTTAGCTGCACAGAAGAAAACTGCCCGGGCATTTTTCCCCTGATGCTGTGCAAAGCATAATTGGATTTCTGATGTTGTTGCTCTCGTTCTGCTGTTTTGGTGCAAAAAAATTTTTTTTACATTTTGATTTTGACATTTGAAGCCTAGGGTGTGCAGCTGGGAGGGGTTATCAGGACAGAGGACAGTTGGAACTGTGTCTCCTGCTCCCTGTCACCTCCTTTCAACCAAAAAGATGGCTGCCCCCATGACAAAGATGGCAGCCCCCATGAATCACAAACATTTGCCTTTCTTTTAAAACAGGGTGAGTAAGAGATTATATTACCTATCTATTCTAATTAACGAATGTAACTTAATGACAGTATGGTTGTTTAGGCTGAAGTTCCCCTTTAAGTTCTAATCTTAGTTGAATTTTGCTCTGGCTAATTTCTCTTCTTTTGCTTCAGTTTTTCTTTGTAGAATACAAAGTGAAAGAAAGCTTTTAAAAACTAGTGCAAAAGAGTTAGAGCTGTGTTCCACCACCAGCATTGTGTGATCTGTTTCTTGTCACTCGCAGATTGCAAAACGTTAGGACATTAAGCTACTGATGTAAACTGCACACAGGAACGCTTCCATTAGTGACATTCAATTGTGTCACCATTTTACCCAATTTACAAATGACATTCCTGCTGCATTTTTCATGCATTTGTTCTTGTGTTAAAAGTATGGGAGTGCAGGAAAATTACATTGCAATTTCAGAGCTTTGTCATTTTCTTGCAATCTGGCAATTAAAAAAATGTCCAGCTTTCTTTTCCAATCTCCTTTTGCAAATTGCAATGACAGAACATGCGATAATCACATTGTCATTCAGTACACCTGGAATCGCAATCACATCATGGCCCATATGCAATTCACTTTTTCACTTGAGTTTTCTCCTAGGTGATATTTTCACCTAAAATGCTTTTTACATCACCAGCAAACAAACAAATACTCAAAATGATTTTGACAATACTTTTTCACCTACTTTTGGGTACTTTTTCCATTGCAAAGTGCTAAAAAGTTCATTTAAAGGGACTCCGAGCAGTGCAGAAACTATGGAAATATGCATATCATTTTAAACCTCTCTTTCTCCTCTTTCCAATGATATATAAACCGCCGCCCTACGCCTTTTAGTTTTCGCTATTTTCGAGATTGAAATTGCCGCGGCCGCGATTTCAATCGCGAAAATAAAGAAAACTAAAAGGCGTAGAGCGACGATTTAGGTGTCGCCAGAAAGAGGAGAAAGAGAGCTTTAAAATGATATCCATCTTTCCATAGTTACATTGTATTACACAGGACGACACTTTCCCCAGTGTCAGCAGCTCCATTCAGCAGAAAAAGTCGGCCTGTGTAATACAATGTAACTATGGAAAGATGGATATCATTTTAAAGCTCTCTTTCTCCTCTTTCTGGTGACACCTAAATCGTTGCCCTACGCCTTTTAGTTTTCTTTATTTTAGCGATTAAAATCGCGGCCGCGGCAATTTCAATCGCGAAAATAGCGAAAAGTAAAAGGCGTAGGGCAGCGGTTTATATATTTTTGGAAAGAGGAAAAAGAGAGCTTTAAAATGATATGCATCTTTCCACAGTTTCTTCACTGCTCGGAGTCCCTTTAAATTGAAGATGAAAAATTATCTCCTAGGAGAAAACTCAGGAGAAAAAGTGAATTGCATACGGCCCTATGATTCTTATTGAAAAACAGCCCTTAAAGGGAACCCAAGATGGGAGACATATGGACATATTAATTTCCTTTTAAAAAGTGCACAATGCCTACCTGTCCTGCTGATCTACTCCCTCTAATGCATTCAGCTATAGTCCCTGAACAAGCATGCAGATCAGATGTCTCTGACTCAAGTCTGGGTGGATTAGCCACATGCTTGTGTCAGTTGATTGATTCAGACTCTACTGACCAGAAAGTTGAGCAGAACTGTCAGGCACCTGCTACTGTTAAAAAGGAAATACATATTGTAGCCTTCATATGTTTATCACCTTGGATTCCTTTTAAGTTAATACACTTGGCAAGCTGCCAAACTTCAAATGTCAGCTTTCGTTTTTTTCCAACACAGATAGGCAACAAATTGAAAACTCTTAGCTGGCCAGTTGCCATGGACAACTTGCTAAATGGTCCTCACCATTTACCCTTACATAAATAAGCTCAGATTGTTAAAGTTGTTTTTTTTTTTTTTCTTAGTCTCTGCCAAGATATCATGAGCAGAGTGCAAAAGAGGCTGCATTCTGATCCTGTGTAGGACGACAAGATGCTTGCTGTGGAAATAATGGGTATGTTAAAAAAGAGTCCTTGGATAAAAGATCACTTTGGTTAAAAGGTTGGATGTAGAACAGAAAATGCTTCTTTATTTTGATGCTGTCCTACAAAAGAAGCTCTCTCAGCACTCTGCTGCTGTAAATGCCACAATAAATTACGCAGTGCAGATTGGGAATTGTTCAAGGATGTACGTATGGCTGGGTTTCATATAGTAAGCTTCATCGCATTTTTGATATATGTTTATGTACTCATACATGTAGGTAATGCTGAACCGCATTTAAATACTGAAGGAAAAAAAATCTTCTGAAATAAACATTCATGTAAAACCAAGCAATAGCGTTATCAGAATCACAACCATTTTTAAATTCTCGCATTCTGAATCATGACTAATTCAACATGAAATACATGGGAAGTAATTTCTTTTCCTGTGACACGCTTATCCATAGCAGTTCAAACACTCATCAAACCATCACTTTTGGTTCCATACTGTGAGATTGGCCAGTCAGATAGGAGAGACCGCGTGACACTGGGAATCATGACATCTCCATGATGTTATCAGTCACCACTCAGGCACTGCAATAGAATTGCTAGAGGCTTGTCTACATTGCATTTCTTGTCTTTATTTATGAAACACAATGTGCAATTTAAGATATGCTGCCCATCTGCCAAATTCAAGGTTGTTTAAATGTCATTGAGGAGTAATTAGGAGTGCACGGCTTACAATGGCTTATGTTCTCTGAATGTGACTCAAAGATCTTTAGAAATATGTTAAATTATGCCCAGAGAGCAGCGAGAAATAAATAAAAAAACCATTAAAAGAAAATTCTACTTTCATTTAATTTACAAAAAAAAAAATAGATTTATTGAGCAAAGAGGCACATTACAGTCAAGGAAATGGCCATGAAATAAACATAAACAATATGCAAAAATGCACACGATATAGATCAAGAAGAAACATCATGACACACAAAATCCTAAATGTATGACCGTGAACATATTCAACCGATAAGTAACAGAAAATGGAAACAATAATGATAAAACAAAACTAAAAAAATCAACTGAAAGAATAGCCAGATGAACAAATAAAACAGGTCCAAGTAACACAGCTTCATGATAAAAGAAAGGCGAGTAGAGTACTGGTACACAGGAGACACAAATTGTGAAAGAGAGGAAGGAAAGGCCCTATAATCGGACCATTCTGACTAAACAGAAACCTTTGACTTGTAAAGGAAATTACAGGAGCCAGCTGGTCCGTTTCCATTACCAGGTCAACTCTCTACAGAAAATGGGTGAGAGGAAGTGTTGCCGGTTTCCAATTAAATGCAATAACCCACCAGACAGTAAGTAGTGAATACAAGCCTAATAAAAGCCCCAGGAACCTCAGGTGCAGGGACATAAATGAGAGCCTGAGCTGGGGTACAAGATACACATACAATCCAGATCTGGACTCGACCCTTTTTAACCTCCCCGGCGTTCTATTGAGATCGCCAGGGAGGCTGCGGGAGGAGTTTTTTTTAAATTAAAAAAAAAACTATTTCATGCAGCCAACTTAAAGTTGGCTGCATGAAAGCCCACTAGAGGGCGCTCCGGAGGCGTTCTTCCGATCGCCTCCGGCGCCCAGAATAAACAATGAAGGCCGCAATGAGCAGCCTTCCTTGTTTGGCTTTCCTCGTCGCCATGGCGACGAGCGGAGTGACGTCATGGACGTCAGCCGACGTCCTGACGTCAGCCGCCTCCGATCCAGCCCTTAGCGCTGGCCGGAACTGATTGGTCCGGCTGCGCAGGGCTCGGGCGGCTGGGGGGACCCTCTTTCGCCGCTGCTCGCGGCGGATCGCCGCAGAGCGGCGGCGATCAGGCAGCACACGCGGCTGGCAAAGTGCCGGCTGCGTGTGCTGCTTTTTATTTGAAGAAAATCGGCCCAGCAGGGCCTGAGCGGCAGCCTCCGGCGGTGATGGACGAGCTGAGCTCGTCCATACCGCTCAGGAGGTTAAGCAAACCTTTAATTTTTTATTGTAATTCCAAAGAGCGGTGATACAGCAATATTATTATTTATTGCTGTATCACCGCTCTTTGGAATTACAATAAAAAATGAATATTAATATTAATAGTTTAAATATTAATTATTAGTTTAATAATTAATTTAAATATTAATCGTTTAAATGGGATAAACAGTCAGGGATTCTCTGCATTTTAGGGAGAAAAAGTGCATCTTATACGGCAAAAATATGGTAATTTTTCACCTTCTGTTTACAATAAGTTTCCAGCACTCTGCAACTGCAAAAGTACCAAACAGTATGTGAAAAAGGTACTGCCAACAATTTTTAGAGTATTTTCTTGCTTGCTTAAAGAGACACTTAAGCCAGAAAAAAAAAATGAGTTTTACTCACCTGGGGTTTCTACCAGACCCCTGCAGCAGTCCTGTGCCCTCGCAGTCACTCACTAATCCTCTGGTCCCCCGCTGCCAGCTAGTTTCGTTTTTGCCGACAGGCCCGTCAAAACTGGCCACACGTAGCTTTTTCCGCATTCCCGACTGCAATTAGCGCTATTGCGGGCTGCAATGCGTACACAAATACGTGTTGCCGCATATCTATGCGTGCGTAATGCGGCAACGCGTATTTTTGTACGCATAGCGCTAATTGCAGTCGGGAATGCGGAAAAAGCTACGCGTGGCCAGTCCTGACGGGCCTGTCGGCAAAAACGAAACTAGCTGGCAGCGGGGGACCAGAGGATTAGTGAGTGGCTGCGAGGGCACAGGACTGCTGCAGGGGGCTGGTAGAAACCCCAGGTGAGTAAAACTCATTTTTTTTTTCTGGCTTAAGGTTCACTTTAAAAAGCATTTTGTTGATAAGATATGTAAATATTACCAAGGAGAAAAAGTGAATTGGATCAGGCCCAGAGAGAGAGGCTCAGCCAGGGGAAGGCAGGGTGACTGAGGCTGATGAACACATTGGCCTCAATTCACCAGTGGTTACCGACCTATTTATCTCATGGGAGGTAATTTACCTCCTGTGATATCTCCAAATAGCAATTCTCCAGAAGTATAGGGTGAAATATCGACAGAGAGAAATCCATGCGATAAATGTGCGATAAATAGGCGATAGTTAGTCGTTATTTTTTCTCAAAATCACAATTCACCAGGGAAAAAAGGGGGTATGGCCATTCATTATTTTTTCATCTATTTATCCCCTGAATGTACCTGGAGATATGTGGTTTTTCTCACAGCTGCTGCAGCTCACTCTGCAGCTAGTTTACAAGCAGCACACAGTAACAGCTTATACTGTACATATTTTAGGCACCAGAGAGCAGCTCACTCTGCAGCTAGTTTACTAGCAGCACACAGTAACAGCCTATACTGTACATATTTTAGGCACCAGAGAGCAGCCCATTTACAATATTAAGCAATATTAAGTATTTACAATATTAAGTGGATGGGCGAAAGGAAGGAGGAATCTGGATACATTTTTCATCGGGAGTGAGTGTGAAAATGTATCCAAATACCTCCTCCGTTTCGCCCATCCACTTAATATTGTAAATGCTTAATATTGCTTAATATACTTAATATGCAGAACGAAGGGAGGGATTTGTAAAGGAAGGAGAGGGTCAAAAACAGGGAGGGAAACCCTCTGCGGTCACATGCTGGTAATAACCTCCTCCTCCTACCCACAATCCTTTACTTCCAGCATCCAGAGAGGCAACGTATCACATGCAAATCACTAACACCGCATAACTATCGACCGTTTATCGCAGTTTTCGCATCCATATCGCTCCATTATCGCATCATTATCGCCTGCTATCGAACACTCCTCTCTCTATCCTCTCACAGTGGTGAATTGCAAGCAAAGTGTTAAAATACCGCATGAGATAAAATACCGACTGTAACGCTCGGTGAAGCACAGAGAGGTCTGATTACCGGTGACCTGCAGCGTCACGGGGAATACAGACGTATACTAGATTATATGTGATCTGCAGTATCACCGATAATCCAATATACTAGCTAACCTCTGTTCACCGGAGTAGAGTGTAGTGTTTAGGTGTAACAGTAACACTTAGAGGACTAGGCCTCAGTACAGTAAGACGTACTGTACAGATTACTTCCGCAACCCTGAGCTCTCCAAGACGGGAGGAGTCAGACTACTAGCAGGAAGTATCTTCTGAAAGTCACCCTCAGGCGGAAGGGTTACTAACAGAACGAGGAACCTCCTCCAATGGTGAGGTCGGTTCTCGAGGTCGGACAAGCCAGGTCGTACACACACAGACAGATAAAGTACAAGATCGAGAGGCAGAAGCGGAGTCAAAGTACAGGCAGGGTTCGGCAACGGGGTATCAGAAATATCGGAGTACAAAATCAGGAGGCAGAGGCGGAGTCAAGGTACAGGCTGGGTTCAGCAACGGAGTATCAGAGATAACGAGGTACAAGGTCAAGGTTCAGAAGGATAGTCGAGGCAGGCAAAGGTCATAACAAATAATCACAATCAAACTAGTACTTTAAGCTATCAACAAATCTAGCTTAGTGTAGGATTACAGCTCCAGCTGGTCCCGGCACACTAACGGATCTGACTAACGGATCTGGGTGCTCCCACGTATGTGAACGCAACGCCAGACAAGGAACAAATGAACAGCTAGCAGTATATATACATATCCTCTCTCCAGCACCTCCCTAAGTGCTGGACCAATGAGGTGTGGAGCCAGGATCAGCTGACCAGCCTGGTCAGCTGACCCCTTCCTTGCTGCCATATATCCCCTGCCTGAGTGCGCGCGCGCGCGTCACTCTAAAACTAGAGGGACTACGAGTCCCAGCCAGCGCAGCCCCGCTCAGCGGTGACTCCGCAGCGGGGACCTGCGGGCTACTCGCCGCACCCAACGCGGCGGTTTCGCCGCGTTCTGCGGCCTCATGCACGGAGGCAGCCGCCTCATGATGCGAGGAGGCGGCTGCCTCTCCGTGCGAGACAAGGCTGAGTGCGGAAGGAGCCGCCCGCCGCCGGCTCATGGCGGCGGCTCCTCCGCGCTTTCTCACAGTACCCCCCCCCCCCCGAGGAGTGGACTCCGGACAGCTCCTTCCAGGTTTCCCTGGATGTGCCGCATGAAACTCTCTCACCAACTCGTCCGCATGCATGCGGTTCCCAGGCACCCATTGCCTCTCCTCAATGCCGTACCCCTTCCAATGTACGAGATATTGCACCGAATTCTGTACAGTACGTGAATCAATTATCTTTTCCACCTCGTATTCAGGTTGGGCATCCACCAACACAGGAGGGGGAGGAGTGGGACCCACCTGGACCGCTGGCTTAAGAAGGGAAACATGAAAAGACCTTACCCCCCGCATGCTAGTGGGAAGTTCGACAGTATAAGTAACATTGTTGATCTTTTTGGTTATCGGAAATGGACCCACAAACCTGGGACCAAGCTTATTAGAAGGTTGTTTTAGGGCCAAGTGACGTGTGGACACCCAAACCGGGTCTCCTGGTTGGAATCTCCACTCCACCGACCGTCTCTTGTCGGCTTGACCCTTCTGACTCAAGAAGGCCTTCTCCAGGTTATTTCTTACTGTCCCCCACAGGTCCTTGAATGACCTTTGCCAGACCTCCAGGGCTGGAAACGGAGTGGAGGCTATAGGCAATGGGGAAAATTTGGGTGATCTTCCCGTCACTACTTGAAAAGGCGAAAAACCGGAGGACGAGTTTTTTAAATTATTTTGGGCAAATTCTGCAAACGGCAGAAATCTGACCCAATCGTCCTGTGCTTCAGCTACATAACACCTTAAGAACTGCTCTAACGATTGATTTATTCTCTCAGTCTGGCCGTTGGTCTGAGGGTGATATCCAGACGAGAAAGACAGTTTTATGTCCATGAGCTGGCAAAAAGCTTTCCAAAAACGTGAGACGAATTGAACTCCCCTGTCTGAGACTATGTTTTCGGGAATACCGTGCAAACGAAAAACATGCGTAATGAACAACTCGGCCAGTTCTTGAGCGGAGGGGAGTCCTTTCAAAGGTACAAAATGGGCCATTTTGCTAAACCGGTCGACCACGATCCAAATGACCGCCATTCCCTCCGACCTGGGAAGTTCGCCTACAAAATCCATGGACAGGTGGGTCCACGGTTCAGTCGGGGTGGGCAATGACTGCAAGGTACCGACAGGTGCCAGCCGGGAGGGTTTACTCTTGGCACATGTCACACACTCCTTCACATATTCCTTGCAATCCGCCGCCAGAGAAGGCCACCAGGCGCATCTGGCTACTAAATCTTGTGTTCTGGATGCCCCCGGATGCCCTGCATTCTTATGTGCGTGGAACATCTCCAGAACCCGAAGGCGAAACGGCAGAGGAACGAACAGAACCCCTGCGGGCTTCCCTTCCGGGATGTCCTGCTGAAAGGGACTCAGCGTCTCCCTCCAATCCTCCCAAGTACCAGTGGCTGCCAGTATCAATCTCTGAGGAATAATGGTCTCAGGAACGGAGGGCTGTGCTGTCTCTGCCTCAAAGCATCTGGACAAGGCATCTGCCTTAACATTCTTGCTCCCCGGGGTATATGTAATGATGAAGGTGAACCTGGAGAAAAATAGCGACCATCGAGCCTGACGAGGGCTCAACCTCTTAGCCCCCTCGATGTATTCTAAGTTCTTATGATCGGTGTAAACCGTAATGGTATGCTCAGCTCCTTCTAACCAATGTCGCCATTCCTCGAAAGCTAATTTGATGGCCAGGAGCTCCCTATTACCAATATCATAATTCTTCTCTGCAGGGGAAAACCTGCGAGAGAAATAAGCGCAAGGGTGCATTCTACCCTGCAAGCCTGATCGCTGAGACAGCACAGCCCCCACTCCTACCTCTGAAGCATCCACCTCCACAATGAACGGGAAGGACGTATCCACATGTCTGAGGATGGGTGCTGAACAGAATAGGCCCTTCAGAGTGGAAAAAGCATGTAAAGCCTCAGGAGACCAGTGAGTTGTATCTGCCCCTTTCTTGGTGAGACTTGTAAGGGGAGAAATGACTGTGGAGTACCCCTTTATAAACCGTCTATAGTAATTGGCAAAGCCAAGAAAGCGCTGCAGAGATTTCAACCCCACCGGCTGTGGCCACTCCAGCACAGCCGAAACCTTGGCAGGATCCATTGACAGGCCTGTGGTGGAAATTATATACCCCAAGAAGGCGACGGACGTTACTTCAAAGATACATTTTTCAAGTTTTGCATATAAGGAGTTCTGCCTTAACAGATTCAAAACAAACCTCACATGGTCTCTATGTTCAGAGAGGTTGTTGGAGAAGATAAGAATATCATCAAGATAGACTAAAACAAATTTCCCCAACACCTCTCTAAATACCTCGTTAATGAGTTCCTGGAAGACGGCCGGGGCATTACAGAGCCCAAAGGGCATCACCAGGTACTCGTAATGCCCGTCTGGTGTATTAAAGGCCGTCTTCCACTCATCGCCCTTTCTTATGCGTATCAAGTTATACGCGCCCCGCAAATCTAGTTTAGAGAAGATTTTAGCGTCTGTAATTTGTGTGAACAAATCGTCTATCAGTGGCAGGGGATAGCGGTTCTTGACTGTAATTTTGTTAAGGCCGCGATAATCAATGCAGGGTCGCAGGCCTCCGTCTTTCTTTTTAACAAAAAAGAAACCAGCTCCAGCAGGTGACCGAGACGGCCGAATGAAACCTTTGGCCAAGTTTTCACGTATATAATCCTGCATGGCTACTTTTTCGGGTCCCGACAGGTTGTACAAATGACCCCGGGGAGGTACACATCCTGAACGGAGGTCAATGGGACAATCGAAAGGGCGATGTGGGGGCAACTTGTCTGCTGCCTTGGGACAGAACACATCGGAATACTCGGAATATTGGTCGGGTACCCCCTCCACCTGAATTCTGGTTTGCCCCAGGGTCAACTTCCCCAAACACTGCTGAAAACAACGAGGTGACCAAGTGGTTAACTGCCCTGTGGCCCAGTCTATTTGAGGTGAGTGGAGTTGCAACCAGGGCATGCCTAGGATGATAGTGGAGGTTGACATGTGCAATACAAAAAACGATAATTGTTCCCCATGAAGTACCCCTATGGTGACCTTCACCTCCGGAGTCTGAGACAGTGCACGATTCCGTTGCAGAGGGGAATCGTCCACTGCTGTGACCTGAATGGGGGGTCTCACAGGAGAAAGGGGGATACCCAATTCCTGCGCAAACTCAAAATTCATAAAATTGGCCGCTGAGCCCGAATCAATAAATGCCTCAGTGGCCATAGACTTATTCTCCCATGTAACCGTACAAGGGAGCAGTAACTTCTTTTCCTTAAGGGGTGCAGTTTGTGTGCCTAGGGTGTCACCCCCCACTATTCCTAGGCAAACTCGTTTCCCGACCTGTTGGGACAGTTTCGCACCCTATGCCCTGCTGCTGCACAGTACAGGCACAGCTGTTCTGTCATTCTTCGCCTTCGCTCTACCTGGGTCAGTCTCGACCGACCAATCTGCATTGGTTCGGGCGGCGGCAAGGCTGGGGAGGGAGAGACAGGCGGAGAAGGTGTTACTAGGGGTGTAGCGGACGGTGCCACATATGATGTCACCCTGACACGGTGACTGCCCCTAGCCTGCCTCTGATGGCGCAACCTGCGATCCACTCGGATGGCCGATGATATGGCCTCGTCAACTGTCTTGGGCTCGGGTACTGTTAACATTAAGTCGGAGACCTCCTCCGACAACCCAGACAAGAAGTAATCCATTAAAGCAAAGTTGTCAAATCTAGCCGTGACTGACCACCTACGGAACTCTGCCGCATAATCCTCAACCGAACCTCTGCCTTGCCGCAGGAGTTTGAGCTTCCGCTCAGAGGACGCAGCAAGGTCAGGGTCGTCGTAAATTACGGCCATGGCCTTAAAGAATTCTTCTACTGAGGTCAGAGCTATCTCAGTAGAGGGTAGGTTATAAGCCCAGGACTGGGAGTCGCCAGTCAGCAACGTTTTAATAAAAATGACCCGTTGGGTCTCAGTCCCCGAGGATCGGGGTCTCAATTCAAAATATGATAGCACTCTACTCCTGAAATTCCGGAAGTCAGACTTGTGGCCGGAAAATTTTTCGGGTACAGGCATACGTATATCATCACTAGGAGGGGATCGCACTGAATCAACTGACGTCTGGAGGGTTCGCACAGAGCCTGATAGGACATCAATCATAGTCTTGTGGCTACCCAGCACTTGGTTGATGTTTTCCACCGAAGTGGCAAGTGCGCCCAGACGGTCAGTGTGTGCGTCCATTTGCATTTTTTGGGTCTGGCGTTCTGTAACGCTCGGTGAAGCACAGAGAGGTCTGATTACCGGTGACCTGCAGCGTCACGGGGAATACAGACGTATACTAGATTATATGTGATCTGCAGTATCACCGATAATCCAATATACTAGCTAACCTCTGTTCACCGGAGTAGAGTGTAGTGTTTAGGTGTAACAGTAACACTTAGAGGACTAGGCCTCAGTACAGTAAGACGTACTGTACAGATTACTTCCGCAACCCTGAGCTCTCCAAGACGGGAGGAGTCAGACTACTAGCAGGAAGTATCTTCTGAAAGTCACCCTCAGGCGGAAGGGTTACTAACAGAACGAGGAACCTCCTCCAATGGTGAGGTCGGTTCTCGAGGTCGGACAAGCCAGGTCGTACACACACAGACAGATAAAGTACAAGATCGAGAGGCAGAAGCGGAGTCAAAGTACAGGCAGGGTTCGGCAACGGGGTATCAGAAATATCGGAGTACAAAATCAGGAGGCAGAGGCGGAGTCAAGGTACAGGCTGGGTTCAGCAACGGAGTATCAGAGATAACGAGGTACAAGGTCAAGGTTCAGAAGGATAGTCGAGGCAGGCAAAGGTCATAACAAATAATCACAATCAAACTAGTACTTTAAGCTATCAACAAATCTAGCTTAGTGTAGGATTACAGCTCCAGCTGGTCCCGGCACACTAACGGATCTGACTAACGGATCTGGGTGCTCCCACGTATGTGAACGCAACGCCAGACAAGGAACAAATGAACAGCTAGCAGTATATATACATATCCTCTCTCCAGCACCTCCCTAAGTGCTGGACCAATGAGGTGTGGAGCCAGGATCAGCTGACCAGCCTGGTCAGCTGACCCCTTCCTTGCTGCCATATATCCCCTGCCTGAGTGCGCGCGCGCGCGTCACTCTAAAACTAGAGGGACTACGAGTCCCAGCCAGCGCAGCCCCGCTCAGCGGTGACTCCGCAGCGGGGACCTGCGGGCTACTCGCCGCACCCAACGCGGCGGTTTCGCTGCGTTCTGCGGCCTCATGCACGGAGGCAGCCGCCTCATGATGCGAGGAGGCGGCTGCCTCTCCGTGCGAGACAAGGCTGAGTGCGGAAGGAGCCGCCCGCCGCCGGCTCATGGCGGCGGCTCCTCCGCGCTTTCTCACACCGACCTTTTATCTCTTACTAACTTTTCTCTGGTAAATTGAGGCCAATGGCAGCTGCTTTCATCATGTCTTGTGGACCTTGTGGTGGTAAAGATGGCTTCCAGATGGGTTGCATGATCTGACTGAGGTCTGGGTGAGTAACTGTGTAACCTACCTATACACTAAGCCGTGAGCTGAGCACCACCATTAAACAAGGAAGGAGCTGGGGCACTGTGTATTCTGAAGCCCACCACTAAACACTAATTATATGGGAGGACTGACTGCACTTTGAGGCAGTTGGGGCTGATGATATGTTGCATGAGGGGGTTATTTTTGGGGGTCGTTGATAACATCGGGGCAATGGTCAGAGTAAAGTAGCATTGAGGGGGTTATGCTGCTTGGGAGGGCATTTTTAACTCGGGATTGCAGCGCATATAATTGGAGGAGAGATGTGCTGCATTGTGTGTACAATGTCTGAACCCAATCTAGACAGATTTTGGGGGGAGCTGTGTGGAGTAATTGCTGCATTTTATATGTGGGCTAATACCCTAATGTGAGTTTAACCACTTCACCACTGAGGGGTTTTACCCCTTGAACACCAGAGCAATTTTCACCTTTCAGCGCTCCTTCCATTAATTCGTCTATAACTTTATTATTACTTATCCCAATGAAATGAACTATATCTTGTTTTTTTCGCCACCAATTAGGCTTTCTTTAGGTGGGACATTATGCCAAGAATTATTTTATTCTAAATGTGTTTTAATGGGAAAATAGGAAAAAATGTGGGAAAAAATTATTACTTTTCAGTTTTCGGCCATTATAGTTTTTAAATAAAGCATGCTACTGTAATTAAAACCCATGAAATGTATTTAACCATTTGTCTCGGTTATAAAACCATTTAAATTATGTCCCTATCACAATGTTTGGCGACAATATTTTATTTGGAAATAAAGGTGCATTTTTTTCAGTTTTGCATCCATCCCTAATTACAAGCACATAGTTTATAAAGTAACAGTGTTATACCCTCTTGACATAAATATTTAAAAAGTTCAGTCCCTAAGGTAACTATTTGGTGTTTTTTTTATTGTATTTTTTTTTTTTTAAATTACAAAAAAAAAATAAAAAAATTGGGGAGTGTGGGAGGTAATGAGTTAATTTATTGTGTAAATGTAATGTTTGTTTATGTAAAATTCTTTTAGGGTGTAGTTTTCTATTTGGCCACAAGATGGCCACAGTGTGTTTGTTTACATGCGACCTGTAAGCGTCCTTCTGGACGCTTACAGGAAGCAGTAAGAGGCTGGGAAGATCACAATGATCGCGCTGTTTCTAATAGAAGCAGCACGATCATTGCGGGGGCTTAGATCAACGAACGGGAATGGATTTTCCCGTTCATTGATCTCTGTGCGAGCAGGCGGCGGCGTGCACGAGCAGCGGGTGCGCGCGCACGACCGGCGGGGGCGCGGACAGCGGCGGTAGCGCGGAAGGTACGGATTTCTCCGTCCCTGGTTTTTTAGGGGGGAAAAAAGGGACGGAGAAATTCGTACCGCGGGGGTTTAAGTGGTTAAAGAGACTCTGTAACATGAAAAAGATCCCCTAGGGGGTACTCACCTCGGGTGGGGGAAGCCTCCGGATCCTAATGAGGCTTCCCACACAGTCCTCTGTCCCACGGGGGTCTCGCTGCAGCCCTCTGAACAGCTGGCGACAGGCCCAACTGTAATTTCAATATTTACCTTTGCTGGCTCCAGCGGGGGCGCTGTGGCTGCTTTCCTCTCCGAACTACACGGAAATACCCGATCTCAGTCGGGTCCGCTCTACTGCGCAGGCGCCGGAAACTTGCGCCTGCGCAGTAGAGCAGACTCGACGGCGATCGGGTATTTCCGTGTAGTTCGGAGCCGACAGCCGTCAGAGCGCCTGCGCAGGAGCCAGGAAGGTAAATATTACGTCACGGCTGCACGGAGGGCTGCAGCGAGACCCCCGTGGGACAGAGGACGGCGTGGGAAGCCTCATTAGGATCCGGAGGCTTCCCCCACCTGAGGTGAGTACCCCCCAGGGGATTTTTTGAGGTTACAGATCCTCTTTAAAGCAGAATAACTTTATTTAGCACTGCACTCACAATGTATGCCTCAGGCAGCAAAATGTCTAGAACCTGCCATGCTGATATGCCTGCTACTTGGTGAGGTCCGATGGAGGGTGAACCAGCAGAAGTCACTTATAACTTCAGGTATTTACAGGATGATATGTGGGGATCCAAAGAACATTACAGAAAAAAGAAATAGACCCCAGGAGCCCAGTATGATGTAGTATTTTGTGATACCTGATAAGGTAACAGGATATAGAATAGAGGTCCTTACAAATGTGGGTTGAAGCACTCGCAACCACAATATGAGATTGGGATTGAGATTAGAGATGAGCACATCATGCACTTACTATAGCTGCAGCATGTACTTCCAATATTTTAAACTCTCACTTATGAAACCACCATCCACATACTCCTAAGGCTTGAATGCAACTAAACTGCATAGCTTGCATATCCATTCAAAATGCATTAGTCCAGTCGAGCGTATGGATAGTAGAGATGGCCCGAACGGTTCGCCGACGAACTTCCGGGGTTCGCGATCGCGGAGAACCTCAAACTTTTCCGGAAGTTCGGTTTTCCCCCATAGTGCATCATGAGAGTCAACTTTGACCCTCTACATCACGGACAGCAGGCACATTGTAGCCAATTAGGCTATACTCCCTCCTGCAGCCCCACCCCCCACCCCCCTTATAAAAGGCAGGCAGCGTCAGGCTTTTCACTCACTCGTGTGCCTGCAGTAATTAGTGAAGGGATAGCTGCTGCAGACTCTCATAGGGAAAGCTTAAGCTGGCCACTAACGGTCCAATTTCTAACGAAAAATCGTTGGAGCGATCAGAAATTCTGATCGGACGAAAAATCGTTCACTACACCATCAACTAACCAATCATTGCTTCCTATCTATCACGAGCACCAAGAAAATCCAAATTTTCGTTCGACGAAAATTCATTCGGGCGACATTTTTTTCACTCATTCATAATCGATTGTGTCCACCTATGGAGATTATTTACAACCAATCCGATCAGAATTTCTGATCGCTCGAACAATTTTTCGCTACAAATTGGACAGTTAGTGACCAGCTTTAGTTAGGCTCTTGTAGGCTTCTTAGCTTGCTCCTTGCTGATTCTTATTGCTAAAAAAGCACCCCACAACAGCTCTTTTGAGAGCTAATCTTGTTCTTGTGATCTATTTTTTTTGTGTGTGTGTCCCACTGACACTTGTGTTGCATAGACAGCCTTGGTAATTCCTACAGTGTGTGCCACTGCCAGGCCCAGCGCATTCAGTGACTACCTGTGTGTGTGACAGGTGCACATTACCCATCACTGCATATACCTACTACTACCTGTTGTTCACTTCAGTGCACCCACCCACCTACGTGAGCGCACACAGTGTCACTGTGCCTGTCCGGGACCTGTCTGTGTGTGACAGGAGCACATTGTAATACCCATCACTGCATATACCTACTACTATCTGTTGTTCACTTCAGTGCATCCACCCACCTATGTGAGCGCACGCAGTGTCACTGTGCCTGTCCGGTACCTGTCTGTGTGTGACAGGTGCACATTGTAATATCCATCACTGCATATACCTACCTGTTGTTCACTTCAGTGCACCCACCTACCTACGTGAGCGCACGCAGTGTGATATTTAACACCACCAGTCACTCTACCTGTTCACGGTACATGTGTGTGACAGGTACACATTTGTAATACCCATCACTGCATATACCTACTTGTTGTGTTCAGTGCACCCACCTACCTATGTGAGAGCACGCAGTGTGACTTACCACTCCGTGCATACCTGTTAACTGCACTTGTGTGATTCCACATTCTATTAGTCAAGTCAGTGCATACCTTTCACTTCATCCCCCCGAATATGGACAAAATAAAAAGGTAGAGGCAGGCCACCTGGCAGGTCTGTTCGAGGTTGCGCTGTCGTATTCAGAAGAAGGCACATGCCATCAACCCCCAATATTGTCAGGACGTAGTTGACTGTTTAACACAGAACACCTCATCTTTCTCAGCTTCCGCACTGAAGCGTGACATATCTTCCTCCTCCTGCTCTGATTCTGGCACCCCACTTAACACTCAGTCAGCCGCCACCACCAAAGTTCCATCACCCCAGGGCTCAGTGGTGTGGAATTTTTTTTGTGTGTCTGCCTCAGATGAGAGCAATGCCATCTGTACTCTCTGCCACTGAAAATTGAGCCATGGAAAGACCAAGACCCGCGTAGGGACAACTACCTTACGAAGGCACATGATTACAAAGCACAAACTGCAATGGGATGACCACCTGAGGAAAAGCAGCACACAAAAGCAAAGCCACACACCGCAGTGGAAGATACCAGGTCGCAATTTTGCTCAAAAAAGGCGATACCTAAACTGTACCGTGATGTTGAAAGGCAAGTGGTGACATCTCTGGCACACAGCGTTGGGTCAAGGGTCCTTTTGACCATGGATGCCTGGTCTGCAAAGCACGCTCAGGCCTGCCCAAACACTAAGTCAGTCCCCACACACAGCATCTCTGCCTGCACGCCGTGTGACTGCCTGCCCCAAGACTAAGTCGCTCCCCACACAGCATCTCTGCCCGCAGGCCGGTTGACTGCCTTCTCCGCCACCACCAACAGGGTCCAAGACTCCAGGTGGATTCCTGAATTTTTAAAGCCGCTGCTAGCAGCAGCCGCTATAATAATTTTTCTGGTGCGTGTACATGCCTACCTAATTTTCCTGGCTGCACTGCAGCTGCAACAACAAAACAAAAGGCATGTACATGTGTTAATTCCCCTCCGTGAACATTACCTTGCCGTGGTGAAGAGGCTTGTGTATCACAATGAAGCAATGACCGCCAGCTATATGAGTGTCATGGGGAGGGGCGGGGGTAGGGAGGGCACACCCACAATAATAAGGTCGTTGCTTCATTGTGGACGGACCAAATTTGATCAGCTGGACAGTCACTGTTCTGTCATTCAGCTACCTCAGCCCGGCGACCATATGGGCTGGAAAGCCGCCATCACCTGCACTCTCGTCATGGTGCCCACCAGTACAGCACAGCTGTCACTACACAAACAGCTGTCTGCAGTCACTGCATACCTTTCACTGCCTCTGTGACTGCACATTGTATTATACCTGGCAGTAAGTGCAAACCTTTCACTTAAACGGATGGCAGACTTGCCCTCCATAACCGATTCTTGTTACAGGTAGTAAAGTCGATCAGTGTCATATATAGCAGGACCTCGAAAGTCCTCCTGTATTGTTATTTTTGGTCACTACCTCGGGATGTGCGTGCCATGCTGCCTTCCTTGGATGTGTGGTAGCCGTTCCTGCTTCTTTGCCCACAGCGTGCCTGCTGCCTTCCTGTGATGTGTGGTGGTGGTAGCCGTTTCTTAGGCTCCCACTCCGGACCTGAATCGAACCCTGATTCCCCGGGCATTACCCGTGGTCACTCACAATGGCACACTTGCCCTCCATAACAGATTCTCGTTGCAGGTACTGAACAGCAAGCAGAAGAAGTATTTAAAAAAATTAAGCTTTAACAATGGTAGAGAAAGAACCATCGAAAGTTGATAAGGCAGTCAGACATTACCCGATATCACTGAGGAAGAACAATCTCGGCATGGTGCGCACCAGTCCAGCACGGCCGTCACAACACAAACAGCTGTTTGCGGTGCGCTACACAGTGAGTTTGGTGTGTCAGTGTGAAGCAGTACTCTAATTACACTCCCTGATTGATGTATACACATGCACAAATGCCAACATCTTTTGCAGCACATTACAGAGTATATATGCCATTCCAAAGTGACCTATGTCCTGCTTATTGTATTATTATATGGCCCTGCCTCCATGTTGGCTGCACAGTGTCACCTGTATATGGTCTTTTGGTGACAAAAAACCCTCCTGACCAGGAAGGTGACACGCTACCCTGTCTGCCATCCTGTCCTGCCATTGCCTTGGGCCATTTTCAGCAAGGGGGCAGAATCAGATTTATGTACTGGAACCCAGCTGATACAGGGTTCCGATGAAACTTATCATAAGACAATGGCCCATATGTAATTCACTTTTTCACCTGAGTTTCCTACTAAGAGATAATTTTCATATTCTATTTAAAATACATTTTAAGCAGTAAAAAAGTACTATCAAAATTATTTTGAGTATTTTCTTGCTTGCTGGTGGTTTAAAAGCATTTCATTGACAAGGGCACATATGCAATTCACTTTTTCTCCTGAGTTTTCTCCTAGTTGATAATTTTAAACTTGTCAGTAAAATTTTTAAATCACCACCAAGCCAAAAAAAAAAAATACTCAAAATAATTTTGATAGTACTTTTTCACCTACGTTTTGGTACTTTTTCCATTGCAAAGTACTGAAAAGTTAATCTAAATCGAAGATGAAAAATTATCTAGTAAGAGAAAACTCAGGAGAAAAAGTGAATTGCACAAGGGCCAATGTGTTGGGACATTCTAACTTTTAAAGTGAACCCAAAGTGAGAGTGATATGGAGGCTGCCATATTTATTTCCTTTTAAACATCCTGCTTATCTATTTGGCTGCAGTAGTGAACTGAATTACACCAGAAACAAGCATGCAGCTAATCTTTTGAGTTCTAACAATATTGTCAGAAACCCCCAACCTGCTGCATGCTTATTCAGGGTCTATGGCTGGAAGTATTAGAGGCAGAGGACCAGCAGGGCAGCCAGGCAACTGGTATCGCTTAAAAGGAAATAAATATGTCAGCCTCCATATTATTCTCACATCGGGTTCCCTTTAAGCATTAGCATAACTCTGTTTTTTTTAATGTACACCTGAAATGCATTTTAACTAAACGTAGGATAAAGCTATAGAGTAGCTGTTAAATAGAAATCAAAACTAGTCCTTGATAAGTGTACTTGTTGGCGGAGTGAAGGCAGGAACAAAAAACATTGATCAGGCCCTAGTGCTCTACAGGAGTATAAGGGGATTCTTCCTTTATTACAAATTCTTCACAGATGATCTGAACCAGGTTTATGGGTGACAGACAACACCTCGGCGTTGAATATGCACAACATTCTCAGTGGATTCACAATAGCCCTGCGGGGAGTGCATATGTGGCGTTAGTATAGTACAAATTTGTAGTCCCCAAATCCAAATTTAACAACATATCAAATTAATTGATTTCATGAGCAAAGAGAGTGCATACATTTGCAAACAAACTTTTCATAAACCTGCATCAACACAGAATTATCTGCATCTCATTGACCATCTCTGCTAATGACACAACTACACATCAGGCCGTATTCTTGCAGCTCAGATGTTATTTATTATACCGTATAAAAAAGTTTCCAGTGTACATATCAGATATAGAGTCACAATCAGATCTGATTTTGAAAATACAGTGACTGCTTTATTGCAGCAGCACAAGTAACCTGTATTTTGATTAGTTTATTTTATTTTTCTGGACTAAGCATTGCAATTACTGTAATGTTATTTAAGAGGACTTTTATCTGAGAAACAGAACATTTTATCATATTTTCGCTTTTAACTACGGTTTAAATTTATTGGGAGTTGGAGTCGCTCCATTTTTCCCCGTCTCCGAATCCAGGTACCCAAAATTGCTCCGACTCTACAACCCTGCCTGCCAAGATACGGAAATGTTTCCTTGCTTGACCAAATTTAGGCTTTCATTCTTTAATATTCTGGATTACCCAGTGTTTGGAAGTAATTATGGTCCTGGTATGAACAGGCAAAAAAGAGAGTTTTCAGTCTTCCCTAGCACCACTAAACAAAGAAGAGTTACCATCCTGGATGCTTTTGTCATCTCAGGCAGCCTAAGCTTAATTCATTTGGGAGGTTTGAAGACTGAGGAGTGTGGAGCTTACAGAGACACTATTGTGAAGCTTCATGTGCTGTTTCTCTTTAAGATTTGCTAGGCAAGCTGCCTGTGTTCAGGAATACTGCAGTGATTTCCAGCCTGTTTCTCTACGGAACAAGATGAGCTCTTTGCACTTTAAGGAAAATAAGCATCTTTACAATCAGTGCAGATCACTGCTTGCTATTTGTGACTGCGACACCCCTAACTGTGCAGCATGAGGCCGGCTGTTCCCATATAGGCAGTGGAATTCATGAAACAATTTGGTTGAACTTTCACAGCCAAGGTATGAGATCTCATTCTTTTATCAACTGCTTTTATATTTGCAAATAGATGGTCACAGCTCAATGTTATTTGCGTGTTGTAGATACATGTTCTTCTGGCTGGTGGTAACATTAAATTTTTCTAAGTTTCCAAAATGCAAACACTATTTCTCTGTTGATGTAAGACCTGGTTCATTTATCTAACTACGCAATAAATGCACATGGCAGCTTAAAATAGACACCACAGAGATGTTCTAGCCTAAATCTGGAACATTTACAGCATTGATCACTTTCCCGTCAACAGTATACCTGCAAGCACTGTTTCATTCTATTCTGTGTACTCTTTTTGCATCTCGTGATGAGGTTTGATATTATGGATCAGACCTGGATTAGAAGTTTGGCCACAGGTGCTTACCAGTACGGTTGATATGTCAGGGAATGTCTTAATGTCTTAACTGAAAATCCAGTTTTATAGCTTCAAATGAAAACAGCTTGCGAGACAAGAGAGCCAGAACAATTACATTTTAGTATTCTCTATTGGGGTGGTTTGTACAGGTTGAGCTGCAGATTGTTGAAATTTGTAGAGCTTTCTTGTATAGTGGATATACGGATGCTCTATGCTCAATACTTGTAATCCTTAAACCAAACCTGAAGTGAAGATAAACTTATGAGCTAATGATTGTATGTGTCGTATTGGTAAATAGAACATTAGTAACATAGACTTGAGTCTCATATTTTCAATTATTATCATATTTCAATGTAGGGGTTCACTTTTAAGACTACATTCGAGACATCATCTGTGGCAGACTGTTGTAAAATATGCATTATTGTGTTGTAAAACTATGTAAGTAATATTCCTTTAAACCTTTTTGCATTAAAAGTTATCAGCAGCATTTTTTTCAGCCACTTAAGAGGGTTTTACCATATATTTACTTTTCAGGACAATGGGCTAAATTCCACAAGCTGTTCTACAAGCTTATTTGCATAGATAATTCTAGCTTTTGAAACACTTGCTCTTGAGGAAAACAGACTAGTACTACTAGTACTAAGTACCTATGTTTATCGCATTATTCCACTTAAAGTGCACCTAAGATGAGAAGCGCCTCAGGTTCCATACTTACCTGGGGCTTCCTTAAGCCCCTTTAAGGTTGTTCGTCCCCTTGCAGGCGCAGATCGCCCTTAGGGACAGGAACGCGGCAGTGGAGCGCGCCTGGCTGGGCCGCGCATGTGTAATGGAGCGCGACTCGGCCAGGCTTTCGGGGACAATGAAGGGTGACAGGAGTCACCCAGGGAGATGGTGAGGTACGAGCAGCCTTAACGGGGCTTAAGGAAGCCCCAGGTAAGTATTGTACCAGAGACGAGAAGCGTCTCTGGTACACTTTAAGGTATGCTTTAATTGCTATTGTTTAACAACATATCTATGCATTTATATTTATATTATATTTTTTCTTTTTATTTGTGAAGGCATGTGATATAAATGATAATAATAATAATGTATCAGGAGATCTATATTTTTATTTCAAAAACTGTTTAGACACATTTTATTGGTTTTGAAGCTTTACTATGTAAATAAGGAGATGGAGCATTTTGGTTTATACACATCAGTATGAAGTGCTATCGGCTGCGTGCACATATGACTATGGTAGGGATTAGACTGTGATCTCCTCTGAGGGACTGTTAGTAACAAGACTACGGGCTTGATTCACAAAGCCGTGCAAACTGTTTAGCACGGTTGTGCTAAACAGTTAGCACATGAAGTGCCGTTCTCGGACTGTTGCGCTCGCAAAGTGCCGCGATTCGCGCGACCGCAGCACTTTGGCGCGCAAAAGTCCGCGAACGGCACTTCATGTGCTAACTGTTTAGCACACTCGTGCTAAACAGTTTGCACGGCTTTGTGAATCAAGCCCTATATACTTTATTGGATTGGGTATGGCTAGTAGTGTTGGTGCTCGAACTTACTTGTGCTTCACAGCGCTCTTGACAAGACTTTGATACTTCCTCCTTTCAAGCCGGAAAGGAGAAAGCATCTGGGCCCATGCTACGCGAGTAAGTTTGCTGTTCAGGATAATTCAGGTTTTGGAATTCAATATGGCTAATGGCTGATACAATGTGAACTCTTTGCAGCACGGTGGTGTAGTGGTTAGCGCTCTCGCCTTGCAGTGCTGGGTCCCCCGTTAGAATCACAGCCAGGTCAACATCTTTAAGTCTGCAAGGAGTTTGTATGCTCTTCCTGTGTCTGCGTGGGCTTCCTCTGGGCACTCCAATTTCCTCCCACATCCCAAAAACATACAGATAAGTTAACTGGCTTCCCCCTAAATTGGCCCTAAGCTACAATAAAATACACTACACGATACATAATACATAGACATATGACTATGGTAGAGTTTAGATTGTGAGCTCCTCTGAGGGACAGTTAGTGACAAGACAATATATTCTCTGTACAGCAATGCGTAAGATGTCGGCACTATAAAAATACTAAATAATAAAAATATAATAATAACTCTAATTGGCCATCTCTCAAAGCCGCTATTCATCATTAAAGTACGCCTATCACAAATTTGGGAAATAGAAAGTTAAAATATGATGGAAATACACACAGGAAGAGATTATTTCATGGTAAAACTACATGTCACAGTGCTCAGTAGGTCCAAATATACAGACTGCTGAAATCTCTGAAATCTGGTGCAAATTAAAGTGAAAATAAAGTGGGAAGAGCTCCAGAACTTTCTTATTGGGCAATGAAGCAATCTATCACAATACGGATAAAAAAGGATGCTCAGTAGGAGGAAGCAACCAATATCTCTGGAGCTACTGATAAATGACCACAGTTTTATATGCAGTGTTTGTGCAGGCAACTTCTAATTATGTAAATTTTGCTTATCAGTTTTGTTTTTTTACGATTCAAGACAGGAGTATTTTAAAGAAGACATGCAGCTAAGTAGATCCAGGAGAGTTGGTATGGTCTTTTATGCTGGGAATACACGGTACGTTTATTCCCGCTGAATCGAGCTGCTGATGGGGGCCGCTGATAAAATCCGACGTGCCAAAGTAGAGGTGGAGAGAAGGCACAGTCAGACTCTGATGCATTTTTACCTGATCCGCCCTGGCCATGTGACTATTTTTTTTACTGTAATTAGTCTATATAAGTTTACTTATGATTGGTCATCTATTGAGGTATTCATTCTATCACGCCTAGTCATGTAGGGATGGAATTAAATCTCTCTGTTTGTCCTGTAAAATTTCTATCATATATAAGGATGCTATTTAAGAGATTTTAGTGGCATTGAAAAGTTTACAGTTTAGATGGATCATGCTCCTCTGAAATGCCTTTGATATTCTGTTACATTTATGCATTTTAAAGAGCAATTATAAACGAGTAATAATAAAAATGTAGTTTTATAGCAGTGCAGACTCAGGAGTCTGTAGTCAGACAGACCTGCTAGCTGACTGATCTGGGCTTTGGCACAGAAGTATTATTAGGTTTGACTGCATCCACTCTATTGGAGACTTTATATTTTATTTATTCGGCACAATCTAGAGAAAACACAGAACATTATGCAGCTTCAAAAAGTGCTCTGCATTTTAAGTTTCAAATGAAAAGCTGAGGACCTAAAGGTGACTGTGATCTAAGATATACATATAAAACCCTGTTCTTGCTAGTAACCACTTTTAGTGAAAAATTACAGTGCAAAGGTTAATGAATGAATTTCAAGAAAGTGGTAATTACGAAATGAAGCTAATGATGTAATGTTGGACAGTCTTCCTTTCTCTTATAGTGCAATCACTTTACTGTAATGAAACATCAGAACTATCTGCCGCTAATTGAACCGAGATCATGGAAATGGTTACATAAGAGAAGACTTGCATTCTGTGGTGAAAGAAAAGCTCAATGTGCATTCCATGGTGTAGAGCTAGTAATGAACGCATGGAATCTGAAAATCTGCCCATTGTTCAATCAGCTGCTTTTGCTATTGACAGAACTTAGCAAAGATCTACAATTCAGGCTAGTGATGCACAGAATATCTTCCTATGTTGCAAATCACTGATGACCCAGGAATTGACATAATGGCAATTAAAGAGACAATTAAAGCCAAAGTTCAGGCACCATAGTATTATATAAAAAGGAGACTATATGCTGCAACAATTCTTAGGTCCTCATTTTACCCTCAGCAGGCACATGCTGGCTGCTCCATCCCTTCCTCCCTTTCAGACAGTTTGAAGTCATGCTTTTTTTATGGGTCGATTTGCTACCTGGAGACTGCTGTAGCAGGACAAGATCTGCATCATGGATTGATTTGTCCTTCCTCTCTCAAGATTCATGTCTATCACAATCTCTAGACACCTGGAAGTGTCAGAACACCTGGGTGGTGAAGTTATAGAGACACAACTGTGTGTACATTGAAAGTTATTTTTTACACTACTGTCTTAGAGCTGTTAATTGAATGCTGGACGATATTAATTTGGCCCTTTGGGAACAGTGCATCAGGTGTTTGGTGTAATGCTTGCTTTGCTCACAATGTAATGAAGCAATGATTTTCCTGCCCATGGCTGCTTGGTGATAGACCTGCCATAGACCAGCTGTTAACAGTGGCTAGAACAAAGCCGAACTCACAAAAATAGCAGATTAATTGCACAGATAGTGGCATAAGGACAAACATCGTCGGAAAGGACTCACAAAGCAGTGCACAGAGTTTGGCTACTGTATAGCCAACCTCTGGATATCAGTGAAGGTAACTGATATAGCGCCCAGGGTTTGGCTATTATGTAGCTGAACACCACATCAGAAGTGCTACTGTTAGCTGTAGGTGGTGGTGGTGAGGGGGGTTAATGTTAGGTGTAGGTAGGGGTAGGTTAGTGTTAGGAGTAGGTAAGTAGGAGTGTTAGAGTGAGAGGTAGGTTAGATAAAGTGATAGTAGAATATAAGCAATATTACCAATATTCTGCTATCAAAATTATCCATTGCCCAATGGTGGAATATCAGTAATATAGCCAATATTGTACAAGCTGGCTTCAGACATTTGTGGATGCCTCTTTTCAAAGTATGACAATGTAATACCCAGCATAGTCTACATAGGCAAACGCAGGGGGGGGGGGGGGGATTACAGCTGCCCAGAATCCCCCCTCAGACAAGGGCTGGTTCAGTGTCTGGGGACAGGCACACGTTGAGACACCAGAATATCTGCAGGTATCCTGCAGCTCACAGCTCTGCCCCCTTTCTTTCCCGGGTACAGTTGACTTTGGATGGAGCAGCTGCGTGTGTACAGAGCATGGAGCAGCAGCGTGTGTACAGAGCATGGAGCAGCAGCGTGTGTACAGAGCATGGAGCAGCAGCGTGTGTACAGAGCATGGAGCAGCAGCGTGTGTACAGAGCATGGAGCAGCAGTGTGTGTACAGAGCATGGAGCAGAATTGTGTGTACAGAGCATGGAGCAGCAGTGTGTACAGAGCATGGAGTAGCTCTGGGTAACTTAACAGTCAGGTATGAGCACAGCCCTGTGTCCTGATGTGTGAATGCTTCACTTGCCTCTCCATTAGCAATGTCTGATGTTCTCATTATTATCTGTATCCAAACTGCTCCTGATCCATCCCATTGTCAGTCGGTCAGATGGATGGGAAATTGCATTATGTGTACCCAGCATGATGCCCTACTATATTATTATACTGTGTTGTGTGTGGCTGAGGGAGACCTTTCAGGAATCCCCCCTTGAAAATCCTGGGTTTGCCCCTGGTCTAGGCTTAGTTAAGAACAAATCCGATTAGTCAACCGTTATGTTTTATGGTGTTGGACGTAACTAGAGTGCTCATAGGAATGATACAACCTCCATGCATCTGATGTCTTCACTCAGGCTGAGATTCAAACCTTGGACTCTAGTGTTGCAGAGAGGGTTGACCACTAGACACTGTACCATGTGTAGTTCAAACTGTAGTAGGTATTCAAGGCACAGGACATCTGTATCTAATTAATCATCTTAATGTTAGTTACCTTAGTAACTTCAAATTTTTGTTCCACGGGGAAAAATTTCAGAACCACTGTTTGATACATTCCAGGGAAAATGTGGTAAAAGAAAAATCAACTTTGTGTATGTAATAAGGAAAATTAATGGGCCAGGCCAGTGAAGAGGCCAAATTAATTTTAAGGGTAAAATAGATTTATTAGAAGAGACGAGAGCTTAATAAAATATAGACTGACTAATAGCAAGATAAGCAGGAGTGACCGTACTCCACAAGGAAGAAAGGAATTGTACTGTGTGGCTTTGCATCATTAGAGAGTATTAAAGCTGGTAGCAATGTACTTTGAACTGGCAGAGAGTACTAGTAGTGGGATATTTAAAGCTAACACTATGACAGACTGATAAATACACAGAAGGAACACAGTATAGCAATTGAAAGTACCCCATGAACTGGGGTAAATTTATTGAATAAAGCCCATGGTGGGCTAGATTACCATATACTCAGAGTCCAGGTTCATCTCTCTAATGAGGACAATTAAAAATATGGAGGTACTAAAGTCGATGTGGCCAGTTAAACAGCAAAGTCAATTAACCCTTTATGCAGGAGAACAGAAGGGCCAAAATGATAAAAGGAAGCTAAATGAGCTAAAAAAACAAATTCTTGGTAAATAGAGGAGGTAGTGGATGACTTACCTCTTTTAAGTAGACACACGACTGTAGTAAAGACAGTCAATATATTTTATTTATGAACTCCAAATTTGCAACGCATTACACAGGTTTGATCCCGCTTCATCAGGCAATAACAACGGAGCAATAGCATATGTTGTCAGTAGAAGAGCCAGGCACCTCTGCACACTTGCACATAAATGCTCATTCAAACAAGGAACCACTATGCTTAAAGCTCATTAAAAATCAGAGGTTTTAGTTGTTAAAACAATGCATTATTTTGCGTAGTCACGTACACCATGCAGAGATTCCTCTGTTAGTATGTGTCCTAACTCTATCTCTATGACATGCATATCACAGCATGCAAGCATACAGTGCATCAACCTAGCAAACAGCCTAGCAGCACATAACCTTATCAAGACTAACTTCTCAAGTGCGCTACAGGATACTTCCACATGTACCATATAGGCACTCCAGCAAGAGCTGTGTAAATGCTGACAGTAGTTACAGGGTTGTGAGAGCACTAGTATTACTATTAACCCAGGTCACAAGGATTGCAAGACACAGAATCCAGAGAACACTTAAATAAACAGTAGCCTACATCTGCAATTTCCTAATAACCAGGAAGATGGTTCAGTTCATTTAGTGGGATCCTAAGGAGGAAGACCTGATCTATAAGGCCATGAAGAGGGGAATGAGACCCCCTACCCTTTATGTTCCTTAAATGCATGGCACAACTAGAAATATTGATAGAGTGACTTTTGGCCTAGAGAGAACAACTGATTCAGGTCTTCAAATGATCCAAGGATCTGAGTGAACTTGATGGGCCAATGTCTATTTTAACTAAAGTATGTTACTATGATTCCACCTAGAAAAATCTGATGAAATAGGGTTATGCCTTTGGCAGCACAAAGTTCACTGAAGGAAAAGGCTATATGAGTATTCAGAGTTATCCCATACATCATTGTAAAGTTGACATTTTTTTAAGAGACTTAAGTTTATTCCACAGTTTTTGGAGCATGAGTAGTGCGGGAGAGTTATCTGAGATATGAGAAAGTTTACTATCTTCCAGCCATTGAATGAAACTGGGTGCTGCACACTCTATAAGGGTCCTACTGGGGTCTGACAAGGACAGGTTTCCCCCAGCCAGCAAGGTGCTGGGGCTGAGCAGCCAGGAAGTAGCACCAAGGAGTGGGTCTTGGTTCATGTCTTTATTAAAATTTATACTGTAGATTGTCAACGTGGCTAGAGGTTTGCTTTGGAACTAAAAGAGGTCACAAATAGGAGGTCAGATTTAAAAGAAAGTCCACCATTCCAGCCCATACATCAGATGAGAACTTTCCCTGACTTAGCAAGTTTTTCCTTTCCATCTGTCATTTAAAGATTCAAGCTTGGGATGGCCATCATCTTCGAGTATCTTCCCAAGCCAGAGGAAAAAGAGAGTTTTAATACGATACAATCCAAAAATGTTCTTCAGCTCCAGTGGCACCCACCACATAAAAACAATGTTCAAAAGAATATCAAAACAAAAGGTATTTTCTAAGCAATGCCTAAAGAGCCTCAACATCTGGCTATAATAAATTATAATCTAGTCTGAAGAGGTGCATTTGAAGGTGTCTGGGCACAGAGAATGACAGACAAGCTGTGGAAGAGTGCCGACGCTCATGAGAAATCCTGGATGCGAGAGTGAGTGGAGGTGGCTAAGCAAGAGAATGGGAAAGAGCAAAGGTTCTGGGTGGGATGGTATTTGGAGAATAATGAGTAGGTAGAAAAGACAAAGTTTTGTAAAAGTAATACCTTTTAACCATGGAGATTAATAAGGAAATGTATGTAGAGGACAGCTTGTGGAGAGATTTGTATGATAGGTTATGCGTTTGAACTGAATCCTTTGGGTAATCAATAGAAAGATTGGCCAGTTGTGAGATAAATAAGGTAAAAGTTGGCAGGAAATCGCAACTTTCCAGAGAAAGTTGGTGTTTGCATTAAAGATAAAGAAAGCCCAACATGGGCATGTTTAGATAACTAGCTCATGATTGTTTGAAGACTACACGGTTTATTTTAAAACACAATATAAATAACAGTTGCTTTAGAACATCTCTTCTGACTCATTTCTTACCCTCCCTATCGCCTCTATGGGCCTGATTCAGGTACTGCCAGTAATATAACCATGCGCAGGCAGTGCATGGCAATATTACCGGTACTAATGGCAGCAGAGTACCGCACATTGCATAATAAGCATGACCTGCAGAATATAGGTAATTCCAGCATTGTAATGGTAATGCACAAATGTACATTACACAAATATCATACTGTGCATTGCTGCAGTAATGCTTGCGTCAGCCATGTACTGCGGCTTGCACTTATTGCAGAACGCATAGTACTGCTGGAATTAGTGCAGGTAATATTTCTGTGGGCTGCCTGCACAAGGTGAATTTACCAGCAGTATGTGAATCAGGCCCCATGTTTGTACTGTCCATAAACATCTCTAATTTAAGAGTTATTCAGCATAGTGTAGCATGGGATCATTGATTGAAGGAAGGAATTTGTAGACTTTGTAAGAATTCACGGGAGCTAAATGGAATAGTTATGGACAGGAAGGATATCTATATTTAGGTATAAATAAATGTTGCATGCAGTGCAATCTCTGCCCTTTAACTTGTTTATATATCACTTATGAATAATGTATGATCAGATGATGAGCGGTGACAAGTGCCATTATGCTTTCTTATGTTTACAGATTCCCAATTCACTGCTAATTCCTAGCTTTAAGTTTTACACAGCAACTCTTGAAAACCACAAATTGTATGAGAACTAGTTGTATTTATAGGATCTTAATTATCCATATCATAGGTACACTTGTGTATTTACATGCCCAACCAATGTTCCTTCAACCCCTGTGGATGGCAGTAGTTTGTCCCGTTATTCCTGCCCGGGTGTAGATTTCAACTACTCTCACCATGCTTACCCTCCACTCTCACCATTGGCACCACTCTGACATCGCTGCAGGCTGATCGCTCTGCTGTGATAATGACAGCAGAGCTCTGTCCACTGGTCAGGAACCAATTCATGTGCCAGCTCAGGACCTAAGCCTGGGTTGTTGGCTTTCTGACAGTGACAGCTGGACCCTGAAGGGGATTGGGATGACAGTGAGGGACAACACAGACTTCTAGGGGTTGAAATAAGCCTCAGGTGAGTAAAGATTATTAGTATTATTATTATTTTTGCCATGCCATGGCTGCTGTTTAGAATGTAGACAAAAATATGACACCCGTAAAGACCTGCTAACTTGAACATTTTTAACATTTAAGATAAATATGTATGCATTTATTTACCCCAGGTGGTGCCTAACACTTAACCCTCCAACCTTAAACTCTTCCCCCCGCCACTAAGCCGCAAATCACGGCAAAGAAAGTAAATTTAGGCACTGGGAGGCGCCGCCACAAGTCGTGTTTTGGGCCCGATAAAATCGCAGGCATGCTGATATGTAAATTGTGGCATTGCATAGAGGCCGCAAATCGTGGCTTTTATAATAGGCTCCTGTGCCCTATTTTCCTGTTTCGTCTATGACACAGTTCTATATTACTAATGTTGTATATACACATACAATTAATTATCTTATAAGTTTGTTTTCAGCTCAGGGTTACTTTTTAAGCCAGCTAACTGATCAATTTTTGTGGCTTAAAACACCTTAAAGGCTGGATCAGAGGAAATTTTGTGTATTAGAAGATTTTTCTGCTCTTATCAACAATAATCAGTGCACTTTCCCTGTTTTGTACATAGTTTGGAGAAGTATTGCAGATAATATTGCTAGCACCTAGGATTCCAAAGTGGTACTCAGAACAAAAGAAATTTAAAAAAATCTTCAGGGGAATGTTTTAATTTGCTCATATGTAGGTTTAAAATGAGAGTCTGCTAAATGATTAAGGATACAGGAGAAATACTTCATCTTCTCTTTAAACTACAAGATTTGGTCTTTTTCACTAGTAGAAAGATAAGGAGGCTGTCAGCATGGAAGGCGTTTGAAGTTTAGCGATGGCTTGTTCAGCTGCTTGTCTGTTTGTCTCCTCTTGCTAGGCGGGATCGAAGTTTCTCTTTCCTGCTGCGTTTCAGGCCATGAGCAGGCTGTACCATTGTATTTTTATTACTGGTTGCTGAGCAATAAGTTCTCAGCACCAGCTATGCTTCTTGTTTACCTTTTAAAGAAAAATAAAGAAAATGCTATACATTTTTATAGACTGCCATAAGGGGTCAGTATGAAATATGTAACAGATAGTCACATTCATCATCATTGTATGGTACGGTACCTCTGCTGCACACCATTCTCAAGGTAGCCACGCACGATACAACAAAAGTATGTGATTTTCATATTTTTTTTTTGATAAAAACAATCGGCTGTACAGTTAAATATATTTGTTTTCGAATTGTGGTCGAATGTAATTTTTTTCTCAGCATAAGTCAACCAGACGTGGAAGAAAATTCTAATCAATATTTTAGAAACTTGAATGGTGAATCTTAAAAATCAATCTTAGTTCTAGAATAAAAAAAAAAAAAATGTATGGCGTGTGGCCACCTTTAAGGGAATATTTGATTTATAAGTTTGGATTTTCAGCTCACTATTTCTCTTGATAAGGCCACTGAAAAGTTTGACAAATTCATTGTAGTGGAATATAGATCATTATAACTAAAAGAAAATATAAAGAAACAGAACAGTTACAGCAAGCACAACTGTTAGCATGAACATAACAGTTATAGATAATTATAAGGTACTATACAAAAATCAAGCTACTCAGCAGAATTATTGGCTGGAGTGGTGCCAGTCTGCTGAAGTATTTAAAATTGGATCACTGTTCATTAGTTAACGACCTGGCTAGAGGTGATATCCATAATAGATATCCATAGCACCACAGTTACAGTCTTCCTGGAGGACAGAAATTCAATATTTCTACATATGTTCCCATTTCCCACAAGAAAAAATCTACCCCGAAAATAAACCCTAGGATGATTTATCAGGACTTTTGAAGATGCTCAAAATATAAGCCCTACTCCAAAAATAAGCCCTAGTTTCAGTTCATGAAAAAGTCAACTTAAATAGCATCTAGGCAGCTACGACATGCATGTGAAAAAGTAAAATCAATTGGCAATAGAATGCTGCAGGACAAATAGACCCTTCACCAAGGAAAGAACACACCCACAAAAGAATTGCATTCAAAAAAAGTCCCCACAAAACCCAAAACAACAAGTGTTGGCAAGTGGCAGGCTCTCAGTAAATGTTGATTGTTGTCCATGAAAAAAGGAAATAGTCACAAGAAACTCATGATGGAATTCAGAGCTTTTGGAGAGTTAGGATGATGTTACATAATGACGTGACTATATTTGATTTTTTTTTTTTTGGTTCAAGATTAAATTTACATTGTTGTTCATGAAAAAATAAGGCATTCCCTGAAAATAAGCCCCGATGCATCTTTAACTACTTCACATTCCTGGGTTTTTACATTCCTTAAAATTTTGACACTTCAGCTGTACCGCTATTGAAATAGCAATAACTTTTTCATTACTTATCACATCCAAGTGATTTATTTTTTTATTTTTTCAAGACAACATAGGCTTTCTTTTTTTATTTCAAAGTATTTTATTGAGAGCAAGAGGCACATGTTTTGACAATTCACAATAGACCACCAATTCACAGTGCAGACAGTAAACAGTAAATTAGTACAACATCCAAACATTCGATAACAGAACCCACACAGTAGATACAATAACATCGTAATCTCTCATAAGGCACTTGAGGACTCTTGAAACTGCAAAGATAATGCTACAGCACTCTCACTTTTTTGTTTTAACCCTGTAATAAACAGTATATAACATATTCTTTGACCCTTCCCAATTAAAATTATACTTTGTATGTTATGTTTCACTACTAGCTGACCATTATCCCCAGCCTGTGTGTCTGTAGTGATTGCATGCGACTGCTAGGGTGACATTGCGGGTGGCCCCAGTGCTGTACAGATGCATCACGTGGCATAAGCAGAGCAATGCATCTGTAGAGCATTGGGTACCCAAACTGTCGCTCTAGTGATCGACAGCGCTGCGTAATATGTTGGCACTTTATAAATACAATAAATAATAATAACTGATCTCTACAGGTGACAATTATGAAAGTTGTATTAACATGTATAGGTATTACATGGGTTAATAGACTAGGTAGAGGTTAAAACGAAAAAAAAATTTATTGTGACACTGTCACTTTAATAACTTTTTTTTTAACCTAACTTTATTGAATGAATGATTGCTGCTATTTGCAAAAGCAACTATCATTCACTGTACACAAGCGTGCATGACCATGTGTAGGTGCGGTGGCGATCATGGGTTTTAATCGTGGACTTACATTCTAAATCTAGGTACACAGCAGGGGACTATTTTGGACGTAGAATCCAAGTCCTTAACTAGTAAATCTAATACAAGATCCTGTCTTATTTTCGAGGAAGCACACCCAGGAATGATGAAGACAGGAGGACACAGACAGGAAGGAGCACACTGACCGTAATGTAATTTGAAATGTGGATCCATTGACTGATCACTTCATTTTGTGACTTCATTTTATAAAAAAGCATCAGTGGCGTAGCTAAGGAGCTGTGGGATTCCGATGCAAGTTTTACAATGGGGCCCCCCAAGTACTCCATACATAACAATTGATATGGCGCACCAAAATCTGCCAATGGCAACTAAAGTGTCAGAGGTGCAAGAAGGGGATGGGGAACAGCTTGTTAAAGGGGAACTTCGGCCTAAACAAACATACTGTCATCAAGTTACATTAGTTATGTTAATTAGAATAGATAGGTAATATAATCTCTTACCCATCCTGTTTTAAAAGAACAGGCAAATGTTTGTGATTCATGGGGGCTGCCATCTTTGTCATGGGGGCAGCCATCTTTTTGGTTGAAAGGAGGTGACAAGGAGCAGAAGACACAGTTCCAACTATCCTGTGTCCTGATTACCCCTCCCAGCTGCACACGCTAGGCTTCAAATGTCAAATTCAAAATGTAAAAAAAAAAAAAATTGCACCAAAACAGCAGAAAGAGAACAACAAAATCAGAAATCCCATCATGCTTTGCACAGCATCAGGGGAAAAAAGCCCGGGCAGTTTTCTTCTGTGCAGCTAAAAATGAGGTTTGTATAAGAGAAACAAAGTTCTGATGCTGTGAAACTGTTAAAGAAACACAAAGCCTTTTCAGTGCTGCTGAGTCGATTTTTAGTCCGGATGTTCACTTTAATGATTACCCCTATTCAAAGCATCTATGGAAGAGATTATTATGAGCACAGGACCAATAGAAAGCTAAAACTGTAGTTGAGGGAGGGCCCTTCGGGGCCCTTCTGGCCCAAGGTCCCCAATGCGGTTGCTACCTCTGCACCCCCTATTGCTACGCCTCTGAAAAGCATGTCATTTGAATCTACATCACTATGGCCTCAATTTAATAAGGGCTATCCAGTGAAAAAAGCAAGGTCGAATAAAATACAGCATTCTATATTTTACACTTTTTTTTTTCCATATTCACAAATATTTCATCACATGTGGTAGTAATTTGGTGATATATACTGAAAAATAAAAAATGTTGCTTCAATTCCCTAAGCTCTGCTTGGTAATGTAGAAGTCTCACCAGCTGTGGAGTAGGTCTGGCAGGAAGCTATGAGTCTTCTCCTACAAGTGGTCTGCATACATTGTTCCTTTTTCTGTCCTGTGCTTCCCTTTAGATGTGCATGCATGCAAGAGGGACAGTAGTATGGGGCCCAGGAAGGGCCTGGGGCCCAAACAATGGCAGTGTCACTCAAGCCTCTGCTGGCAATTTTACCATGGCATAACAGGAGTTGTGTGGTCATCTCCCTCTTCCTTGCTGCGTGATTGGTGAACACGCATCAATGCAGGGGGGGAGGGTTTATGGGCGACAGGCAAGTGACTTAGACTCTACCCCACATACCGTGGCTCTGCCCCCACACAATCTACCTATCAGATTGTTATTTGCCATGAGGAGGGCCCTGTAGCTTTGCCAAGTATGGGGCCCAGAAAATTCTGATGGCGGCCCTGTGTATCAGTATATAGATGTGCACATCTAAAGGGATACAGAAATCCTCTTTGAATTTCTACTTCTCCTGCTCTGTGGTTCTCATGTCCTGCCCACCAGTGCAATTAACCAAATGTGGAGAATAGCAGGACCAGGTAGCTCTTCCTATTGGCTGTCTCCCTTGTCTATTCATTTTAATTAATGAGGATTGCTTATCTACAGGTCCAGGCTGGTCTTAAAATACCGAACATTTTACTTGCTTTACCTAATGCTCTAATACACTGTATTTGTGAACTGACATTTATTGAGTTATCTACTGCGTACATCGGTAATTTACCTCACTAATAGGTAGTTTTACATTTCAGTGTGGTAATAGGTTTAGTCAATTGGCATTTGATAAGATGTTTACTAAAATCAACTGTTTTCTGCACCCTGCTTACCGAATGCAGTAATGCTTAGTGAATTGAGCTTTATGTAAGAAGAAGTTCAGCACGATGTTTGCTTGTATCAGAATAGTCCAATCTATTAGCAGAATTAAAGCCTTGCACACACGCTTTATTAAAGTCGGCTGAGGTGGCTGATCATGACGCCTCAGCTGATAATCAGTTATGTGTACAGAGGTGCCCCAGCCCCCACGTGATCTGTCCAGTGGATCAACTCACCCCCACCCAATGCATGCTGCTTCCCAGCCGTGTTACATCACGTGCCTCTCTGTCATCCCTATGTCTCCTGCATAGCAAGACAGCACATCGTCAGCTATACAGCTGACTCGTGTCTGTGCAGCATGGCCTAGCAATGTCACCCATGGGGATTGGGTCCCATCTGTTACATTCATCAAAACTCATGACATAATCTTGTAAGCACAGCAAAGATGACTTAGTGATTGTAGTGTTCTGATTCCACATAGAGGTGCCACAAGTCTTTTTTTTTTGTGTGGTTTAAAATTTGGTATTGTGCCAAATGAATCCATGCAGTTTCCCATCAGATTGATTGGTTGAATTGATAATTTACAACATGTACAATCTGATTTCTGATCAATTCCTATCACTTACATAAAAATCAATTCAATACGTTGATCTGATGGGAAATTGCATGGTGTGTACCAGGCATTAGTGACTTGTGTATATGTGTGTATGTTTCCATTCACACGACAAATGGTTGTATTTCCTGTCAGAGCAGCAGGTCCCTCAATAGTGATGTAGCAGAGCCAAAGGCAGCAAGAGCACGGTTCCTCTCCTTCTCTGGCCTGCTGTAATCAGAGACCTGTTGCTTGGCTATCAAGTGGCATCAACTAGCTGATAAGAAAATTTTAGCTTGTAAAGGCCCATACACACGTCGGATTTCCGGGAACGACGGGTCGTTTGAACGATCCGTCGTTCGCCCGCTAAATTGGGCATGTGTACAGACTGTCGTTCGCTTGATAAGAGTGAGTTTGAGCGATCCATCCGGCAGTCTGTACACACGCCCGATTTAGCGGGCGAACGACGGGACGTTCAAGCGACCCGTCGTTCACGGAAATCCGACGTGTGTATGGGCCTTTACCCTGAACTACTGTATGGAGCTAAATTACTGTATAGGTACTTTTTAGCAACCAGGATGGTAACAGAACTATCAGGGAACGTGTGGTAGAGGTGTATTTGTGTGTGTTTGTGTGTGTGTGTGTGGGGGGGGGGGGTTGAAGAAAAGACCCACTCATTTTTACAGATAAGTTACAGTTTCTATCTGTTCTCTGAAATAAAAATAGGGAGCTCAGATTAAACTTGATTCAATTTATATTAAAGTATATACAGTGGGTTGCAAAGTATTCGGCCCCCTTGAAGTTTTCCACATTTTGTCATATTACTGCCACAAACATGAATCAATTTGATTGGAATTCCACATGAAAGACCAACACAAAGTGGTGTACACATGAGAAGTGGAACGAAAATCATACATGATTCCAAACATTTTTTACAAATAAATGACTGCAAAGTGGGGTGTGCATAATTATTCAGCCCCCTTTGATCTGAGTGCAGTCAGTTGCCTATAGACATTGCCTGATTAGTGCTAATGACTAAATAGAGTGCACCTGTGTGTAATCTAATGTCAGTACAAATACAGCTGCTCTGTGAGGGCCTCAGAGGTTGTCTAAGAGAATATTGGGAGCAACAACACCGTGAAGTCCAAAGAACACACAAGACAGGTCAGGGATCAAGTTACTGAGACATTTAAAGCAGGCTTAGGCTACAAAAAGATTTCCAAAGCCTTGAACATCCCACGGAGCACTGTTCAAGCGATCATTCAGAAATGGAAGGAGTATGGCACAACTGTAAACCTACCAAGACAAGGCCATCCACCTAAACTTACAGGCCGAACAAGGAAAGCGCTGATCATAAATGCAGTCAAGAGGCCCATGGTGACTCTAGACGAGCTGCAGAGATCTACAGCTCAGGTGGGAGACTCTGTCCATAAGACAACTATTAGTCATGCACTGTACAAAGTTGGCCTTTATGGAAGAGTGGCAAGAAGAAAGGCATTGTTAACAGAAAGCATAAGAAGTCCCGTTTGCAGTTTGCCACAAGCCATGTGGGGGACACAGCAACCATGTGGGAGAAGGTGCTCTGGTCAGATGAGACCAAAATGGAACTTTTTGGCCAAAATGCAAAACGCGATGTGTGGCAGAAAACTAACACTGCACATCACTCTGAACACACCATCCCCACTGTCAAATATGGTGGTGGCAGCATCCGGCTCGGGGGGTGCATCTCTTCAGCAGGGACAGGGAAGCTGGTCAGAGTTGATGGGAAGATGGATGGAGCCAAATACAGAGCAAACTTGGAAGAAAACCTCTTAGAGGCTGCAAAAGACTCGAGACTGGGGCGGAGGTTCACCTTCCAGCAGGACAATGACCCTAAACATAAAGCCAAAGCAACAATGTAATGGTTTAAAACAAAACATATCTATGTGTTAGAATGGCCCAGTCAAAGCCCAGATCTAAATCCAATCGAGAATCTGTGGCAAGATCTGAAAACTGCTGTTCACAAATGCTGTCCATCTAATCTGACTGAGCTGGAGCTGTTTTGCAAACAAGAATAGGCAAGGATTTCAGTCTCTAGATGTGCAGAGCTGGTAGAGACATACCCTAAAAGACTGGCAGCTGTAATTGCAGCAAAAGGTGGTAACTACAAAGTATTGACTCAGGGGGCCGAATAATTACGCACACCCCACTTTGCAGTTATTCATTGGTAAAAAACATTTGGAATTATGTACCGTTTTCGTTCCACTTCTCCTGTGTACACCACTTTGTATTGGTCTTTCACGTGGAATTCCAATAAAATTGATGCATGTTTGTGGCAGTAATGTGACAAAATGTGGAAAACTTCAAGGGGGCCGAATACTTTTGCAACCCACTGTACATTATTACGATTTCCTCTGAGTTTGTGAAGGGTGCTGGGCTTTTAGTAGAAGTTGAGCTATAAACATATGCAAAAATAAGAAGTTATTTAAGGCCCATCTTATTTCTGACTATGTTTTGCACAGTGATTGCAGCTTGTTACCTGAAGTAAACTGTAGAGGTCTTTTCAGCAATGGTCCTCTGAAACAGCCTTTTTTAAAGGACCACTATTGAAAAAAGCAGGTTTTGGAATACTCCATCTCTTCATGGGGGATTATCAGGGTTTTCTTTGTTTTCTAAAGCATTTCCTGAATAGCAGTTTCTAAGGCAAACTACCAAAATAGTAAGCACACTATTTTTTGCACACTATTTTTGCTGTTGGACTGAGCAACTCCCATTCAGGGAATGCTTTGGCCAAAGAACACCCTGAGAATACCTCATAAGAAGATGGTCTAGTCCAAAACCTGTTGGTTCTGTCAGATTTTAACGGCTTACGTTTTTTTTTTTTTGCTGTAGTGGTCCTTTAATCATTTTGGGTGGCGGGTTTGTATCTGCTTAGCAACATGTTCTGCTTTATGGAGGGGGAGGAGGCAAATAAAAGCCAGGTGCTAGCACCTGTGACAGGGAATAACCATAGCAAGTGGGAATGGTATTCCAAAGTGCTTGATCAATAACATATTGACATGCATCAGGTAGGCATGTACACACTTTAAAAGGCATTTAAAGTGTTTTTGAATAATCATTTTGAGCAATCTCAGTTGCTCAGAAAATACCTTTGTTATCAATTAATTGTTTACAGAAGGAAGATAAGAGTTATTTCCTTTGTAATCAGGAAAGCACTGTGTCTCCAGAGTTTTTTTCCTAGGAGATCATTTTTCATTTTGTATTTAAAGTGGATCAGAGATGAAAAACTAACTATAACAAGTAACTTGTCTATATATCTTCTCTAAAGTTTAGATAGTTTACACAGCAAATCTAGCTGCAAACAGCTTCAACAATGTATGATTATTAATTCCTGTGATACATGAGAGCAGCAATGTTCTGTTTGTCACAGGCTGAGCACTGGAGATACTATCAGAAATCTCTGGCTAGTAACCTCCTCCTCCTCCTGCCCTGACTAAGCTCCCATAAGCCCTTGCTACAGTGCCTTGGCACTCTGAAAAAGCTGTGGGTGAGGCTTGTTTAGTTTATAGGGAATTAGGGTATTAAAACAAAACAAAAAAAGTATTTGGCTTGAGGAATGCCCTATAAACTATATGAAAGGAACACAATTATGCAATGAGTAAAAGTTTATCTCGGATCCACTTTAAGGTACATGCCTTCATGCTGAGTACACACGGTAAGATTTTCCGTGCGATTTTCTGACCCGTTAGTTTTTCCGCTTGATTCTGCACTCGATTCTGCGCTCGATTCTCTTATCTTCACTTGTTTTTCTTATCTTTTTCCATTCAATTCTATGAGAAATACAGCGCAGAATCGGTCGGGTGTAATATCGGACATGAGGGATTTTATCAATCAGATCCATCTATCACACGGAAAATCGTACCATGTGTACCCAGCATTATGCTAGGTAAACACGATACAATTTTCTGTTAGATTAATTTCGATCGATTTTCTGATCGATTTTCCGATCAATTTCAGTTCACTTTTATGGAAATCGATTGAAAAATCGTTCAGAAAATCGATCGAAATTAAGAACGGACATGTTGAAAAAAATGGATCTGGCAGGTAAATCTAACAGAAAATTGTGTCGTGTGTACCTAGCATTAAACAGCAGTGGTAAGCATATACTGTATGTGTATTGCATCTTCTGTTTTATTTGAAAAGTCTTGTTTAAGTGAAAGGTATTTTACACTTCTGCATGACAATGTCATTGTCATCTAGAGCCTACACAAGCTACACCCACGACAGTGATGTAAGTACTCTATTGTATCAAATTAAAACAATCCTCCACATCTATATGAGCCACATTTTATATAAAGAGAAATACATGAGAGAATTTTCACATACTGTTAAAAGGAATTCATAGCAGTGCATGAGCTATCGCTTAGCCATAATAAGACATTATTATTCATCATCACAGCACAAACTGAAATCTATGTTCCCCTGCTGACAGGAAACTCCCAGTAACATGGAGAAAAACTGCAGGTTTAACATGTCAGTGACCAAAGTGAGCTCAGGAACTATATGAATTCTAATTTATATGCCACAAAACCAACATGAAAACAGGTTATTATTTTTCAAAACTTTGAACAGTTCTTGTTGTCACTGTCACTCTAAAGAGCTCGCGGTCTAATTCCTACCATACCAGTCCCTTATAGTGAGAACACAAGCACTATTACTGATTGCGATCGATCTCTCGGGCCACAATTTGAGTCTGAGTTCTATTAACAGATGTGCCAATTGCCTGTACACAGGGTGGGAGGGGTAAGGAGGGAGAACAGTGGACTCAGCCTGTGCTTGGACTGTGGCCTAAGGGGTACTGTTCTTAGCTGGTTTCAGACCTTCCTATCTGGCAGGACACAGCAAGTATGTCTGGGCACACACTACTCTAATCCAGTGCTACTTGCCTATAGAGTTCCACAGGGCTCTGTGCTATCACCATTACTCTTTGCAGTCTACATGCTCCCACTGGGCAAAATAATCCAGAACTATGGCCTAGGATACCATTCTTATCCAGATGACACACAACTGTATCTGTCCTTCAAGCCTGGCACCCAAGACCCATCAGCATCCATAAATGCGTGTCTAGTGGATTTACAAAATTGGATGAACACCAGCTGGTTGAGGCTGAACTCTGACAAAACAGAGGTGTTGGTGGTAGGTGGTCCACACATGATGGATAAAGTTCACAACGCTCACCACCTCAAACTAGTATAAGCTGTCGTCAAGTCTTCCTTTTTCCATCTAAGAAATATAGCGAGAATCAAACACCTTATCCCAGCTGAAGACCTACCTGCCCTGGTTCATGCATTTGTATCCTCCTGCCTAGACTACTGCAATGCCCTGTTCATCGGATCTACAGATAAGGTTCTGCGCCCCTTACAACTAGTACAGAATGCTGCAGCCAGACTCCTAGCCAATGCCCCCCGCAGCTCACACATCACCCCAGTACTACAAACTCTTCACTGGTTGCCAGTAAAATGGAGAATCCATTTTAAGATTTAAGACTTTATGCCCCTCCACACGCCCTTGGCTCTGCCAACAAGATGAATCTGGTTATTCCCAGGATACACTTAACATTACTGCTCGGGCCTTTTCCTATGCAGCCCCTACTCTATTGAACTCACTTCCACAATCAGTACGAGAGGCTCCTTCTCTGGACAGCTTTAAAAAAAGGCTAAAAACACACCTCTTTTCCCGAGCCTTTGAGACTGCATAATGCAGGGTCACAGCGCTTTGAGTCCCCAGGGAGAAAAGCGCTAAAAAAATATTATTGCTATTGTTATTGTTATGAGGTTATGATGGTAGTCCAGATCTCGCTGATGCACTGGGAAGGATTTGGGGCTGCCATACACACATTGGATTATTGGCAAAGGCAATTCCAAATGGCTGTCTCAGCCAAGAACCATCAAGGGTTTAGTCTTATGTGTCTTAAAAAAGGAACTTTAACCTAGAATTGAACTTGATCCTGGTCAGTAGCCGATACCTCTTTCTCCCCCAAAAATCTTTACCTTTTCTCAAATAGATCAATAGGGGGGGGGGTCTGTGTGGCTGATATTGTGGTGAAACCCCTCCCACAGTGTGATGTCATGGCCATGGCCCTGACAGTTTCTTGCTTGTGAACCTCGTCGCATTGTGGGAGATAACAGCTATTTTCCAACTGCCAAGCAAGCAGTATCTCCCCCTGTGCATTTCCTTTAACCTCCCTGGCGTTCTGATTATATGCGGCGCACGGCCGCGGGAGGGGTTTTTTAACCTAATTTTTTTTCTCATGTAGCTAGCCTAGCGCTAGCTACATGATTCCCTCCTCCCTGCGGCATCCCCCTACCTCTTCCGATCGCCGCCAGCGATCATACCCATCAGGAAATCCCGTCCTGAACGGGATTTCCTGCAGGGCTTCCCCCGTCGCCATGGCGATGAACGGAATGACGTCATCGACGTCGTGACGTCACAGGAAGTCCCGATCCACCCCATAGCGGGTCTGGGGGGGGGGCCTCTTTCGCGGCGGGTAGCGGCGGATTGGCGGTGACTGGCAGCGATCGAAAAAAACATGCAGCTAGCAGAGTGCTAGCTGCGTGTTTAAAAAAATAAATTATTCAAATCGGCCCACCAGGGCCTGAGCAATCCACAGCGGCGTTACTGGACGAGCTGAGCTCGTCCGTAACGCCCAGGTGGTTAAGGTACTCACCAATCATACAATCTTTTTTTGTACAATCTTACCAATTCTATTTAGTAGAAGGGCAAACTGAGTTAATATACTTTGATTACATTTGATTACATATCCCTCATATCACATAGAAATAGTACGATTGTGCAAAAATGATTATATCATTAGTGGACACCTTAACAGTTCATGGCCAGTTCTGGGGGATAGTCAACTTACAAATCACTTCAGAAACTGCCTAGAAATACGGGTAGAAAACAGCAAAACACTGTGATAATCCCAGTGTTTTGCGGATAGTCAATTTACCTGTATGTTTCTCGAGTGCCTGGAGGATATTCACACAAATACGAAGAGAATATGCAAACTCCATGTAGATAGTGTCCTAACCAAGATCTAATCAAGGGACAAGGGAAGCAGATCAGTTAACAATATTAAATACCTATTTCTCAGCAGTGATGATAAAAAAAAGACAAATATGTTTATTAGACTCACTCAGGAGACAGAATTTAGAATGAGCAAATTACAGATTCTAGCACCTTTTTAGCAACTGCATTAATTGTTTCAGTAGTAGTTTGAGAATAGTTTCACACTGGAGTGTTTGGGCTGCACATCCTGATCGACACAAAATGGAGGGGAAGAGAAAAGTCACATGGGGCTTGATTCACTGAACCGTGATAACTCATATCACAGCCGTTTTTGTGCGCGGTTTCGCAATGGTGCGCAATCGCAAATTTGTGTGCGTTATCGCTAATTATCACGTGCAATTGCGAATTCACAAAACATACTGGCCCTGATTAAATTCACCTTTTCTTCATAGTTTTCTCCAAGGTGATATTTTCAACCCTGATCAATAAAATGCCTTTTAGAAAGCAAGAAAATACTCTGAATAATTTTGGCAGTGCTTCTTCATCTACTTTTTGGTACTTTTTCAATTGTAAACTGCTGAAAAGAAAAAAAAAAAAATCTTATAGGAGAAAACTTAGGAGAAAAACTAAATTAAATAAGGGCCACTGAGTTTATTGACTTCTCTTGAGATTGGCCCCAGCTTATTGAGGAACATTAGACTATGGTAAGGACATTCAACTGTAAGAACATCTGAAGGACAGATAGTAACATACATTAGATGTGCTCTGTTAAGTGCTGCTGAGTGTTATATTACTGCTGTAACACACCACACAGCTATAAAACAATGTTTACAATGTTAAAGTAGTAAGTAGTTAAAGTAGTAAGTGAAAGGCAAAAGTAGCATTGGCCAGCTTAGTGATGGGTTTGGAAATTGTTACACTTCAATAATGTTGGAACGGCTTCCAGAATTCCGCTAATCACTTGCTCAGCCCCAGGAATGTGTGATCAGTGAAGTCATGTGCATTGTATTATGTGATGTATTATGTGATTCAGCTAGCTATCATAACTACATATGACATTCATTTGCGGTAACAAAAACTTAAAGGGAAGATCCGCGCATGATATAAAAAACAAACTGCACTTACCTGGGGCTTCTTCCCGCTCCTGGCAGTCGATTGGTGCCCTCGCCGCAGCTCCTCTCCCTCCCGGCGTCCAGCAGTGAAGGTCGGCTTCCGGGTCGGCTTCATGTGCGCTCCACGACGCGGGTCACGTGGTTTAAGTGACATCATCTGGTCTCTACTGCGCAGGGGCAGTAGTACTGCGCCTGCGCAGTAGAGACCCGATGACGTCCCTACACCACGTGACCCCCCCGCCATGGAGCGCACAGAAGCCGACCTGGCGAGGTTGGCTTCTTCACCGCTGGACGCCGGGAGGGAGAGGAGCTGTGGCGAGGGCACCAATCGACTGCCAGGAGCTGGAAGAAGCCCCAGGTAAGGGCATTTTTTTTTTATATTGTGCGCGAACCTTCCCTTTAAGCTAGGTTCACAGTCATCAGTTGCATGACTCATGCGTTGTTATGAGTGTGAGCTGCAATGGAGAATGGACATAGAATTTTTAAAACAGAGCCTGCATGCAGAGAGTTAAAATAATAAAATCAGTTACAATGCAGTACTGTGGACAGGCCCATAAAATTGTAGGGGCAGTGAGTTGACATGTAGAATTATTCTGCGATGCAACTGAGCATTGTGAACTAGTGTGGCAGGCGCAGCACTATGTAGTGCCTTGTGCACTGTGGCATTAGAAGAATTATGCAATCACTCTCTCTTTAGTCTAAGCAGAGTTATTCGATTTGGTGGAACTGCAAGTAAACACATAACAACATATTCACTATATAGGACTACTCTCACACTATTAAACAAAAGGGGAACATAGATAAGTGTATTAAATAGTACCTATTTGGCCTTCTGTACTTCCATAAAACTTCTCTGGAACTCTGGTCTCTTCTCTCTCTGATGAGCAGTGACTCTCACTCATGATCTAGCTAGGGGGTTTCCCACACAGGCTCAGTGTGTAACTAGCTGGGATTGGTTGATGCTCTGGTGCAGTGTGAGGCTGGCTGTGATTGGCTAACCTATGTGATGACTCTTAAAGGCATATTTCCCCCTGCTGCCTTTGATAACACAATGGGCTCTATTCTCAAAGAGGCCAAATCACCGCAAAATATTACCGCAAAATTACCGCCAGCTGTAATCTCAGCATTTTTTCTGCATTCACTAAAATTTTGCGCATGTTTTCCGCATGCGCTAAAAAGAGTGAGGAAACGGCATATAAACATGCGGTAAACATGCGGTAAAAAGGTTGCACGAAAAATAGTTTACAAAAAAAAATTTCAAAGCCCACCAAGCACAGCACTTAAAGTGATACTTAAGTCAAAGCTAAAAAATGAGATTTACTCACCTGGGGCTTCCCTCAGCCCCCAGCAGCCTCCTGGCCGCAATAGCAGCATAGGGGGCGATATACAGGCTGGGAACGCGAACAATCACTCGCGTTCCCATGCCTGTCGGCCGGTGACGGCCAAACCGGAAGTGCTCGCCGGCGGGTCCTGGGACATCGGAGCGGAGCTGCGAGGGCACCGATCGGCTGCTGGGGGCTGAGGGAAGCCCCAGGTGAGTAAATCTCATTTTTTAGCTTTGACTTAAGTTTTCCTTTAAGCCACCAGACGCCATTAAAATCAATGGGATGCAAAATATATCACCTACTACTTGTAGGTGATAAAAAAAAAATCGGTAATTAACGCTGAAATAATGCGTCTGAAATATTTTGTGAATGTGTTTTTTTGGGGGCGAAAATACCGACTTTTTTCAGCAATAAGGCCTGGTGTGGTGCACACCAAAACCCACTAGCAGATCCACAAAATGCTAGCAGATTTTTAAACGCTTTTTCTTATTTGTCTGTAGCGTTTCACCTAGCATTTTGCGGTTTTGGCAAGCGTTTTTGGTGTAGTAGATTTCATATATTGTTACAGTAAAGCTGTTACTGAACAGCTTCTGTAACAAAAACGCCTGCAAAACCGCTCTGAACTGCCGTTTTTCAGAGCGGTTTGCGTTTTTCCTATACTTTACATTGGAGGCAGAAACGCCTCTGCAATCCAAAATCTGCAGCAGCCTGGGAGTATGCTTTTCTGCAAAACGCCTCCCGCTCTGGTGTGCACCACGCAATTGAAATACATTACCCGATCGTTTCCACATCCACAAGCGGATCGAAAAACGCTGCCGAACCGCTCTGGTGTGCACTAGGCCTAACTCTGCTTTTTGGCTTAAACTTATAAACATGTGAACTATACTGAGGTTACTGGCAGGTTTTGGCATATATTAATATAAACTATAATGGCAACCTAGGACAGGTCTTAGCAGGCCAGCTACAACTAGCCCTTAAAGGACAGGTCTGAGGGAAATAAAAAAAAAAAAGATCTACTTACCTGGGGCTTCCTCCAGCTCCTGTCCCTTGTCGCAGTTCCAGTGTCCTGGGATCACCTCTGTTGCAGATGCCAACCTCGCCAGATTGGCATCTTCTGCGCCTGCACGAGCGCGCCACTCGCGATTGTGCTCACATGGCCTGGAGTACTGCTGCGCCTGCTCAGAGTCCTCCCGGCCACTGGAGTGCAACCGGCGTGGCCACGCGCTTGCGCAGGTGCAGAAGATGCCGACCTGCCGAGGTTGGCATCCGCAACGGAGGGGATACCGGGACACCGGAGCTGCGGCAAGGAACATATCAGCTGCCAGGGGCTGGATAAAGCCCCGGGTAAGTAGATCTTGTTTTTTTTTATTTTCCTCGAATGTGTCCTTTAAAGGAAAACTCTTTTTTTTTTTTTTTTACTCAGGTAGTATGCTAATGAAAAACATGAAAAAAAATTGCATTTTGTAAATTGGATCCTTTAAGTATTTTCTTTTTTGGTGCATATGCAGTCTTTCAGTGTCACATTAAAAAGCACATGCAGAGAAAAAAACAAAGAGGTGTGTGTTCTGTCCAGGTTCACCTGACTATATACTAGCTGCCTAATTGTCTATTGACTAATGGCATAGCATTAGCTGATAGCATCTGCTTGCCAGAATATGCAGGGTAAAAAAAACTAAAACTAAAAACTGTAGACCCTGCATATTCTGGCAAGCAGGTGCTATTTGCAAATGCTATGCCATTTTAATTAGTCAATAGACAATTAGGCACCCAGTATATAGTCAGGTGAACCTGGACAGAGCACAACATCTCTTTTTTTTTCTCCATGCACATTCAAAAACGTATGGTTTTTGGAGCCTAACTTTACACAAGCCAGTAGTCAAAACAAATAATTTTGATGACCCCTAATAAGTCAAATTTGCTACCTGTGAGTTTTCTGTGGCAGTAACTAGTGCCCTCTTCTTTGCAGAGCCTTCAGCTACACCCCTATTAATCTCAAAAAGCATTTAATGGCCACATTTATGGATATTTATGTTAGTCATGTACAGTAACAGCAAGGATTTTTCTAGTAATGCCTCCACAGGAATCACTGCATAGCTCTCAACTGTCCCTCTTCTGGAGGGACAGTCCTTCTTTGGGGAACCCTGTCCCTCTATCCTCCTCATGTGTCCCTCTTTCAGGACTCTTTCTATGCAAATATATTTGCTAAGTTGTATGGCTGTGTAGCACACTGTGAAAGCTGCAGTGTGCTTAATTGTAAAATATGGTCTGGTGTCACTTGGAGGTGTAAGCCTGTAGTCCTCAAGAGGTTAGAGTAGTCCATGCAGGCCTAGAGTAGTGTGCAGATAGCAAGCAGGCTACAAGTGGCTGTCAGCCCTCTCATGACCACGGCTTATGGGTCTATGACTGACGTATAACATGTATCCACGCACATTCTACTATAGCTGCATACAGAATACCTCATGGGCCAAAAGCGGGTTTGTTATAACAGAAGTTCTATTATATATGGGTATACTATACCAGGGGTTACACCCATATACTTTTAATGGCGCTTGGCTGGGACCTGGGAATTTAGTTTACTATACCCAAAGTTTTACTATATCAGAGTTTACTATAATGAGATTATACTGTATTGCTGCAGCTAATCTTTCCAGGGACATAACATGTATTGCTACTGTATCTTAATACAGAAAAACCTATTAAACTATTATTTACATGGAAAGAAGATCAGTTATGAATGTTTAGAAGATATTTTTTAAAATGTACATTGCTTAAAGAATAGCAAAAGAGGAAATGACTTTGTGGGCCCCCCAGCCAGCTGGGCCCCATGCAAACCCTGCTTATCAAAGCGATTTTTTTAGAGCTTTGGGGGCCAGAATGATTAGCTTTTTCAAAAACTTTATTATACTTACTGGGTCTCTGTATTTCCTTCTTCCATCTATAGCCCGACCATAAAGGAGGAGGTCACAGGCACTTCTCTGATTGGTCATGGAGAAACAACTCTTTCTTTAGGGGGGGCAAGGCATCAGACAGAAGAAGGATGCTTGGTAAGTATAAAGTTTTATTAAAAAAAACCACGAATTACAAATTGGAAGCACTTTACAGGTTACTGTACAGCGCTTTCAAGTTCCGGGTACACTAAAAGTCCCTGCCATGCAGGGCTGGGGTTTTTCACTTTGGCACAGGCTTTGGAAAGGAGAGTGCTGGTGGTTTGACAAACAATAAGTAAGCAGCGCATGTATATGTAAGTGTTTGCCATTTTGCCAGGCTGGGATGTAGGAAGGTTAGGAATATTGGTATAAAGGTTAGGGTTAGGTGTATCGGAAGGAGCGTAAGGGGGTAGGGGTCATTATAGAAGGGTGACGACAGGAACAGCATTGATCGATAAACTGCCACCGCTAAGCCAGAAGCAGAGTATCGTTAACAGTATCTGACCGATATTCTATCAGCAGAGCCAGCACCAAAAATACTTTGCGGCACTATCAAATGTACATGTTTATGGACATAGAACTTATCCACAGATCTATATATATATATATATATATATATATATATATATATATATATATATATATATATATATATATAAATACAGAGGGGCTGCAGCACACAACAGGAAAACAGTGACAGGGGCTCTTGGTTACGCTTTAACGCGCTAAAGCTCACCAACTGCGCCAAAGTGTCCCCAATCTGGTGAGTCCTACTCTACCATGCAAAATGCCCGTTTCTATAAGCAGTCTAGTGGGAACTAATCCAAAAACCCAAAAGTCAACTAAATGGGAAAAAGGGAAATTAAAAACACCTCACCCTTCACTAGCTACCAAACGAACTCTCTCAACACGTGCAATGCACTCATTTATATACTTAAAGCCAGTGGTTACCTATTTAAAAACCAAAAAGTCAGATACTCACCTAATGAGAGGGAAGGCTCGGTCCTAATGAGCCTTCCCTCTCCTCTCCCGGTGCCCTCGGTGCTGCGCTGGCTCCCCCGTTCGCGTCCGCCGTCGCAGGGACTTCGGAGGTCTTCGGGAGCACTCGGGCTTCCGAAGACGGGCCGCTCCATACTACGCACGCGCGAGTGCGTCATAGAGGGTGCTCGCGCATGCGTAGTATGGAGCGGCCCGTCTTCGGGAGCCCGAGTGCTCCTGAAGGCTTCCGAAAGCTCCCTTCGGCATGCGGAAGTGGCAGTATTTGACCGAACTGGTTGAATACTGCCACGGGGGATCCTGCGTGGGACCGGGCACCGGGAGAGGAGAGGGAAGGCTCATTAGGACCAAGCCTTCCCTCTCCTTAGGTGAGTATCTGACTTTTTGGTTTTTAAATAGGTAAACATTCACTTTAACTGTGCTAGAGGTGGGCGTGGTCATGCAGGCTCACAGGGGAAAGTTATAAATAAATTACCAAGGGGTGAGCAGCACAAACCACATTTTTTTTATGCAATTCTATGCAAAGCATGCATATATAAATATCTCATTTTTTTACTTTACCTACAGCGTTCTCTTACTTTTGAATAAAAAGTATGCACAAAATTAAATAAAATCCAACAGACTAAAAAACTTAAGGTAGCCAACAGTTATTGTACAATAAGTAGACTGAAGAAGACAAAACAAAGAAGTGAATGTAAAGCACTGACTATGGACATACAAGCCATCCACTGATATATTTTCATTTTTGACGTTAGATGAGCTTTAAGTATAAAAATAAAGGATAATAAAAAAGTAAACTGTCTATTTTGACAGTTCTGTAATAGGGCCTTGACATTATTGATGGACAGAGATAAAAGGACTAGGATTTTCTGTGCCCATAGGCTCCTGAAATGTAACTGTACACTGCCCTATAGCACTGTTTAGTAAGTGAAGCAAATTGTAAATAACTCTGATGTTTCTATTTGGTTTCTGTCAAAATTGCTGTGTGAACCCGATTTAACCTCATACATCGGCTTATCTGTAAGATCTATGCTGTTTGTAATGCATGCCTGTGCATATGATTTTTTTGGATTAGAACCATCTATAGCAATAATTTCCAAGAGGGTTGCTCTGCGTCCTTCTGCGTTCTGCCCTGGTCTCGCGCAATTGGTTGCAGTACGTTTTGGATGGTGCGCCATGCACACGTTTGGTGAGATGGTGCATCCTTGCAGCGGGATAAATAAAATAAATAAAGGGAATATAAAAATAAGTCATTCTAGATCTGAATGAATGAATGGAGTGGCGTTGGTGGATGGAGCGAGACATGATGTCTCAGATGGGCTCAGTTGGATTCAGGTCTAGAGAATGGGCAGGCCAGTCCATGGCATCAATACCTTTTGTTTTGCAGGGACTGCTGACACACTCTGGCCGAGGGCTCACTACATGATAGCCGCTGACAAGCGGCATCCCCCTATCCACTCTGATCGCTTTCGGCGATCAGAGTAAGCAAGAAATCCCGTTCAGAACGGGATTTCCTGCTGGGCTTCCCCGGTCGCCATGGCAACCGGGCGGGATGACGTCATGGACATCGGGACGTCAGAGGGAATCCCGATCCACCCCTCAGCGCTGCCTGGCACTGATTGGCCAGGCTGCGCAAGGGGGGGGCGGCGCGGCGGGTAGCGGCGAATCGGTGGCGAGCGCCGGCGATCGGAAACTGCACACAGCTAGCAAATCGGCCCAGCGGGGCCTGAGAAATCCTCCTATGCAGGTTACCCCGAGCTGAGCTCGGGATAACCGGCAAGGAGGTTAAAGGAATACTATCGATTCACATATTATTTCAATTGACACAGGAATTGTTTGGGAAGTGCTGCTAAGTACTGGTGTATACATTTTTTTTTCCATAACAAATCAGGTTTATTGTGAACCATCAACAGACAGGTACAAAAAGTTTGTTTACAATTTTTACAATACACTGCAAATTAAGATATGCAGGGACAATTTTAAGGTTGCAACTTTAACTATTGGCTGATTTACCTGACACTGTATACATGTTTACAACTCAGTGCCTAAAATATCGAATGGACATACATGCTAGCCTTAGGCCCACACACATAAAATATACTAGAGCTCTGAGTAATGGTGACCGATTGTGGTCCACAAAACTCGATTTGCAAAACCAATAACAGCTCTTTTAAGAGAGCAAACAAAATAGTGCTTATATCTATATCAAATTTACGGGGATTGTCTATCCTCCAATTCAGGAGGAAGGTTCAAATTACACCTACCTCACTCTTCCCTATCAAAGGTAACTAAAGTCGCCCTGCCTGAGTATGTACGGAATCTACCCACATCGTCCAAACGTTATTGAATCGTGACAAAGCCCCTCTATTTTGGTAAATTGCTTTCCTATAAGGTAATACACTGTTTACTGCTCGTATCCAGTCCGAGCAAGAAGGGATTGTTGCAGTTATCCAACTTTTGGTTAGTGTTTTCCGTGCAACATGTAATACTTCAATTACAAATTGTTTAGAATATTTATCTGTAATTGTATTGGAAAACAGATTCAGTAAACAGGATTTGATATCACAGGTTACTGGGCAGCCCATGCCAATCATTCAAGAATTTAACAATCTGCAACCAGTATAAATTTACAGGAGTGCAGGACCACATCATATGTAGAAAAGTTCCCTTCTCTGCTCGGCACTTTGGACATAAGTCATAAAATAGTCAATATAGTAGAGTCCTCAAATGCTTGCGGAAATACTCTAAACTGACTGGTAATTGCAGTCTAATAAATTTATAGTAGGCTGTATTGGGTAGGTTAAGTTCAGTGGCCAGCAGTGCAAATATTTTTAAAGTACCATCGACAAAAAGTTGATGAAGAAATAAAAGACCCTTATCTATCCACCATAATGCGTCATCAAGCTTGTTCAGTTCAGGCAAAAGGCTATTCTCCCAAAGGGGCGTAAATTTAAATGTATCCTCCAGTTGTATGTACTTATGAGCTAGATCCCATACTTTAAGTGTCTGTATTAAAGTCGGGGGCAGAGTCAAACTTTTCACTACACCTTTCCATCCTTTTAATATATTATAAAAGGGGTCTTGATGCGAAACCGAGAATTGCGAGAACAAAAGAAGTTGCAGAGACATTTTGCCTTCTCTGAAGCCGTCATATAAATGAGAGAGTTGGGCAGCTAGGTAATAGAGATGGCAATTAGGCAAAGCTATCCCTCCCAGATCCCATTGCATATGGGCCGTAGAGTACTAAGGATTTGCACTCCTAAATCATATACGGTGTGCAAGCACCAGAGCAAATTGTAGACTCATGTATACACAAAAAGAGAAAAGAAATCCCTGGTATAGAAGTTGCTGCACCACCATTGATCATACAAAAGGTTTTATTGAATGCTTAATACATTTAAAAACATTTAAAACCAAAGGATCCACAATACAATCGTGGGAATCATACATATAGAAAGTCTCAACTGCCTCACCTCCAAAATGAAATAATGAGCCCTAAATGCTGCTATAAGCGCCCATCTCGGTTCATGTGAACCCAGAATGGACTACTGGGACCTGGGTCCTGGTATTAAGAATCATAAAGTACCGTATTTTTCGGACTATAAGACGCTCCGGACTATAAGACGCACCCAGGTTTAGAGGACAAGAATCGGGGAAAAAAAAATATATATACTAAACCTGATGCGAATATAGGTCGGGGCATCTTGTAGACCTTTTCCCCCAACTGCACTACACTAACCCCTGCTGTCCACCCCCAACTACATTACACTTCACTGCTTACTACACTACACTAATCCCTGCTGCACCCCCCTTACCCCAGCTAGGTTACACTTTCCTACACTACACAACACTAATCCCAGCTGCTCCTCCTTCCTTCCAGCTATGTTACACTACAACAGCAGGGAACTAACAGTGGAAGCTAAACTAAAGGACACTACAGTCACCCAGCATTCTCCATCCTGGGAGTGGGAACAGCTACAATGATCCCAGGTGATGCCCGATACCTCCCTCCCTCAGATGCACAGCGGTGGCAGCATGTTAATGTCACCCAGCATGCTCCATTGCAGGAGCGGTGACAGCTGCAGTGTGCAATGCCTTATATCCCTCTCTCTCTCTGCAGTGGCTCCAGCTGATTGGCACCCTGCTCCTTTGCGAGTGCAGTGACTGCAGCAATGTCCCCGGTGATCCACCGATCCCTCCCTCCCGTGCCCGTCAGCTGCATCGTTTTGTCACTTACCCTGCTCCATCGTGGGTAAAGTGACTGCAGCAATGTCCCCGATGATCCACCGATCCCTCCCTCCCAAGCACAGCGGCTGCAGCGTTGTCCCCGATGATCCTCCGATCCCTGTATGCGCGGCTGCTTTAGATTTTGTCACGCACCCTGCTCCATCGCACGGGTGCAGTGACAGCGGTAATGTCCCGGGTTCCTTTGATCTCTCCCTCCTGTGCGCGGCGGCTGCAGCCCGTTATTACTCAGTCTGGCGTGTCCCGGGAGCCGGCTCTTTTATCCACACTTCGGCAGGCATTTTACTGCACTGTAGCAAAGGGGCCTTGTTTGATGAGGTCATCACGCAAGGGACCCTTAAAGCTACAATGTAGTAAAATGCCTGCCGAAGTGTGGATAAAAGAGCCGGCTCCCGGGACACGCCAGACTGAGTAATAACGGGCTGCAGCCGCCGCGCACAGGAGGGAGAGATCAAAGGAACCCGGGACATTACCGCTGTCACTGCACCCGTGCGATGGAGCAGGGTGCGTGACAAAATCTAAAGCAGCCGCGCATACAGGGATCGGAGGATCATCGGGGACAACGCTGCAGCCGCTGTGCTTGGGAGGGAGGGATCGGTGGATCATCGGGGACATTGCTGCAGTCACTTTACCCACGATGGAGCAGGGTAAGTGACAAAACGATGCAGCTGACGGGCACGGGAGGGAGGGATCGGAGGAACCAGGGACATTGCCGCTGTCACTGCACCCGACATGGAGCAGGGTGCGTGACACATCAGGCTGCAGCCGCTGTGCACGGGGAGCGAGGAGGGGACCACTAGACTGCCAGGGATTCATTTTTGGGGAGGCTGTGAGGGCACATTCGGACCATTAGACGCACCAACATTTTCCCCCTCTTTTGGGGGGTAAAAAAGTGCGTCTTATGGTCCAAAAAATACGGTAGCTGCCAATAAAGTGCTAATAGTTCCAACAAGTGCAAAGAAATAAGGAATTAGTATGTGCTGTCAAGGACAATATGCTCATGAGCAGGTATGCCAAATATAAAGTGCATGAGATGTCGACAGACTAATATAAACCAGGCAATGCCAGTGTTATAATACATACATGAACCTGGACAGGGTCCCCTAGTAGCAAAGTCAGGCAGCCAGAGTGATGAGAGCGGAGGGAGGCACTGCAAACGCTACAAACGTGGTGTGGTCCACGTGACATTTAAAGCACGCTGTGTAAATAGTGAGAGTAACAGATGATTGCTCGTGCTTTTTCCTTTAGTGAATCAACCCCAAGGATCCTTTTCAATATATAAAGGGATGGGGGGGGGGGGTTATAATTGTGCTTTTCTGGGGCACCAAAATGAATGTGATTATAAAACATTTCAATCACTTTAATTTGCACTTATACTTCAAAGCTTTCCTTCCCCTGTTCTAATGCATCTGGTTTTAGAACACATGCATCTGGTTTCATAAAAGGCCCCCTCATGAAATACCTCCCCCCATCGCACGCACGGCTGCGACCCACACGCGGTGGCATTCGCCCATCCACCACTGCTGCCCAAAGTCCACCCGCGCACCAGGCACAACGGACAAGCGGTCACGGGAGGACACAGGGACAGAGAAATTATTATATAGGATAGCCTGTTTATTCAGACAGCCTAAGGGTTGCATTGTAACAACAGTCCACCTAATACTTTTAGCTCTATAGAAGACAAGAAGAATGATGTATGCATCTTTAGACATCATGCCAAGCAATAATTATAGAAGTAAATGTAAAGAGCTCATTAAATTGTTGCAAGGATCACATGTACATAGAGGCTGCACAGTCTACACATACGTGTTTGTGTTTTTTTCCCCTTTCTTGGTTCCCAGAATGTTCTTCTACAGACATCATTGTTCTGCACTGATCACACAAAGCAGTGAGCCTAATATATACGTCATTGTCATAGATGACGTTGCATTCGTCTGACTCATGCAGTTTACATCCAGTAGGTGATAGTCTATGTGACTGCAGGCAGCACACAGCACAGACCATGGCATAAAATGATATGGGGAAAGACAAAGGAAGAGATTATAGCTTTATCACACTGCAGGTGTCTCTACAGAGTTTCAGTTACACTCCCTCAGCAGATTGATATTTTCTCCCAGTTTAGGGAGATCAGACAGTTATTGAGATGCATATCATACAAGAACATAAAAAGTATATCTGTAGATTACCAATATGCATATACTAAGTGACTTACTGCTTCCCTTTATAGCACAGGGAATGCAATATATGTACAATTTTAGAAATGTTAACTACTATATCAGTTTTAGATAGACTATTCCTTCATGTGTTGATAAAGTGGGAGATGTGTAAAAATTCTACAGACAATTATTTATATACAGTAGACTAGTCAGTAAAAGAAATATACAGTGCAAACAGCATATACATTATATACAGGGTGTTAACTACAGCAGATGGTGAGAGAACATAATACATTAGAGTTTACAATTTAATAGAAAACAAGGAATGATACACATTAGGAATGTAGAGAACGAAGAAGAATGGATCCCAATAGACAGGTGCAATATTTCTAAAGGACTTTTGGCTGGTTTTACACTTGGGCATTGCGTTTGCAAAAAACTAAATTCATATGACCCGGCTAGTGTTGGGCGAACATCTAGATGTTCGGGTTCGGGCCGAACAGGCCGAACATGGCCGCGATGTTCGGGTGTTCGACCCGAACTCCGAACATAATGGAAGTCAATGGGGACCCGAACTTTTGTGCTTTGTAAAGCCTCCTTACATGCTACATACCCCAAATTTACAGGGTATGTGCACCTTGGGAGTGGGTACAAGAGGAAAAAATTTTTTAGCAAAAAGAGCTTATAGTTTTTGAGAAAATCGATTTTAAAGTTTCAAAGGGAAAACTGTCTTTTAAATGCGGGAAATGTCTGTTTTCTTTGCACAGGTAACATGCTTTTTGTCGGCATGCAGTCATAAATGTAATACATATAAGAGGTTCCAGGAAAAGGGACCGGTAACGCTAACCCAGCAGCAGCACACGTGATGGAACAGGAGGAGGGTGGCGCAGGAGGAGAAGGCCACGCTTTGAGACACAACAACCCAGGCCTTGCATGAGGACAAGAAGCGTACGGATAGCAATTTGCATTTTGTCGCCATGCAGTCATAAATGTAATACAGATGAGAGGTTCAATAAACAGGGACCGTAAACGCTAACCCATCACAGATGTTCATTGTTCATGTTACTTGGTTGGGATCCGGGAGTGTTGCGTAGTCGTTTCCAATCCAGGATTGATTCATTTTAATTTGAGTCAGACGGTCTGCATTTTCTGTGGAGAGGCGGATACGCCGCCGATCTGTGACGATGCCTCCGGCAGCACTGAAACAGCGTTCCGACATAACGCTGGCTGCCGGGCAAGCCAGCACCTCTATTGCGTACATTGCCAGTTTGTGCCAGGTGTCTAGCTTCGATACCCAATAGTTGAAGGGTGCAGATGGATTGTTCAACACAGCTACGCCATCTGACATGTAGTCCTTGACCATCTTCTCCAGGCGATCGGTGTTGGAGGTGGATCTGCACGCTTGCTGTTCTGTGTGCTGCTGCATGGGTGTCAGAAAATTTTCCCACTCCAAGGACACTGCCGATACCATTCCCTTTTGGGCACTAGCTGCGGCTTGTGTTGTTTGCTGCCCTCCTGGTCGTCCTGGGTTTGCGGAAGTCAGTCTGTCGGCGTACAACTGGCTAGAGGAGGGGGAGGATGTCAATCTCCTCTCTAAAGTCTCCACAAGGGCCTGCTGGTATTCTTCCATTTTGACCTGTCTGGCTCTTTCTTCAAGCAGTTTTGGAACATTGTGTTTGTACCGTGGATCCAGAAGGGTATAAACCCAGTAATTGGTGTTGTCCAGAATGCGCACAATGCGTGGGTCGCGTTCAATGCAGTCCTAGGCCGAAGAGGTCATAGCCTAGGGTCACAAAACCTGTTTATTTGGGCAATTTCAATGGTGGCGAGTCTGACGTACATAAATCGCAGCAATGGCCGTTAGCAACGTCTGAATCTCACGAAATGTCTCATGCAGGTAGAAGACATATTGTTAGATTCGGGCTCCAAAGATGGGTTCCCTACATCTCTGCACACCAGAGTTACAGGGCTCCAAATTTGGTAAAATCACCCATAGGCTTTCATTGGGCCTCCTATTTACAGTTCCAAAATCTCACATCTTTTCAAAGGGCAATTACTCAGCAGTGGCAAATTTTCTAGCATTGTAGGGACCCTTAGGGGGAACATGACTGGTGAGTTTCGGGCCCCTAGGCCAAAGAGGTCATAGCCTAGGGTCACAAAAACCTGTTTATTTGGGCTATTTCAATGGTAGTGATGGTGACGTACATAAATCGCAGCCATGGCCATTAGCAAAGTCTGAATCTCACGAAATGTCTCATGCAGATAGAAGACATATTGTTAGACTTGGATTCCAAAGATGGGGTCCCTACATCTTTGCAAACCAGAGTTACAGGGGTCCAAAATTGGTAAAATCCCCCATAGGATTTCATTGCCTCCCTATTTCACTTTCCAAAATCTCACATCTTTTTAAAGGGCAATGGCTCAGCAGTACCAAATTTTCTAGCATTGTAGGGACCCTTAGGGGGAACATGACTGGTGAGTTTCGGGCCCCTAGGCCAAAGAGGTCATAGCCTAGGGTCACAAAAACCTGTTTATTTGGGCTATTTCAATGGTAGTGATGGTGGCGTACATAAATCTCAGCCATGGCCGTTAGCAACGCCTGAATCTCACGAAATGTCTCATGCAGGTAGAAGACATATTGTTAGACTTGGATTCCAAAGATGGGGTCCCTACATCTCTGCAAACCAGAGTTACAGGGGTCCAAAATTGGTAAAATCCCCCATAGGCTTTCATTGGGCCTCCTATTTACCGTTCCAAAATCTCACACCATTTCAAAGGGCAATGGCTCAGCAGTGGCAAAACTCACCAGTCATGATCCCCCTAAGGGTCCCTACAATGCTAGAAAATTTGGTACTGCTGAGCCATTGCCCTTTGAAAAGATGTGAGATTTTGGAAAGTGAAATAGGGAGGCAATGAAATCCTATGGGGGATTTTACCAATTTTGGACCCCTGTAACTCTGGTTTGCAGAGATGTACGGACCCCATCTTTGGAATCCAAGTCTAACAATATGTCTTCTACCTGCATGAGACATTTCATGAGATTCAGACTTTGCTAACGGCCATTGCTGCGATTTATGTACGTCACCATCACTACCATTGAAATAGCCCAAATAAACAGGTTTTTGTGACCCTAGGCTATGACCTCTTCGGCCTAGGGGCCCGAAACTCACCAGTCATGTTCCCCCTAAGGGTCCCTACAATGCTAGAAAATTTGGTACTGCTGAGCCATTGCCCTTTGAAAAGATGTGAGATTTTGGAAAGTGAAATAGGGAGGCAATGAAATCCTATGGGGGATTTTACCAATTTTGGACCCCTGTAACTCTGGTTTGCAGAGATGTAGGGACCCCATCTTTGGAATCCAAGTCTAACGATATGTCTTCTACCTGCATGAGACATTTCGTGAGATTCAGACGTTGCTAACGGCCATTGCTGCGATTTATGTACGTCACCATCACTACCATTGAAATAGCCCAAATAAACAGGTTTTTGTGACCCTAGGCTATGACCTCTTCGGCCTAGGGGCCCGAAACTCACCAGTCATGTTCCCCCTAAGGGTCCCTACAATGCTAGAAAATTTGCCACTGCTGAGTAATTGCCCTTTGAAAAGATGTGAGATTTTGGAACTGTAAATAGGAGGCCCAATGAAAGCCTGTGGGTGATTTTACCAAATTTGGAGCCCTGTAACTCTGGTTTGCAGAGATGTAGGGAACCCATCTTTGGAGCCCAAGTCTAACAATATGTCTTCTACCTGCATGAGACATTTCGTGAGATTCAGACGTTGCTAACGGCCATTGCTGCGATTTATGTACGTCAGACTCGCCACCATTGAAATTGCCCAAATAAACAGGTTTTGTGACCCTAGGCTATGACCTCTTCGGCCTAGGACTGCATTGAACGCGACCCACGCATTGTGCGCATTCTGGACAACACCAATTACTGGGTTTATACCCTTCTGGATCCACGGTACAAACACAATGTTCCAAAACTGCTTGAAGAAAGAGCCAGACAGGTCAAAATGGAAGAATACCAGCAGGCCCTTGTGGAGACTTTAGAGAGGAGATTGACATCCTCCCCCTCCTCTAGCCAGTTGTACGCCGACAGACTGACTTCCGCAAACCCAGGACGACCAGGAGGGCAGCAAACAACACAAGCCGCAGCTAGTGCCCAAAAGGGAATGGTATCGGCAGTGTCCTTGGAGTGGGAAAATTTTCTGACACCCATGCAGCAGCACACAGAACAGCAAGCATGCAGATCCACCTCCAACACCGATCGCCTGGAGAAGATGGTCAAGGACTACATGTCAGATGGCGTAGCTGTGTTGAACAATCCATCTGCACCCTTCAACTATTGGGTATCGAAGCTAGACACCTGGCACAAACTGGCAATGTACGCAATAGAGGTGCTGGCTTGCCCGGCAGCCAGCGTTATGTCGGAACACTGTTTCAGTGCTGCCGGAGGCATCATCACAGATCGGCGGCGTATCCGCCTCTCCACAGAAAATGCAGACCGTCTGCCTCAAATTAAAATGAATCAATCCTGGATTGGAAACGACTACGCAACACTCCCGGATCCCAACCAAGTAACATGAACAATGAACATCTGTGATGGGTTAGCGTTTACGGTCCCTGTTTATTGAACCTCTCATCTGTATTACATTTATGACTGCATGGCGACAAAATGCAAATTGCTATCCGCACGCTTCTTGTCCTCATGCAAGGCCTGGGTTGTTGTGTCTCAAAGCGTGGCCTTCTCCTCCTGCGCCACCCTCCTCCTGTTCCATCACGTGTGCTGCTGCTGGGTTAGCGTTACCGGTCCCTTTTCCTGGAACCTCTTATATGTATTACATTTATGACTGCATGCCGACAAAAAGCATGTTACCTGTGCAAAGAAAACAGACATTTCCCGCATTTAAAAGACAGTTTTCCCTTTGAAACTTTAAAATCGATTTTCTCAAAAACTATAAGCTCTTTTTGCTAAATTTTTTTTCCTCTTGTACCCACTCCCAAGGTGCACATACCCTGTAAATTTGGGGTATGTAGCATATAAGGAGGCTTTACAAAGCACGAAAGTTCGGGTCCCCATTGACTTCCATTATGTTCGGAGTTCGGCCATGTTCGGCCCGAACCCGAACATCTAGATGTTCGCCCAACACTACACGTGACCCGTTCGGCCAATCACAGCGCTAGCCGAACGTTCGGGTAACGTTCGGCCATGCGCTCTTAGTTCGGCCATATGGCCGAACAGTTTGGCCGAACACCATCAGGTGTTCGGCCGAATCGAACATCACCCGAACAGGGTGATGTTCTGCAGAACCCGAACAGTGGCGAACACTGTTCGCCCAACACTAGACCCGGCATCCGAGTGCGCCAACAGAGTCATATGCATAGCGCTGCCCCTCCGCATGCCCTTCGTCGCTTGTCACCGGCCCTCGTCCAGTGACGTACTCCCTGCTGGACATCAAGCAAGACACTGGGATTCCTAGATTTCCCTGTCGTATTCACATCATACTGAGCATGTGCACTGCACTGCCGCTGCCAACAAATTTAAATTTTCTGCATCCCCTATTGATTTACATGACTTCTTCTGCCTCTGCGTCACTGCGGAATTCCGACGGTAACGCACTGTTGCCTTTGTGGCGGGTCATCGGCCAATCGGTCACTTCCGCGGCGATGCAGTAAGTTTGCTTGGCCTCATTGCCCTGCATTGTTGTTGCGTTACTTGTGGTAAAACAGGGTATCACAATGCACACTTGCAAGGGAAGTGTAAAAGAGGCCTTAAAGTCAACCTCCAGACTAAAAATCTACTCAGCAGCACTGAAAAGGCTTGGTGTTTCTTTAGCAGTTTCATAGCATCAGAACTTTGTTTTTCATACCTAAACCTCATTTTTAGCTGCACAGAAGCTAAGATCTGCCCCATCAAACAAATCTGCCCAGGAATTTTTCCTCTGATGCTCTGCAAAGCATGATGGGATTTCTGATGTTGTTGTTCTCGTTCTGCTGTTTTAGCGCAAATGAGTTTTTTTACATCTTGAATTGGAGATTCGAAGCCTAGCGTGGGCAGCTGGGAGGGGTGATCAGGACACAGGGCAGTTGGAACTGTGTCTCATGCACCCTGTCACCTCCTTTCAACCAAAAAGATGGCTGCCCCCATGAAATCACAAACATTTGCCTGTTCTTTTAAAAAAAAGGGTGAGTAAGAGATTATATTACCTATCTATTTTAATTATCAAAACTAATGTAACTTAATGACAGTATGTTTGTTTAGGCTGAAGTTCCTCTTTAAAGGACAAGTGACACCCATGCTAACCTAGAAATAAAAAAAACATATACAAGTAGATAAATACTACTTCTACTTACATAACAGATGTATTGTGCTATCCACGTAATGATTCCTTTGAATTGTATAAAGGAAAAGCAGAAAATCCTATTCTAGGCAGTGGCCATCTTGCCAAGCTAAAGCTGACATCATATACTCCCTGACTCTTGTTTCCCCCCCTCCCTTCTCTTGCTCATTGTGTATTCATTAGCTGCCCTCCTCCCAGAGTCTTCAGACACTCCCACTGAGGTGTATAATAACAACTGCACTGTCTTATCCTCCAATCACTGAGTCACCTCAGCCTTGCTTGTAAACACAAGTAATCAGAGCAGCAGTTAGGCAGGGGAATACATGGAAGAGGAGGTGTGAAGGATTGCGGAATGGCCGCTGCGTGCTCTGGCGGCATGGCGGCCGTTTCCGCGTCTGCTCCGGCGGTTTACACGCGGCGACATGTGTCTGATGCTATACAGCCTTCCTGTGCACATAGACTGCGTAATACACGCGCGCGTGCGGCTAGACAGAAGCTTTATGGGAAGTAGGGAGGGATCAGCTGACCCCGCCGGTCAGCTGATCCAAGGATGGATGCGGATTGGCTGGAAGGGACTGGGCGGGGCTGGCCAGCGCTGCACTATATAACCACTTGTTCCTCAGTCTCACATCGTCTGCCGTTGCAAATGCTTAACGTGTTAGCACACAGACCTCAGTCAGATCCTACAGTGTGGTTGAACCAGGACGGACCTGGCAATCCACACTGAGCTAGATTACCTTCTCATGTTATGTTATTCTATGTTATGCTTTAGACCAGTTCCAGGGTGTTGTGACTACGGACCTCACACCCAAGACTAGGATACTGTGTCAGTTCTATGTTATGCTTTATACCAGTTCCAGGGTGTTGTGACTACGGACCTCACACCCAAGACTAGGATACTGTGTCAGTTCTATGTTATGCTTTAGACCAGTTCCAGGGTGTTGTGACTACGGACCTCACACCCAAGACTAGGATACTGTGTCAGTTCTATGTTATGCTTTATACCAGTTCCAGGGTGTTGTGACTACGGACCTCACACCCAAGACTAGGATACTGTGTCAGTTCTATGTTATGCTTTAGACCAGTTCCAGGGTGTTGTGACTACGGACCTCACACCCAAGACTAGGATACTGTGTCAGTTCTATGTTATGCTTTAGACCAGTTCCAGGGTGTTGTGACTACGGACCTCACACCCAAGACTAGGATACTGTGTCAGTTCTATGTTATGCTTTAGGCCAGTTCCAGGGTGTTGTGACTACGGACCTCACACCCAAGACTAGGATACTGTGTCAGTTCTATGTTATGCTTTAGACTAGTTCCGAGGTGCTGTAACTACGGTCCACACACCCAAGACTAGCACTGTATATCTGTACTTCCTTGGTTCGCCACTAGGCTGTAGTGAGATAGGATCTCACAACCAGATAGGGCAAATCTGTTCATATTAGCAGCAGGGCTTCCTGCAACCAGGCCTAGGTCCCTCTCCTAGGGAGCCTTTGGCCTAAGGGAATTCACCCACGTCTAGGGGTGAATTTCCTTCTCCTCACTGCCTTCAGTCTTCTTGGCAGTTCCCTCTCAAAGTGTTACTGTACACTCACGTCTCAGGTGTCCAGAGGTTAGACATACCTGAATTATTAGTGATTCTGCAGATCATTCATAATCCGGTGTATATCTGCATTATTGGTGAGTCTGCAGCCCACCAATAATCAGATTCTCTCTGCGTGTTCACACCGATCGTTACAGAACGGCAGACCAAAACAATATGGACACACTTGATAGTCGTCTGCTTGCCGTCTGCTTGCACTCACCACCTCGGTGGAGAATTGCATTAGCATGCTGGATAGTCATCAGACTCAGATTAATGCTTTGTCTGGGTCTATACAAGCCCTTCAGACGACTGTTAACTCAGTGTGATCCCCTCTTGTTACAGACTTACATATGCCTGTGCCTGAAAAGTTTTCTGGTCATAGATCTGACTTTCGAAACTTTAAAAATCGAGTGTTTTCTTACTTTGGGTTAAGACCTAATGCTTCAGGTACTGTGGCCCAGAGAATTACCTTTATTAAGACACTATTGACTGGGGATTCCCAGACCTGGGCATATGGTCTTCCGCCAGGTGATGGGGCTCTGACCTCTGTGGAGGAATTTTTCAAAGCTATGGCCATAATTTACGATGATCCGGACTCTGCTTCGACCGCTGAGCGGAAGCTCAAGATGTTGCGGCAAGGCAGAGATTCGGTAGAAGCTTATGCAGCGGAGTTCAGGAAGTGGGCAGTGTCAGCTAGGTGGGGCTCATTTGCATTGTTGGATTGTTTTTTGTCAGGATTATCAGATGCAGTGTCTAATCTGATGTTAGGATATCCTGAACCTAAAACCATTGATGAAGCCATTTCACTAGCAATCAGAGTAGACCGTCGCTTACGGTATCAGAGACAAAGTCGGGGTAGGAGTAGTGTGAGATATGTTTCCTACACTTCCTCGCCACCTACCTCACCTTCCCCTGAACCCATGCAGATTGGACGTTCAAAATTGTCCCGGGTCGAGCAGACTCGTAGAAAGAAGCAACAGCTCTGCTTGTACTGTGCAGAGGAGGGTCATAAAGCAGAGAACTGTCCCAAAAAGTCGGGAAACGCTGTCGCTTAGGAGTGGTCAGAGGTAACACCCTGAGCGCACAGAATTTACCTCTTAAAGACGATCGACTGCTCCTCCCATGCACCATCTCATGGGGAGACCAGACAGTTTCTACTGAGGCCTTTCTCGACTCCGGCTCGGCTGCCAATTTTATTGACTATGATTTTGCTAAAAGATTGGGAATTCCTATTGTCCCATTGAAACAAAAGGTGTTAGTTACTGCGGTGGATGACTCTCCTCTGCAGAGTAAATACCCTCTGCCTCAGACCCCAGAGTTGGGGGTCACCATAGGGGTTTTACATAGAGAGAGTCTGCAGTTTTTTGTGTTACGAATGGCAACTTCCACCATCATCCTTGGTCTGCCATGGTTGCAACTTCACGCTCCTCAGATTGATTGGGCATCTGGTCAGCTAACGAGTTGGTCTACCCGCTGTTATCATCACTGTTTGGCGAAGGTAACCATGGGTAACACCAGTATTCAGGTGGAAGGATTGCCAGAGCAGTATAAAGATTATGCTGATGTCTTTTGTCCGAAATAAGCAGACAGATTACCCCCTCACCGTCCCTTTGATTGTCCAATTGACTTAAGATCTGGTTGTATGCCTCCTAGGGGTCACCTTTATAACCTGTCCGGGCCAGAGAAGTTGGCAATGCAGGAGTACATCAAAGAAAATTTAGCTAAGGGATTTATCCGCCCCTCCCGGTCACCTGCGGGCGCTGGGTTCTTTTTTGTTAAAAAAAAAGATGGAGGCCTCTGCCCCTGCATTGACTATCGGGGTCTAAATTAGATCACTGTGAAAAATCATTACCCACTACCTCTGATTGACGATTTATTCTCCCAGATCACCAATGCTAAAATTTTCTCGAAATTGGACTTAAAGAGACACTGAAGCGAAAAAAAAAATATGATATAGTGAATTGGTTGTGTACTATGAATAATTACTAGAAGATTGGCAGCAAAGAAAATATTCTCATACTTTTATTTTCAGGTATATAGTGTGTTTTCTAACATTGCATCATTCTATATTATGTGCAGATTACACAACACTCAGCATTCAAAATGAGTCTTTCAGAGCAGTCTGTGAAGTAATGACCTCTCCTCTAGCAGAGAAAAAGTAAACAGTTCACTTACAGTTGAGATAATAAAAGTCAGATAACAGCCCTCTCCACGACTAAGACTTAGTCGGAGAGTTAATGGCTTGTTTGCATAGAGATAACAACTGGAGTTTCTTAACTCTTCCTGTACTGGAAACAATTAGACTGATGTATCCGATCTTAATGTTTTATTTCTTAGCTGTACTACACATACAAATCATAATATCATAATTTTTTTTTCGCTTCAGTGTCTCTTTAAGGGGTGCATACAACCTGGTGCGCATCAGGGACGGTAACGAGTGGAAAACGGCCTTTAATACACCCGATGGGCATTACGAGTACTTAGTGATGCCCTTCGGGTTGTGCAACGCCCCGGCCGTCTTCCAAGAGCTAATTAACGAGGTTTACAGACCAATTTTGGGTGAATTTGCATTAGTATATCTTGATGATATACTAGTCTTTTCAGCCACTCTTGCCGAACATCGGAGACATGTCAAGTATGTGCTGGAAAGACTAAGACAGAATCAATTGTACGCCAAACTGGAAAAGTGCATTTTTGAGGTGACCTCTGTAGCTTTTTTAGGGTATGTAATATCTACCTCGGGCCTCTCTATGGACCCTGGGAAAGTCTCTGCTGTACTGGACTGGCCACAGCCTGTGGGTCTGAAGGCCCTCCAGAGTTTCCTGGGTTTTGCGAATTACTACAGGAGATTTATTAAGGGGTACTCTACAGTGGTTGCGCCCCTCACTAGTCTCACTAAGAAAGGGGCTGATACTCACCACTGGTCCGAGGAAGCTCTCACGGCTTTTAGTACCCTAAAGAAACTGTTCTGTTCTGCTCCCATCCTGAGACATGTAGATGTCACCTTCCCGTTCATAATAGAAGTTGATGCCTCTGAGGTGGGGGTGGGGGCTGTGCTGTCTCAGCGTTCCGGTTTGCAGGGTAAACTTCACCCATGCGCCTACTTCTCCCGCAGGTTCTCCCCAGCGGAGAGAAACTACGATATAGGCAACCGAGAACTCCTGGCCATCAAATTAGCCTTTGAGGAATGGCGACATTGGTTAGAAGGAGCAGAACATGTTATTACAGTTTACACAGATCACAAAAACTTGGAGTACATTGAAAACGCTAAGAGACTCAGTCCCCGACAGTCCCGGTGGTCACTGTTCTTTTCCAGATTCTCTTTTGTAATTACGTATACCCCTGGTAGTAAAAACGTTAAGGCTGATGCCTTGTCCAGGTGTTTTGAACCCGAAACGGCACAGCCTTCGGCACCCGAGACTATTCTGCCTCGAAAGGTGGTTTTGGCAGCCACAGAAACCTGGACGGATTGGGCTACCACCTTGGCCCCATATCAGCAGGATGTCCCAGAAGGGAAGCCCGAGGGAGTGTTATTTGTGCCTTTGCCCTTCCGCCTGCAGCTTCTGCAGCTGTTTCACTCCCATAAGAATGCTGATCATCCAGGGGCCACCAGGACACAGGATCTCCTTGCCAGGTGTGCGTGGTGGCCATCTCTGGCCACGGACTGTAAGGAGTTTGTGAGGGAGTGTGCTCTGTGTGCTAGGAGCAAATCTTCCCGACAGGCTTCGGTGGGGACCTTGCAGCCCCTGCCAGTTCCAAGTGAACCGTGGATGCACCTGTCCATGGATTTTGTGGGTGAACTCCCCATATCTGAAGGCATGACTGTCATCTGGGTGGTGGTAGATAGATTCAGCAAGATGGCCCATTTTATCCCTCTGAAGGGACTCCCCTCCGCTCAAGAGCTGGCTAACCTCTTCATCCTGCACATTTTCCGGCTGCATGGCATTCCGCAAAATGTAGTGTCAGATAGGGGAGTCCAATTCGTATCTAAGTTCTGGAGGGCATTTTGTCAGTCTATGGGCATGGATCTTTCATTTTCATCAGGCTACCACCCACAGACGAATGGCCAGACTGAGAGGGTCAACCAATCCATGGAACAGTTTCTCAGATGCTACGTGGCTGATGCACAAACTGACTGGGTAAAATTTTTACCTTTTGCAGAGTTTGCGCACAATAACCTGAAAAGTTCTTCCTCTGGGTTCTCCCATTTTCAGGTGGTCTCGGGGAGGTCTCCTAAGTTTGCTCCTTTGCCAGTGGCATCTACTCCATTCCCAGCCAGAGGCGTAGCTAGGATTTTCAGCGCCCGGGGACAAAGACTATTAATGCGCCCCCCCAAAGTTAAGGTTGCGGCGCGCGGTTATGGGTGGAGCCAAATGTATATGGAGGTTAGCAGGCTCACGCTCACCCACCCTCCCTCAGTATGTACCTTCCAGCATGTTCCAAGACAAATTCAGCAATCATGAGCCCCCCCCCATCAAGACAAATTCAGCAATCATGAGGCCCCCAACATAACCAACTCAGCAATCATGAGGCCCCCAACAAGACAAATTTAGCAATCATGAGGCCCCCAACAAGACAAATTCAGCGATCTTGAGGCCCCCAACAAGACAAATTCAGCGATCTTGAGGCCCCCAACAAATCATGAGGCCCCCAACAAGACAAATTCAGTAACCATGAGGCCCCCAAAAAGACAAATTCAGCAGTCATGAGTCACATAAATAGACAGCATTTCACATAAATAGGTAGAATGCCCCCTTAATATGGTAGACACCTCTCACCTGGCAGCAGTTCTCCAAAATACACTCAATCTGACGTGGTTCCCCAAAAATAGGTAGCCCCAGGTCTATAGTTGTCCCCAGAATAGGTGGCCAGCAGTATAGATGTCCCCAGAATAGGTGGCCAGCGGTATAGATGTCCCCAGAACAGGTAGCCAGGGGTAGAGATGTCCACAGAACAGTTAGCCAGGGGTATATGTGCCCAGTATATGTAGCCAGAGGTATATGTGCCCAGTATATGTAGCCAGTGGTATATATGCCCAGTATATGTAGCCAGGAGAATAATATGTGCCCAGTATATATAGTCAGGCGTATATGTGCCCAGTATATGTAGCCAGGGGTATATATGCCCAGTATATGTAGCCAGGGGTATATATGCCCAGTATATGTAGCCAGGGGGTATATATGCCCAGTCCACGTAGCCAGGGGGTATATATGCCCAGTATATGTAGCCAGGGGTATATATGCCCAATATATGTAGGCAGGGGGTATATATGCCCAGTATATATAGGCAGGGGTATATATGCCCAGTATATGTAGCCAGGGGTATATATGCCAAGTATATGTAGCCAGGGGGTATATATGCCCAGTATATGTAGCCAGGGGGTATATATGCCCAGTATATATAGGCAGGGGTATATATGCCCAGTATATGTAGCCAGGGGTATATATGCCAAGTATATGTAGCCAGGGGGTATATATGCCCAGTCCACGTAGCCAGGGGGTATATAAGCCCAGTATATGTAGCCAGGGGTATATATGCCCAATATATGTAGGCAGGGGGTATATATGCCCAGTATATATAGGCAGGGGTATATATGCCCAGTATATGTAGCCAGGGGTATATATGCCAAGTATATGTAGCCAGGGGGTATATATGCCCAGTATATGTAGCCAGGGGTATATATGCCCAGTATATGTAGCCAGGGGGTATATATGCTCAGTCCACGTAGCCAGGGGGTATATATGCCCAGTATATGTAGCCAGGGGTATATATGCCCAGTATATGTAGCCAGGGGTATATATGCCCAGTATATGTAGGCAGGGGTATATGTGCCCAGAGTAGGTAGCCAGGGGTAAATGTGCCCAGAGTAGGTAGCCAGGGGTATATGTGCCCAGAGTAGGTAGCCAGGGGTATATGTGCCCAGAGTAGGTAGCCAGGGGTATATGTGCCCAGAGTAGGTAGCCAGGGGTATAGGTGCCCAGAGTAGGTAGCCAGGGGTATAGGTGCCCAGGGTAGGTAGCCAGGGGTATATGCCCAGTATATGTAGTTAGGCGTATATGTGCCCAATATATGTAGGCAGGGGTATATATGCCCAGTATATGTAGGCAGGGGTATATGTGCCCAGAGTAGGTAGCCAGGGGTAAATGTGCCCAGAGTAGGTAGCCAGGGGTATATGTGCCCAGAGTAGGTAGCCAGGGGTAAAGACAAATTCAGCGATCTTGAGGCCCCCAACAAGACAAATTCAGCGATCTTGAGGCCCCCAACAAATCATGAGGCCCCCAACAAGACAAATTCAGTAACCATGAGGCCCCCAAAAAGACAAATTCAGCAGTCATGAGTCACATAAATAGACAGCATTTCACATAAATAGGTAGAATGCCCCCTTAATATGGTAGACACCTCTCACCTGGCAGCAGTTCTCCAAAATACACTCAATCTGACGTGGTTCCCCAAAAATAGGTAGCCCCAGGTCTATAGTTGTCCCCAGAATAGGTGGCCAGCAGTATAGATGTCCCCAGAATAGGTGGCCAGCGGTATAGATGTCCCCAGAACAGGTAGCCAGGGGTAGAGATGTCCACAGAACAGTTAGCCAGGGGTATATGTGCCCAGTATATGTAGCCAGAGGTATATGTGCCCAGTATATGTAGCCAGTGGTATATATGCCCAGTATATGTAGCCAGGAGAATAATATGTGCCCAGTATATATAGTCAGGCGTATATGTGCCCAGTATATGTAGCCAGGGGTATATATGCCCAGTATATGTAGCCAGGGGTATATATGCCCAGTATATGTAGCCAGGGGGTATATATGCCCAGTCCACGTAGCCAGGGGGTATATATGCCCAGTATATGTAGCCAGGGGTATATATGCCCAATATATGTGGGCAGGGGGTATATATGCCCAGTATATATAGGCAGGGGTATATATGCCCAGTATATGTAGCCAGGGGTATATATGCCAAGTATATGTAGCCAGGGGGTATATATGCCCAGTATATGTAGCCAGGGGGTATATATGCCCAGTATATATAGGCAGGGGTATATATGCCCAGTATATGTAGCCAGGGGTATATATGCCAAGTATATGTAGCCAGGGGGTATATATGCCCAGTCCACGTAGCCAGGGGGTATATAAGCCCAGTATATGTAGCCAGGGGTATATATGCCCAATATATGTAGGCAGGGGGTATATATGCCCAGTATATATAGGCAGGGGTATATATGCCCAGTATATGTAGCCAGGGGTATATATGCCAAGTATATGTAGCCAGGGGGTATATATGCCCAGTATATGTAGCCAGGGGTATATATGCCCAGTATATGTAGCCAGGGGGTATATATGCTCAGTCCACGTAGCCAGGGGGTATATATGCCCAGTATATGTAGCCAGGGGTATATATGCCCAGTATATGTAGCCAGGGGTATATATGCCCAGTATATGTAGGCAGGGGTATATGTGCCCAGAGTAGGTAGCCAGGGGTAAATGTGCCCAGAGTAGGTAGCCAGGGGTATATGTGCCCAGAGTAGGTAGCCAGGGGTATATGTGCCCAGAGTAGGTAGCCAGGGGTATATGTGCCCAGAGTAGGTAGCCAGGGGTATAGGTGCCCAGAGTAGGTAGCCAGGGGTATAGGTGCCCAGGGTAGGTAGCCAGGGGTATATGCCCAGTATATGTAGTTAGGGGTATATGTGCCCAATATATGTAGGCAGGGGTATATGTGCCCAGAGTAGGTAGCCAGGGGTATATGTGCCCAGAGTAGGTAGCCAGGGGTATATGCCCAGTATATGTAGTTAGGGGTATATGTGCCCATTATATGTAGGCAGGGGTATATGTGCCCAGAGTAGGTAGCCAGGGGTACATGTGCCCAGAGTAGGTCGCCAGGGGTATATGTGCCCAGAGTAGGTAGCCAGTAGCCAGGGGTATATGTGCCCAGAGTAGGTAGCCAGAGGTATAGGTGCCCAGAGTAGGTAGCCAGGTGTCCCCCTCCCCAGCAGGAGGGGAGCAGCGCAGAGAAGAGCTGCTCTCTCTCTCCCTCGCTGTCCCCTCCAATGTCTGTCCGGTGTCTGGCAGCGGCGGGCGGAACTTACCTCCGTCTCGTCGCAGCGCCAGATGGATCTGCCGCTACTCTGGTCTGGTCCAGACCAGAGCAGCGGCTGCGCACCCGAACTTCCGGCCGGTGTTCCGACGCGGCGCTGGAGCGTGACGGAGGTGAGTTCCGCCCGCCGCTGCCAGCCACCGGACAGACATTGGAGGGGACAGCGAGGGAGAGAGAGAGCACCTAAGGTGAGGGAAGGAGGGGGGAGATGGCCCCCCTTCCCCACCGTCCGCACAGCTCTCTCTCTTCTCTGCGCTGCTCCCCTCAGCCTCAGCCCCGCAACAACAAAAAAACCCGAAGCTCAGCTGGGCGCCCTTGGGGACCCGGCGCCCCGGGGCACTTGTCCTACCCCGACCCCCCCTAGCTCCGCGCCTGTTCCCAGCATTGGAGGATTGGCAGCTGGCGTTGAAACAAATTTGGGCCTTGGTGAAAACAAATTTGGGAAAGGCTTTCAAGTCTCAAGAAAAGCAGGCCGACAAGAGACGCACTGCTGAATGGGACTTTTCACCAGGGGATTTGGTCTGGGTGTCTACGCGGCATCTGGCATTGAAACAACTGTCACCCAAATTAGGGCCTAGATTTGTGGGGCCGTTTCCAGTCACCAAAAGAATTAATGCTGTCACCTATGCCGTTGATCTTCCTACCAGTATGCGTGGTGTAAGATCATTCCACGTGTCATTGCTCAAGCAGGCAGTGCAGGTGGATTCCACTCCCCCCCCCCCTCCCGTATTGATTGATGATCAACCTGAGTATGAGGTTGAGAAAATTCTGGACTCCTGGCTAGTGCAAAATTCTGTGCAATATTTGGTACACTGGAAAGGTTATGGTGTGGAGGATAGTACTTGGGTACCAGAGTGCCGCATGCACGCAGATGATTTGAGGAAAAAGTTTCATGACTCACATCCTGGGAAGCCTGGTGGAAAGTGTCCGGAGTCCACTCCTCGGGGGGAGGGGGGGGGGGGTACTGTGAAGGATTGCGGAATGGCCGACGCGTGCTCTGGTGGCATGGCGCCCGTTTCCGCGTCTGCTCCGGCGGTTTACACGCGGCGACATGTGTCTGATGCTATACAGCCTTCCTGTGCACATAGGCTGCGGAATACACGCGCGCGCGCGGCTAGACAGAAGCTTTATGGGAAGCAGAGAGGGATCAGCTGACCCCGCCGGTCAGCTGATCCAAGGATGGATGCGGATTGGCTGGAAGGGACTGGGCGGCGCTGGCCAGCGCTGCACTATATAACCACTTGTCCCTCAGTCTCACATCGTCTGCCATTGCAAATGCTTAACGTGTTAGCACACAGACCTCAGTCAGATCCTACAGTGTGGTTGAACCAGGACGGACCTGGGAATCCACACTGAGCTAGATTACCTTCTCATGTTATGTTATTCTATGTTATGCTTTAGACCAGTTCCAGGTTGTTGTGACTACGGACCTCACACCCAAGACTAGGATACTGTGTCAGTTCTATGTTATGCTTTAGACCAGTTCCAGGGTGTTGTGACTACGGACCTCACACCCAAGACTAGGATACTGTGTCAGTTCTATGTTATGCTTTAGACCAGTTCCAGGGTGTTGTGACTACGGACCTCACACCCAAGACTAGGATACTGTGTCAGTTCTATGTTATGCTTTAGACCAGTTCCAGGGTGTTGTGACTACGGACCTCACACCCAAGACTAGGATACTGTGTCAGTTCTATGTTATGCTTTAGACCAGTTCCAGGGTGTTGTGACTATGGATCTCACACCCAAGACTAGGATACTGTGTCAGTTCTATGTTATGCTTTAGACCAGTTCCAGGGTATTGTGACTACGGACCTCACACCCAAGACTAGGATACTGTGTCAGTTCTATGTTATGCTTTAGGCCAGTTCCAGGGTGTTGTGACTACGGACCTCACACCCAAGACTAGGATACTGTGTCAGTTCTATGTTATGCTTTAGACTAGTTCCGGGGTGCTGTAACTACGGACCACACACCCAAGACTAGCACTGTATATCTGTACTTCCTTGGTTCGCCACTAGGCTGTAGTGAGATAGGATCTCACAACCAGATAAGGCAAATCTGTTCATATTAGCAGCAGGGCTTCCTGCAACCAGGCCTAGGTCCCTCTCCTAGGGAGCCTTTGGCCTAAGGGAATTCACCCACGTCTAGGGGTGAATTTCCTTCTCCTCACTGCCTCTAGTCTTCCTGGCAGTTCCCTCTCAAAGTGTTACTGTGATACTGTACACTCACGTCTCAGGTGTCCAGAGGTTAGACATACCTGGATTATTAGTGATTCTGCAGATCATTCATAATCCGGTGTATATCTGCATTATTGGTGAGTCTGCAGCCCACCAATAATCAGATTCTCTCTGCGTGTTGACACCGATCGTTACAGGAGGAATATATTATAGATAAAAAGAACTCCCAGCATTCAACTCTTTGGCACTGTTTGACACTAGGGCCAGTGCTCCTAAAGTATGTGATAACTACAAACCATAACAGCAGAAAAAGTTTTGCAAGTTTTGAATGCAGGCTTAGCATCTTTATCACTTAATACACTCAGACCAGTTGCTGTTGAAAGTTGATTTTTATGGTGACAATACCGCTTTAAGGTGAGGATAAACTATGCCCATAGATGTTAAAAAGTGCTAATCCAATATGCATGATCCAGTTGCCCTAAGGGTAACACTTCAGGTTTTTTTAAGGAGTTCCTTTGAAATGAAAAAATATATATTTTTCCCATAAAGGTTATCATGCTTTGGCTAATCTTTAAGAGCAGAGAGGAAGTTCTGACTTAGTTAAGTTTCCCTTTATCTTTCTGCAAGTATACTTATACACAGGATAATATATTTGGCCACATAAATGGATAATGTAATGTCCTGTACAGACCAAAAGCTGAATGCCAGTATGCCACTGTGAAAAAAGTGTGCAGTTGGGAAACTTTGCTTAATAGATTCAGTCTTCCAAAGATAAATGAGTGCGAGATGTGTCTGCCTATAAAAACACGCTAATCAGCTGAACTAAACACTTCTCTTGAAAATGCTGATGGTCAGTGCAAAGCTTTGAGGGTAGTTGGTCCATGTTTACTGTACCCTTTTGGTGAGTGTGGGCACTTTTAAAGAACATTCAAGTATAGCAGTGTTGGTGAAGAAGGCATTTACTGACAGTTCTGTTCTAAATAGGTTTAAGAGGATTTCCCTCCATATCAGCCCTATAGATTGTACTTTTTACTATATTATGACAAGCAACTGTGATATTACAAAAAAAAAAGTGGAATTTGAACTTAATTTCAATTATTCAAAATCTTGGCTGCATGAAAACTGAAACAGTCATTTAACTAAGAATAATTACACAATTGCTTTTAGGACAATTTATTTTTTATAAAAATGTAATTATTTTTGATATATGTGGTATAACAGGCCATGCTGGAAAAGAGGCTACAGTGTTAGTGGTTATATTCAGCAAAGATAATGAGAGTTTATGTGCAGCAATGAACAAGAGGCTGCTTTTGTCAAATGTGGAATGTACACACTTTTGTAGCGAGAGGAGTAGATCTAGCAAAGCGAGTGAACTTATAGGACAATTGTAACAAGAGTGATATGGATGCTGCTATATTTATTACCTTTTAAACAATACCAGTTGGCTAGATATCCTGCTGACCCTCTGTCTCTAACACTTTTAGCCATTGGCCCTGAACAAGCATGCAGCAGATCAGGTGTCAGATCTGACAAAATTAGCTGCATGCTTGTTTCTGGTGTGATTCAGAGACTACTGCAGCCAAAGAGATCAGCAGGTCTGCCAGGCAACTGTTATAGTTTATAAAGAAAATACATATGGCAGCCTCCATATTCTTCTCACTTCAGTTGCCCTTTAAGCACACTCAATAGTTTTTACTGTTAGGTCTAAGTTACGATATATCTTAGTTTGCCGAATATACACTTGGGCCAAGGACTTAAATGATTCCAAGATAAAAATATTGTATCACTGCAATTTCCATGTATTTATTTACTTAGAGAAGAGTTTATTGACCACAAAGATTGGTAAAGTGGCATCTGGGATGTATTGACTGGATTGGCCTTGTCACTAAGCACTAAAGCACTAAGATATAACAAATACCGATCAAGTAAGATTTCTATGTGCCAAGGGAACATATGATTGTTTTAGATGGAAATCCTTTATTTATTTTTTTTTACTAACAGCCAAAGTATAATTTATTTATGATAGCATACATCCTTAAAACGCATTTCTGAACAATGAGCAAAATTATAAATAAGAAAAAAAGAGTTTTGAAACAAGGACACTACTGTGCTGCCATCTGCTGGACTTAAGATTTATACATTCTTTATTTCAGAATCCGAATCAATTTTATTTGGCCAAATACGTTTGTACTTACAGGTTTGACTTGGCAGTTTCTTAATGGACAGAGACAATATGATATAAGGACAGACAGTATAGATATTACTAGTTAAGGACAATATATTTGTGGCAGGAACAAATATTGAGGCTGAAATAAAAAGAATACGAATGATTTACAGAGGGAATAAATAAATAATTCCAAAGTGAATTATTTTCTGAGAAAAATACAAATATGTGATTAAAATCAGTCTTTCTCAACTTAGTTGACCAGATTTACTAAGGATTGCAATTTTTCAGCCTTTGACTCTTAAAAGGCCAGGGCCCAACTTTCTTGTATAGAAACACCAGTTCTGGTTAGTTATTTTTCTGGCCACCTGTTTATTGCAATTTGTTTATTGGAATGTCTGCCAGATTAGCAAGATTGATGTCTCTTCTCTTTTAGTGGAGCAGCTCTTAGTTATCAGCACTGTCTCAGCCCTCACTATCCATCCACATATCTCCAAAACATCATTCCACCATAACCTGCTGCATAATATGTATTACATTAGACATTATTTATATGTTTTCTTCTCAAATACTGTGAGACCAATATTTCACATTATCGCAATTTGTCATCTAGCCAAAATATATTTGTTTTATATGCTTGGAAAACAAGTGAAAACAGCTTGTGTTTGGTTGAAAATGTATTTTTTTTTACATTCCATATACAGTTGCCAGGAATATATTATTTTAGCACTGCGAAATAATTAAAACCTATAGTTATTTTTGTTTTCTGTCATAATGCCAATGCTTAAGTAGGAAGCCTCACATGGCAGTGGCCATTATGTGGCAGTCAAGCTCAGGGCCGGATTTGTACTTTCCAGCGCCCTAGGCCGGCTGTCACCAACCCCCCCCCCCCCCCCCATTCTGTCCAACTCTGACTAGTGATCACTGGTTTACATGGGCTCCTGTCTGTTTTGCTGCTTTGCCCCCCCCCCCCCCCCCCCCCCCCGTTCAAAGAAGCAGTGCATGCTCTGTCCACTCCATGTAATTTTGCACTCCAGCCTGGATGCACAGCAGCCGATAGTGTTCTGGGCTTGCATACTTCAGAAATGATGCTCATATATGAGCAGCACTTGTCAAGTACACATACCCATAACACTCCCAGCCTCGGCTGCTGTGCACATCGGTACAGGAGTGTGTAATTACAAGAAGCCCGAGAGGACAGAGTATGCGCTGCTTCTTTGTCTTTTGTGCGACTTGCTTCAGTCAGAGTCACAAACAGGTGATGGGGCAGCGCAAAGGAGAGAAACCCATCCAAAGCAGAACAGGTAAGTAGAAGGATCCGACACTACACACGCTGGCATAGATGTCGTGTAATGCTAGGTACACACGATGCAATTCTGAGATTTACTGTCACATCGATTGTTTACAATGTCTGATCTGATTTCCGATCAATTTTTCAATCGATTTTCCGTTCATTTCTATGAAAAAAATCATTCAGAAAATCTATCGGATAGCAGATGGGACATGTTGGAAATAGTCGATCTGACAGTAAATCTGTCAGAAAATTGCATCATGTGTATCTAGCATAAGCTCAGGTGTACTTTACACAGTGACAATTTAGCACTTGGGGCAAGCTAAGACAGATCTTAATCAGTCAGCAGGAAGTTTTTACGTTTTGTAATAGAATGATAATATTTATTGGCTAACCAAAAGAAAACAGTGAGCCTTTGGCTAATGAGCCATCTTCAGACTTTGTTCCTGTATACAAGATGTAAGATGTTGGGGAACCCAGATATATAAAGTCAGCAGGAGATGCATACATTGTTTTGTAAATATAAATAAATGTAATAGAGTTGTCATTCTGTTTCAAAACATCCTGCTTTCACTGATGGCTAAAACAGAACAATGCTTTGCTGCTTGTAAAACATGTCAGGAAAGAGTTAACTTTCAGGAAAGAGTTATGAACATGTCAGGAAAGAGTTAAACTGTAGCAAAGAGAATGTTGTTGTCAGGAAAGAAAACAAACCATAAATCTTACAGGTCTCAGGTCTTTAACAGCTCTGACCAAGTAATAAAACATCAGTCTGGGGGAGAAGAGAGCTGATAATTCCTGTCCGTGAATGCGTGCTGCATAAAGAAACTAATCTGAACTCAAAAGTTCTACTACTTGAGCACATATATTTTTCTTCTCACAGCAGCTTGTATGTCCCCACTCATTATACTAAGGACAAGACCCTCAGATGACAACACATGCTGACTGTCATCACACACACTCTGCAGTGAGAGAGATGCAGAGATCTCTGGAATTCAGAGTAGAGCAAAGCAGAAGTGATTTACTTTGACATGTGACCTCTTATCTCTCCAAGTCCAGCGCCCTGCTGAATTTTATCGCCCTAGGCCTTGACCTTTGTGGCCTTTCCAGAAATCCGGCCCTGGTCAAGCTCAGGGCTAGTGCAAATCAGCTAGGCTGAACTTGCTCAGGTCATCACCCTGAGACAGCATACAGATCATGTGACAGGAAGTGGCACCTTCCATCTGAAACTTTTCATACAAGAAACTGACTTCAGCAGATTTTGCCTAATTTTTGTTTGAAAAGCAGACCTGAACATAGAAATCGAAAAAATAGGTGTTACCTAGCCTTTATTTCAGAAATATTTTTAAGCTTTATGTTAAAAAGTTGCTCTTAATCATGCCATTATACAGTACCTACAAAATTATGCCTTCAGCAAGAAAAGGTACTGTACAATTTATTGTGAGGATGCCAACTAATGTTTTTTTTATGCAGAAAAACAATAAATATCTGTCAGATTTTGAGTGCTATCTTGCATTTCCCATCCCAAGGCTAATATGGATCATATGCCCACATCCCAAAAACATACAGATAAATGTATTGGCTTCCCCTAAAATTGGCCCTATATTACAATGGACATATTACTAAAGTAGGGAATAAATTGTGAGCCCCTCTGAGGGACAGTTAGTGACAAGACTATATACTCTCTAAAAGTGCTGTGGAAGATGCCAGTGTTATATAAATAAAAACGACTATAATAATAATAAGGTCATGGAGGTGTTAAATACAAATAAGTCGCAAAACCCTACTCACACAACTACAAAACAAATTCTGAAATTTGGCTTAAAATTAAAGTTGAAAATACTTGTATAGCAGTTATAACCTGGTCATTTTATAATTTAATTCAATTACAGTTCACTAGAAGATTTTTGTAATTGTGCAGCCCTGAAATCTGCACTTTTTGGGGAGCATGGTGTAAAGCACAGGCTTCTCTGTAAGCACCTAGTAAATCCCCTCTTCCTTGTTGACTATTCTGCTGGCCAGAGAAAGAAGCGTCTCAAGTTTTTCTACACAAGACAAGAAAACATCACATTTTTACACACATTCTGCTGAATCTACCGAGGGGTGACATTGAGGGACACATGTACACACTTCAGATTTCTGTCTAAGATTGGCTGAGGAAAGTCTAATGTGTACATAGCTGTAGAGAGACATGACATGATCAATATTTTCTGTAGATTTTCTGAAATATATGCAAACTGTAGGCACAAGTGGAATTATCTTTGTTAGGCTAACTCATCCATAGAATTCTTATAATAAACGTATTTAGGCTTGCAATAATTCCATTTGACAGGAAATGGAGAAACTAAAGGTGGCCATACATTAGAACAATATTATTATTATTATTTATTGTATTTATAAATAGAGATGGCCCGAAACAGTTAGCCGGCGAACGGCCGGGGGTTCGTGATCGCGGAGAACCGCAAACTTTACCGGTACTTCGATTCGCCCCCATAGTGCACCATTAGGGTCAACTTTGACCCTCTACATCACAGTCAGCAGGCACATTGAAGCCAATCAGGCTACACTCCCTCCTGGAGCCACTCCCCCCCCCCCCCCCCCTTATAAAAGGCAGGCATCGCCAGCCATTTTACTCACTCCTGTGCCTGCAGTAAATAGAGAAGGGACAGCTGCTGCAGACTCTCTCATAGGGAAAGATTAGTTAGGCTCTTGTATGCTTCTTAGCTTGCTCCTTGCTGATTCTTGCTGATTCTACAATAGCACCCCACAACAGCTTTTGAGAGCTAATCTTGTTCTTGTGATCTATTTTTTTTTTCTGTGTGTCCCACTGACACTTGTGTTGCATAGATAGCCTTGGTAATTCATACTGTGTGTGCCACTGCCAGGCCCAGCACATTCAGTGACTACCTGTGTGTGTGACAGGTGCACATTACCCATCACTGCATATACCTACCTGTTGTTCACTGTGCACCCACCTACGTGAGCGGATGCAGTGTCGCTGTGCCTGTCCGCTACCTGTCTGTGCGTGACAGGTGCACATTGTAATACCCATTACTGCATATACCTACCTACCTGTTGATCACAGTGCACCCACATATCTACGTGAGCTGAGCACACGCAGTGCCACTGTGCCTGTTTGCTACCTGTCTGTGTGTGACAGGTGCACATTGTAATACCCATTACTGCATATACCTACCTACCTGTTGCTCACAGTGAACCCACCTACCCAAGTGAGCTGAGCGCACGCAGTGTCACTATGCCTGTCCACTACCTGTGTGTGACAGGTGCACATTGTAATACCCATCACTGCATATACCTACCTGTTGTGTTCAGTGCACCCACCTCATCACTGCACAAACCTACCTGTTGTGTTCAATGCACCCACCTCATCACTGCATATACCTACCTGTTGTGTTCAGTGCACCCACCTCATCACTGCATATACCTATCTGTTGTGCTCAGTGCACCCACCTCATCACTGCATATACCTACCTGTTGTGTTCAGTGCACCCACCTCATCACTGCATATACCTACCTGTTGTGTTCAGACAGTGCACCCACATACCTTCGTGAGTGCATGCAGTGTAATATACCACTCCGTGCATACCTGTTAACTGCACCTGTGTGACTGCACATTGTATTAGCCAAGTCAGTGCATACCTTTCACCTTATCCCCCCCCCCCCGCTACCGGTCTGTGTGTGACAGGTGCACATTGTAATACCCATCACTGCATATACCTACCTAACCTGTTGTTCACAGTGCACCCACCTACCTATGTGAGTTGAGCACACACAGTGTCAATGTGCCTGTCCGCTACCTGTCTGTGTGTGACAGGTGCACATTGTAATACCCATTACTGCATATACCTACCTACCTGTTGTTCACAGTGCACCCACCTACCTGCGTGAGTTGAGCGCACGCAGTGTCACTTTGTCTGTCTGCTACCTGTCTGTGTGTGACAGGTGCACATTGTAATACCCATTAATGCATATACCTACCTACCTGTTGTTCACACTGAATCCACCTACCCACGTGAGCTGAGTGCACGCAGTGTCACTGTGCCTGTCCACTACCTGTCTGTGTGTGACAGGTGCACATTGTAATACCCATTACTGCATATGCCTACCGACCTGTTGTTCACAGTGAACCCACCTACTCACGTGAGCTGAGCGCACGCAGTGTCACTGTGCCTGTCCGCTACCTGTGTGTGACAGGTGCACATTGTAATACCCATTACTGCATATACCTACTGTACCTGTTGTGTTCAGTGCACCCACCTCATCACTGCACAAACCTACCTGTTGTGTTCAGTGCTCCATGCTCATCACTGCATATACCTACCTGTTGTGTTCAGTGCACCCACCTCATCACTGCACAAACCTACCTGTTGTGTTCAGTGCACCCACCTCATCACTGCATATACCTACGTGTTGTGTTCAGTGCACCCACCTCATCACTGCATATACCTACTTGTTGTGTTCAGTGCACCCACATACCTACGTGAGTGCACACAGTGTGATATACCACTCCGTGCATACCTGTTAACTGCACCTGTGTGACTGTACATTGTATTAGCCAAGTCAGTGCATACCTTTCACTTCATTACCCCCCCCAGTTATGGACAAAACTGACAAAACAGGTAGAGGCAGACCCAGAGGAAGGCCACTTGGCAGGTCTGTGCGAGGTCGTGCTGATGTGATTTCGTGCGGCCCTGGACCAAAGTACAGTGCTCAGAAGTAGGCACGTCCCATCAACTCCCAAGATTGTCAGGACGTGGTTGACTATTTAACACAGAACACCTCATCTTCCGCAGCCACCAGCGCTACTCCAAGTACCACATCTGCTACATTTGACAGTTCGCAGGAGTTATTTGGTGGGGAAAACACTGATGCACAGCCATTATTGTTACAACCAGATGAAGGCGCTAAGAAAGGTACACCACCTCATATGTCTGAGTTAGGCGACACTATGGACGTAACGTGTGCGGAGTGGGATGATGAAGTACCTGCTGTTGGTGCAGTTTTGGAGGTGCCTGAGGCAAACGAAGCCGGGCAGGATGATGATGATGACGATGATACGGATCCCACACATGTTCCCAATAGAGGAGATGAACAGGGGGACAGTTCAGAGGGGGAGTCAGAGAGGAGTAGGAGGAGACGAGTTTCTGAAAGAAGCAGGGGAGCTCTTCATCAGAAACAGCTGGTGGCAGTGTCCGGCAGCATGTATCGCCACCTATGTACAGCCAGCCAACATGCCCTTCAACGTCAGCTGCTGATGCCACCATTGTGCCATCACCACAGGGGGACTCAGCGGTTTGGAAATTTTTTAGTGTGTCTGACTCAGATCGGAGCAATGCCATCTGTTCTTTCTGCCTCCAAAAATTGAGCCGTGGAAAGGCCAACACCCACGTAGGGACAAGTGCCTTATGAAGGCACATGGAGAAAAGGCACAAACTGCAATGGGAAGAGCACCTGAGCAAAAGCAGCACACAAAAGAAAAGCCACCCTCCTTCTCCTCTTTCTCCATAAGGTGCAGCATCTTCAGCCGCTTTCTCCCTTGCACCTTCACAGCCACCCTCCTCCACTCCGCCTCTGCCCTTGAGCAGTTTCTGCTCCTCTGCCCACAGCAGCCAGGTGTCCATGAAGGAAATCTTTGAGCGGAAGAAGCCAATTTCTGCCAGTCACCCCCTTGCCCGGCATCTGACAGCTGGTTTGGCGGAACTGTTAGCTTGCCAGCTGTTACCATACCAGCTGGTGGACTCTGAGGCCTTCCATAAATTTGTGGCTATTGGGACACCGCAGTGAAAGATACTAGGCCGCAATTATTTCTCTAAAAAGGTGATACCCAAACTTTACCGTGAAGTGGAGAGGCAAGTGGTGTCATCTCTGGCACACAGCGTTGGGTCAAGGGTCCACCTGACCACGGATGCCTGGTCTGCCAAGCACGGTCAGGGCTGCTACATTACTTACACAGCCCATTGAGTCAACCTGGTGACCGATGGCAAGCAGGGAGTATGTGGCTGTACAGTGGACCAACTTGTGACACCTCCACGGCTTGCAGGCAGGCCTCCTGCCACCTCCTCTCCTTCTCCTTCTGCTATATCCTCTTCGCTATCGTCCTCCTCCTTGGCTGAATGACAGTTCAACTCTACTGGTGCTGCGATATCCTCTCCAGCTACACAGCCCCATTTCCCCAGGGTCTATGCTGCATGCCAGGTACGATGGTGTCACACCATCTTAAACATGTCTTGCCTCAAAGCGGAGAGTCACACTGGACCAACTCTTCTGGCAGCTCTTAACAAACAGGTGGATCAGTGGCTGACCCCGCACCAGCTGGAGATCGGCAACGTGGTGTGTTAGAATGGCAGCAATCTCATTTCCGCTTTGAATTTGGGAAAGCTGACACATCTACCCTGCATTGCACATGTGCTGAATCTAGTCATTCAAAGATTTGTGTCAAAATACACAGGCTTAGAGGACGTCCTGAAGCAGGCCAGGAAGTTGTGTGGGCATTACAGGCGGCCATACACGGCCATGGCACGCTTTGTGGACATTTAGCGGAGAAACAACTTGCCGGTGAGACGCTTTAAATGTGATAGCCCGACTCGCTGGAATTCGACCCTGGTCATGTTCTCTCGCATGCTAGAACAGGAGAAAGCCGTCACTCTGTACCTGTACAATTACAGTAAAAGGACACAATCTTGGGGGAGATGGGGATGTTCTGGCCCAACAACAGTTGTGGGAGCAATTTTCAACAGAAACAGATGTTTCCTCAACACCTGCGGCAGCACACAGGGGGGAAGAGGGGGAAGAGTCGTGTTGGGAAGAGGAGTCAGACTCGGATGATGAGGAAGGTGTTAATTTGGAGGAGGAGGAGGCAGCGGCAGAAGAATAACCGCAGCAGGTGTCGCAGGGGGCTTGTGCTGCTCGACGTTCCCGTGGTATTCTTCATGGCTGGGGGCAGGAGGAGAACTTACCTGACGTCACTGAGGAAGAGCAAGAGGAGATGGATAGTACGTCTGGATCCAACTTTGTGCAGATGGCGTCTTTAATGCTGTCCAGCCTGTTGAGGGACCCCCGTATAAAAAAAACTCAGGGGGAATGAGCTGTACTGGGTGGCCATGCTAATAGACCCTCGGTATAGGCACAAAGTGCCGGACATGTTACCAACTCACCAGGAGGCAGAAGGATGCAGCACATGCAGAACAAGCTGGCAACTATGCTTTACAATGCGTTTAAGGGTTATGTCACAGCACAACGTAATAAAGGTACCACTGCCAGTAATCTTTCTACCATGTCCACGTAGGCAAGGACAGGACGCTCCAGCGATCTCATAGTGACGTCGGACATGCAGACATTCTTTAGTCCAACGCCTCAACTTAGCTTCCGGATCCACCCTCCACCAACGCCTGGACCGGCAGGTAGCCGACTACCTGGCCTTAAGTGTGGACGTAGACACTGTGAGCAGCGATAAGCCCTTGAACTACTGGGTGCGCAGGCTTGACCTATGGCCAGAGCTGTCCCAATTTGCCATCCAACTTCTGTCTTGCCCTGCCTCAAGCATCCTGTCAGAAAGGACCTTCAGCGCAGCTGGAGGCATTGTCACTGAGAAGAGAAGTCGCCTAAGTCACAAAAGTGTTCAGTACCTCACCTTTATCAAAATGAATGAGGCATGGATCCCAGAGGGCTACTGCCCACACGAAGACTAAGTCAGTCCCCACTCACAGCATCTCTGCCTGCACGCTGTGTGACTGGCTACCTGCCCCAAGTCTAAGTCGCTCCCCACACAGCACCTCTGCCCGCAGGCCACTTGACTGCCTTCTCCGCCACCACCAACAGGGTCTAGGACTCCAGGCGGATTCCTGAATTTTTAAGGCTAGCAGTGGCCGCTATAATAATTTTTTCTGGTGCGTGTACATGCTTGCCTAATTTTTCTGGCTGCAGTGCAGCTGCAACAACAAAACAAAAGGCATGTACATGTGCCCATTCCCCTTCGTGATCATTACCTTGCCGCAGTGAAGGGGCTTGCGTATCACAATGAAACAATGACCGCCGGCTATATGAGTGTCTCGGGGGGTGGCACACCAAAGTTAATAAGGTCGTTGTTTCATTGTGGACAGACCAAATATCAGCTGGACAGTCACTGTTCTGTCATTCAGCTACCTCAGCCCAGCGACCATATGGGCTGGAAAGCCGCCATCACCTGCACTCTCGTTATGGTGCGCACCAGTCCAGCACGGCCGTCACTACACAAACAGCTGTTTGCAGTCACTGCATACCTTTCACTGCATCTTTCACTGCACATTGTATTATACCTGGCAGTCAGTGCATACCTTTCACTTGAATGGATGGCAGACTTGCCCTCCATAACAGATTCTCGTTAAAAGTAGTACAGTCTATCATTGTCATATACAGCAGGACCTCGAAAGTCCTCCTGTATTGTTATTTTTGATCACTACCTCGGGACGTGCGTGCCATGCCTGCTGCCTTCCTTGGATGTGTGGTGGTGGGAGCTGTTTTTTAGGCTCCCACTCCGGACCAGAATCAAACCAGGATTCCCCGGCCATTACCAGTGGTCACTCACAATGGCAGACTTGCCCTCCATAAAAGATTCTCGTTGCAGGTACTGAACAGCAAGCAGAACAAGTATTTAAAAAAATAGATGTAAGCTTTAACAATGGGAGAGAAAGAACCACTCCGCCATGCCCACCTCCAGGTGTTAGACCCCCTTGAAACATCTTTTCCATTACTTTTGTGGCTAGCATAAATGTTTCTAGTTTTGAAAGTTCGCCTCCCCATTCAAGTCTATTGCGGTTCGCGAAAAGTTTGCGCGAATCGAACATTTAGCGGAGGTTCGCGAACCGAAAATCAGAGGTTTGGGCCATCTCTATTTATAAAGCACCAACATACTGTGCAGCGCTGGACATTCTGACTGATTCAATCTTCTTGATTCAATCTAGTGATTTACTGATCCCTGTAGCTTGACTGATACATTTCAGACAGTATTTTGAAAATATAAACAGAAAGGTGGTCTGGTCTTATGATTTATGTTTTCATTGACCTCCAACTTTGGGATGTGATAGAAAAAATATGATCCATGGAGGCCTCACTTCCCAGCTTATAGGACTTAAAGATATGTTGCCAATATACAGTATTTGTGTTATGTAACAAAGGATGTCTTCAGAAGTTTTGATGGATCAGAGCAGTTTCAGTGGCTCAAGGGAAGCATCCATGTAGAAATTGCACTTGGTAATTTGGGCACCAGGTTTTGCTGTTATTTGAATAGCGCTAATGATATTAATTTAACAGCTTAGCATGAATTAGCTACTACTGTTGCTTTTTACCACTACCCTAACCTACGATATAACAAGGTAACAACACAGAATGTGTTCTGTGTTGTTACCTTGACAAAGGGGACCCTGTGGGGCCCCGAAACAAATCGTTGGTCTATGGAATGGAATTGTGTCACGTTCACCAAATAAAAGCGGTCTTGGTCTACAATGAGTGTGTGGACCTTCTGGACTTATTATTGACTTTTCTCACGGTCCTGCACCTCTACAGTGGTGTGCGATTCTTCTTCTGTTTGCACCCTATAACACTGACCCTCCTTATTTACACCTAACACTAAGCTCCCCCCTACATAAACCTAACTTACCTACTAGGTACACCTAACACTTACCTCCCCACCTACAGTACATTTAACGCTATACCTAACCACCCCACCAATACCTTTTCATTGAAGGTGGTAAAAGTAATCAGCTATAGATATAGTCAATACATTACTTGACTACACATGTGCCACAACAATCTGGAGTTTGACCATACAGTAGCCGACCTCCTGTGCCAACATTCACCGCCACCACACAATAGCCGAAAGCCAGCACCGATTATCACCCCATGGTATCAGTTAGCATGCTATAACCACAAGCGGCAAGTTCAGCTATATGATACTCTAACTCTGGCGCCCAGGAACTTAAATTATACACTAGGCTTGCCAAACTCACAATACTCTATTTCAGTCTTTGGTAGTGCCCAAAGTACAGATAAGTGCCGGTGCTTTTTCTATGCATGTCGACAAGGGAAACCTACACCACAATATTAGGTTGGTGGTTTTAATGTTTTGGCAAATACGTGTACATGTAAGCAGTGGATAAATATTTAACAAAAAAAAAAAAAATTTGTTAAAAATATTAGTATTGTGTTTCAAAGTTAAAACATAACAGATGCTGATTTCTTAACATGCTATAAGGCTAATTTAAAGACAAAATAGATTAACTGCTGCTAATGGTACATTACCATAAATGTCGGTAGACAATTTAAAAGCTTTGCAATTATTGCTTAAACATCTTCACATTTAATTAGTAAAATTATTAGAGCTTGCAAAACTATGTAATCAAAGATCTTACAAATAAAACACTTTGTTACAGTGCAGCATTGCCTGCTGTTTGAGAGTAATCATGATGTCTATCCCATGGATCATATCAGAATATCAGAATATGATCTTTTTACTATCTTTATAGTAAATGTGCAATGTGCATGTAACAAACTTATCTGGTATGGTCTCTGGAGGCTGTTCTGATAGTGTGGAACAGCTGGAGGAAGCTTCCGCTTCCTCTTTGGGCAAACGCACTCCCGGCTCCCCTGTAGACGGGAATCAGCATGATGGCATATAGAGCTCCCCTGTAGATGTGTGTCAGCGTGTTGTTTCTGGCACGACGCGCACAGCTCAGAGCTGCCTTTATAGGCTGAGGAGGCGTGTCTGATGGGGTGTCAGCTTTGATGTCATCAGCTGACACCTTTTTGCAGGATTATATTTAGTATATTTTTAGTATAATATATTTGTAATATTATCATATCGTAATATTGTATATTATCTGTGTACCGACCTTTTGCCTGCCTCTTGACCTCGCTCTTGCCTAGCCCTTCTGTACCACTGCCATCTGATATATGTGTATGACTCAGCCTGTCCCTGACTTTGCTACTGTTTGAGCCTTCCAATACGACTGACATCTGACTTATGTGTATGGCCCTGCCTGTTAATTGACTACGATTTTGCCTAACTCTATTGTACTTCACTCATCTGCTCTTGTCAATGACTTCGGCCTGACCCTGACTACGCCTTTCTCACTAGAACTGCGTGACAGTGCAGTCATGAGCAGGCACAGTGGCAATACTGAGGAGCTTGGGGCCCCAGTGTGAGTTTTACATGTGGCACCACGCACTCTATTGAGATGGAGCCCCAAACCCTACCAAGGAAATCTGCAGTGTCGGAGAGGTGTAATCAGAGCAAAAAAACTATTTGTTAAGGATTACCACTATTCAGTGCACATATAAAGATATTCATTACCAGCATAGCACCAATGAAAAGCTAATGAGATGGATGAAAGAGGGCCTAGTGGGCCCCTCTGGCCCAGGGGACCCAGTGCAGTCACAACCTCTGCATCTCTTATGTTTTATATATATAGTATTGCGAAACAAAATCATTCTAGCTTTTTTGCATATTGCCAGTCCCTTTCCGAAGTGTATTCAGACCTCATATTTAGTAACAATATATAAGGAGATTCTGACAGAAGGAGTATGTACAATAGATAAAATAATCCAGATGGGGAAAAAAGCCTCTGGGAAGGAAATGAAACAAGGACAGTCTCCCACTGCAAAGGATAAATGTCTATTTCCTGATAATCTGCATGAATGCAGCTCTCCAATGTCTTCTTGTTATCTCTTGGCCACAAAAGGTTGGTCACTTTCACTCAATCCCACCTGTCCCAAAAATGGCTGAGCTATAGTTCCCATCAGTGTTCCGCCTGCCCCGCCCCCTTTTATGTTTTCTCATTGCATTATACATACTGTGCAGTTCGATTCACCATCAACTGTTAGAGGAGTGCTTTTAGCTCTCACATCAAGCATGTTCCACAAATCTTAAAGGACTACTGTAGCGAGAGGCATATGGAGGCTGCCATATTTATTCCCCCTTAACCAATACCAGTTGCCTGGCAGCCCTGCTGATCTATTCGGATGCAATAATGTCTGAATAACACAAGAAGCAAGCATGCAGCTAATCTTGTCAGTTCCGACAATGGCTAAAAGGGAAACAGTAAATTCGGGCGCCTGAGGCTAGTGGACAAATCGGGCGCCGCCATTCACTTCTATAATAAATATCGTTTAATGGGCGCCCGGTAGGAAAAAAGGGCGCCGGAGAAAACTAACGTTTTAAAAGCGGCGCCCGGAGACTTAATGTTTTATTACTGTTTCTCATGATTACACATTATTTAATGATTTATACATGTTTAAATATTATTTTTAAACGAAAACCAGTACAATATTTTTTCTAAACATTATTTTTAAACGAAAAACATTACTTTTTTTTTTTTTAACATTATTTTTAAACGAAAAAAATAACAGGGGGGTCTTAGGTTTAGGCACCAACAGGGGGGTCTTAGGTTTAGGCACCAACAGGGGGGTCTTAGGTTTAGGCACCAACAGGGGGTCTTAGGTTTAGGCACCAAAAGGGGGGTCTTAGGTTTAGGCACCAACAGGGGGGTCTTAGGTTTAGGCACCAACAGGGGGTCTTAGGTTTAGGCACCAACAGGGGGGTCTTAGGTTTAGGCACCAACAGGGGGGTCTTAGGTTTAGGCACTAACAGGGGGGTCTTAGGTTTAGGCACCAACAGGGGGGTCTTAGGTTTAGGCACTAACAGGGGGGTCTAGGGGTTAGGGGTAGGTACAGGGAGGGTTACTTAGGCACCAACAGGGGGGGTCTTAGGTTTAGGCATCAACAGGGGGGTCTAGGGGTTAGGGGTAGGTACAGGGAGGGTTACTTAGTAATTTTTTTTTTAAACGTTATTATGCGTTTCATTATTTAAACGAAAGATTAACGTTTTTACAATTGCCGATTTAATACACATTATTTAATGATTTATAACGCTTAAAAACATTACTTTTAAACGAAATACATTTTTAAACGTAATCCATGTTTATCGTTAAAAACCCGGCGCCCTTTTTTCCCATCGCCCCTTTTTAACGTACGCGGCTAAAAGTATTAGAGACAGAAAACAAAAAACAAGGCAGCCTCCCTACAGTTGTCCTTTAAACGGAAAAAAAAAAGAAAAAACTTTTCAGGAGAACAGCTGCCTAATAGCAGGAAATTACTATTTTTTTTTTAGCATTACAGGGCATAAAACAGAATTTTAATTTTCTTTTTTTTCATCCATTTGTCTGTACCAGATGGCTACATTTAATTATATATTTGTTTTATTTTTGTAACAGCATTCACTTTTGACATTTTACATTAAATTGAAAACCATTAGCGATATGTAATTCTAAAGCAATGAACTCTGTCCTGCTTTACTTTGTACATTGATTTGCTTAGATGAAGTGATGCTGAGATGACATTAGCTCTGAAAAGGAAGAAACATACAAGAAGGAGGGAGATTATCTGCTTACGTACATAATAAATTGCTTTAATCCCCAAAATGACCATATGTTTGATCTGGACATGCTTGGACTCTTTCTTCATATATGTTTAAAGTACTTCAATTGCTAATAAGAATCGAAAGCACTTGTGTCATAATTAAATGTCCTAAAGCCACACTTGAGGCCACCTTTCTCAGGCATACCGAATTAAATAATTACATTAGAACTTCAAACTTCTTATTATCTGTGGATTTGTTTTTTTTGTGAATTGAGCTTCTTAAAGAGGACTTAACAGACGTAAGAATGGTGACCTAATACAGTATATTGTTTGAACTTGCCTTGAATTACTATAGAGAACTATAGATTTGCACAGTTAGGGACAATCTCTATTGCAAGCATTGCCAAGCATAGTACCATAACAAATTTGAATGCAGGTATGCAGGAACTGAACTCATCACCCTGTTGAATTTGTATTCATTAACACTCCCCAAAGCCGGGTCTTTTGCAGGAGCAGGGTGAGTCATTTTTTGGGTGACTCAACCTGCTCCTGAAAAAGCCCCGGTGAGGTTAATTACTATTCCCCCTCCAGTACGATGTGGATTCGGGGGTAAGATGTTATTCGGCTGCCAGCTGGGCTCCATATTTTGACGACGCCCAGATTACTGACTGTGCACTGCCATAGCCATAATTCACGTTACAGCCTATGGCGGTGCCTGGTGCGCCCAAATTTCCATTGCTGTTTTTGCCTGACTCGGTCAATATACTCTATAGCAATGCGTGATGCAGACTGCCAGTGTGAATTAGCCCTAAAGGCCACCAAACTGATTCCAACTGAAATCTAATTAACATGGATACTACTGCTCCTAGCTTTGTAGTGCTCAGTGTGGTACAAAGCTCCACTCAGCACAAAATTATGCAAATGTACATCACACACTTCTCCTGCTGCAGCTCCCACCTCCTCCTGCACTGCTAGATCGTAATAAGCAGTTTGGGCTTTTGAATATGCTGAGAATCCTTACAGCCATATTTGTCAGGTGCTTCTTGGTCTGAGCATTTACTTTGTCTCTGTCCATGCAATACACACGTTATACCCACATTACAAATGAATCACCATAAAGTACCATGTGTTGCCAGAAGACATAAAATATTTAAAATATGTTTCAATATGCCGCTTGCACATCACAATGGGTTCAATGTGAACTTACTCTCAGTGTTATAGAAAGGCATTTTGGACTCTAACGCATAAGGGGACTGTGTCTATGTTAAAGAAATACAAGAAGTGTAATAAAAACTGTAAAAGGGTAATGAGCCTTGCAAAACTGGAAGCTGATAAACAATCGCTAGTGATATTAAGTCATGTCACAAAAAGTTTTACAAACATAAATCATAAAAGAATGAAGACTAAGAATATAGGGCTTCTAAAAGATCAGGCAGGGAACTCAGTTGTGTGGGAATGAATTGGACCTGAGATTTTAAATGCATGATTGGCTTCTGTTTTTGCCAAGGAAATACCATTGTCCAGTGGCGTAGCTAAGGAGCTGTGGGCCCCGATGCAAGTTTTAGAATGGGGCCCCCCCAGCACTCTAGACATAACAATTGATATGGCACACCAAAACCTGCCAATGGCAACTACACTGTCAGAGGTGCAAGAAGAGGATGGGGAACAGTTTGTTAATGATTACCACTATTTAAAGTATCTATAGAAGTGATTATTATGAGCACAGGACCAATAGAGAGCTAATACTGTAGTTGAGGGAGGGCCCATTGGGGGCCCCTCTGGCCCAAGGGCCCTGATGCGGTGGCAACCTCTGCAACCCCTATTGCTACGCCCCTGCCATTGTCTCAGAATTTTTAACATCAGTTGCCTAATACAAGAAGGTGTGCAGGCATGTTTCAATAAAATCAGGGTAGTTAAGGCACCTGGCTTAGATGGCACCCACTTCTGACAATTAAGACTAATACACATGATCAGTTTTCATGGTAGATTATACTTTTGATCTGATTGATATATTGATCCGTCATTGATTGGTTTGACAAAAGAAGACAGGTCACATGTGTCTGCCGGATCCTTGGGAGGTGAGTTTTTCCCACGCATGAAATAGAGGCACGAGAAAAATGGGCACCGGCTGAAGACGATAAATATCATTGTAAACTGGGCATCAAATGAAAAATATTAACAGCGGTAATGACAATAGTAAAACCAATATTTGCACTAGTGCCTCTGGCGGCGCCCAAATCGTACATTAGCCACGGGCGCCCACATTTCCTGTTACTGAGCTTTTCATCCCTCTTTTGCATACTCTCCATGGGGATGGGGCACTCTCCTTGGCTACCTATACTGAAGGGGGGGGGGGGCATTTCCTGGCTATCTATGCTGTGGGGGACAGGACACTCTCTGGCTAACTATAATGGGGGCGTCTTTGGCTACACTATAGTGGTGTGAAGGGGGCTCTTTGACTACCTACTGGGGAGTTGCTGGCTGACCTGGGGGGTGGGGCACTCTCTGGCTACCTATGCTTGGGGGAGATGGAGGAACAACACTCTCTGTTACAATTTGACTTGGTGTGCGGATACTTACCCTTTTTTTTTGCATTATTCTTGCAGAGTTTGCCATTTCTATACTTGACAAGATGCAGGCACAAGAGATCTTGCGAAGTCTGAAGCAACTCGAGTTCGATGACTTCAATCAATTCTTCCGCAGTGTGCCAGCAGCCACGTTAGTGGGATTAGGTGCCTTCGCTGCAGTAATTGCATACTGGCTTGCTAGTCGACCCAAAGCTGTCAAACCACCATGCAACCTCCTCTTGCAGTCACAAGAACTTGAGGTAATTATATTCTCTGAAAATAACATTTTCTAAATGTACGACTCATTAGGGTTTGTCATAAATATTTTGGTTGAGAAAGAAAGCCGCTCTACTCACATGGTCATCCAAATTGTGTTCACACAGCTCTAAGTGCGCCAGTCAAGGTCCGCTAACCCAATCCACAGACAGGAATTATCGATCTGCACACTGTAGGTGCTGACTAAGGAAATCTATTCAATAAATCAGTGCATGTATAGATAAGAGAATCAGTTCCAACACTTTTCACACTCTTCAGTGCTTACTCATATCAGACTGCACATACTCTTCTGATCTGTACTTGCGCTAATTTATTGAATAAGTGATCAATGAATATTTCAATGCCAAATCAAATGATGATGTTTTCTTTGACGCCAAGAAGACAATTTTACTATCCTTATATGTACTGTCAACAGGCTCTTTGCTTAAACTCATGCTAAAGTTAAAGCCTTAGTTCAAATACCCCCCCCTCCCCCCCCCAAACAATTGTCATGGTTAGTGAAGGTAAGCAGGAGGCTATGCAATTGCACACTTGATTTTCACATTTGATGTAGTTTTTCAAAGAAAAAATCCTTTTGGAAATGTCAGTTACAAGACCAAGAGCCCATCAGATAAAAATGGGGCACAGCGCCGATGTATAAAAATGGTGCTGCATTGAACAGCTATGTAAAACGGTACTTTCCATTATCAGGTTAAAATATGGCGCATGGGCTGCAATAGTACAAGCCACGATTAGCGGCAAGGAAGTTAAAATATGGAGCCCAATAAACAGCGGGCGCCTAGCACCCATAAATAGCAGGCTCCATAATTTAACCTCCTTGCCGCTAATCACGTCTTGTACACACTCAGGCAGGGGGATAGTGTTAGGCAGCGATGGTTATGGGGAGAGTGTTAGGCAGCGGGAGTCCGAGGTAGCGTGGCCTAGTGTTAGGCAACAAGGGTCGGGGGGGGGGGGGGGCGAGAGTGTTAGGCAGTGATACATTACCTTATCCTGGCCATCGCTCCATCACTTCCTAGTTAGTTTGCATTAGTCCTGGATCCAGCCAATCACCATGCGGCTTAAGTCCCCGCATGGTGATTGGCTGGCTGCAGGACTCCTGCAAACGAACTAGGAAGTGAAGGAGCGATCGCCGGGACAAGGTAATGTATGCTAGATGCCAGTTATGACATCTAGTTACTATGGTTGTTTAACGTTTTAGGATGTTTATAAAATGTCAAATAACCTTAGTAGCAAGATGTCATTTTCAGCATCACCCTGCACAGGTTGTTATTTAGTCCAGCCCAACAACATCTAACATTTAGAGTGTAAGTCAGCCTGAAAAAAAAATACTATATATATACAGTGGGATGCAAAAGTTTGGGCAACCTGGTTAATCTTCATGATTTTCATGTACAAATCATTGGTTGTTACGATAAAAAATGTCAGTTAAATATATCATATAGGAGACACACACAGTGATATTTGAGAAGTGAAATGAAGTTTATTGGATTTACAGAAAGTGCACAATAATTGTTTAAACAAAATTAGCAGGTGCATAAATTTGGGCACCACAAAAAAGAAATGAAATCAATGTTTTGTAGATCCTCCTTTTGCAGAAATTACTGACTCTAAACGCTTCCTGTAGGTTCCAATGAGAGTCTGGATTCTGGTTGAAGGTCTTTTGGACCATTCCTCTTTACAAAACATCTCTAGTTCATTCAGGTTTGATGGCTTCCGAGCATAGACAGCTCTCTTTAACTCACACCACACATTTTCAATTATATTCAGGTCTTGGGACTAAGATGGCCATTCCAGAACGTTGTACTTGTTCCTCTGAATGAATGCCTTTGTGGATTTTGAGTGGTGTTTAGGGTCGTTGTCTTGTTTAAAGATCCAGCTCCGGTGCAGCTTGAGCTTTGTCACTGATTCCTGAACATTGGTCTCCAGAATCTGCTGATACTGAGTGGAATCCGTGCATCCCTCAACTTTGACAAGATTCTCAGTCCCTGCACTGGCCACACAGCCCCAAAGCATGATAGAACCACCACCATATTTTACTGTAGGTAGCAGGTTTTTTTCTTGGAATGCTGTGTTGTTTTTCCTCCATGCATAACGCCCCTTGTTATGCCCAAATAACTCGATTTTAGTTTCATCAGTCCACAGCACCTTATTCCAAAATGAAGCTGGCTTGGCAAAATGTGCTTTAGCATGCCTCAAGCGGCTCTGTTTGTGCTGTGGGCGGAGAAAGGGCTTCCTCTGAAGCACACTCGCATCCAGCATCTCCTTGTGTAAAGTGCACCGAATAGTTGAACGATGCACAGTGACTCCATCGGCAGCAAGATGATGTTGTAGATCTTTGGTGCTGGTCTGTGGGTTGACTCTGACTGTTCTCACCATTCATCGCTTCTGTCTATCCAAGATTTATCTTGGTCTGCCACTTCGAGCCTTAACTTGAACTGAGCCTGTGGTCTTCCATTTCCTCAAAATGTTCCTAAGTGTGGAAACAGACAGCTGAAATCTCTGGGACAGCTTTCTGTATCCTTCCCCTAAATCATGATGTTGAACAATCTTTGTCTTAAGTTCATTTGAGAGTTTTTTTGAGACCCCCATGTTGCTGCTATTGAGAGAAAATTAAGAGGAGGGAAATTGTCAATTGACACCCTTAAATACGCTTTCTCATAATTGGATTCATCTGTGTATGTAGGTCAGGGGTCACTGAGCTTACCAAGCCAATTTGAGTTCCAATAATTAGTTCTAAAGGTTTTGGAATCAATAAAATGACAAAAGTGCCCAGATGTATGCACCTGCCTAATTTTATTTAAACAATTATTGTGCACTTTCTGTAAATCCAATAAACTTAATTTAACTTCTCAAATTTCACTGTGTGTGTCTCCTATATGATCTATTTAACTGACATTTTTTATCGCAGCAACCAACAATTTATACAGGAAAATCATGACGGTTAACAAGGTTGCCCAAACTTTCGCAACCCACTGTATATATTGTGTAATGCATAAAACTGTGTGTATTACAAAGTATATGTTCCACATCATTAGCATTATAAACACAAGTCTGAACTATTAGTTTATAAGATACAAAAATGTGTAGTGGTTGTATGGCCTTATCTATGCTACACCACCCAACATAGGTCTCTGGTGAGCTAGCATGGCTGGAAATAGAAGATGCTCAATGGTCCTAGCTTCATTTCTGAATGCTGCAGGGTCTGCAAAGATAAGGCTGCACAAACAATCTACACAGAAAATGTGAACTGAAGGCGAAGACTAGTCAGCACTAGCCAAGTTCTGGGATTTGTTTTTAGCTTTAACAGGGCTAAAAAGTTGTACTTTTAACCCTTGATGGACAGTGGCAGCATAAAATAGGCATATGTAGTAGACTAAATATTCTGTCCTTTACTCTGCAGGAGAGTGTTATAACTGTGGTTTCATTATGGTCAGCAAATGAAAGACGACAGTTGAAACCAGGCATCTTTTCTAGGGTAACATATAGTTTTGGCCTGGTTTTGACAGTGAAATACTAACAATAAGTCTTTAAAGAGACTCCGTAACAAAAATTGCATCCTGTTTTTTATCATCCTACAAGTTCCAAAAGCTATTCTAATGTGTTCTGGCTTACTGCAGCACGTTCTACTATCACCATCTCTGTAATAAATCAATGTATCTCTCTCTTGTCAGACTTGTCGGCCTGTGTCTGGAAGGCTGCCAAGTTCTTCAGTGTTGTGGTTCTGTGATGCATCTCCCCCCTCCAGGCCCCTCTCTGCACACTGCCTGTGTATTATTTAGATTAGGGAACCTTCTCTCTTCTCTCTTATCTTTTACAAGCTGGATACATCCTCCTCTGAGCTGGCTGGGCTTTCACATACACATACTTACATACAGGCAGAGCTGTTTGCACTCTGCAGGAAGAAACAGCCTGACACTTCAGTGGAAGATAGCTGCAGGAGGGAAAGAAACACACAAATGATCTCTTGAGATTCAAAGGAAGGGTGTATACAGCCTGCTTGTGTATGAATGTATTTTCTATGTGTGGACATATTGTACATCAATCTACTTCCTGTTTTGGTGGCCATTTTGTTTGTTTATAATCAAACTTTTTAAAAATGTTTTTAACCACTTTTAATGCGGCGAGGAGCGGCGAAATTGTGACAGAGGGTAATAGGAGATGTCCCCTAACACACTGGTATGTTTACTTTTGTGCGATTTTATCAATACAGATTCTCTTTAAAGGGAACCAAAGATGAACGTTTCACACAAAATAAACATATCAGTCGATAGCTTGTAAAGAATAAATGCTCTACCTGATAATTTTGCCGCTCAGTTGTGCCTTTTTGAGTGTTATCCATTATTGCTCCAGGAAAAATCCAATATAGCCGCCGGCTCATATCCCTTCTGCTTCCGGGTTATGAGCTGTTCTGGATGTGCTGTGTAGGCCCAATGAAACTATAGACAAGCAGGGCTGCTACTGCAGCCTTTCATCTGTGTGCTTTGAGCTTTATTATTCTGGTGTACTGTGTGGTTGCCTGTAGGAAGTGTCTCTCATAGGAATGAAACTGCACAGATAATAATGATAACTGCACAGTGCACACAGATCACACAGCAGCCACACTTGTCTGTTGTTTCAGAGCTTCTTTCTCAGCAGAGCAGCCCCTCCCATGTCATCAGAGCTCTGAGTATGCAAAGCAGGAAAGCTGAGCCAGGAGGGGACTGGCTTGAAAAGACTACACAGAATACTGACTGCTATAATGATTCCAGGTCAAATCTAGACTGAATGCTTAGTCAGGGATTCTTCTTATCAGTGCTGAAAACAGGCAGATTGAGCAGAGAAGGATGAAACTAAAAGCAGGGTAGGTGTTTACTGTCATGTTCCCACTGATAAATGTAGTAAAATACATGAGGGTGCTTCGTCTCTGGTTCTCTTTAAGTCACTGAGAGTCACGGAGAACATCCAGCGCACTGCACAGCTGCACTTCCACTAATACTGGCATGTCCAGCCACCTGGTCTGAGACTATGTGAGGTCACTACTAATTAATTTTTGCTTTCAGGGCAATGGCAGATGGGCCTGCGTATAACAATTTGTGGCAGACTGCTGCAGCATTGTTTCAGTGACATAAGCCTCAATTCTGAAAAGCCATTCGGTTAAAAAGAAAAAAAAAAAAAACAAGCAAAGAAATACCACATTCGGTATTTCAGGTTTTTTTTTTTCCTTGCCATTCTGAAAACTTTTGTGTGATGGGGCGCTAGTACTACTAATTCCTGAACAATCTGTTTGGAAAGTGAGAGGGAGTGTTGCCATTCTCACTTTGCGGATCCTTGCTGATGAGGCTAAGCTGGGTGTCGGGGATCGCTGTAGGGTAAAGGCCACACAGCGGAGTCAGCGCCTGGCAGGAGGCAGTAGCCGCACTTAGCCCAGATTATTTCCAGCAGCCATGGCCTTTACTTTGCAGCGATTCCCTAGCCCCAGCGCCACCTTATCACCCAGGATCAGCAAGGTGGGAACAGCAACCCTATCCCCCTCCTGCCTCCCAATGACAATCCAGCTGATCATCAAACAGGCTGCCTGGACAATTTGTTAACCTACAGATGTCCTGCCTGGGAGTGCAACGGAACCAATAGGGTGAAGAATCAGACAGGATGGCTCCTCCTATTATCTGGCTCCTTTGCTTCTCATAGTTTACCACATGGCTGAGATGTAGTTACCAACAGCTCAGAGCTGGTCTTAAAGACAGACCATTTTTACTTGTTTTATTAAGTCAGTAATTTACCTCACTGGTCTGTAGTTTTACTTTTTCATGCGTTAACATGCTTCAAGAATTAGATGTTTGGTAAAATCAGTGGGTTGTTTTGCATTACTGAATGCGGTAAAGCTTTGAGAATTAAGGCCATAGTTGGTATATTTGCAAATAACAATAAAAAGATCCATGAGAAAGAGTATTTTCTTGCTTGCTTGTGGCTTAAAGGGCATTTTATTGATAAGATGTGAAAATATCACCTAGGAGAAAAAGCGAATTAAATAGGGCCCAATGTCTATAATGCTGCTATTTTCAAACCCTGGCATCCCCAGCCAACAGAATGCATAATGGAGCATAACGGAACTGTAAACCTAAAAAATGTCCACAGACTGCTTAGCCACTGTCCCCCAACCCCATCCCCTCCCATGTCCCCCTTTTCCCCTTGCTTTGGCAATACCTGTAATGAATCTTGGTCATGCCAATAAAGCTATCTTTGATTTGGTTTGATTTGAATGCTATTTACTCTATAAATACCACCTGTACCTTCAGACTTGTATCAAATTGCAGCATATACAAGGGCCATTATGGGAGCCTTAGGAGGGGGAACGATGACAACTGATTTAGATTGTGTATTTTATAAATACGCTTATCATTTAAACTAAGATCCCAGCAGAAGGTGCATAGCTACCCATGTTTGCATATCATTTAAACTAAGAACACAAAACTGAATACATTAATGAAGCTTTACACCAAATATTTTGTGCTGTAGGAAGGTGATGGTGCTCGTCATTCTGTACTCGGAGATAGTCCAAAGCTGCTTACACACTACTATGATGATGCCAGGACAATGTATGAAGTATTTCAGAGAGGACGGAACATATCTGGTAAGACAAATATGAAAGCTTGTTAAAATGTTCTTTTTCTGTGTGTTTTCATATTTCATTCTCTTTAATGAATTCATGTTACATTATTGTACAACCATGCTCTGCACTGTGGGAACCAAATCAAATCTCTCAACTGATATATATCTTGCTAAATGTATTTACTTTGAAGTGAGCTGTGCATTCTGCTTCAAACATATTAAGTATATCATTCAGTATATGTTTGGAAGCAACGTGAAGAGTGGTTGAAAATTGTTCTTTTGTTTATTGGCTTATTGGCTTAACGAAAATTGGTTGTTTATTGACTAAAGGTGGCCACTAATGATCCAATCTTTTTCATCCAATCTTACCAAATCTATGTAGTATAAGGGTAAATTGAGTGAATATACTGAATGGATACTTCAGGCAGTTACCTTATATTACATAGACATGGTAAGATTGGATGAAAAAGATTGGATCATAAGTGGCCACCATAAAAGAATATTGGGTGTCTTTATGCGCTGTTTGCATGCAGTGCTCACATAATTCAAAATCTTTAGGCTTATTTTTGTAAGAAATTTTGGCTGGCTGTTGGTCAAGCAAAGTTGGGCAAAAATTATGAGAAGGAATGAAAGGAACAGTAATTTTTCCTGCATTTTGATTAGGTGCAGACACATGCCAAAAAAATCCCCATCCCTTGTCTCACCAGTTTATCTCTATCATTTTGACATAGGAAGGCACACGTTGGTATTTATGGCAGAATCCATCAAATAGCAATCAAATTAGTGGGACTGAGTAGTAAATTATTTGTTACTTCTCCTTCTCCTCCTTTGGGAAGTGACTACTTGCTGGGTGGGGTTAGAGTGAGGCTAAATAGGATATGTGGGAAAATAAGAGGTCATCTCTTCATGGATGTCTGAGGGATACTTAAAACTTAAAGCATGTGCACATGATGAGTGATGATGTAGGAGTTACTCACTTTCTGTTTTGTTTTTTGTTTGTTTGTTCTTTTATTGACTTATTGATTTATTTTAATTCATGTTCTAAAACTATGATTGACGTACATGGGCAAAAGTAGTCAATCCCTTTTCACTGAATACAAAGGTTTAAGGGATGGGGACTTTGATCCTAAACTCTTACACGTTAAATTTGTAACTACTTTTTTATTATCTACTATTGACTGGAGCCAACATAATACGTATATGCAAAATTTTCTTACAGGATATATGAAGCAAATAAAAATATGTGCCACACTTGCTCATGCACTCTCGTTGCTGGGAGCATTCTGCGCAGGTGTAGTACTTCTGCACCTATGCATAACACTTCCAGCCACAGGAGCATGGCTACGAGTGACACGGTCAAGCATTCGCACATGTGCAGAAGCCACTGACCTGGCCAGGTCTGCAGCCGCTACGGAGAGGACCCCGGGAACCTGGCTTAGACTGAGCGGAGCTGTGGCGAGGGACACATAGGCTTCTAGGGGCTGGAGGAAGCCCCAGATAAGTAAATCTTATTTTATTTTATTTGCCTTATGCATTCTTTAAAAGGAAAAATATTCCCCTAAAATAATTTCTGTCCAATCCAACCCTTAGCTTCTTAAAGGGAACCTAAACTGAGAAGGATATGGATTTTTCCTTTTAAAATAATACAGTTGCCTGACTCTCCTGTTGATCCTGTGTCTCTAATACTCTTAGCCACAGCCCCTGAACAAGCATGCAGATCAGGTGCTCTGACTGAAGTCAGACTGGATTCGCTGCATGCTTGTTTCAGGTGTGTTATCCGCATACCTTAGGAGCACTGGCCCTTTAATAGCCATTGCCATTCACTTGCATGCTGGGGGTTCTTTTTATGTATTATATATCCCTCTCCTTCCCTTTATTTCCCTGCCTAGCTGAAACACGATCCTCTGCTCACTTGTGTTTACAAGCAAGGCTGAGGTGACTCATGGATTGGAGGAGAAAAGAAAAAAAAAGTTAAGGGAAGAAATTACATCAATATTTAGCCTCAAACTGTGGGCAAAAGACATGGTTCCCACCAGGAACAGAATTATCTTCATTTACTATATAAAATTCATTGAAATCAAAATGTGGACAGTGCAATATATGTGTTATGTAAGTAGATCAAGTATTTATCTACTTATATGTGTTTTTTCCCTGCCATAGTATGGCTAATCCTCCTGCTTTAAATTTTTATCTGACATAAAAGGAAACTTCACCCAGGTTCATAGAGTCTTTATCCACTACCTTTATGGAAGAGCAGAATGATTTTAAATCTGGTGGGTTTAAATTTACTACAGCTTCCATCAGAAGCTTTACTGGGGAAAGGTTCTTGGAATTCTGAGCTTTGGTTTTAGCGGATTGAGAATGCTGGAGTATAAATAATCCTTTTAAATGTACAGGTCCTTCTCAAAAAATTAGTATATTGTGATCAAGTTCATTATTTTCTGTAATGTACTGATAAACATTAGACTTTCATATATTTTAGATTCATTACACACAACTAAAGTAGTTCAAGCCTTTTATTGTTTTAATATTGATGATTTTGGCATACAGCTCATGAAAACCCAAAATTCCTATAAAAAAATTAGCATATTTCATCCGACCAATAAAAGACAAGTGTTTTTAAAACAAAAAAAGTCAACCTTCAAATAATTATGTTCAGTTATGCACTCAATACTTGGTCGGGAATCCTTTTGCAGAAATGACTGCTTCAATGCGGCGTGGCATGGAGGCAATCAGCCTGTGGCACTGCTCAGGTGTTATGGAGGCCCAGGATGCTTCGATAGCGGCCTTAAGCTCATCCAGAGTGTTGGGTCTTGCGTCTCTCAACTTTCTCTTCACAATATCCCACAGATTCTCTATGGGGTTCAGGTCAGGAGAGTGGCAGGCCAATTGAGCACAGTAATACCATGGTCAGTAAACCATTTACCAGTGGTTTTGGCACTGTGAGCAGGTGCCAGGTCGTGCTGAAAAATGAAATCTTCATCTCCATAAAGCTTTTCAGCAGATGGAAGCATGAAGTGCTCCAAAATCTCCTGATAGCTAGCTGCATTGACCCTGCCCTTGATAAAACACAGTGGACCAACACCAGCAGCTGACATGGCACCTCAAACCATCACTGACTGTGGGTACTTGACACTGGACTTCACACATTTTGGCATTTCCCCCTCCCCAGTCTTCCTCCAGACTCTGGCACCTTGATTTCCGAATGACATGCAAAAATTGCTTTCATCCGAAAAAAAGTACTTTGGACCACTGAGCAACAGTCCAGTGTTGCTTCTCTGTAGCCCAGGTCAGGCGCTTCTGCTGCTGTTTCTGGTTCAAAAGTGGCTTGACCTGGGGAATGCGGCACCTGTAGCCCATTTCCTGCACACACCTGTACATGGTGGCTCTGGATGTTTCTAATCCAGACTCAGTCCACTGCTTCCACAGGTCCCCCAAGGTCTGGAATCTCTCCTTCTCCACAAACTTCCTCAGGGTCCGGTCACCTCTTCTCGTTGTGCAGCGTTTTCTGCCACACTTTTTCCTTCCCACAGACTTCCCACTGAGGTGCCTTGATACAGCACTCTGGGAAATTTCTTTCTGTGTCTTACCCACTTGCTTGAGGGTGTCAATGATGGCCTTCTGGACAACAGTCAGGTCGGCAGTCTTACCGATGATTGCGGCTTTGAGTAATGAACCACTCTGGGAGTTTTTAACAGCCTCAGGAATCTTTTGCAGGTGTTTAGAGTTAATTAGTTGATTCAGATGATTAGGTTAATAGCTCGTTTAGAGAACCTTTTCATTATATGCTAATTTTTTGAGATAGGAATTTTGGGTTTTCATGAGCTGTATGCCAAAATCATCGATATTAAAACAATAAAAGGCTTGAACTACTTCAGTTGTGTGTAATGAATCTAAAATATATGAAAGTCTAATGTTTATCGGTACATTACAGAAAATAATGAACTTTATCACAATATGTTAATTTTTTGAGAAGGACCTGTATACAGTTGTCAAAAGTAGATGATGTAATGCTAGTTTTCTTTAATAAAGACATCCTCTGTTTACATAATGTAAATATATTATTAGCATAAATCCACTACTTTAAATAGATATAAAGCCCAATCTACACGATACAATTCTTGGTGCGATTCGATTACGATTCTATTTACAATCTGATTAAATCCGACATGTCCGATCGGGATTCGATTCGATTCAATTCGATTTGCCATTGTACAATGGTAAATCGAATTGTATTGAATCGAATCCCGATCGGACATGTCGTATTTAATCGGATCGTAAATAGAATCGTAATCGAATCGCACAAAGAATCGTATCGTGTAGATGGGGCTTAAGTTCATTCAATGAAGACATCTAGTTGTACCTGCATGAATTACCTTGAATTACCTTTTATATAAATACTGACTCTCTTTAGAAAGTTGGGCTAAGCCCTGCCTCTTCTGCATTTAAAGAGAAACTTTAACCTACGATTGAACTTCATCCCAATCAGTAGTCGAAACACACTTTCCAATAAGAAATCTTTACTTTTTTTCAAATAGATCATCGGGAACATATGTATGACTGATTGGTAGGTTTTTAGAAATCCATGCAGAATTGTCTCAGACATATTAACCACTTCACCACTGAGGGGTTTTACCCCTTGAGCACCAGAGCAATTTTCACCTTTCAGCGCTCCTTCCATTCATTCGTCTATAACTTTATCATTACTTATCACAGTAAAATGAACTATATCTTGTTTTTTCCACCACCAATTAGGCTTTCTTTAGGTGGGACATTATGCCAAGAATTATTTTATTCTAAATATGTTTTAATGGGATAAAATTCATTATTTTTCAGTTTTCGGCCATTATAGTTTTTAAATAATGCATGCTACTGTAATTAAAACCCATGGAATGTATTTGCCCATTTGTTATAAAACCGTTTAAATTATGTCCCTATCACAATGTTTGGCGCCAATATTTTATTTGGAAATAAAGGTGCATTTTTTTCAGTTTTGCGTCCATCCCTAATTACAAGCCCTTATTTTATAAAGTAACAGTGTTGTACCCTCCTGACATAATTATTTAAAAAGTTCAGTCCCTAAGGTAACTATTTATGTATTTTTTTTAATTGTAAATTTTTTTTTAATTACAAAAAAAAATGGGGAGTGTGGGAGGTAATGAGTTAATTTATTGTGGATAAGTAATGTATTTGTATGTTAAAAATGCTTTAGGGTGTAGTTTTACTATTTGGCCACAAGATGGCAACAGTAACTTTTTTTTAATGCGACCTCCAATCGTCCTTCCGGACGCTTGGAGGACGTACTAGGAGGCTGGTAACGTTTTTTTTTTTCACAATGATCGCGCTGCCTATCGGATACGCAGCGGATCATTGCGGGGCTTAGATCAACGAACGGGAATGGATTTTCCCGTTCATTGATCTCCGGGCGAGCGGCGTGTTTACGAGTGGGAGTGCGCGCTAGAGTGAGCGGAAGCGCGGGCAGCGGCGGGATTTCTCCGTCCCTGGGGGTGAAAGGATGGAAAAAGGGACGGAGAAATTCGTACGGGCGTGGGGTAAAGTGGTTAACAAATCAGTAAATAGTCTAGATTTCTTCTTAAATAGTAGGAGTTAGGAAGGTTTCTCAGACAGTGCAGTGTGAGGGAAATTGCTGTTTTCCAGGTAACCAATACATCTGCTGTTTTGCATCAACGCCCAGCACTGGAAGGGTTAAGCACAGAACAGCTTCACAGGACACCTGGCAGCAGGGAGGAGCCCTTCACAAATCATGCCTAGTTTGCACTGCTGCACTATTTGTAGAACTGCTAATAAGCACTTCTTAATTTGCGACAGTTTATAGGGATGGATTTGCACTTTTCTTAACTGTAGTCCAGCTCTATTGGCACATTCCAATGCTTTCTAATTGGAATAATACGTGTCTTCACGTTGCTTATAATTCATATGTTATTTATCCCACTGGAAAAGGTTCCAAAGTTAAACTTGGCTGTACGGTCCTTACAGCAGGAAACCAGTCCATTTCTCCAAGTCGAGTCCCCGGTAGTGGGGCTTATGTCATCAGCAATGGTGGTGGAGCATCTCGGGAAACTTTAGAAATTCATTCTGGACAATTGAGATGGCAGGCCACAAACATTGGAGTTCAGAGTAGCCATTCCAAAGACAGTGACGGAGTATCTTCAGTGGTGGTTGGCGGAATCCAACCTAGTGAAAGGCAGGCTCTGGAAGGAGCCAGTACAGAAAATACTTTCTACAAATGCAAGTTTGTGGGGATGGGAGGCTCATGGGTTACAGAGCTTTTCAGGGAAATGGTCCAAGCTAGGATCTCAGCAATCCTCCAAAATTTGGGAACAGAGCGTTGAAGTTAGCTTTGATAATAGTGAGTTCTAGTTCAGTCGGACAAATCCAAAAGGCATGGGGACAATGAGCGATCCAGACAGATTGCTAATAGCAGAGGAGGGGCATTGCAGGACACATGTATACACTTGGGTACAAATGGAATGTAAAAATGCAAGGAAGAGCCACACTGGCAGGTTCTTATTATAGAGATGAGAAGAAAGATGGATTGTTGACAGATGTCTTTCTGAGTAATCAACAGGATTCATATTCATTCTTTTCTCCAAAAGTGGTGAACTGCTTCTTTACTGTAACCACTAACAAGGTTTTCATTTGATCCAACATTTTTAGCATCTGCTTTTGAAAGTTTATGACTGAGTAATCTGAGTAATCAACAGGATTCATATTCATTCTTTTCTCCAAAAGTGGTGAACTGCTTCTTTACTGTAACCACTAACAAGGTTTTCATTTGATCCAACATTTTTAGCATCTGCTTTTGAAAGTTTATGACTAGAATTGCCTGATTTAAAAGTGAACAACAAATAAAACAGTGTGTGTATGTGTACTCTAACAATGTTTTCATATGTGTCCTTATACTGACTATGCAAACCATTTCTTTGCGGTTATAGAAAATGGTCCGTGTTTAGGATCCAGGAAACCGAATCAGCCTTATCAGTGGTTGTCATATAAAGAGGTTAGAATTGGTATTTATTATTTACTGTTATTTAATCTGATTTGTGCAACTGCTCATTTCTTTTTGGTAAACTATACTTTACTAACAAGCTAGTGAACAGATGACAGTCCACAAGAAAAAAATATACTAGTCATCATGTCCTTTATAATTATACAAAAAGAAATTAGACCCCTAATAACACTTATTTTTATAAAATGGGAGTGCATTAGAATCTCTGGTGTCTGGGGTGACTTCTCATTAGTTTCTGTCCTAAGTCTATCAAGAAAATATCTGAAAGAGGTTATATCACCTCCCCAATCTATGTGAAGTAATAATAATAATAATAATAATAGTAATAATAAAAACAGTTGTTAAAAAAGCTTGAGTTGAAGCTTCTTGTTAAAGGACAGAAGGGAAGTTACACAACTCACCTAGGAAGAGGGAAGTCTATAGATCCCCTAGAGCAGGTGTGTCGAACTCAAATACAATGTAGGCCGAAATGGAGCTCTGGCATCAAGTTGCGGGCCGGCCTCAATATCTAGTGGCCACTGCTCTCCCTTATAAAGTTCCCTGGTGTCTAATAGCCCCCCAAACATCCCCTATACAGTTCCCTGATGTTTAGAGTCCCTCCCTCCCTCCTCTATACAATTCCCAGATGTCTGGTGGTCTAGAGTGGGCCAAACATAATGCAAAGTGAGGAAACCACCTGAAGGCCAAATCTTATGGCTCCGAGGGCCCGATTTGTCCCTCGGGCTAGATTTTGACATGTATGCCCTAGAGCCTTCCTGTCCTCTGTATCCCCTCTTTCCACCACCGAGCTTCGATCAAATCTCCCATCAGCTGCGTCTTCGGGTCTCCTCTGAAGTACTTGTGTCTCCAAGTATTTTGGACACTGGAATGAGGGGATGTAGAGAAGACCCGGAAGGCTCTTAGGCAGAGCTTTTCAACCCTTTTCCTAATTGTACCACTTCTATAACCTGAAAATGTTCAAGTACCATCAGTGTGCCTGCATAGTATTGCGGTACCACCAGTGTGCCTGCACAATAGAGCCCCAATCAGGCTCGGCTGTTTCCACCAGAGCTTGAGTGGAGAGCTACTGCACATGTGCACACGCCAACAAGGAGATCTTTGGGGGGGTCTCTGCCCTGGGTGCCCTCTGAGGAGGAAGCCTCTTTGGGATTCAGAGACTTCCCCCGCCCAAGGTAACTACCCCCAGGGGCCCTTTTTTCTTACAGGTACACTTTGAGTAAAGGGGGGCATATGGGAGGGTAATAGAAGGAGGCATTGGTGGGGCATGGGGAAAAGGATTAAAATTAGATTGCTAGTTTACAGATTGCCATTATTGGCCAATATAGTTAGCCTTTCCAGTTCCTCTTCCCCCTGCTTCAATATAGGTAGCCTCACCCAACCACAAGAGAGTTGGGCAGTGACTCACCACAAAATTCTGTTCCCCCTTGCTTACTCCTCTCTAGTCTGTGCTGCCATGCGGAATTGTTCACACCTGAGATCAGTGGTAACCTGGCCACAGTTAAGTGAAACCAGGCGAATGGTGCACAGTGATGGCGCGTATACTTCAAATACAGGAAGTGAGCAGTGATGTCACTTCCTGTATACACACAGTCACTGTGCATTGTTCTCCTGGCTGTCTTTTTACTACTGCTCTGAGGTCTGAAGTATGCCGCAGGGCAGCACAGTGAGAAGCGAGCAAGGGGGAACGGAACTTTGTGGGCGCAGGATGTGACTAGGACAAGTGGCAGG